>NC_135344.1:75581091-76303862 GCF_023851605.1 Tamandua tetradactyla
ATCCTAAGGGTCTGCGTTGTGATTCTCCTATAGGGGCCTGCCAAAGGCTCCAAACAGCATCTCTGTTTGCCACTGACACTTCCAGCACCACTGGATCTGCTGGATCATACAGCCGAAGTGGCAGAGCAGCTTGTACAGCAGTCTGGACCTGTCGCAGAGCCTCCTCTTGTTCAGGTCCCCACTCAAAACTAGCAACTCTTCTGGTCACTAGATAAATGGGCCAGAGTAGCACACCCAAATGAGGAATATATTGTTGCCAAAATCCAAAGAGATCAACTAGACGTTGTGCCTCTTTTTTGGTTGTAGGAGGGGCCAGATGAAGCAACTTATCCTTCACCTTAGAAGGGATAGCTCAACATGCCCCACATCACTGGACACCTGGAAATTTCACTGAGATGGAAGAGCCCTGTATTTTTGTTGGATTTATCTCCCATCCTCTGACATATAAATGCCTTACTAATAACTCTAGAGTAGTTGCTACTTCTTCCTTACTAGATCCAATCAACATGATATCATCAATATAGTGGACCAGTGTGATGTCTTGTGGGAGGCAGAAACGATCAAGATCCCAGTGGATAAGATTATGACATAGGACTGGAGAGTTGATATACCCCTGAGGTAGGACAGTGAAAGTATATTGCTAACCTTGCCAACTGAAAGCAAGCTGTTTCTAGTGGTCCTTACTAATAGCTATTGAGAAAAAAGCATTTGCCAGATCAATAGCTGCATACCAGGTACCAGGGGATGTATTGATTTGCTCAAGCAATGATGGAACAGCAGCTGCAATTGGAGTTACCACCTGGTTGAGCTTACAATAATCCACTGTCATCCTCCAAGACCCATCTCTTTTCTGCACAGGCAAAATCAGAAAGTTGAATGGGGATGTGGTAGGAATCACCACCCCTGCATCTTTCAAGTCCTTAAGAGTGGCAGTTATCTCTGCAGTCCCTCCAGAAATCCAGCATTGCTTCTGATCTACTATTTTGCTAGGTAGGGACAGGTCTAATGGTTTCCACTTGGCCTTTCCCACCATAATAGCCCTCACTACACAAGTATAGCTAATGTGGGGATTTTGCCAGTTGCTCAATATGTCTATTCCAATTATACATTCTGGAACTGGGGAAATAACTGCAGAATGGGTCCAGGGGGCCAGTGGACCCATGTGAGATGGACCTGAGCTAAAACTCCATTGATCACCTGGCCTCCATTAGCCCCCACTCTGACTCATGGACCAGAGTGATGTTTTGGGTGCCCTGGAATTAATGTCAGTTCTGAATCAGTGTCTGATAATCCCCGAAATAACTGATCATTTCCTTTTCCCCAATGCACAGTTACCCTGGTGAAAGGCCATTGGTCTCTTTGGGGAAGACTTAGAGGAACATTAACAATAAATTTGTGGCAATGTAACAGGGTTCTCCCCCAAAGGGACCTGGCCTCCCCTTCATTCAAGGGGCTCTGGGTCTGTAAACTTTCCCAAGTCTGGAAATTGATTAAGGGGCCGTGACTCTGTGTTTTTGTAATTCAGGTTAGACTTCTGTTCACTTGACCTACAACTCTTTTGTTTATACAGCTCAAACTAGAATTTAGTAAAGACTGCCCTTCTATTGTATTTCTAGGTGCCCCATGATTTACTAGCCAATGCCACAAATCTCTGCAAGTCATATAATTTTGACTCCTGCTTTGTGTTTGCTGTGAGTTTGCCATGTCTACCCTGTCTTTGGCGATTAAGTGCTGCCACCTGGCTTCTGCCAACTCGGGATCCTGTCATCCCCATTGTGTTTAAGGATTCCAGCTCAGTGACAGCAGTTCCTACAGTAATATCTGACCTACAGAGAAGTGCACCTACAGAGCTCTTCAGGGATGATGGCGCTAGTCTTACAAATTTATTTCTCACTGTTCTGGTAAAAGGTGCATCCTCCGGACATTCCTGGGGTGTAAGAGCAGGCTTTGCATGATAAATCCACTCTAACATTCCAATCTCTCTAAGCCTCTGGATCCCCTCATCTACATTATACCAGGGCAGTTCTGGCATTTCAACCTCAGGTGACATTGGCCACCTTTTGATCCATGTTTCAAGCAACCACCCAAACAAGCTGTTAATACCTTTTCTAACCCCTCAAGCTATAATATTGAATGCAGAATCTCTGGTTAGTGTGCCCATATCAATATTCAGCCTGATCCAGCCTTATATTCCTCCCACCATTACCCCACACCCTTAAAATCCATTGCCACAAAATCAATTCCCCTGATTTCTGTTTATATAAATTGGAAAACTCACACAGTTCTTTTGGAGTATAATGTACCTCCTCATGTGTGATACTTTATACCTCACCTTTAGGGGCCTGTTGGGACTTTAGTCTAGTTATAGGTCTGGAAGAAATGAAGGATGGTGGGGGGTGGGTCATATAAAGAACTAGAAATGTCTTCCAAGCCATTTGCTTCAGGGCATTCATTTGCAGTTTCATCTGGTGAAAACAGGATTGATCATTCTAGGGTTAAACCCTTCAGGAGGAGATTGGGTGGCCAACTCCTCAAGGTAGGCTGGAGGTGGGGCAGCTGTGTCCTCAGGGCAGACCATTACAGGGTCATCTAGAGAAGACTCAGCATGACCTAGGGTTTCAACCTCACCACCGACATCATTATCAATCCATACGTCACCATCCCATTTTTCAGGGACCCACTCCTTTCCAATCAGTGCCCTCACTTTAATGGCAGACACGATGCAATATTGAGATTTCAGTTTATGTTGTAAAGTTGCTCCTCTAACAATAAGATTCTGAGTCTGATTTTAAGAGATCTCAAGTCTACGGCTATAGGAAATAAGATTTTCCTTCAGGATACTCATAGAAACTTCTACATCTGTCAAATGGCACTTAAGCTTTTCATTTGAAGCCTTAAGCCCGTCCCTTTCACTCCTTAATGTATCCAGTGTATCTAACAATAACCAGCCAACATCTCTATAACTCTTATTTCCACAAAACTCCCTAAAGCTGTCAAAAACATTATCCCCCAGAGCCTGGCTTCAAACAAGCGAAGCATTAGGAGAATTGAATGGTGATATTTTGACTATCTCTTTTGCCAACTCACTCCATGGATTGGGAGTGTCATTCTGATTATGGGAATCAGAGTCCTTAGTGCCTTTGAGTCTAGTCAGAGTAGAAAACCATTCATAACAACCCATTTTTAAGATTCTGTTTCTTAAGAACCACCCCTAGTACCAAGTTGTATTAGTGAGGGTTCTCTAGAGAAACAGAATCAACAGGGAACACTGGCAAATATAAAATTTATAAAAGTGTCTTATGTGCCGGAAGGATTTGATCAGTGAATAAAAAAGTATTTGCAAAGCCCCCTTTGGGGAATGGTGAGAACAGAGGAAAATTCAACTTCCCCAATTTGAATTCTTGGTATTTTCACAAGCAGTGTAGACAATCAAAGCTATAGGCTGAGCCCCCAGTCTTGAGGTTTGTTCGTATGAAACTTAACCCCACAAAGGATAAGTCAAGCCTACTTAAAATTAGGCCTAAGAGTCACCCCCAGGAGAACTCCTTTTGTTGCTCAGATGTGGCCTCCCTCTCCAGTTTCTGACTTTATGGATTTGCTGATTCTACTTATTTCGTATAAGTGAGATCATGCAGTATTCATCCTTTCCTGGTGTCTGGGTTTTTTCACTCAACATATTGTCTTCAGGACTTATCCATGTTGTTGCGTACATCAGGACTTTCTTCCTTTTTATGGCTGAGTAATATTCCACTGCACATTTTGTTTATCCATTCATTGATTGATGAATAATTCAGTTCTTTCCATTTTTGGGCAATTGTGAATATTGCTCCTATGAACATCTTGTGCAAATATCTATTCAATACCCTTTCAATTCTTTGGATATATAGATAATAGTGGGATGGGTGGGTCATATGATATTTCTATACATAGTTTTCTGAGAAACTGGCTAACTGCCCATAGTATCTGCACCATTTTACATTCCCAGCAGTGATTACATCTTCCTATTTCTCCACATCTTTTCCACCATTTATTTTCCATTTTTTAATAGCCATTCTAGTGTATGTGAGATGGTATCTCATTGTGGATTTTTATTTCCCTAATGACTAATGACTTTCAACATCTTTCATGTATTTATTGGCCATTTGTATGTCTTCCTTGGAGAAGTATCTGTCTACTCAAGTCATTGCCCCATTTTCAAATTGGGTTGTTTGTCCTTTTTTGTTTTTTAGGTGTTCTTTATATGTTCTAGATATTAATCCTTATCAGATAAATGACTTCCAAATATTTTCTCTCATTCTATAGCTTGTCTTTGTACTTTCTTGGTAAAGTCGTTTCATATACAAAAGTTTTTAATTTTGATGAAATCCCATTTATCTATATTTTCTTCTGTTGATTGTGCTTTGGGTGTAAAGTCTAAGAAACCATAGCCTAATACAAGTCCTAAAGATACTTCTCTATGTCTTCTTCTAAGAGTTTTATATTTCTAGCTTTTATTTTTAGGTCTTTCATTCATTTTGAGTTGAATTTTGTAAATGGTATGAGGTAAGGGTCCACCTTCATTCTTTTGCATATGTATATCCAATTTTTCCAGCTCCATTTGTTGAAGATACCATTCTTTCCACACTGACTGAACTTGGACCCTTTTAAAGGTCAGTTGGCCAAAGGTGTTTGGTTCCATTGGTCCTTGTACTAGAACCATGCTGTTTTGATTACTGTAGCCTAGTAATAAGTTCTAAAATCAGGAAAAGTGTGAATCCTTCAACTTTGTTCTTCTTTTTCAAGATGGTTTTGGCTTTTATGGCTGCTTACTCTTCCACGTAAATTTGATGACTGACTTTTCCATTTCTACAAAGTAGTCTATTGGAATTTTGATGAGGTATGTCACTTCGGGTAGAATTGATGTCTTGACAATATTTAGTCTTCTAATTCATGAACATAGTATGTCCTTCCATTTATTTAGGTCATCTTTAATTTCTTTCAGCAATGTTTTATAGTTTTCTGTGTACAAACCCTTCACATCCTTGGTTAAATTTATTCTTAAATATTTGATTATTTTTAGTTACTTTTGCAATGGAATTGTTTTTCTTGATTTCTTCATCCAGTTTTCATTACTAGTGTGTAGAAACACTATCAATCTTTGCTCTTGTATCTCACCACTTTGCCGAATTCATTTATGAGCTCTAGGAGCTTTGTTGTAGAATTTTTTTTATTCTCTATGTATATAATCATGTCATCTACAAATAGGGAAAAGTTCATTTCTTCCTTTCCTATTTATGTGTTTTTTATGTGTTTTTCTTGCCTAATTGTCCTGGCTAGAATTTCCAGTATAATGTTGAATAGCAGTAGTGACAGTGGGCATCCTTGCCTTATTCCTGATCTTATTCCTTATTCCTGACAGAAACAAGCTCTGTCTCTTTATTCTGCCCAGTGGAGAGAAGTTTTAAATTGAACAACCTAAGTATGAGCTTAGAATCATTTCTAACTGGTGTTGTCCTTGCTCAAACCTCCAAATTGCTTATTTTAAAAAAAATTTTTGCATGGTGAAAATATACATGTATAAAATTTGGTATTTTTATTATTTTAAAATTTACTGGCACACAGCTTCAGTTAGACATTGCTATCTATCATAGGCTTGCCAAACCCCAACTAAAACCATTCCTGCCAATCCTAAAGAATCCTAGGGCACTATATAAGATTCTACAAAGGTTTCCAGAAACCTACAACCTCCAAATGGGTCCCTGAACTAGATAAGTCCTGAAACACAGAGGGGCCAACCTCTCAAGAACATTAACTAGTTCCATCCCCCTAACCTATATTATTGAAAGCCCCTTCCAACATGAAAAAGTTAGAATGGGCATAGCCCAAATACCCCTAAAGAGTGGGAGAAAGATCAAAGATAATGGTGCAGTTATACAGAGAAGATAGGGTTTAACAGATGAGTATGATTGCTGAATCAGCATATTAATATTTCTTTTAATCTCCAGTATCTTAGAGCAGCTAGAAGTAAAAACCTAAAATTGTAACCCATACCAAACTCTGAAATCTGTTCTACAACTAATTGTCGTGATGTTTTGAAGTTCTTTGCTTCTTTGTATATATGTTATTTTTTGAAAAAAAAGTCAATTGTGATGGTAAATGCACAGCTATATGATGATATTGTGAACCATTGCTTGTACACTTTGGATAATTGCATAGTATGTGAATATTTAATATGTATCAATAAAAATAAGTGATAATAATAAAACTAGAGCTAAAAATTCATTGGCAATAATTATTTTTACAATGTTATGCAATCATCATCACTATTTCTAGTGCCTTTTATGATAAGTTCATTTAGTCCTTTTATCATCATTCAAATTGCCTTTTATGATAAGTTCATTTAGTCCTTTCTGAAATTAAGTGTTTCTGAATTTGATCTCATGATTAATCTTTGAACAGAATCTCCATTAAATTCACAAGGAAATAAGAGACACTAATTTCTTCATATTTCTCTCTTATTTCCTTACAGTGATGAAACAGACAAAACCACAGATATTTGCTATGTTACTCTAAGAAAATGGGAAATATTTCTGGATACTTCTCATAGGCAGTGAGTTTTATAATGGATAGCACAAGTCAGCAAAGACCCTTACACATTTTGAAGGTCGACTGTTTCCTCTGTAACCTGCCCATGAAGGACTGATTCGACTCTGGGGAGAAATTATAAAGCGTCACCCAAAGCTCAGAGTTTGGCATGGCAGGCCAGTGGGTCAGGCCCCTTCAGGGGACGTCAGAACCATTGGGGACGGTCGGGAGGAGAGCATGCCAGCTCTGGCATCATATCTTTGATTTGCTATTGATGATTTGGTGTCTGGCAACAAACAAGATATTTAAGTTGTGTTTCTAAAATCCTGGAGATGAACATTAGGGCAGTACTGGATGTGGTGGACAGAACAGCGTCTGTCACAGGTAAATGGGACTTTTTTTTTTCTCCAGAAGATCAAGAAGAAAACATGCTTCCTTCCCTATTGACTGGGATCGCTCCTGGTGACCCAACAACATTGTCTTCCATTTCGTTTTCCTGTCTCCCTTTCCAACAGTCTGGAGACCACCTGGCCTGGCCCTGTCCTTCTGGCCTCCTCAGCTTCCATGGGCTGCCATGGCCCCTAAAACCCCTTCCCCACATCCAGCCACATCCCAAGGGCCCTGAAGTGTTCCCTCCACCTTGAAACCTTTCTTCACCGCCTGTTGGAAGTTCTCTCTCCTTAAGTCTCTGCTCATTTATGTGTGCTTCTCTTATAACATTTGTTTTTACCTTATATTGTAGGTGTTCATAAGTGTAACTTAAATCCATGATCAGTGATAAAAGAAAAAGTTTTCTTGCAGTTTAGATCTCACAGCTTTATTGAGCAATTCATGAATCAGACAGCTTCCGGTTAAGAAAGTAGAAGGGTCTCCACCAAGGGGGTGGAAAGGGGGAGCTCATGTAGGACAAATGCAGATGCAAGTGAGGGGATGTTCTGATTGGCTTATACTAAGTTTCCCTTTCACATAGCAGGGGTCTTACAAAGTGGGAAACAGATACACATTGATTGGTATGGTATGTCCATTCTGTTAAGTTATCTCTACTAGCCCCAAACTAGTTTTCACCAGGTTTTGCTTCACAGCAACACTGTGGGGTATGTTCCTTTTCTTGAAAAGCCCCAGCAGATCGATTGATTTTGTATTCCAGACAAGCCCTTCTCTGCAATGCCCAAATGCAGGCAGCAGTTTTATTTTACTTAACATCAGACTCTATGAGAATCAGGCCCATTTGGACCCATCTATGTACCCTCCACACCATCTGGTACAGTCTGACATGAAATAGGTTGGAAATAATCATTGACAAAACAGAAATAAGAATGTAGAAATCCTGCTATGCATTTTAATTCTAAACAAAAAAAAAAAGATTTGCCATTTGTTCTTTTCTGTTTTTTCATGGAGGTAGAATTCCCATGCCATAAAATTCACCTGTCTTAGTTTGCCAGGGCTGCTATGACAAATATCACAGAATGAATAGCTTGGCTTAACTACTGAAATGTATTGTCTTATGATTTTTGAGGCTACAAGTTCTAAATCAAGGTCCAGACAGGCCACGCTTTCCCCGGAACCTGTGACGTTCTGGTGCTGGTTTGGCAAAATCCTTGGGATTTAGTTCAGTGGTTAGAACACTCGCCTTTCATACAGGAGACCCGGGTTCGATTCCCGAACCATGCAGCCCCCCCCCAAAAAAAAAATCCTTGGGATTGCCTGGCTTGCATCGCTGCCTCTTCCATGTGGCTCCCTCCCTCCCTCTCCTTCTGTGGCTGGCTTCTGCCTTCTTCTGACTTCTGGGTGTATCCACATTTCCTCTGCCTCTGAAGGACTCCACCTGTGTGAGTAAACATCCATCCTGATTCAATTTGGCCTCGTCTAAATAGGATCATCAAAGATCCTGTTCGCAAATGAGTCCACACCCTAACTAACAGTGACACCTTCAGAGGTCCCACTTACAAATGTGTTCATGACAGATCGTGGATTAAGACTCGGCCACATTTTTATGGGAGGTATGATTAAATCCCCAACACCACCCTTTTATATTGTCCAGTTTAGTGGGTCTTAGTACATTGTGGCACAACCATCACCATTATCTAATTCCAGACATTTTCATCATTCCTAAAAGAAACCCCATGCCCATTAACATGGGATTTCCCCCGCCCATAGCCTCCAAAAACCCCTAATCTACCATGTGAATTTGTCTACTCTGGACAGTTCATATACAAGCGCATGTGTAAGTCACACAGAATCATTTAATATATTGGGTTGTTTCCACTTTGTGGATATCATGAATGATGTAGCTGTGAACATTTGTGTACAAGCTTTTGTGTGGACACGTTTTCAGTTCTCTTGGGTATATGCAGGATTGGAATTTCTGGGCCACACAACTTTTTGAGGAGCCACCAAACAGTTTTCCACAGCTGCTGCACCATTTTCCATTCTCACCAGTCATCTCTGAGAGTCCCAGTTTCACCATACCCCCACCAGCACCAGTTGTTGTCCACCCTTTCTATGACAGCCATCCTACCACAGAGTGTGTAAAATATCAGCCGCTGTCATTTTGATTTGCATTTCCCTGGTGGCTACTGATATTGAGCATCTTCTCACGTGTTGACTGGCTATGTGTTTATCTTCTTTGGAGAAATGTCTATTCGAGTCCTTTGTGCATTTTAAAAATTAGGTTGTCTATTTTTTATTGCTAAGTTATAAGAGTTCTTTATATATTCTGGATACTAAAGTGGATACTCATTTTTTAAAAATTAAAACATTAATGTACTTTAAAACAGTATTTTTTTTCAATGCAGGTGTGAAATCAATAGATCCCAATAATTACTATGAATATACTAAGGTGACAACTTACAGCAGTAGCATAAGTGGAGTGCCAGGAAATTCAGGAAGATGGAAAGTTTGGAAGCCTGGAAGGGAAAGAACCAAGTGGGTAGAGTTGCCCGCGGATGTGTATTTTTTTAACAGGAGTTTTCTGAGGTATGATGAACTGCTTTGGGAGAAATAGCAGACAGAGAGAAAAGGAGAAATGCAACTGCCCATTAGCCTACTGAGGCGGTAATAAAGGTGGTGCCTGGCCTGCTGTTAGCATTTTAAGGGGTCAGGAAGATGCTCAAGATAATGGCTTACAGGTTGGGTCATTCCTTAGAACTCCCGCCAGAGGGCGGTGTCACCCTGGAAAGCTGGATGAGAAGGGTAGGGAGCTCCACGCTTGCAGGTGTGTGCCTGGGAGCCCTGTGCTTCCCTTGGTTCCGTATAACCCATTCTCTCTCTCTCAGCCAACACGGCAAGCGAACTCACTGCCCTCCCCCTCTCTAGTGGGACATGACTCCCAGGGGTGTGGACCTTCCTGGCAATGTGGGACAGAAATCCTGGGATGAGCTAGGACTCAGCATCAAGGAATTGAGAAAACCTTCTCGACCAAAAGGGGGAAGAGAGAAATGAGGCAAAGTGTCAATGGCTGAGAGATTCCAAACAAAGTGGAGAGGTTATCCTGGAGGTTATTCTTACACATTAAGTAGATATCACCTTGTTAGCTTAAGGTGTATTGGAGAGGCTGGAGGGAAGTGCCTGAAACTGTAAGTGCTGTGTTCCAGAAGCCTTCTATCTTGAAGATGGTTGTATAAAGATGTAGCTTTTACAATGTGACTGTTTGATTATAAAAACCTTGTGTCTGATGGTCCTTTTGTCTAGGGTATGGACAGATGAGTAAAAAAAAAAAAAAAGATAAAAAAATGAATAATAGGGGGAACAAAGGTTAAAGTAAGTTGAGTAGATGGAAATACTAGTAGTCAATGAAAGGGAGGGGTAAGGGGTATGGTATATATGAGTTTTTTCTTTTTTTATTTCTTTTGCTGGAAAGATGCAAATGTTCTAAAAATTATGGTGATGGATACACAACTATGTGATGACACTGTGAGCCATTTGATTGTACACTAGGTATAGAATGTATGTTTGTTAAGGATTGACAATAAAAATATTTTTAAAAAAAGAAAAATGAAAGGAAACAATACAAATTTACTTTAAAAAAAAAAACCACAAGCCCAGGACCTCTGCATTTGGTGAGTCTACAGATTCCTGGATAGGCCGCGGACCGCTCCTGAGTCTGTCCTGTGACGCCTGCCTTCCCCCTCTCCGGGAACGGGCCCCAAGTCTCTCGGCCAGCAGCCGGCTCCAGCGTTGACCAGCACAGAGCCATTCCCCATACGCAGTCACTCCTTTCACACCAGGCTCTCACCTGTCACTCCCTCTCCCAGGCCTTCCTTCAGCTGGGTCTGTCTGGGGGTGTCAGTTCCTCACCCATCACCAGCCTCCCATGGCTATCCAGGAGACCTGTGAAGGTTAAAACCCACACAAGCTAAATCCAACTCTCAAGCAGGAAGAAAGATAAGAAACTGAAGGAGAATTTGAAAGGTGCAGAAAGTGACTCTCATTTCTCAATGGCTAATGCACGGAAGTGTGGACTTCTGCCACACGATGGTGGTGTTCGCGTATTTATTCACACGCATTGGCGGGCGTCTCCTCTTGGAAAGGGTGACATTAAGCCTCTCCGGAGCCTGCTGTTGCTGGCAGAGATGGGAGAGGCAGTCGGCTTTACTCTACAGCCCGTGGGATGGGGGCCTGTGTGAATTAAACTGGCACCCCTACGGCTGAGCTCTCCGGGTCTGAAGGACGTGGCAGGGCTAAATGAATGGCTCCCAGGGAGCAGCAAATGCTGGAGAAATCAGAAATGGCTTGATAATTTGCATGTATAGTAAAAGCCTCATTAACTAGATTCAAAATCATCCAACTGTTCTTTTTCTTCTCCACTCAGGTTTTAAAAGAAGAGGGGTGGGGGGTGGCAAAGAAAATACTAACTGCCCAACATTGATGTAAAGTCACCCTGAGAGCAGGACCCTGGCGCTTCCTGCCCTCCTGACACCCAGACTTCGGTGTGGCTCTTTTGACGTGTAAGATGCATTTTTCATTTCTGTCCCAATACACCCAGCAGGGAATAGCAGGGGCCAGAAGGGCTGCAGTCTTGTATATCATGAGACTTCACCAGTAAACCTTGCAGCAGTGTGTCCCAGCCAGGGAGCGGCCCCTCGAAACCCTTGGATGCCCGAGCCTCACCTTTTGTGTAAGTGAAGCCCCCTCCCCAAGCACCCGGTGTCCAAAGCCTTCTTGCACTTTGTGTATTTGATGGTACTAAACAATTACCACCAATTATTGCAGGTGTGATAATGATGCTGTGATTGCATTATTTAAAAGATCCTCTGTCTTTTAGACATGCTGAGAGATGGGGGGGGGTGGGATATAAGAGATGTGCATCACATAGTCCGGGGTTGGACATGAAGAAGGCAAAATTGAGGAAACAAGGCTCGCCATGAGTTGACAGCTGGGGAGTCACTGTATTCTGCCTACTCTCATATCTGTTTGAAATGTTCCACAACAAAATCTTGTTCTTAAAAGAAAGCCTCCCGCATCCAAGCATTTCATTCTTAATTGAGAAAGAGTGACAGAAGAACACCGAGTTTTGATCCTTTCTTTTGGTTTCCATAAGATCCTATAAAATCAAAGAAGGGTAAGTTACTTTAAATACAATTATGTTTGGTAAAATAGTATATCTTAGAAAAATCTTCAATAAAAGTTAAAATGTTCCCTGATATTCTTGGTTGGTTGTTTTTGTTTGATTGTTTTGTTTTTGTTTTTCTTAAGTATAATTCAAGGAGAATTCATGTGCAGTAAGGAATACTGTTTCCTTTATGAGTTGTAGATTTTGGAAGGTTGACAGTAGTAAGTATGGCAAAGCTATGCCCATAAATGCATTTCTTCAGACTTTTAATACTGTGGAACCGTGCTTTTGGCCACAGTGGATGGAGGAGCTTGTGAGTGAATGAAAGTGAGGCCGCAGAGCACCGGAGCTTCTGTGCTCCAGGGGGTGTTGACAGGCAGCCCAGCGCTTGCCTCTCGTGCACCGAGGATGATACGGGGTTTGGCGTGGAGACCCAGGATTCTGCCCGCCTGCGGGTGCTGCTCAGAGGTGAGGCTTTAGGTCCTAAGGATTCATTCTTATCCTGGAATGAGCTGGGACTCAGCATCAAGGGATTGAGAAAACCTTCTTGACCAAAAGGGAGAAGAGCAAAATGAGACAAAAGAAAGTGTCAGTGGCTGAGAGATTCCAGAGTTGAGAGGTTCCCCTGGAGGTTATTCTTACATATTATATAGATGTTGACTTTTTGGTTAGGGCGTGGTGGAGAGGCTGGAGGAAGCCGCCTGCAGGTGTGGAGCCGTGTTCCAGTGGCTGTGTTTCTTGAAGACAGTTGTGCAGTGGTGTGGCTTTTGTGGTGTGACCGCGTGCTTGTGGGGGCCTTGTGCCTGGTGCTCCTTTTGTCTGCCTTGTCAGCGGGTGAGTGGAACACATGGGTTTAAGGTAAATGGATAATAGGGGGAACAAATGTTGGAATGAATTTAGTGGATTGAAATGCCAGTGATCAATGAAAGGGAGGGGTAAGGGGTATGGTATGTATGAATTTTTTTTCTGTTTTCTTTTTGTTTCTTTTTCTGAATTGATGCACATGTTCTGAGAGGTGATTGTGGTGATGAATATACAACTCTGTGATGCTTAAAAAAAAAAGAGTCATTCTTTCCTTCGTGCAGTAAACATTGCTCTGACAGGCTTCGTGGAAACAGACCACGGAGGGGATGATGGTGGCAGAGAAATCGGGCATCATAAGTCACCATAGCAACAGGGGAATGAAGCTAAAGTGGACTGGGATTTGGACACAGTGAATCAGCCGAGGGGACCAGGGACCCTCGTGTAGGTGGAGGCTTTTGAACTGGGCTAAGTGTTTCCACGAGGATTTGCATGCAGAGATGGGGAAGGGAAGCATTCCGGAGAGGGGAGAAAGCTGGACTCTATGAGCGTCCGCGAGCATTTAATAAAGCATTAATGAGTGGTATCGGTAGTGAGGTCGGTTAAATGGAGGAGGCGGTTACAAGGGTCAGATAATTTAAAGAATAATTGTTCATTGATCTCTTTAAAAAAAAAAATACAGAAACTCTGTAAAAAGTGCAGAGACTCTAAAAAGACTCTAAAAAGCAAAAGTGAAAACCTTCCTCCCCCAGTTTCAACAGCTTATCAGGTCCCTGGAGCCCTCTTGCTGTTCACATACCAGAGCATGTAAGCATCAGTCATTCAGGCTCACGGGGTAACACTGTCCGATGGCTTTGTGTCTGCTTTTGGACCTAACATAACATGTCAGTGCATCTCCGAAGCTATTCAGATTTTCTTCCCGCAGAATAGGGAGATTTCTTTTACTAAAGATACTTCTCTGTAATTTGATTTTTTAATGTGGAGGCATACATTTTATTTATTTATTTTTCTTTTTTCTTTTTATTTATTTTTTTTTGCATGGGCAGTCACTGGGAAACGAACCCAGATCTCCGGCGTGGCAGGCGGGAATTCTGCCGCTGAGCCACCCTCGCACCGCCCTACATTTTATTTTTAATTAATTTGAAAGTTACATCATAACAAAGGCTGTCTCGTGAACGAGGACGAAGTGAGGCACCGTTCAGCCTTACAACACCTTCATAAGGCAACTGTTTTCAAAAGAGTTGCCCCAGAATTCTGCAGCCCCTCTTTGCAGAAAGCGCTTGTGAACAGGCCATGTCTGCAGGTTGATTGAGCCCTGTCGTTTAAAACCTGCTGCTGGTGGCAAGTGCCTCCCCTGGAGCGTGAAGACATCCTAACAGCGGTTTCCCAGGTCAGCTCCAGGGCACATGTTTCCTAATCGTATTGAAAGAGAGACACAACAAAATGCTGTATGTGATCTGTTTGGGCCCCCGAGCAAAGAATGGCAAACGATTGTTATGAAGGCTATTATTGGTTCTATTACCGTAATTTGAATATGGGGTTCTACTAGTTAAAAGTACTGTAGCAGTGTTTGTGGTTATGTAAGAGAATCTCCTTATTCTTCAGAAATATACACTGAATTATTAAGGGGTAAAGGAAATATTTCTGCAACTTACTCTGAAATGGTTCGGAAAAAATGTGTAACTATGAAATATGTGCACATATAGACAGGCAGAGTATATAATAAAGCAAATATAGCAAAATGCTAATAACGGGAATATCAGGGTGAAGGGTGTGGGGAAAATTTGTATACTGTTTGTGCTAGTTTGAATTTGTGGACCCCAGGAAAGTGGTGTCCTTTAATCCTCATTCAATATTGCTGAGTGGGAGTGTTTTGATTATTCATGGAGATGTGCCCTACCCAATTGTGGGTGGTAACTTTTGATTAGATGGTTTCCATTTTGGTTGTGTGGGCTCTGTGGCTCAGATGTGTCTCCACCCATTCAAGTGGGATTGCTTACTGGAGTCCTTTAAGAGGGAATCATTTTGAAAAGAGCCACAGAGCCCACACAGCCTTTGGAGTTGAAGAAGGAAAACGCCCCCAGGAGAGCTTCATCAAACAAGAAGCCTGGAGAGAAAGCTAGCAGACGTCACCATGTTCACCATGTGCCCTTCCACTTGAGAGAGAAACTCTGCACTTCATCGGCCTTCTTGAACCCAGGTATCTTTCTCTGGATGCCTTAGATTGGACACTTCTATAGCCTTGCCTTAGTTGGGACATTTTCACAGCCTTAGAACTGTGGATTTGTACTTAATAAATTCCCCCTTTTAAAAGCTATTCTGTTTCTGGTATATTGCATTCTGGCAGCTAGCAAACTAGAACACTATTCTTGCAACTTTTCTGTAAGTTTGAAATTATTTCAAAATAAAAACATATATGATAAAAATATATATGTCTGTGCATATATTTGTGCTGAATATTCATCTGAGGACTACTGTACACAAAATTCATTTACCATTCATGTTTTAATCATCTTTTGGGGGAAAAAAGTAGCTTGCGTCTTTGCAATAATAACCTACAGGTGCTGGAAGTTGTGATATCTTCTAGTCAAATTCTGAGAATCTTGTGCCATATTTTTCATTCTCTCTCTCCCTAACCCCCAAGTCTAATCAGTCACCAAGTTCTTGCAAGGTGTTCTGAATATTTCTCATTTCCATTCTTCTTTTTATTTTCTGTTATCCCCATCCCTCTGTCTCAGGCGCAAGGGCCCACGGGCTTTCCTTAGTACTTTCTAACTGCCCTGCTCCCCCTTCCTCTCCACTTTCCAATTTCCAGACTAATCTTCCTTCTGAAAGCAGAACCCTCCCCAGAGCACTGCCTTGCTTAGAAACTGACAATTTTCCAGGGCTGCCAGACACAGTTGCACAGGTTGCTAACTGCACGGATGAGACATCTGATCAAGACAGTGTGGAGGCTGAGTCCAACGTGATGGTTAGTTTCATGTGTCAACTTGGCTAGGGTATGGTGTCCAGTTGTTTGACCAAGTAAGCTCTGACCTGATTGTTACTGTGAAGGTATTTCATTGATGGATTTGCACCTAGTCAATTGATTGTATCTGCAATCAACAAAGGAGAGAAGTCTCTTCATCCTATGAGTTCAGGGTCCTAAAAGCTGATGATTTCAGTAGTCAGAGAGAAAGAATTCCTACCTCTTCTTCAGCCAGTTTCCCTTGGAGAATTCATCCTCACCATCATTGGATTTTCCAGCTTATGGTCCACCCAAAGAGTTGAGATTTGCCAATCCCCAAAATTACACGAGCCAATTCCTAGAACCTTTCAGTTGTGTCCTTGGAGAACACAGACACATCCAGCTTGTTATGCCACTGACCAAAGCAGCTGACCATGGACAGCACGGCTAGAGAAACGGGGCTGCATGGGTCAGGGTCCCAGAAAAAAACAAACACCCCTTATTGAAACAGTTATTGTAAAAGTATGGGGAGGCCAATCCTAAAGAACACATAGGACAATATATAAGATTCTACAAAGGTTCCATGCACTAGAGTAACTTTCCAGAAACCTACAACCTCCAGATAGGTTCCTGGACCAGGTAAGTCCTGAAATGCAGAGGGGCCAGCCTCTCCAGAACATCAGCTAGTTCCATCTCCCTACTCCATATTACTGACAACCCTTCCAACATGAAAAGTTAGAATGGGCATAACCCCAAAGAGTGGGATAGAAAGATCAAAGGTGATGGTGGAGTTAGACAGAGAAGGTCAGGTTTAACAAATGAGTATGAGTGCTGAATCATTATACTGATTTTATTTTAGCCTCTAGTACCTTAGCGCAGCTAGAAATAAAAATCTGAAATTGTGGAATTATAACCCATACCAAACTCTGAAATCTGTTCTACAACTAATTGTTGCAATGTAGTTTGAATTTCTTTGCTTTTATGTATACATGTATTTAAAGAGGAGTATAACAGAGAAAATAGGATTTAACAAATGAGCATGATTGCTGAATCATTATATTGATATTTCTGTTGGTCTCCAGTGTCTTGGAATAGCTAGAAGAAAAAACGAAAAATCATAGAACTGTAACCCATACCAAACTTTAAAATCTGTTCTATAACTGCTCTGCTTATTAAAATGTATTTGGAATTGTATTGCTTTTTTTGTGTAGATGTTATATTTCACAATAAAAAAAAGAAAGTTAAAAAAAAAAAAGGTGTGGGGAGGATTAGAGAGTCCAGACGGGCTGGCCCTGGCTGGAAGCCATCGTGTCACCGTGGCAGGTGCACCAGGCTCATGGCGGCACAGTGAAGGGTTTCTGGACAGAGCCATGGCTTCCGATTAAGGAGGGAGCAGCAGCCAGAAAGAGCCTGTCAGGGAGGGATCGGGGGCAGCCCCCAGACCTCTCCCCACTTTCAGCCTCCCACAGCCAGCAGGAAGCCCAGGGCAGGGGGCCCAGGCGGCAGTCCTGGCCCAGAGCAGAGCAGGCTTGGAGAGCAGCACAGAAGATGCCACGTGCTCATCTCTGCATCACACACAGCAGTGGCGGCCCTGGCTACTCTGACGAAGCTGATGGAGCCCTGTCCTCACTCGGCCTTTGAGTACTGGAAACCTTCCTGCACCCGCCTCTCAGTATCCTCTTACTGGGGCAGCCGTGCTGGTCCAGAAAGTCACCAGGACACTGCGTCCAGGAAGCACTACCCATCGGCCTCCAAAGCGTGCCTGCTCTGCCCCCTCCTGCCCTGCCCTGGGCCGTGTTCCAGGCCAGTCCAGCCCACATGTCCTGCTCAGCCTCCGGGGCCTGGGGCCTGCTGTAGGGACCCACCATACACATGCCCGTGGGCAGCTCTGTCCCCTGAGGGGCATCTTCTCCAGGCCTGGCTGGCCCACAGATGGCCCCTCAGGCTCTGCTATGGAGTCAGTACCAGGGCTCTTTCCTCTTGAAACTACATTAAACGTGGAAGAAAACAGGCCACTCCCAAGACAAATGTGAAAATCTTGCAGTATGAGGCCTGAGACCAGTGAGCAGGAAGGGCGATTGCATTCCAGTGAGAACAGCTGATGGTCTGAGCAACTGCGAGGTCAAATTGCTGACTGGACTGCATGTCTGGTTTTTCTAGGCTGCAGTCATAAAATGCCACAAACTGGTTTTGGCTTAAACAACAGGGATTTATTGACTCATGGCTTCGGAAGCTGGAAGGCTCGCTTCCTCCCGGGGTTGGTGGCCTCTGGTTGCTGACAGTCCTTGGGTTCCTTGGCTTTCCCGTCCATCCCAGGAGCCCTGTCCTTTCTCCACCGGGTGCCACTGACTTCCGGCTCCTCCCCAGGACTTCCTCTGTGTCTGGCTTCTGGTTTCTTCTCTTTGTTAGACTCTGGTGATCCTATAATCCACCCTCACTCAGTTCTCTGCCCCTTAACCAAGAATGACCCTCGAGAGACCCTCCTTACCGTGGAATCCCCCTGCCCACTGCCCACACACGGGTTACAATGAAGAACGTGCCTAGATCAGAGCACCCCACAGTCCCCTGCAGGGCTCTTTGCTGTCACGAGCCCAAATCGCTCCTAGTTTCACGCAGCGGCCACGGTATTAAAGCATACCAGCCAACGGAATCGAATCCGCACATTGTTACAGGGACAGGGATGGGTGACACAGATACCTGTGGGCTGGGAGCGGGCTGCTGAGCTCACCAACCCTCTAGGCCAGGGGAAACGTGACTTTTGCTGCACATGTGTGCCAGTTTGAAAGGATTCTGTACCCTAGAAAAGCCATTTTTTAAAATTCTGTTCCATCTTGTGGAGGCAGCTGTCTCTTTTAATCCCTGTTCAATCCTGTAGGTTGGAAACTTGACTAGATTATCGCCACAGAGATGCGACTTCCCCAGTTGTGGGTATTAAGCTTTGATTAGAGGGAGATGTGACTCCACCCATTGCAGGTGGGTCTTGAATAGTTTACTGGAGTCCTTTAAAAGAGGAAGCATTTTGGAAA
Organism: Tamandua tetradactyla; assembly: GCF_023851605.1. Lineage (NCBI taxonomy): Eukaryota > Metazoa > Chordata > Mammalia > Pilosa > Myrmecophagidae > Tamandua > Tamandua tetradactyla. The sequence continues at coordinate 75,599,981 of NC_135344.1, forward strand.
AAGCTTCAGAGCCGCAGAGCTTGTGCAGCCAGAGACCTTTGGAGATGAAGAGGGAACACGCCTCTGGGGGAGCTTCGTGAAAGAAGCAGCCTGGAGGGAAACCTAGCAGAGTCGCCATGTTCTCCATGTGGCTTTCCAATTAAAGTGAAACCCTGAATGTCATCGGCCTTTCTATAGTGATGGTACATTCTTGTTGGTGCCTTAATTTGAACATTTTTTAGACTTGCTTTAATGTGGACATTTTCACGGCCTTAGAACTGTAAATTTGCAACTTAATAAATTCACCCTTTTAAAAGACATTAGGTTTCTGGCATATTGCATTCCAGCAGCTAGCAAACTAGAACACATGTGAATCTTTTGTGCTGGTGTTTTTAAAGTTGTTTAACTTTTCATCTGGAAATAATTTGAAACTTAGAAATACGTTTCAAGCATAAGAAGAGTATAGAGATTTGCCTCTTGCAACATTTCCCCCACTTGACTTTGTCATCTACCCTCTTAGATCTAGAGATGCATATAAAGATAGAGGATGTGAATTTTCAGAGCCGTTTGAGAGTTTGTTATGGACATCACGGCAGTCTACACGTAAATCACTTCGCTGTGTGTTTCCTGAGAATAGGGATATTCTATATAACCACAGCAGTTATCTGCTTCAGAAAATGTAAAAAGAATACAATAATTATATCTAATCTGTATTCCCATTTTATCCATTGGCCCAATTTTGTCTGGAAATTGGGATTTTCAGACAAGGGAAAATTCTGGCATTTTCGCTCCCACATGGGGTTCAGTCTCGAGCTTGGTGTGTTTCTCGTTGTCAGGATTCTCAGCTTCCCCAAACCTAGAACATGTCCACAGCTGCCTTTTTGTCCTTTATGACCCGGGCTTTTTTGAAGAATACTGACCCTCCCTCCCCCCAATCTTTTTTTTTTTTTTAATTTTAGGCTTCCTGGTGTTTCTTCATGGTTTAAATCAGGCCAGCCCCAGCTACAGTACCACACAGATGTTGGGTCTTTCTTGGGTTCTTGGCTCTGGAAGCACAGAGGGTCCTTCCCTCCAACCCCTCATTTTGATTACTCAAATTATTATCTGTTTTATCCCCTGAATAGCTTTTTTTTTTCTTTACAGTTAGCAAGCAACCTATGGGAAGAGACTTTAAGATCATTCAAATATCCTGTTCCTCATCAAAACTTCCCCTAGGTTTGGCATCCATGGATGATTCTTTTTTTTTCCCACCTTGTTGAAGTTATACTTTATTTCAATGCTACTAGTATTAGTTAAAAATAATTTTCTTAGTAGTTCTTTTGGAAAATGACTTCAGATATACCCCAAATTTGGGTATTTTTGTGATACCCAAAAATCACAGATTTTTGTTCTTCAGGTGGAAAATGCCAAAAGTCACTGTTTTAGTTTGTAAGCTGCCAGAATGCAATATACCAGAGCTTGAATGGCTTTTAAAAAGAAGGAGTTTAATAAATTATAAGTTTACAGTTCTAAGCCTATAAAAATATCCGAACTAAGGCATCCAAGGAAAGATACTTTAATTCAAGGAAGATTGATGGGTCTAGATCCCTTCTGTCAGCAGGGAAATCACATGGCTGGCATCTGCTGGTCCCTTCCTCCTGGGCTCTGTTGCTTTCAGCCTCTGTTCCTGTGGGGGCTCCTCACTTTGCTTCTCCAGAGCTGGCTTTCATCTCTTGACTTCCCTTGGCTCTTCTGTGTTCTGGCTTGCTTAATATCTCATGGCAACACTGCCGGGCTCCAGGCATCTGCAAACATCTCTGACTTCCAAGTATCAGCTCTGCTCTGAAGTTCTGTTGGCTCCATCATTTTTCAGGTTTCTCCAAAATGTTTCCCCTTTTAAAGACTCTAGTAAACTAATCAAGACCCATGTGGAATGGGTGGAGTCACATCTCTAATAAAAAGGTCCCACCTACAATTGGATGTGTCACATCTCTGTAAAGATAATCTAATTAAAATTTCTGCCTACAGTATTGAATCAGGATTAAAAGAAACAGCTGCTCCCACAAGATTGGATCAGGATTAAAACCTGGTTTTTCTGGGGTACATAATACTGTCAAACTGCACAGTCACTAAGAGCTAAGTTTGGTAAATATAATGTGGGTGATCAAATTGTAGAAATGTAAGTTGTGGATTAAGTGTTAGATCAATTAAGTAAGGTCAGCCAGAAAATAATAAGAATCAGAATTTACAGATTACAGGTAGAATTAAGTAGTTTATCTATACAAACTTATTTACCTCTCATAACAGCTCTGTAAAGTATTTATGTGAAGAGATATCAGTAGTATTATTTTATAGTTGTACCTTCTTGGTGTTTCCTTCTTAACCAACCTGCACATCGGGCATCCCATATAGCACTTGGCACAATTAATTCAAGCAAAGCAAACACTACTGAGCACTTATCACAAAGCACGCACTCTGCAGGCAACCAGGAAATAAAGAGCACAGTCCCTGCTCCAAAGAAGCTGAAATTTTAGTAGGAGAGATAGAGAGGGAGCCAGCTTTTGCCAGACAGGTTTTAGGATGCTCAATATTTTCCTCTTTTGTATTTTCTAAATTGTTTACAATAATCATGTATTATTACTATACCTTGATAGTCAAAGACAATAAAATTTAAAATTGAAAAAATATAAAACTTGGCACTTGAGTTCCCAGAAAGTATCTGAGTAGATGTTTGCTGATTAAAGTCTTAAAATGTTTTTGATTTGAAAACATCAGAAATCTATCCAAAACATGATTACTTTTCATCACCTCAAGAGTTGCAGATCGCCATGATCTTTCATCGGGATTATCTTCTTGTGCCTCTAATAAGCCTCCTTGCTTCTTCCCTTGATCTGCTTCGTCTGAATGCAGTGAACCAACCAGAGAGCCAAGCAATGGCCCTCAGCTGATCAGAATCCTCCAGTGGCTTCAGTAAAAGGCAGAGGCCTTCCCAAGGCCTTACGAGGCATGGCACCAGCTCTCTCTTAGCTCTCTGATCTAACACTCCTCTCCTTTCCCACTGGCTCCAACCATGATGGCCTCCACTCCTAGGATACACTGGACATGCGCCCTTGCTGTCCACTTGTATCCTAGACATCCCCCTGGTTTGCTTCTCCATCTCTTTCAGGTCTTTATTCAAATGTCACCCTTTCCAAAAGGCTTTTCTCTACTCTATCTAAAGATATCACTCCTCAATCCCAAAACTCTCTTTCTTTATCTGCTTTATTTTCTACTTTGTACCTATTATTATCTGATTTACTCTCTTTTACTTATTCACTATCTGTCTTCTTTGCCTTAGCTCCAAAAGGGAGCAATTTCTCTGTGTCCATCCCTGATGTATGTCCCGTGTCTAGAACAGTGTCTGGCACGTGGTAAATGATCAACCATTATTCACTGAAGGAATGAATGAAGGGCAGTATTCTGTGCGTAGTCTCGAGTCAGGAGACCTGCATCGAATTCCAGCCTCACCGTTTTGGGGTTGTGTTCCCTCATCTGTAGAATGGTGATGAGGTATCAGTCATATAAGATGGTGTGCTGGTTGAAGCTATAAGGTACCCACAGAAAAGCCATGTCCTTTAATCCTCATTCAGTACTGCTGGGTGGGATTTTTTTATTGTTTCCATGGAGATGTGACCCACCCAATTATGGGTGGTAACTTTTGATTAGATGGTTTCTGTGGAGATGTGTCTCTACCCATTCAAGGTGGGGTTGCTTACTGGAGCCCTTTAAGAGGGAACCATTTTGGAGAAAAGCTTTAGAGCCCACACAGCCAGAGACCTTTGGAGATCAAAGAAAATGCCCCTGGGGGAACTTCATGAAACAAAAAGCCCAGAGAGAAAGCTAGCAGATGTCACCATGTTCGCCATGTGCCTTTCCAGTTGAGAGAGAAACCCTGAACTTCATAGGCCTTCTTGAACCAAGGTACCTTTCCCTGGATGCCTTAGATTGGACAATTTTATAGCCTTGCTTTAATTTGGACATTTTCATGGCCTTAGAACTGTAAACTAGCAACTTAATGAATTTCCCCTTTTTAAAAGCTCTTCTGTTTCTGGTATATGGCATTCAGGCAGTTTGCAAACTAGGGCAGATGGTTTTTATGATTACAGTGCCTAAAGGGGATAGTGTCTGGCAACAGTGAATGTTCAATAAATGTTGGCTATTGTGATAATGATAACAAACACACTCAACTCCCAAAATGCCTTTACATTCCCACATCGTTCTAGTGTCCCATTTTCCTGGATTTCCTCTGCAAAATCCTTGAATCCTAACAAGCCAATATAAAACAAAATCAATATTACTTTGTATCAAATCTCTTACTACACAAGATTCAATTCCATTGTAGTTTATAGAGATAGATGGGGAGATAACCGTGTTTGTTTTACTACAGGGAATACTGGTTTAAAGCAAAGGCAGCGCTAGAACAACTTCTGGGAAAGTTGAACTCTTCAACAGTTTCTCCCCATGGATTCTTCTCAGAGACCTTCACAAATCCACCTAAAGTAGGGATGCTAGTGTACAGACCGTGAAAACCCAGCTCTTTCCCACCCATCACAGGGATTTTTAAGAGGCGAACCTCTGGTATGGTTGCACTGCTGCAGCTCGTCCAGTAAAGCAGAGGGACCTTCTATTCAAGTTTGCCATTATTTTTAAAAAGAGGTTAAAAAAAAAACAACAGATCTGTGCCTTAAAAGCGCCCCCACACTTTCTCCCAGAGCGGGCACCCATTCCTCAGCCACATGGTTTAGTTGTGGGTGGACTCGTTGAGTCTTGCCTGATCCAACTTCATGAAGATGGAGTTGGCTGGAAAATGCTCATTTTCCAGTTCCAGCATCTTTCAACATTTACTACTTGTCAGTGAACGAGCCCCCTCTCTCCTCCCCCATTGATTTATCTATTTGTTATTAGTATGGGCACAGGAATTCCTTTATTTTTTAGTAGTTTGTAATTTATTATGGTATTTACATATTTTGGCACTCAAATCATCCCAGATTTGGCCAAATGAGAGCCTCTTCAGACTGGCAACTGTGTTCTTGTGATATGCCTCCAACATGTTTAAAGTATTCCTTTACTTTCTGGTATAACAGTGGTCTTGCCCCCTCCCTGGGATGAGCTATTTCTCTGAGAAGCCCTGGTCCCTTATAGTGGTAGGTAATATTAAAGACCAAGCTCTAGGACCCACACAAGCAGTGAGCACACCTGGTAAGGACACTGGGGTGTCTACTTCTTGGGCTTTTCAGCAGACATAGCTAGGAAATATATGCTGGTATATGCGCATGTAGGCATCATGCAGAGATGCTGTGGGCTCAGTTCGAGATCACCACAATAAAGTGAATATTGCAAGAAAGCGAGTCACACAATTTTTTGTTTTCACAGCACACATAAAAGTTATATTTACACTATACTGCAGTCTAAGTGTGCAATAGCATTATGCCAAAAAAAAAAACCTATGTACATTAATTACTTGATTGCTTAAAATACTAACCATCCTCTGAGCTAACTGATCATTTTCCACATGGAGGATCTTGCCTCGATGTTGATGGCTGCTGATTGACGAGGGTAGTGGTTGCTGAAGGCTGGTGTGATGGTTTGGAGCTGTATGTACCCCAGAAAAACATGTTCTAACCTCAAAATCATAGCCATTAAGTTCCCATTGTTTAACCCAACCTATTGCATGGTATTTGCTTCAACTTAATTCATCCTATAGGGGTGAACCCACTGTAAGTAAGACCTTTTGATGAAGTTTCTTCAATTAAGGTGTGGCTCCCCTCAATCAGAATGGGTCTTAATCCTATTACTAGAGTCCTTTATAAGCAGAATGAAACTCAGAGAGAAAGAGAGTCACAGAGAGCAAGCAGCTGAAATTCAATGGAACTAGGAAGAGAAGGGAGAGGCCAGGAGAGGCCACCATGTGCTTTGCCATTTGATGGAGAAGTCCAGGACCAAGGATCACCAGCAGCCATCCCCATTTTTCCTGACCTCAAAATCATAGCCATTAAGTTCCCATTGTTTAACCCAACCCATTGCATGGTATTTCCTTGAGCAGCCAAGGAAACTAAAACAGTTTGGTACTAGGAGTATAGTGCTGCTATTGCAGATACCAAAAACGTGAAAATGGCTATGGAATTGGGCAATGTGTAGAGGACTGAAGAATTGTGAAGGTTGAAAAATGAGTGAGAGCTGTAGAAAAAGTTTATATCATCTTAGAGAATACATAATCTGTTATGAACAGAATGTTGGTAGAATTATGGATGTTAAAGCTAGTTCCAGCTTTAGCTCCTAAGGCTAGTTCCATGCCTTAGGAAGAAATTATAAGTGTAGTGTTGTAAAATGAAGAAAAGGCAATCCTTCTTTTAAAGTTGCAGAGAACTTGGCAAAATTGAGTTCTGGTGTCGGATAGAAGGCAGAACTGGAAAGTGATGAGCTTGGCTATTTACCTGAGGTGATTTCCAATGAGTGTGGGAAGTACAGACTGGTTTCTCCTTGCAGCTTATAATGAAATGAGAAAGGAAATGTTTACACTGAGAGCTAACTCCTGGGCACAAAGAAACCAGAAATTGATTGTTTGGAAAATCCTGAGCCTATCTAGATAGGCTGCAGACAGAAGTGACTCTATGTGGGACATCTTTGAGCTTCTAAAAAGCAAACCCCTGGATAATAGGACTCCATGTGAGGTTTTAATTGAACATGGAGCTAGTCAGCCATCTCATTAGTCAGGATTGGAAACTCAGTTATATAGGAAGGGTCTTGGACCCCTGTGAATTACATGCAAAGCCAACAAGTTTTTTTTTGTGAGATCTGTGTAAGTGGTACCACTAAAGTCTGGATCGACAGGGACAAAGAACAAACTAAAGGAAAAATGACTTCAGGGCAGAACCATGGAAGCTGAGGTTTGGACCGAAGATATTTCCTCAAGCCAAAAAACTGAGCCAACCCAGGTGTGTGGAAAAGACAGGTCTGTTCTGGTGCTTGGAGGGGGCACGCCTTGCACCCCACTGTTCAGGGGGCGTGCTGCCACCCCAGTGCTCAGAGCCTTCGGCCCAGTGTACAGGAAGGGCACGGCCACTGTGTGAGCACTTGCAAGGGGTGGGGCTGCCTCTCCATCAGGCCCCAAGGACAAAACATCAATCCGTAGATAACAGTCAGACCTTGAAATCTAATGGAGTATGCCCTGTGGGGGGTTGGAATTGTTCAGGAACCATGACCCTTGTTTTCCATCCTATTTCTCCATATTGAAATAGGAATGTCTATCCTATGCCTGTTCCTCCCTTGTGTACTAGAAGCAGATAACTTGTTCTCTGGGTTTCGCAGGTCCATAAGCAGAGGGGAATTGTGCCCTAGGACAGACCATGCCTGTAGCTGATTTTGATGGGACCTTATACTTTGTAAGTTTGCTGAAATGATGTTGTGATGGAATGAATGCATCTTGCATATACAAAGAACATGTCTTTTTTGAGGTCCAGGGGGTGGAGTGTCCTGGTTCAAAGCTGTATGTACCCTAGAAAAACATGTTCTTAAATCTAATACTTTTCAGTGTGTCTGAACCCATTGTAAGTAGGACCTTTTGATGAGGTTACTTAAGTGAAGGTATGTGCAACCTCAAGCAAGATGGGTCTTAATTCTATTACTGAAATACTTTATCAGCAGAGTGAAATTCAGACAGGGGGAGAGAGAAACACAGAAAGAGCAGCCAGAAGCTGAACATCAGTGGAATCTGGAGGAGAAGGAGAGGCCAGGAGAGGCTGCCATTACACTGCCATGTGACAGAAGCCCAGGACCAGGGATCACCAGCAGCCAGCCCCAGAATGTCACAGTCTTCAGGGAGAGAGGATGGCCTTGATAATGCCTTAAATTGAGCTTTTTCCTATCCTCAAAATCATCTAACCACTAAATTCTCATTGTTTAACCCAATCCACTGCATGGTATTTGCTTGAGAGCTAAGAAAATGAAAACAGTTAGCGTGGCTGTGGCAATTTCTTACAATAAGACCGTGTGAGGTATGCCACATTGATCTATTCCTCCTTTTGTGAAAGACTTTTCTGTAGCATGTGATGCTTTTGATAGCATTTTGCCCACAGAAGAACTTTCAAATCGGAGTCAGTCCTCTCAAACCCATGTTGTAAGTGGATGCGCTGTCACCCAGGCTTTGTTGTTCCCGTTTATACAGCACAGGCAGAGCAGATCTAGCATCATTCTTCAGGGCCCCAGCATTACCAGAATGGTAAATGAGCACCGGCTTCAACTTAGAGTCACCAGCAGCATTGACCCCTAACGAGAGAGTCAGCCTGTCCTGGGAAGCTTTGAAGCCAGGCATTGTCTTCTCCTCTCTAGCTGTGAAAGTCCTTGATGACATCTTCTTCCAACAGAAAGCTGTTTCATCTACATTTGAAATCTGATTGTTTAGTGTAGCCTTTATCAGTTATCTTAGTTAGATCTTCTGGATAATTTGCTGCAGCTTCTACACCAGCTCTTGCTGCTTTATCTTGCACTTTTATGCTGTGGAGATGGTTTCTTTCCTTAAAGCTTATGAATCAACCTCTGCTAGCTACAATCTTTTCTTCTGCAGCTTCTTCACCGCTCTCATAGAATTGAAGTTAGGGCCTTGCTCTGGATTAGGCTTTGGCTTAAGGGAATGTTGTGGCTGGTGTGATCTTCTATCCAGACCACTCAAACTTTCTCCATCTCAGCACTAAGGCTGTTTCGATTTCTTATCATTTGTGTATTCACAGGAGTAGCACTTTTAATTTCCTTTAGAAGCTTTTCCCTTGCATTTACAACTTGGCTAACGGTTTGGCACAAACTTTCTAACTCAGCTTTCAACACGCCTTCCTCCCTAATTTCTAGTTTTTGATTTAGAGTGAGAGACGTGCAACTCTTCCTTTCCCTTGAACACTTAGAGACCACTGTCGGGTTATTAACTGGCCTCATTTCAATATTATTGTTTCTAAGGAAGAGGGAGAGAAACTGGGGACAGACGGTCAGTGAAGCACACACAGCATATGCAACATTTATCAATTAAGTTCGCCATCTTACACAGGCATGGTCCGTGGTGCCCTCAGACAATTACAACGTCCAAAATCACTGATCGCAGAGCATCATAACAGGTATAATAATGACGAAAACGTTTGAGGTAGTGTGAGAATCAACAAAATGGAACACAGAGACATGAAGTGAGCACATGGTATCAGAAAAATGTCACCGATAGACATGCTTGATGCAGGATTTACATTCCAGTTGTAAAAAAGGAAATATCTGCAAATCACAACAGAGGTCTCCAGTGTCTTGGAGCAGCTAGAAGAAAAACTGAGAAACAGCAGAGCAGTAACTGTTCTAGTTTACTAGCTGCCAGGAAATATACCAGAAACGGAATGGCTTTTAAAAAGGGGAATTTAATAAGTTGCTAGTTTACAGTTCTAAGGCTGAGAAAATGTCCTAATTAAAACAAGTCTATAGAAATGTCCAATTTAAGGCATCCGGGGAAAGATACCCTGGTTCAAGAAGGCTGACAACGTTCAACGTTTCTCTCTCAGCTGGAAGGGCACGTGGCAAACATGGCAGCGTCTGCTGACGTGGCTCTACTAAGAGGACTCTCCAAAATGTTTCCTCCTTTAAAGGATTCCAGTAAGCAACTCCACCTTCAGTGGGTGGGGACACAGCTCCATGAAAATCATCTAATCAAAAGTTACCACCCACAGTTGGGTGGGTCACATCTTCATGGAAACAATCAAAATGTGCCCACCTGGCAATATTGAATGAGGATCAAAGGGCATGGCTTTTCTGGGGTCCACCACAGATTCAGACCAGCATAGTAACCCATACCAAACTTTAAAATTTGCTCTATAATTGCTTGTTAAAATGTACTTGGAAATGTGTTGCTTTTTTGTATATATATTTCACAATTTTAAAAAGTAAAAAAAAAAAGAACTGTATTGAATAAACCTAGGATTAGAAAGCAAAAAAAAGCACAGTAGAGCAAATTATAATCAAATGAGGTATACCTGTATGCATATGCATACACAAACATACAAATATATAACCACATGCAAATACAAATATACACATTGTATTAGTTAGGGTTCTCTAGAGAAACAGAACCAACAGGGAACACTTGCAAATATAAAATTTATGAAAGTGTCTCACGTGACCGTAGGAACGCAGAGTCCAGAATCCACAGGGCAGGCTGTGAAGCCGATGACTCCAATGGATGGCCTGGACGAACTCCACAGGAGAGGCTCACCAGCCAAAGCAGGAATGCAACCTGTCTCCTCTGAGTCCTCCTTAAAAGGCTTTCCATGATTGGATTTAGCATCACTAATTGCAGAAGACACTCCCCTTTGGCTGATTACAAATGGAATCAGCTGTGGATGTAGCTGACGTGATCATGACCTAATCCTATGAAATGTCCTCATTGCAACAGACAGGCCAGCGCTTGCCCAATCAGATGAACAGGTACCACAACTTGGCCAAGTTGACACCTGTCCCTAACCATGACACACATATTCACATAACATAAATATTATATATAATAAAAATAAAATTCATAAACAAATACACATTTTATAAATCATGAATTCATAGTGGCTCCTGCAACTCCAGTCCATGCCCACAAGTTTTTCTTGCCATCCCTCATTCCATGTTTGTATGTCCCTTTTTCCTGTCTAAAAACCCCAACTCTCAGTAACAACAACATATCTTCATTTGCTCGTTTCCCATCATACACCAAAAATTTTTTGGATTTGTCTGCAATCAGAGAATCCCTTTTGAATCAATCTTTAATTTACCGATCCTGTTTAATGACAAATATAAACAAATATTCAGCTGCATCTCTGTGCAAAAACTTCAACACCAACTAATGTAAGCCCAGTAACTTTGGACACCAGCTGTAATAAGCTCAACAACTTCAAACACTTACTGTAAACACTTCAGTAACCTCAGTCACCAACTACAATACAGTTCACTCTAACACTCCTCAAGGGTTTGTGCCTTCCCAGACCACCTGCATTTACGACCAACCAGCTAGAAATTCAGGGTTTCCCATCACCCCCTTGGGTTCAATAATTCATTTGAACAGCTCACAGAACTCACTGGAAGTGCTATGCTTATGATTATAGTTTCATTATAGCAAAAACAGGGTACAAATAAGAAGGTAAAAGAAGGACATACGCAGAGCTTCTGTGTCCTCTACCCGTGGCATCAGCACTTGTCACCAGATGACAGGGAAGTCCCCCAGAGCTTTGGGGTCCAGAGTTTTATTGGGTTCTCCTTGTGTGGGCATGAGTGATGGACTCAACGTCCACCCACGTGGTTGAAGTCAACCTCCAGGCCTCTTCTCTCCCAGATGTCAGGCTGATGAGGGACTGCTTTGGCTCAGAGTCCCCACCCTAAGGATACCTGTGAGGCTGTCCCCACCTGGAATCATCTTGGTCGCACAACCTATCAGGTGTGGCCTGGGGCCTACCTTGAGTTACAAAGACACTCCTTTCAAGGGGAATTCCAAGGATCTAGAAAGTTATCTCCCAGGAACTGGAGAGGAACATCAGCCAAGCTCTTTATCACACAATCTCTCCTGTTCCTTGCCAATAGCCTGCAAACATTGGAATGACCCATTCCAGCTTTCCCGAGAAATGCATGTAGTTCCCACCTGCAATAAAACTAGTTTATGTTCAGTTTAATTTCATATACACTTTGCTATTCTGTTATAAGCAATACTGTGGCCTTAAACTCTGTAACTAAGCCAAATTCTAAAAGAAGGCAGTTGCTAAGGCAACTGGGTAAGAGTTAATTAATTTGTCAGTCATTATATGCAGATGAATCTGCCTGAGTTCGAATAGAGGTAGGCTTGTTTGATTTTCCTTTCAGAATTAGGGGAAGATAAAATGGTGACATTGTTTTAATCTGTAAGGGGCCTTAGAGTTTCTTCTGGAAAGGGCAAAGGCTCTGAAATCAGGCAGACTAGAGACACATCCACACTTCCGCACTCCAGCTCCGCATACATCTTCTAGCATGTTGCAACGATCAAGTGAGATGCTGAAAATAAAGCACCGTTCGGTGCCTTTTAACAACGAAGATGAAGACCGACTTACAAAGATGAGCATGACTTTCTCTAGGAAAGGGAATTTTCCCATTGCTTTTAGAATCAGTTGTGCACTTCCCTTCGCACTTCCTCTATGTCCTCTACAGGGTTCTGCCAGAGAACTGATGCTTTTACTTGGTTTCCTGTCCATCCTTCTCACTCTTCTAAACTGTTTAAATGCTTGAGATCAGAAACAGCCTTTTATTCATCCTTGTAATCTCAAGGCCCAGCAATGTACTAGATATACAGTAGCATTCAAAAAGTGCTGTGTGATGAATGAGTGAGTGAATGGATGGGTCTGTGGGTGATGGGTGGATAGATGGAGATCCGCCTTAGATCCGCCATCTACCCTTTCCGCTCTATGCTGCCACCTGCTGATAAGAATGTATAATTACAATTGATGTTTCTCAACTAATTCCAGTCACTTAACTGTAATCAGAAGAGTCAAAACAAATATCCTGAAACCACAAATGTATGTTATCACCCGAAAAATATTTCTTTCTTCAATCATTGTTGTGCTTAAGATTCCACATGTGTATTTTTTGTACAGTTTTGTGATGCATCTCATTGCTTTTATATTCCCAGCCAGTAGCTGATACTTTGCTGAGCCCAGCACAGGTAGGTATTCAACAAATCCTTGTTGAATACACTTGTTATGGATTCAGTTGTGTCCCCAAAGCAGACATGTCGAAGTACTCAGAATGTGGCCTTATCTGGAAATAGGGTGGTTACAGGCGGAATTAGTTAACATGATGTCACATGAAGTAGGATGGCCCCTGACCCAGGACACCTGGTGTCCCTGTAAGAAGGGGAGAAGAGAACGAGCAAGGAGAAGGCCATGTGATGACGGAGACAGAACCTCAAGTGCTGCAGCTACAAGTCACGGAACCCTCTGCCCTGTTGGGAAAGTCCAGATGCTAAGAAGAGGCAAGGAACGCATCTCCCCTGCGGGTTTTGGGAGGAGAACAGCCCTGGGACACCTCGACTCCAGGCTTTTGGCCTCTAGAGCAATGAACCAATAAATTTCTGTTGTATTGAATCACCTATTTTGTGGTACTTTGGCAGATCTAGGAAACCGTCATGGTCAGGTTCATGTATCAACTTGACCAAGTGGTGGTACCTGTTTGTCTGGTTGGGCAAGTGCTGGCCTGTCTGTTGCAGTGAGAACATTTCATAGAATTAAATCATGATCACGTCAGCTGCATCCACAGCTGATTCCATTTGTAATCAGCCAAAGGGGAGTGTCTTCTGCAATGAGTGATGCTTAATCTAATCACGGGAAGCCTTTTAAGGAGGATTCAGAAGAGACAGGCTCTCTTCCTGCTTGGCTGGCGAGTCTCTCCTGTGGAGTTCATCCAGACCCTCCATCGGAGTCGTCGGCTTCACAGCCTACTCTGCAGATTTTGGACTCTGCGTTCCTGTGGTCATGTGAGACACTTTTATAAATTTTATATTTGCGAGTGTTCCCTGTTGATTCTGTTTCTCTAGAGAACCCTAACTAATACAGAAACTAAGACAATGCCACAGTTTATCATGTTTCTGCCTAGGAGAAAAGCATCTAAAGCTCCTCAAGAACACCGACGTATTACATCATGTGAGGGATAAAATGGATACATCTTTGTTAAATTAATATCGAGTGCTAACAATCACTCTGTTTACCGAAGTTTTATGGCGTGGGAGACCCCATAAGATGAAGCGATTCCTAGAACTCTCACCATGGCCCTCTGAGGAGAGCACCGGGGTCCTCGCCAACTTACAGAAAAGGAAACTGAGGGCCACAGAGCAAGCACCCAGACCTTCTCGGTCCAGGGGCTCATGTGGCATGCTTCATCTGAGAGGTTCAGCCTTTAGAAAAATTCCCGAACCCACGGCCAGTCATGGCCCACGCCACCCCTGAGACTGGACTTTCACTGTTGTCCACCTCCTCCTACGCCACGCCAGTTCCCTCTCCGTGGCCTACGCTGGGGCAGTTTTCCAACCTGAAATGTGCTCCTGCTCCCCATGTGTCCCAGCCCCACCCTTCTGGTCCCCCTCCCAGGGCCCTCCTTCCTGATGGGGCTTGCAGAGCTCCTTCACTTCAGGCCGACTCAGCCGTCACTTCCAGGGCCTGCCCCACCATCCAGCCCCTGCCTACGGACCCTTGTGGTCCTTTCTCTGCTGGGCCACCGAAGTGTGTCGGTGCTGTTTTCTCAGCTGCTCAAGAACACACGAATTTGATCTTACTGTTTTCTCATCCTTGGAATAGTTCCTTACAGATGATGGTCTAAAGGAGGACACAGACATAAGTTCAATAATGTGAATCTTTGCTGTCTAGACACTCAATCGGATTCCATTAGTCATCCTCCTTACAGCGTATCGTTACATTGTGTGCTTAAAATATTCCAGCAGTTGGGAGTTAGTGCTCTGCGAGTAGGATTCACACCACTCACACCCGATTCCAAGAGAGCATTTTTAAACATTTAAAATGCATGCCACACTGTGTTCCAAATCAGGGGGCTTAGGGGTCTGACTCCTTTTTAAGGAAATGTGTTACTGAAGGCGCCAGAAAACTCATGATATCTAGAACCATCTCAAAGCACTAAATCATAAAGTATTCCTTAAGGTTTCTTCTTTATTCATGAACGGTAGAGTTGCTTGCAATTTTACATCTTGCTTCGTCTGATGTTTTCTAATTAGTTAAAAAAAACAAAGAAAGAACTATCCTTAAAACTGGGTAGACAATTTTTGAAACTTCACACAAGTATTAAAGCATCTCAGTTAAATAACATTTATTTGAATATCTGCTACAGGCCAATATTTTGCCAGGCTGTTTGAGGTTAAAGAGCGAAACTGTACAGCAGGAATGCTACTGTTGTAACCACTGCCTCCTCCCAGCCCTTTCAGGCCCCTTATTTCTACTTTATAAAATGTGTACTATATGCAACTTTAGATGTGCGCCTTCTCTTGAAATACACCGGCTAGTCACAGACCTGCCTTTGCTGACTCTCTCTGCCTGCCTTTGCTGACTCTCTCTGCCTCACTAGGTTTGATCGCTTTCGTGGCTTTCTTGCACTGTAAAATAATGATAGTTTCATTTTGTTTGTACATTCCACTGGTTCTGCTTTATCGGTTTGTTGTTGTTATTTTAAACGTATTAGTAACATCCCACCTCATGTTTTAATACAGTAATTAAACTCTTATCTCTGACATTGGGCTGAATATTCTAATGGGGATATTTTAGGCCTGGGGTTTGGGACATGGGGTGGAGTCGGAGACACTTAGCCTACCATTCTTACTGATTTGTTGTTATTTTGGTTTCAAGCTGTCAGTTAAACAATTGCATTACTATCCTTTATGAAAGAAGGCACTTCTTTCTGAAAGCTATTTCATATTACTGTAGTTGAAGACAAAAAAGATGAATTATTTCAATAATGTACAGAAAAAGAATACTGAAAAAGTTTCCCTGGCTTTCCATTAAAAAAGTAAAATTTACCACAGTATTTTTAAGGTGTATGGTGATTAGGCCATGGCATATTTCTGCTGCTAAGAATAGAAAATAATCTATGCAGGTTATTTCCACCAACACACTCATAAAGAAAAAAGATATCAAACAACAGCAAGCTGTCACAAATGGCAGGAACTGAAATGAGTGCTGACACTCCAGGCCACTCAGCACTGCCACTCAGCAACAGCCAAAAAGGCTGGTAAGGTTAGTAACTCTTTATTTACCTTACATAAACTTTTTTTATTCCTCCTCTTTTAAAACTTTTGAAGTAGGGATTCTCTCACCAAAGTCCTGGTGCAGTTTTAATCATGAATAACCTCTGATGTAGAAATGCTTCACATTTGCAAAGAGCAACTTCGAAAGACCAATTATTACATTTTTAAAACATTGCTCTTTTTACTGAAATTCAGTATAACAACCATCGCATCACACTGGTCATTTGTCAGCCTTGCTTGGCCTCTCTCAAATCTAGGTCTGCCCTGCATCAAGATTCCCATGACTTTTTTCATCCAGTTTATTACATTTCTGCAGGGAACTTCCTCATAATGGGAAGCAGATTTTTCTTCCATACGGCTATTGCAGACTGACGTTCAGCTAATCAGGGAACAGGTGACATTTTCTTCAACAATCACACAATAAACCAAAAAAAAAAAACTAAGCGGAAAAGAAATTTAAATAAACTTTCAAAAGCACTGAGACTTTTCAGACCCTCCAGGGCTCTTTAGAAATCAACAGGCGTGCTTATTTAATTGCAAGAGCCAGGGGTCTTAGAAATCAGCACGCGTGAGCAAACACCGCTTTGTTTCTCCTTTGCTCAGATGCTTCTTGACTTAAGGAGGGTCTCCGCTGCCATCCCCTTCCTGCGCCCCTCCGGCCCGGGGGCACAAGGGCGGCTGCCCCCGCAGGCGGCTGCACCTGCGGTTCCCTGGCAACAGACGCTGTCAAGCGAGTCTGCCAGGCTGCCTCCCTGGGTTCGCGTCAGCTCTGCGCGCAGCATCTGCTGAGCCGGCTGCGATCTGGGTTCTGTGGTTCCAGACACGAGTGACGACGAGTGTACCTAGCCGACTAGGAAAAGGCCAGATGATTAGGTTAAACGTGCCTTGAGTTCCTCTACCTGATCATAGACTAAAGATCAGCTTTGTGTTGTTCAGAAGAAAATTGTCAACATCGTACAAGGAAAGTACTTTTATGTTTTAAAGTGCTTCGCAGTGGGTTTTGAAACGTGTGTGTCTAGTGCAGCTTTTGGATCCAGAGAGCTGAAGTTTATATTCTCTGCACACCACTTACCCCCTCTTCTGTGAAATAGTGGTATTTTTTACAAGAGCTTCTATTTTATAGAGCTATTGTAAATACTAAATCAGTTATTCCACGTAAAGAATTTAGCCCACTGTCAGTGCTTACTCAGTAACCAGAAGCTATTCTAATTGCATGTTATTCTATTATTGATTTATTAATTTATTGGGTATATTGTGACAGGTTCATCTTCTCTGTTTAATCCTTCTTAAACTGAAAATAGTTTTAAAAGTTACCTTTGATCCTCATTGCTAGATTTCAACAAGTAGAAACCTTTTGCTGTACTTTTAGGAAAACTGAATATCAGGCTGCCTTAAAAATATAGCTTCTTGGCATTAAAAATTGGCAAATGCTTATAAAGGTCCCACTACACTGTACTTTTTTAATGTACTTTTTCTCCCTTCTGACTGCCCCATTAGCCAATGTACTTCTGGGTTAATAATGTCCCGTGGGCGGGTAGGTGTTAGCACATGCCCAGAGTGGCAGGGGAAGGGCTGTGCTAATAATCCTGTACAAAACTAGTTTTTAACCTAGCTCAGAATATAGTCCGACATAGTATGTTAGCTTCTGCCGGTGTCAAGAAGAGGAATTTATTGCATTTGTTCTTAAAAAGTATTCGTAGTTTCAAAATAGTACTAAACAGGACGAATATTTAATGAACTGAAAATGTGACCCTGAAATTCCTCTCATGAGAGCCCCCACCTTCAGCAGAACTTCCCTCTGGTTTTCATGCCTCCATTCATCCATTCACCAAATGTTCCTTGAATGTCTGCTCTGCAGCAGCCCAGGACTAGGCACCCGTGCGCGTGCAGAGGGCAGAGCGGGGCCCAGCCCTCGGGGAGTCTGGGTAGACGAACCAAAGGACATAGATGCCCCGGGGCTCAGTTAGAGCCAAGGGTATTCCAGAGAGGAGAGGCCTGAGCACCCCAGACCCGACCTGGACCTTCAGGGAGCCACACATAGTTGCAGGGGCCCGGGGAGCCTGCCAGCAGCAGAGGAAGGGAGGGCTAAAGCCGAGCCAAGAGGTTCGCGGTGACCAATCTGGAAGGACCGCACCAGGGAGTTGGTCAGCAGTGGGGACAGTTACGTGGTTGGGTTTGTATTGCCTCTGGGGTGACACCGTGAAGTGAGTGAGATGGTCTGGGGGCCACTGCCCAAGTCTAGATTAGAATTGGTGATCTGAGGTCAGGGCAGGCAGACGGGATGGAAAGGACAGGACAGATATTTAGAAAACAGACACAACAGGACACAGCAAGTGCTTGTGTTTACAAGAGAAAAAGGGTCTAGCAAGACGCCTGCCGTCATTCGGTTTGGAAACTGGGGGCCCTTATTCACAGAGAATGGGGAGCAGGGGGAACAGGTTGGGGATGGAGCCCCGTCCTTGGTTGAATGTGAGACTGAAACATGCAGGTAGAATTGCATGGGGTGGGGTGGGCAGTGGGATGGATGGGGGGGATGAGCTGGTCGAGGCCCATGGGGACAGAGGTGGCCTGTGCAGAGATGAGGGACAGGAGGAGGGACAGGAGGAGGAGCGTGTGCTGGGAAGAAAGGGGCAGTGGCCAAGGCGCCCACAAGTGATGGAGAGGAGCTAGAGCTCCTCTAGCTCCTCTGAAGTTTACAGAAAGGTACAGGAAACTCCAGGTCGCACTGTGGGAGCGCAGCGACAAAGTGCCCCGGGAGGGATCCGCTCCTGCTCCACAAAGGCGGTGCATCAGGTAGAGACCAACCTGGGGACAAGCGTGGCCCCGAGGCCGTGAGCCTGGTGGGGAGTTGTCAGCGCCTCCTGGTGCGCTGAGCATGGGTGGGGGTGGGGTGGGGTGGGGGTGGGGTGGGGGCGGTCAGCAGAGAGGGGCGGTGCCGAGGGCCTCTGTCACCCCAACTGTGACTGGAAGGAGGAAAACTGGAGCCTGAGCTACAAGGAGGTCTTGTTTCATTTGTTTTACAACTGGACAGAAGCGAACGTGTCTATAATGCTTGTAGAAAGGTGGGGGGAGAAAGAGGGGGTGTCTCGGGGGAGGCAGAGAAGGAGAGAAACCAGCTAGGCGGGAGCAGGTGTTTGGGGTGGTGGTGGAAGCGACGGCGGGTCACGTACTGAAAGTGAGGGAGGACGCCGGGGGTCCCCAGGAAAGTGGGGACACGTGGGCCACCCATTCACTGAAACAGCAGCGCACGCGGAAGGAAGGGCCCTTCTTGTCCGGGTCCTTTTCGAGGCACCTGACTTCTTCCCACTTACCCTGTTTGTGTCCCCCACCCCCCACAAAAAAGATATGCCCAAATCCAAATCTGTGAGTGTGGCCTTATTTGGAAGTGAGTTCAGTGAAGCCATTAGCGTGGGCCTCTACCCCAATATGACTGGTGTCCTTAGAAGAGGGTATTTGGACAGGGCCGGCACAAGCCAAGCCGGCCACGCGCTGATGGCGACAGGACGGGAGTTGGGATGTGGTTGCCTCAAGCCAAGGAGTGGCCCCCGCCACCAAAAGCCAGGAGAGCGCCTGGCACCGACCTGCCCTTCGGCTTCAGAAGCGGCACGGCCAGGGCCGCCCTGACTTGGGACTCTGGCCTCCGGAACTGCGACGGAATAGAGTCCTGTTTTCAGCCGTCCCAGTCTGTGGTCCTTCGCTTAGAGACCCTCCTTCCAAGCCCGGGAGGGCGGGAGCACAGCGCGGGCAGAGGCGGGAGGTCGGCTAACGGGAGAAGAGAGACGCGCGCCCCACCTCCTGCCCTCGTCTGCTAACGTGCCAAGTTCGGGGGCGGAAGGGCTGCCAAGGAGAAACGGGGGCTGGAGGTAAAAAGACGCGCTCTCGGGTTGGAGGGTGAGCGGGTGAGCTGGAATCTTCCAGAAAATTAGCTGAAGGAAGGAAGGAAGGCAGTGTGAGCGTGGAGCAGCTCCGCCCCCTGATAGAATATGCACGAGCCTCCGGAGGGCGCACCTGCCGGGCGTGGGAGGCAGCGCAGAGCCGGGACCGGTGGGGACGGGACCGCTCTCGGGTCAGTGCGCCCGGAGCGCCCCTGGGTCAGCGAGGGGCGGGTGGGAGCTGCCGGCCGGCGAACGTAGAAGCGCCCCCTCGGTCTCCCGGGTGCTCTCGGACCCCCTCCGGCCGCCCTGGGTGCTTTCCCAGCCCCAAAAGCGGCCTCTCTCCCTGCCCCTGCCCGCCCCCAAACCCCAAGCTGCTGGGGCGGAGAGGGGCGCGCGTCCGACGGCAGGGGCACCGGGGCGCGAGCCGGCCGGCAGATACCCAGACTTCGCGACCGAGGCCGCGGGCTCCGGCTCCGGCCACGCGCGACGGCGCTCGGCTGGAGAGGAGGAGCGGCCGGTCCCCCGCGGCGGCACTCGGGGGCCGCGGGCACGGGTGGGCGGAGGCGGGCGGGGAGGCGCTGAGGCCCCGGCTTGTCCCGCCCCCGGCGTCCGCCCGCCTCCGCTCGGTGGGGGGAATCGCTTTCTGCGCTGCGCACTGTCTCACCCTGAGCAGCGTTTCCCCGCCGGCGAGGGCGGGTAGGGAGGGAGAGGAGCCCCCCAGCTTGCGCCCGAGACCACCGGCAGACCCGACCCGTCTCTTTTAGCAGCCGTCGCGGGGACCGGCGAGTAGCTCCGCGCCGCTCTTCCTTTTTTTTTTTTTTTTTTTTTTTTCCTTTTTTTTTGCGCATTTCTGACCCGGCGCGCAGACATGGGGTGTTTGGGCAACAGCAAGACCACGGAGGACCAGGGCGTCGATGAAAAGGAGCGGCGGGAGGCCAACAAGAAGATCGAGAAGCAGCTGCAGAAGGAGCGCCTGGCGTACAAAGCCACGCACCGCCTGCTGCTCTTGGGTAAGGGGCGCGCCGGCGGCTCCCCACGGCCCCGGGGACCAGGAAGAGGACCCGGAGCGGGCGCGCGGCAGCCAGCGGGGCGCAGTGGGGGGCGGTGGGGAGGGACCCTGCGGGGCTGCAGCACACCGGCCGGGCCGAGGCGCCCGGAGCCCGCGACGAGCGCACTGAAACGTGCGGCGGGGCAGGTGAGGGGCGGCGACCCGCGGACGGCAGCCTTCTTCCCTCTCGTCCGCAGGGGCCGGTGAGTCTGGGAAGAGCACCATCGTCAAACAGATGAGGATCCTTCACGTCAACGGATTTAATCCCGAGTAAGGACTGATCCGTCTTGATTCTGCTTCAGGCCGCATGCAAACTTAGTGACTTCTCTCCCTGTCCTTCCCGGGAGGGCTTTCTCGAAATAGTTGGACAGATTGAGTAGACCTTGGGGGGAAGGGGGACAAAAGAAATTTACTGTTAAATTTGGGATATTTAGCAAATCCTTTTCCTGGTAGTGTCTAGATTTAAAAGAAAAAAAGATTTTAAAAATCTGACTTATTAGGTATTCTTGCACTATTTGTCCCTGCTCTGAGGACACTTTCTCAAAATCCCAGTAGTTTTTGTCTATAATACTTGTTGTGCATCTATTTCAATACGTAATATTGACATATGAATGAATTCAAATGGAATGTACTTATAAAATATAACTGTATAGATTTTAAGTGCTGACTCCATAACGATTTTAAAGCTATAGATTATAATGTGTGTGTTCAGTTTTGTTCAGCTGTACTCAAAATCAAGCTTATTGAAATACGATTTGGATGTAAGTGAATATAAGCTAGAAAAGGGGATGTATTCCTTTCCCATATTAAAATTTATAGATTGTCTTTGGGGGTTGGTAGGACATTTAGTGAAACAAGCGTAGCCCAGTGCTGCAGCTGGAAATTTGAAACCCTGCTCATTTGATCCAAATCAGCACTAAAGGTTAATTAATAACAGTTCTCTTTTAATGCAGGGAAAAGAAACAGAAAATTCTGGACATTCGGAAAAATGTTAAAGATGCTATTGTGGTAAGGATTTTTTTTTTTTAATGTTTGTTTACTAGAAAGTCAAATACACTGCACTTTAAAATTGGGTAAATAGAAATGATACATTGTAGATTATCTTTCCTGGAACCTAAATGTTATTTTTATTCAGATATATATTTTTTCGTTTTTCCATTTTAGACAATTGTTTCAGCAATGAGTACTATAATACCCCCAGTTCCACTGGCCAACCCCGAAAACCAATTTCGATCAGACTATATCAAGAGCATAGCTCCTATCACTGACTTTGACTATTCCCAGGTGAGTAAATGCTTATTGAAATATTTTAAGTGGTGGAAAATGGAGCTGTTTTTAATAAGCTTGCTTTCTTACAGTCAAATGCTCATGCTAATTCATGATTAACATTCTTTAAAATCTAGCTGCCTAAATGCGAAGAGAAATGCTTTTTCCATGCCCAAATATGTTAAAAATACTAAAGACAGCAGCATTGTAAGAAATGCATTTTTGAACATATTGATGAGATTGATAAGCTGGAAGACAGCAAGCCTTTAAGAAATGTTGATAGTATTTGTAATGGCGAAGCAGTTTCTCAGATAACGAGAGTAGAAATTACACAAAGAGAGAAAAATACTTGCTGTCATGGAATCGCTGCCATGGGAATAATAAAAAAAATAAGAGAATTCCGTTTGCTCTTAAGATGCGCGTCCTTCAGATCCAAAGAGAAGTGAAAGCACTCAGCCCGTGGTTGCAGGGATCGCATGTGGCGGTTTCAGGTGAAGGCACAGCAGTGCCACAGTGCTGCTCCGTTCACTTCTGCATTGTTTAATCACCTGGAGGCCTACATCACTTCTGCAAAAGAGTTATACAAACATTAGTTTCCTTCATGCAGTGGGATGTGCGTTTCTTAAAAATATTGTTATTGGGCAATTCGATAAAGGATGTTTCAAAGGAAAATGTATTTTAAAAGTTTCTCAGAAAATCAGTTTTGTTACAGGTGTGTGTGTGTGTGTGTGTGTGTGTGTGTGTGTGTGTGTGTGTTCCCATCTGTAATAGTATCTGGAAGTTTTTATTGCTTGGCCTGTATATGTGGTCATGCATTTTTCATTCTAGAATCCTCTCCTCGTGTTAAATAGATGGAGGTGTCCCAGCTCTGGCTGGTGGGCCATGTGCCACTGCTGCCCCTGCCTTCTCGGCAGCAGGGCATGGTTGCCAAGTAGGCTCTGTATTGGGTGGTGGATAAAGAATTACTCTTTTTTTAAAAGCTTTTATTGGCATCCTGTAGCATGATCTTGCTTCTGATGAGTGTCCCAGTGTAGCCAGTGGCATTCTAGAATTCCTATGAGAAGGGGCAGGGAGGTGGCAGTCTGGCTGGAAGAGGGGGCAGAGGCACCTGGCTTACAGGGGACAGGCTCGGTGGGCACATTGCTTTTCCTAAAGTGTGTGTGTAAGTGGAGTGGCAGGACGGGGGTTAAGGAGATACTGTGGCAGAGGGAGAGGGTAAGCCAAAGCAGCACCGCAGCCACACAGCCTCCGCTGTCTGATACCTTACATGTTGGAGAAGTCACCCAAAGCCTCAGAGTCCTGATTGAAACCAGTGGCCTTCCCATTTGCCTTTAGATGTATACATTTATAAACTTGTATTTGAGTTCTCAAATTTGTCCCATTATGTTTGCCCTGAAGCCATCATCTGATATCTCGTATGATTCTGCTTTAAGAAAAAGTTAGCCTCAGCACATAGTGAGAAATTAAAATTAAGATTTATTCATCAGTCTCTTCTTTCATGTGTTCATGTTTCATCACTCACAGGTGATAAAAGAGCCAATATTCAATCCAAAATTCAGAAATAAGAGATAACTCCCATGTGCATTACCTGAGGAATCTAAGGCAGTGAATTTGTGAGAGTGAATTTAGAGCTCAATCATGGATTTTTTTAATAACAAAAAAAAAGCACTTGAGAAACCATTCCCTTTTGAATGCATGTGTTTCATAGACATGGTAAGGTTATTTTAAAATCATTATCAGAAACCCTGATTAATTATCAGTAAAATAAAGGAGAATTGAGAACCAGCAAGATGCGAATAATGTTTCCAAATGCCATGCTTTTTTCCGTTTTATTGCTATTTTTCAAAGCTAATCATGTGTCCACTTACCCATCTATGTTCATGTCAAAAGAGGATATGTTCGATAAGATAGACTAGAGTTACATCAACAAGGAAATTGGTATCTATGGTTTGCTTCCTGAAAATGGCATTTCTTGTTTTTAAATCCACAAAATTTTCAGTGGAGTTTATTCCCCGGTGCCCTGCAATAGTGGGCTTGCTTATATTAGATCGTACAGCTCTTGGATTTACATTTTGGTGATGGCTGAGAAATGAAATGGGAAGACTGGGTGGCTCTGAGTCACCCCACCTGACGTCCGTTGTAGGGAGCTCGCCCTGCCTGGGATGGGGAGTGGGTCACGGGAGGCTGGGGCTGAAGTAGGGTGACCATTTGGGAGGCTGTCGTGTAAGCCAGAGGACAGGTGATGGGATGTCTTACTTTGGGGTCGTGATTTGGGGATAGAGAAAAGTGGGCTGGGGCTGGGATTTACTTTGGAGATAAAGCCATTGAGACCAGCTGATATTTGGAAGCAAGCAGCGAGGGGAGGAGAGAAATCGAGAATGCCTCCGGTTTGGGGCCTGACTGTCTGCATGGATGATAGGAAAAGGTTGGGAAGAAGGAGGAACAGGAGTTTTTGTGCTCAACCTGTAAGCTGGAGGCAACCCTGCAGATATCGGAGTGGAGTTGTCGATAGGCTGGTGGATGCGTGCAATTGGAAAGGGGTATAGTGGCTGCAAGAGAGGAGCCCGGGAGCTTTCAGCCCTGGGTCAGGTGTAGGTGAGTCTTTAGGGAGACTTGAGCTGGGGACAGAAGAGGGCTAGGGTCCCAGGAAGAGGGAGCTGTTGACGAGACTGGGAAAGAAATGCCAGTGAGATGACAGGGAGCCAAGGTAGGGGGCTTGTTCAGGAGGTCACAGAGTCAAGTAAAGCATCAAAGGAACTTGGTCTTGGCAGCTCAGAGCCCTGAGTGACCTCGTCGACTGGAGTGCATTGAGGAGGGGGAGTGCACCAAGGCTACACTGTGCTCTCCTTTGGTTTTGCAGGAAAGCTAAGAAACGAGGCCATGGCCAGAGGCATGGCCAGAGGTCAAGGGAGGACTGTTTTTTTTTTTAAGATGAAAGGTACAAAAGTATGCCTGAATGCAGATGGGAATGCTTTGGTAAATGTGGAAGGAAATGGCAGCACAGGAGAGGGGATTTCAAGAGCCTCGTGCTTGAAGAGGTGTGAGGGGCACACACCTTGCTGGGAGCAGATCACTTCCCCATCTGGTTCACCAGAGAGAAGGCAGAGAGGGGAGGTTCAAATGCAGTTCCCAGATTTGGTGCCAGAAAGGCGAGACTGGGTTTGCTTGTAAAGCCGTTTAATACAAACTGTTAAAGCTAATTGGCAACTAATGTGGGAATGGTCACGTGGTTTGGGAATTTTCCATAAGCTGGTCAGTGCACATTTTGTCCTATCGTTCATGGCTCTGATAGCTTCTAAGTGATAAAGTTCTTGTGTCCTCAAACTGGAGTGACACAGCCACCCCTTCACAAGCCAGTACGCAAAAGCGTGTTTCCCACTGGTGACATAAGCAAGAGTCCAGTTGTCCCCAGAACTTACAAAGTATTTGCTATTGAGTAATGTGAAATGCTTGGAGACAAAGCTAACATAATATATTGACTCTTAATTTCAAATGAAATAAATACAGAAGTACTTTGCAAAGTGTGAATCCCTATAGAAAGAAGAAGTACTTGTCTTAGCCACAGATAAGTCATGGGCATTATCTCCATCCATTCAGAGCGTCACTTTGTCTTTTCTCTGGACTCAGCTCCCACCCAGCAGCCCCTTAACTCAGCAGGCACCACACCTTTGCAGCAAGTGGTAACGCATCCAGCCCTCTTTGCACATGATGTGGTAGAATTAGGCATTCTTGGATGATGATTAAAAGACTCGATAGAAAGCAGATCAGTTGATCATTTATGAAACAAGAAAAATATTGTGGATACCCCCACCACTTTCCAAAAAGAAAACAAACCCTGGCGCACTATTCCAAGCACAGTCACTGTTGAGTTGAATATAAATGAGCATTTATTTATTTGACTTTTCTTCTGTGGTTATTAGCGCTTTAAAAGTTGTGTTTTGCCAGGGTTTTTAAGGGGAAGGGACTAAGACTAAAGGAGAAATTGCAGGAGCAGTCCCCTCTGCTCTGGCAGTGCTACCGGATATCAACCAAGTTGACATGTTGTCATAATCCCATCTCAGCAGAAACTCAGAGACCAAGAATACCCTCTCCCCTCATCCCCCACCCTGAACCCCAGGGCTCCCCGGGTGAGGGTCACCCAGGCAGCCGTTAGTCTGGTTCACTGGGCAAGGCCTGGGCTTCAGAACAGCCTAACTACTTGGTGGCGGGGACCTTGGCTCCACCTGCTGCGGGCACCCATGAACTCCTTACCTGGGGACAGGTAATGATAGTTAAGCACTTGTCTCTTAAAGGACCGAGAACAGTGACGCTCTCTTAGGCTTAGCTATTGTTGGCCGTGTGCTCTGTTCTTCTCTGTGAAATGGATGCAGATTTCTAGCTTACTTATTATCGGCTGTCATCTTTTAAAAAATGAAAAAAAGAGGAAAAAAAGCAGTGGTACCCTCCTCCTCTCCCCACAAAAAGTCTCTGCAGCCCAAACCCGAGCTCAGCCTCCCACCTGGGTCCCCAGCAACCCCGAAGATCGGAGGCCCCACCGAGCACTGTCTGAAAACGTGGCAGCAGAGCCCCTTGGCCTAGCTCCTTGCTCGCTGAGGTCCTTCTCTCCTCCACAGCTCACTCCTTGAGGTCACGGTGTACTGCTGGATACACTGGAAACAGTTAAAAAATTAAGTGCCTGTTAATTTAAGTGAGAACAGCGTCCACATCTCCATTCGAAGAAGCAGCTGTGGGTCTAAGATGTCAGGGCACAGGTGGGCTTGAGTATCACCACTGGGGTGAAAGAAAGTTTCCCACACATACAGCAAAACATGAAACTAGCACTTGAACTCCATATGGTATTTAAATCTATGTCCCAAGCAACTGCCTCATTCTTGGCCTTTGTTATTATTTTTTTTTTATCCAAGAGAAAATTTACTTATTGTTCTGACTTGCTGAAACTGCAAATATTTCTTCATATTACCAAGCAAATCTAGGTAGCAGAAATGCATAATATGTCCATTCCTTCAAGACGTCTCATATATTTTAAAAGGCCATAAAATGGTATATATACTGCGCGGCTGAAATCACTTCTACCTTCTATACGTAAGAAGAAAACCCTGGAGTGTGTAGGTGAGACTGACACCTCCCCCAGCGTGCCTGCGAGGGGCTCAGGGTTAAGGGGGAATATTACTGTGATGTCTTCCAGTACTACATCAGTTTAATCTCCCCCTAAAATTTTGCCCCAGTTATTTGACTTTTGAGTTAGTACAATTTAGTGTATATTTTAAAAGAGAAAGGAAATACTCGAATAGAGGTAAAAAGTGAGAAACCCGCCTTAAAAATGTGTTATCTATGGCATAAAAGAAAAAAAAATACCGCCTTTGGTATTTCTGGATTTAATTAATAAATGGAAACTGCTCTCTGCTTGCCTCTGGGTGCCCCCTCCTCAGCCCTCAGCTCCCCTTGGCTGGGTTAAGGGGTGGTGGTCCTGGCCCACCCAGCAGGAGGGTCTTTTGCAAAGGGAGCATGCAGTTCCAGCCCTGCCATTGACTGACCGTGTGGCCTGGAGCCAATGCCTCAATTGCTACCTCTCTTTTCTCATCTGCAAAATGGGGACAAGCGCGATACCCATTTCAGGAGGTTGCTGTGAGGCCTAAATTTATGGTGAATATGTATAAAATAGTGGTGCCTGGTACGTGGGAGGCACAGATTAGGAACCATTGCTGCTCAATGAAGGAAAGTGGGTCGGCAGGGGACACTAGGCCCTGCTGCCAGCTCAGTGCAGGAGCTCTTTGGTCAGCCCTCAGCCGAGATGACCAGCTGGCCAGCTGCAGCATGTCCAGCTCCCACATGGAGCTGCTGGGGAGCCACCTGAACCCTGTATCCATTCCCACCCCCAGCCCACTAGACCCCTGCCTTGAACCCGTGTTTACAGGTGGTCTCTTCTAGTCCACACCCCAGACCTGCTGTCTCCAACCTTTCACGGGGTTCCCAGGAGACCACTGCTCGTCCCTCAGACCACTCAGGAGTCTTCACAGCTTCAGTCCCCCAGGCAGAGGCTTCCCCAGGTGTCTAAGCTGGCAGGCAGGGATCGCATTTCCTACCTGCTCTTTCAGGGCCCGCTGCCTCTTTTTCTGCCAGCTTTCTAGTCAGACCTGCTTAAAATGGCTTCGGTCTTCCTCTCGTCTGCTGACCCCATAACTTGCCCGCCGCAGCGTCCCTCAGGCTGCCCGGAATTGACCTGTATCTGCCATATCTTTTGCTGGATTCTTTGACTTGGTCCCTGGGGCTTACAGGTTTCTGCCCCAGTTTTGCCACAAGTTCCAGCAGGCTTCTGGCTAATTCATTCAACCCAGGACTCACCCCAGTGCGTCTCTGCTTCATGCCCTTTGCTGATGAAGGGGTGAACCGTGTATCAGACCCTCTCCCCGCAGCACTGCACGTTCTTAACAATAGGAATCTTCTTGTGAGAGTTAGCCAGAGTTTGGATTTTTGTAAATAAAATACTTAAATTTGCCCTAGGGTATGCTCCTTCATTTAAAAAAAAAAAATCCTAAGAGAGATCCTTTCTAAAATGGGCACTATGTTTTTTATTTTTTTTCTAATTTGCACATTTTTTTTTCCTGTTTAGAAGTTTGCTCAGCATGAGAGTACCTGTGTTTCAGATTCATGACTGTCCTAATGATGCGATAGGGCACCGAGAAAGTAGTATTTTAAAGATTAAACCAGCCAGGTTCTTTGAACTAAACCGTTGGTGCCAACCCCCATAAGTTGTGGGGGCTGAGGGAAAGGAGATGTCAGGTTCCTGTGTGATTGTCTGGGTGTGTGTATGGAGGGCTCCGGCCTGAGACAGCGATGGGGCTGGCTGCTGCTTCCAGGTGTGAGGTTTCCCTGGCAGAGCCATCCTCCAGCAGCCATCCCCAGCTGAGGGATGCCGAACACCCCCACAGCTTTTAGTGCTAAGACTGGGCATGAAAATGCTGCTGGGGGGAAGGGAGAAAGTCAGGGTAGACCAGAAGGGCCACTTTCACTGCCCTTACCTTTTTAATAGTCATTCAGCAAACATCTGGGGATACCGAGATGCATCCGGAGCGGGCAGGCTTGCCATCACAGAGCTTGTCCCTCCCCCGAGGAAAACAGACTTAAAATTAAGTTGATACCGTTGTATGTAAAGCTCCATTGCAGGTGTTCCCGGGGCGCTGTGGGGACACCCCCAAACCCACTTCGTTCTGAACTGAATCTGACTTGAGTGGGAAGGGCTAGAGAAGTAGGCAGAGAGTGGGTGAAAACCCAGGCCCAGCCGGCAGCTTTCGCCACCCCAGGAGAGCCAGTGGAGGGCAAGACACGTGCAGCTGGAGGGAGTGCAGGGATGGCCCAGGCAGGCTCTCGGACGCCCAGTCAAGGAGGAGGAGGTCTCCACAATAGGGCCAGTGGCAGCGTGTGACTTGTCTCTGGAAGGACCAGGCCTACTACTGGGAGGTGCTCTGAGCAAAGGACAGACCCTGTCACCACCTCCAGGCCTCATGGGACTTTACATGGAAAAATTAGAAAGGAAGGGGGCTCCTGTTGGAAATCATTACTGTACTTATTATGCTCCTGGTAAACTGGTTAAAGGAATTTTTATTGTTATAGTAAAATCCTTGGAGTTAGAAATAGTAACCATGTTAGAGTTGGAGTAAAGATGCTTGTTTAAAAATTCTCCTCTTTTTCTCTGAAGTTTTATTGTAAGGGTGTTCCTAATAAATGCCAGCTTTTGATTTTGAGACCGTTTTTAAGTTACAAAAAAAGATGCAAGAATAGTGCAGAGAGCCCCCGTATATCCTTCGCCCAGATTCGCCGAGCTCGTCGTGTGCTCGTTTGCATCCTCAGTCTGTCTTCACTAACGCCCGCTTTCTAGGAACCATTTTAGAATCAGCTGTCTACACCAGGCCCCTTTTCCTCTAAATACTTTGGTGAGTACTTCCTTGCAACAAGGATATCCATCTGTATGGTTATTGAAATGAGGAGATTTAACATTAATGCAGTATGATTTTTTAAAAATATTTTTGTTGACAAAACAACATGCAAACACAAACATTCTTAACATACAAACATTCCATACGTGGTCTGCAGTCAGTGGCTCACAATATCGTCATATAGTTGGGTATTCATTACCATGATCATTTTTTAGAACATGTACATCTCTCCAGAAAAAAATAAAAAGAAAAAACTCATACATACTATACCCTTTACCCCTCCCTCTCATTGACTACTAATGTTTCCATCACCCAATATATTTTAACCTTTATTCCCCCTATTATTTGTTTATTCTTTTTATTCACATTCTTTACTCATCTGTCCATACCCTAGATAAAGGGAACACGAGAGACAAGGTTTTCACAATCACACAGTCACACTGTAAACGTTTTATCTTTATACAATCACCTTCAAGAAACAAGGCTACTAGAGAACAGCTCTACAGTTTCAAGTACTTCTCTTTAGCCACTCAAATACACCGTAAACTGAAAAGGGATATCAATGTAATATGTAAGAATAACCTCCAGGATAACCTCTTGACTCTGAAATCTCTCAGCCACTGACACTCTATTTTGTCTCATTTCTCTCTTCTGCCTTTTGATCTAGGAGGTTTTCTCAATCCCTTGATGGTGAGTCCCAGCTCATTCTAGGATTTCTGTCCCACGTTGCAAGGGAGGTTTATACCCCTGGGAGTCATGCCCCGCGTAGACGGGGAGGGCAGTGAGTTTGCTTGTTGTGTTGGCTGGAGAGAGAGGCCACAACTGAGCAACAAAAGAGGTTCTCTGGGGGCCACTCTTGGGCCTAGTTCTAAGTAGGCTTAGCCTATCCTTTGTGGGGTTAAGCTTCATAGGAACAAACCCCAAGATCAGTGGCTCAGCCTGTTGATCTGGTTGTCCCCACTGCTTGCGAGAATATCAGGAATTCTCCAAATGGGGAAGTTGAATTTTCCCCCTTTCTCCCCATTTCCCCAAGGGAACTTTGCAAATACTTCTCTATTCACTGTTCAAATCACTCTGGGATTTATCAGGTCATCA
Organism: Tamandua tetradactyla; assembly: GCF_023851605.1. Lineage (NCBI taxonomy): Eukaryota > Metazoa > Chordata > Mammalia > Pilosa > Myrmecophagidae > Tamandua > Tamandua tetradactyla. The sequence continues at coordinate 75,630,965 of NC_135344.1, forward strand.
CACTCACCTGGACAAATCTACAAAATCTCATGCCCTATTCAAGATTCCTGTACTTCCTGTGTTCAATTAAACTGACCATATAAGTTAAATTAGGAAATGTACTAGTCAAAATATAAATTTAATGCAGTATGATTTTTCATCTAAAAACCTTATTCATATTTTACCAGTTGTCCCCATAATACTAGTGTGAAAAAATAATAATGATAATGGTCCTGGTCAACAAGCCAATCCTAGGGTCAAGCACTCTATTTAATTCCCACCTCTTCTTTCCTGTAGCTCAATTGCAGCCTCCCCTTTTCCTTTTGTGATGCAGGCCTGATGTACATTTTGTAGAATGGCCTCACTGTGTTTGTCTGACATCTTCTTGCAATTTAGATTCTGTTTATCTACTTTAGCGGGAGGAGAGGTGATGTGTCCTTCTCCGTGTACCTGTGAGTTATACTGGGTAAATCTGATCGTTTCATTAAGGTGGCATCTCCCAGGTTTCTCCACTGTAAAGGTATCTTTTTGTCTTTTGTAATTAGTAAGTACATTTTAGGAATATATTTTGAGACTGATGTCTTTGAAGCTGTTCTTATCAGACCTTTCACACTTTATTTTTAGCACCTTAATACATTTTAACCATAATAAATACTGCAGAGGGAAACATGTTGTCCAATTCTTCTGTTTCTAAATACTATAATGAAAATAAAATTGAATGTGTATCACGATTCTGCTTTACATATAATGGAAGGCATATCATTCTACACTCTTAATAATAAAAAGCACATGGCCTACTAGCCAAGCAGCAGTGTAGGTAGAACTTTCCAGCTCTCTCTTTAGAAACCATAGAAGGAGCAGTATGACTAGATTATTTTTATTTCAAATTAAAAGACTTAAAGCAGTCAACACCTGTGGTTTGTGAGAAAAATACACTAAGGTTTTAAGAGGCACAATAATGAAGCTACCCTGAGCAGGTTCCTTTGAAATACCGACTTTCATTGTTATTGTTTCAGTTTTGCATAAGAGTCATCCACGAATGTTTTTATGTCTCACCTCTTAACATAATCTCATTTTTTTTACTCTGTCATTTATTATGGTCTGGAGAGTAGATTAAATCAACTTCATATAACATTACCTCTACACAGAGCAATTTCACCTTTCAAGTTGCATTTGTATTTGTTGTTTAGGAAGTGTTTGCATATGGCACAGCTGCAAAAAGGCGTAGAGAATGAAACGAACAGGCTCTCTCCTAGTCCTGTTTCCTGGTCACCTGTCCCCATCCCCGGGGGCAGCCACTGTAGCATTTGAGTCAGCAGCATGCCTGAGTTGATGCTGTCATAGACGCCTATAAAAGCAATCTCTTAAATATGTTTTTATCTCATAGTGAATGAAGTCAGTTATAAAATGTGATTGCGGGTAATCTTAGCATGGAGATATTATTTAACCTCAGTTTCCAAACAAGCATTTTTCAAGTAAAATTCACCATTAAAATGCATTGTAGGGAAACTGGTTTGGGTGCTGACACAAAATGCCAGAGTACTGGATTGTGAAAACACTGGGTATGGTGAAATACTGGTGTGCTGGTTTGAAAGGATGTATGTCCCCAAGAAAAGCCATGTTTTAATCAAAATCCCATTTCATAAAGGCAGAATAATTCCTATTCAATACTGTATGTAATTAGATCATCTCCGTGGAGATGAAACCCAATCAAGAGTGGTTGTTAAACTGGATTACAGAAGATATGTTTCCACCCATTTGGGTGGGTCTTGATTGGTTTACTGGAATCCTATAAAAGAGGAAACATTTTGGAGAATGAGAGATTCAGAAAGAGCAAAGAAGAACGACATAGCCACGAGAAGCAGAGAGTCCACCAGCCAGCGACCTTTGGAGATGAAGAAGGAAAACACCTCCCAGGAAGCTTCATAAAACCGGAAGCCAGAAGAGAAAGCTAGCAGATGACGCTGTGTTCACCACGTGTCCTTCCAGCTGAGAGAGAAACACTGACTGTGTTCTCCATGTGCCTTCTCATTTGAGAGAGAAACCCTGAACTTCATTGGCCTTCTTGAACCAAGGTATCTTTCCCTGGATGCCTTTAATTGGACATTTCTATAGACTTGTTTTAATTGGGACATTTTCTCAGTCTTAGAACTGTAAACTAGCAACTTATTAAATTCCCCTTTTTAAAAACTGTTCTGTTTCTGGTATATTACATTCCAGCAGCTAGCACACTAGAACAATCGGGTTTTAAAGTTGGAAGGTGCAGACTTCATCACTTGGAGATGTATTAATTTCCTAGCTGCCAAAATAGATGCCGTACGATGGGTTGGCTTAACAGTGGAAGTTTATTGGCTCACAGTTTCAAAGGCCAGAAAGCTTGCTTCCTCCTGGGGTTGGTATCTTCTGGCTGGCTGGCAGTCTTTGGGGCTGCTTGGCTTTTTTGTTACCTGGCGATGCACATGACAGCATCTTCTTTCTCCTCCAGGCTCTGTTGATTTCCAGCTTCTTGATTTTCCCACGGCTTCCTCCAGTGTCTAATTTCCTTTGCTTACACAGATTTCAGCTATCTTGGATGAAGACCTGCCCTCCTTTAGTTTGAGCACCTAATAATGTCTTCAAAGGTCCTATTTACAAATAGGTTCGCACTCACAGGGGTTGGGACCTGACTTCTTTTGTGGGGGCATGGTGCAGTTCCCTACAGAAAAGAATGCAAATCATCCAGTTTTTCCACACGGGACATTTGGAGGGCGTTTTGACCTTGAGGTTCAGTGTAACTAATGACCTCTTCTAGCGTTTGGTGGTTCTTTGGGGCACTCTGCCTGGGCTGCCATGACTGCCGTCTCTTGTAGGTCCGTGCTGAATGCTGTCTTTTTCTCTTTATATAGTGTTTTCAAGAGCTCGTATGAACTTCCTCTTGACTCTGAACCTGTTTATAGTCTTCCTCCTTGACTTGACAACTTTCTGTCCCTCCCACCCCTATTTCTGTTTCACAGACCTAGTGTGAAATTTCTGTCCAAGGAAAAATCCTGCTTTCCCCAATGTGACAGGTTTACCTCTGTTTACCCACCCTCACACCTGCCCCTTCTCTCTGCTGGTCCATGCTCTCTGCCTCCTTCAAAACCTCTCCCACTGCTGTTTTCTTCCTCTACCTGAAAAACTGAAATTCCCAATAACACAGTTTGCACGCTGTGTATCTATCCTTATTTAAATATCGATTGACAAAAGGCCTGTCTTGAGCACTTAATATTCAATGAATGTTGATTGGTTAAAATTACTAAAGAAACACGGTTATTTGCCCCTCTTTAAGCCCCTCCAAGCAACAAGACTAGGCTGAGTTACAAAGCAGGTTTATGGTTACAATTTGAAGTGTTTATTTTTCACACCTGTCCTTCTGCTCTTCAAGCTGACTGCATAATGACTCATGTTGAATTTTGCCACTAAACCTGCCTTGCCGAGCGTAGGCTTCGTCTCCTCCTTGTTAGCATGGCATCAGGCAAATGGTTATGTCCAACAAGATTGTGCTCGAATTCAGTGTTGCCATGTGCTCGGCACTCTGCTGGAGTCTGAGGGACAAAGAGTATAAGGTATGGCCTTTCGCCTTAAAGTACTTAGGAGTGAGTGAAAGAGACACGGCGCAATTGCAGGATGAAATTAAGGAACAATCAGGCCTTGTGTGATTTCATGCTAGCTTATGGGGAACAGACCAAAAATTCCATGGCCATTCAGAGGAGATTAATAAGGATTACAGAGCTCAGAGCAAAAGCTTCACGGTAACAGTGGATGTGGTCGTGCTTCTCTGCTCCATTGGCAGAGCAGTGAGAACTAAGGACCTGGTGGACAGAAACCACTGAGCTCCAGTAGAAGGCGGGTGTTGGAAAGGAGAGACACACTCAGACAGACAACCCCGGTAGGAATGCTGTAGATTCATTAAAAAAAAAAAACAGGCACACTGTTGATTTGGAGTATGGCTGCAGGAAGACTAACAAGGGAAGCACAGAAATGAGAAGGAAGCATTGACAAGATTCGGGATGATCCCTGGACTCCCCTTGTAAAGAAAGCCAGCTCACCCCAGAATCAGGACCCATTTTCTAGCCCCACAGCTCAGTTTACTTCATGCCAGTGAGAGCAGTAAGCTTTGGACAGAATTCAAGATGAGCCCACATTCAACAAACTCGGCTCCCTAGTGTTCAGAAAAGCAGAGAATGTCATCTTTTAGCTTAAATTGTGAATTCACAGTTGTGCCAGTTAATTTATCACACGCGCACTTAATTTTTTAGTGTTTAAGGAAATGTTACTAGTGAAAAGTCTTTTCAGGTTAATTGTATTATATATGTATCTTTTTCATTTTATTGAATCATGTAAAGTTAGGGCAAGAACAGATAAATATTGGTCGCTTCATTCATTTCCATTTGAACTTTCTCATCCCAAGTTGAGGTGAAATGAAACCTACCAGCATCTTGTTCCTCCTCTTTTCTTTGTCAGCATACCCATAAGTCGTATGAGCACAGCCAAATCATGCACTATTATCTAAATTATGAACATTGTTTTAAAACAATTACCCAAATATTATACTTAGTTCTATGATTAAACTTCAAAAAAATCTAAATAAAAGAGTGAAAGTTCTTCTCATAGCAAAAAACAAAACAAAATGTTTAGAACCTTCTCTGAAAAAGAAAAAGAGGAAAACAGACATTTTCTCTTGACATTCCTCACCTGCCCTCACCACCCATCAGATATGAAAGTGATGGGAAATTTCAGAAATGAATGTTACCATCTACTTTACTGATTGTTTCCTAGAACTATATATGCAAACATGATCCAACAAGTAATTTTTTGTTGATTTCTAGAAAAATGGCAATTGTTACTTGTTTTTATTTTTGTCAAAAATAATGTTAACGACAAAGGAATGTCATTACTGCAGGGTGCTGAAAATAGATGGTAATTAATATTTTAAAATTTCAACTTATGTGTGAGACTAAAGCAAAAAATGTTTATTGGGTACAAAATTTATATTTTGACTAGTACATTTCCTAATATAACTTATGTAGATAGTTGGTTGAAGAACATAAGTACATGGAACCTTGGACAGGATATGAGATTTTTTTGGTTTGTCCAGAGTGATGCCCCGGTGAATCGCAGAGTGATTTGATCAATGAGTGGGAAAGTATTTGCAAAGTCCCCTTCAGGGAATGGTGAGAACGAGGGAAAATTCAACCTCCCCAAGTTGAATTCTTGATATTCTCACAAGCAGTGTGGACAACCAAAGCTATAGGCTGAGCCCCCAGTCTTGGGGTTTGTTCATATGAAACTTAACCCCACAAAGGATAGGTCAAGCCTACTTAAAATTGGGCCCAAGAGTCACCCCCAAGAGAGCCTCTTTTGTTGCTCAGATGTGGCCTCTCTCTCCAGCCAACACCACAAGCAAACTCACCACCCTCCCCCGTCTATGTGGGACATCATTCCCAGGGGTGTGGACCTTCCTGGCAACATGGGACAGAAATCCTAGAATGAGCTGAGACTCAGCATCAAGGAATTGAGAAAAACTCTAGAATGAGCTGAGACCCAGCATCAAGGGACTGAGAAAACCTTCTCGACCAAAAGGGGGAAGAGTGAAATGAGACAAAATATCAATGGCTGAGAGATTCCAAACAGAGTCGTGAGGTTATCCTGGAGGTTATTCTTACACATTAAGTAGATATCACCTTGTTATCCAAGATGTGATGGAGAGGCTAGGGGGAACTACCTGAAAATGTAGAGCTGTGTTCTAGTAGCCATGCTTCTTGATGATGATTGTATAACGATATAGCTTTCACAATGTGACTGTGTGATTGTGAAAACCTTGTGTCTGATGCTCCTTATATCTACCTTGTCAACGGACAAGTAGAGCATATTGAATAAAAATAAATAATAGGGGGAACAAATGTTAAAATAAATTTAGTTTGAAATGCTAGTGATCAGTGAAAGGGAGGGGTGAGGGGTATGGTATGTATAATTTTTTTTCTGTTTTTGTTTTATTTTTCTGTTGTCTTTTTATTTCTTTTTCTGAATTGATGCAAATGTTCTAAGAAATGATCATGATGATGAGTATGCAACTGTGTGATGATATTGTGACTTACTGATTATATATGTAGAACAGAATGATCATATGTTAAGAATGTTTGTGTTTCTTTCTTGTAATATTTTTTTAATTTAAAAATTAATTAAAAAAAAATCAGTTGAGCATAAAAAAAAAAGACACCCGGGGAATCCTTATGAAAGGAGAAGCAAGAGAGAAAGCTAGCAGACTTCGCCGTGTGCCTTCCCAGCTGACAGAGGTATTGCAGATGGCATCAGCCTTTCTTGAGCATAGGTAACCTCTTGTTGGTGCCTTAATTTGGACATTTTTATGGCCTTACAACTGTAAACTTGCAACTTAATAAATTCCCTTTATAAAATCCAAAATAATAATAATAATAATAATAATAATAATAATGTTAAAGGATTTACAGAGTTATCAAATTGAGTTTATTTTTGTTCACATTAATGTATTCATTACCATAAAGAATATTTTTTTAGCTGTTTCTTTATTAGCTAAGTTATAGGTTGGCGTAACAATCATGCATAAAATACAGGATTCCCTTATTCCACCTTATTATTAACACCTTGCATTGGTGTGAAACATTTGTTACAATTGATGAAAGCACACTTTTATAATTGTACTGTTAGCTATAATCCATGGTTTAACTCAGGGTTCCCTGTGTAGTGAAGTGCAGTTCTGTAGATTATTTTTAAATTTTTATTTTGTTACCATACATGCAATCTAGCATTTCCCCTTTTAATCACATTCAGATGTATATTTCAGTGACAGTGTTGTGTTTCCATCACTACCATGCGTTATGAAAACAGTACCATAATTCCAAATGGGAATCCTGTACGTTTAAGCCTTAACTTTCCATTCCCTATCCCCACCCCCATCCCCTGGTAATCTTTATTCTAGATTCTGACTCTTGAGTTTTCTTATTCTAATTATTTCAGAACAGTGAGATTATACAATGCTTGTCCTTTTGTGTCCAGCTTATTTCACTCAACATGATGTCTTCAAAATTCATGCATGTTGTCACATGTATCAGGACTTCTGTGTTAATTTGCAAGCTGCCAGAATACAATACACCAGAAATGGAAAGACTTCTATAAAGGAAATTTAGTAAGTTACAGGTTTACAGTTTTGAACCTCCTGGAAATGTCCAAACTAAGGCATCCAAGGAGAGATACCTTAATTCAAGAATGGCTGATGCATCTGGAACAACTCTGTCAGCTGAGAAGTCATGCTGGTCCCTTGCTGGTCCCTTGCTCCTGGGCTCCATTGCTTTCAGCCTCTGTTCCTGTGGGGGTTCCTCACTTTGCTTCTCCGGAACTGTCTTTTATTCCTTGGCTTCCCTTGGCTCTCTCCAGGTTCTGGCTTGCTTAACATCTCATGGTGATGTCTTCTGGGCTTCAGGCATCTCCAAACATCTGTCTCTGTTCTCCAGATGTTGGCATCTGTGTCAGCTCTGCACTGAACTTTCTGTCGTTTCTAACTCTCTCCAGAACGTTTCCTCTTTTAAAGGATTCTAGTGAACTAATCAAGACCCACCTGGAATAGGTGGAGTCACATCTTCATCAAATCAGATATCACACCCACGCAGTTGGGCATGTCACATCGCATAGAGATAATCCAATCAAAATATTCCAACCTGCAGTGTTGAATCAGGATTGAAAAGAACAGCTGCCTCCATAAGACTGAATCATGGCTTTTCTAGAATACAAAATGTTTTCAGATTGGCACAACTTCATTCCTTTTTTTTCGTATGCTGTATGGTGGGGTCACATTTTGTTCTTTTTCCATGTGAGTATTCCATTATTGCAGCACCATTTATTGAATGTTGTTTGTTTTTGTTGGTTTCTTATGTTTGTTTGTTTTTGGGAAGTGCATGAGCCAGGAATCAAACCCTGGTCTCCCACATGGCAGGCGAGAATTCTACCACTGTACTACCCTCGCACCTCCCCAACTTCATTCCTTTTTACAGCTGAATAATATTTCATTGTATTTATATACCACATATTGTTTATCCATTCATCGGAGGGTGGGCATTTGAGTTGCTTCCACAGCTGCTACATCTTCCACAGCTGCTACATCATTTCATATTGCCGCCAGCAACAAATGAGGGTCTGGTTTCTCCACATCCTCTCCAGCACTTACTATTTTCTGTTGATTTAATAGCAGCCATTCTAATGGCTTTGTGGTTTGATGTGCATTTCCCTGAGGACTAATGATGTTGAGCATCTTTTCATGTGGTTTCTGGCTTTTCTGTAACTTCTTTGGAGAGATGTCTGTTCAAGTCTTTTGCCCATTTTTAATTGGGTTGTTTATCTTTTTGTTAAGTAGAAGGAGTTCTTTATATATTCTGGATATTGAACTTTTATTGTATATGTGGTTTTCAAATGTTCCATTGTGTAGGTTGACATTTTTCTTTAATGATAAAGATTGAAACTTCTTCAACATAATAAAGGGCATTTTTCTTTCATGATAAAGTCCTTTGAAGCACGAAAATTTTTAATATTGATGAGGTTCTATTTATTTAGTTAGTTATTATACTTTGGGTGTAAAATGTAAGAAACCATTGTCTAATGCAGGATCCTGAAGATGCTTTCCCACATTTTCTTCTAGGAGTTTGATAGTCCTAGCTCTTATATTTAGATCTTTGATTCATTTTGAGTTGATTTTTGTATAAGATGTGAGATAAGTATCCTCCCTTTTTTTTTCCAAATAGAAATCCAGTTTTCCAGCACCATTTGTTGAAGACATTATTCTTTTCCAATTAAGTGGTCTTTGCCCCTTTGTCAAAAATCAGTTGACCATAAATATGAGAATTTATTTCCAAGCTCTCCGTTTGATTCCGTTTGTCTGTGTGTCTGCCCTTGTCCCAGTACCATGCTGTTTTGATTACTGTGGCTTTGTAATAAGCTTTGGGAGTGACAAGTGTCAGTCCTCCAACTTCATTGTTCTTTTTCAAGGTCAGGGCCCCTTACCTTTCCATATAAATTTGATGATTGGCTTTTCTGTTTCTTCAGAGAGGTTATTGGAATTTTGATTAGGAGTGCGTTGAATCTATAAATGGCTTTGTATATGATTGACATCGTAATGATATTCAGTCTTCTAATGGAGTCATGAATGTAAACCATCCTTCCATTTATTTAGGTCTTCTTTGATTTCTTTTAAGAATGTTTTCTAGTTTTCTGTGTACAAGTTCTTTCTGTCCTTGGTTAGATTTATTCCTAGATCTTTGATTCATTAGTTGGTATTGTGAATGGGACATTTTCTTGGTTTCTTCTGATTGTTCATTGTTTATATATATAAACACTGCTGGTTTGGGGGTGTTGCTGTTGAACCTGCTACTACGCTGAGTTCATTTATTAGCACTAGGAGTTTTTTTGTGGATTTTCAGTATATGGGACCATGTTTATCTGAAAATAGGGAATTTTACTTCTTCCTTTCCAATTTGGGTGACTTTCATTTCTTTTTCTTACCTAGTTGCTCTGGCTAGAACTTCCAGTACAGTGTGCGTCTGTGTCTTGTTCTCATCTCAGAGGGAAAGCTTTCCGTCTTTCATCATTAAGTAGGATGTTAGCTGTGGACTTTTCACATATGCCCTTTATCATGTTGAGGAAGTTTCTATTTATTCCTAACGGGAGCATCTATTTTTAACAAGAAGGAATACTAGATTTTTACAAGTGCCTTTTCTGCAGCAATTGAAACGCTCATAAAGAATGTCTTTTGCAAGAATGCTGTAAGTCACCTGATTTGGGAAATTCTTGGGAGCTTCCTGTCTCCTCTTTTGCAATCCTCTATACTTTGCCCAAATTGCATAAACTTTAGACATTATCTAAATGTTCTCTTGTTTTTTAGATGCTTATTGTTAAATATAATCTATATACAAAGACAAAGCAATGATTTTCAAAGTACACTTCAACAAATAGTTACAGGACAGATTTCAGAGTTTGCTATGGGTCACCGTTCCACTATTTCAGATTTTTCCTTCTAGCTGCTCCAAAACACTAAAGGCTAGAAGAAATTTTTTTCTTTTTTGTGAAAAAAAAACATATATACAAAAAAGCAATAAATTTCAAAGCACATTGCAGCAATTAGTTATAGAAGAGATCTCAAAGTTTGGTATGGGTTACAATTCCACAATTTTAGGTTTTCACTTCTAGCTGCTCTAAGATACTAGAGACTAAATGAGATATCAATATAATGATTCAACAGTCATACTCATTTGTTAAACCCTACCTTCCCTGTGTAACTCCACCATCACCTTTGAACTTTCTCCCATTCTTTAGGGATATTTGGGCTATGCCAATTCCAGCTTTTTCATGTTGGATAATATAGGTTAAGGAGATGGAACTAATTGATGTTCTAGAGAGTCTGGCCTTTGCATTTCAGGACTTCCCTAGTCCGTGGACCATCTGGAGGTTGTAAGTTTCTAGAAAGGTACCCTAGTGAATGGAACCTTTGTAGAATCTTATATAATGCCCTAGGTGTTCTTTAGGACTGGCTGGAATGGTTTTGGTTGGGGGTTGGCAAGTTATGATGGTTAGCAATGTCTAACTGAAGCTTGCATTAGAGTGACTTCCAGAGTAGCCTCTTGACTCTATTTGAACTCAGCCACTGATGCCTTATTTGTTACATTTTCCCCCTTTTGGTGGGGATAGTATTGTTGATCCCACAGAGCCAGGGCCAGAGTCATCCCTAGGAGTCATCTCCCACGCTGCCTGGGAGGTTTTCACCCCTGGATGTCATGTCCCACAAAGGGGAGAGAGCAATGATTTCACTTACAGAGTTGGGCTTAGGAAGAGAAAGGCCACATCAGAGAAACAAAGGCAGTCTTCTGGAAGTAATTCTTAGGCATACTTGTAGGGTGGACTGAGCTTCTCCACTACATACATTAGTTCATGAGAGCGAGTCTCAAGTTCAAGGGCTTAGCCTGTTGGTTTGCTGTCCCTAATGTTTGACACAGTATCAGGGTTTCCCTGGTGGTGAAGTTTAATAGCTCCATATTTTTTCTCCCATCCCTCAAGGGACTCTGCCAATACTTTTTGATTATCTAGTTAATATACTCTGTAATGTATCCAGGCATTACATTAAGCTATACAGGATTAAATACCCTCATTCTTATTCTGGGCTCCCTGTGTTTGGATTGTTTCAATGATCTAGCCAAACAGATTGAGTCAGATTATGTGTTACAGAAAATAGGTTGTGGACAAAATAAACCTTTATTCCTTTGGTCTTAAAGAGTAGATGAGGTTCTAAAATATAGACAGTGGGGCAATGCGATGGTGGCTCAGTGGCAGAATTCTTGCCTGCCATGCCGGAGACCTGGGTTTGATTCCCAGTGCCCGTGTAAAAAAATAAATAATAAATATATATATATATAGAGAGAGAGACAATGTCTTTCTTACCCTTATGTCCTGAATTATCTTAATTCTGACCTGATCACCTTCTTTCTTAACTCTGAATACCAGGTTTTATATATATATACATACAATATATATATATATTATATAGATTTATAATCTAGGCCCCTGTTTTCTTATAAATCTTTTCTAAAGGAAACCATACAATAATTGTTCTTTTGTTTCTGGCTTATTTTGCCTCACCAAACGTACCGCAGGTTTATTCACAATGTTGCATGCCTCACAACTTAGTTCCTTTTTGTAGCAGCACAATATTTGGTAATATGTAGACATCATCATTCACCAATCTATTTCTCAGTCAGTGCATCCTCGAGCCACCTGCCTTCATTAGGAGACAAGAATCCCCTCAGGGAAGAGAGATGAGACAAAATGAAGTGTCAGTGGCTGAGAGATTCCAAACAGAGTCGAGAGGTTATCCTGGAGGTTATTCTTACACTTTATCTAGACATCACCTTTTAGTTGAGGTATATTAGAGAGGCTGGAGGGAACTGCTTGAAAATGTAGAGCTGTGTTCCAGTAGCCATGTTTCATGATGATGATTGTATAATGATACAGCTTTCACAATGTGACTGTGTGGTTGTGAAAACCTTGTGTCTAATTCTCCTTTCATCTACCTTGTCAACAGACAAGTAAAACGTATGGATTAAAAATAAATAAATAATAGGGGGAACAAATCTTAAATTCAGTAGATTGAAATGCTGGTGATCAGTGATGGGGAGGGGTGGGGGATGGTGTGTGTGAACTTTTTTCTTTTTTCTATTTCTTTTTCTGGATTGATGCAAATGTTCTAGGAGGTGATCATGGTGGTGAATATACAACTATGTGATGATATTGTGAGTTGCTGATTATATACCAAGAATGGGATGATCATATGGTAAGAATGTTCATGTTTGTATGTTATGTTTAAAAAAAAAATTTAATTAAGAAAGAAATCCCCTCAGTCGTGTGAATAGTTTTTTTTTTAAAAGAAAGTCTAACCCTACAGAAATCTCACGGGGAGACATTCTTGGAGTAGTATCACACTGGGAGCTGATGTTTAGCTCATTCCACTGCAAGCTCTTGCAGTCACTGCCATGTAACATTGTATGGTATGGATACTGTATGAATTTCATGGTGGTAATAAATTAAAACGCCAGAACAGATTATAGGAAAGAGTCCAAGACATTCAGGAGATTTATGTGTATCATTAAGAAATTACTTTAAGTTGTCCTCGTTGGTGTTGTTGATGGTAAATTTGAAACCACTTAAGATTTAACTCAAAATCATGCTTTTGGTGGTTCCGTTTACCAAGAAATTCAGGCGGCTAAATCTTCGTGGGTTCTCTCTTTCAAGTACCTCTCTTTACCTGTCTGCTGCCCCCAGCACTGCTCCTGCCCCAGGTTGCCACAGGGACAAACACTGAGGGCCCACTCCCCCCATTTTGACCAAGCCCCCTTTGTCTCAAGTCAGGTGGCAGCTGCTCCGGGAATTTCTGCATCTCGCCTGGAGGTGGGCTCCCGTGTGCTGGTCCTTACGTGGGTCGTGGCCAGCCTTTGTTACAGCTCCTCACACCCCAACCCTAGAAGCCCCCTTGCCTTACGTGACAGGCACTCAGCAAGGGACACCATGGCTGTGTCCTCCCTTTACCTGCCCTGCAGCTGCACGGAGGTCGGAGAGCCCCACTTCCAATCACCCTGTCCCTACTGGGGTACCCTCTCCTCCCAGCCTTGTCCTCTCCCAGCATCTGTGCCCAAAACCTTGGGCAGTTTCTCTGGGGAGCCTCCCCTCCACCCACACAGATGAGAGGTAGAAGCTTATCCAGAGCCCCCAGCCCTCACCCCCTCCTCCAATTAGAGTTGGTTTAATCTGCCCATCATCAGGGCAAGGGTGGTGAAAGTTGCACCCGGGGGGCTGTGGGGGGCGGGGCTGGGGCAAGCCCAGCGCGTGTTCGCGGGTCTGCCGTGGTAGCACCTAGAAGCTCAGGCCGTCTGTTTTAAGGGTGGTGAGCATGGTCACCCTGAGAAAGCTCCTTCGGGTATGCTTGGGGCTGGGAGGCAGCGGGAGGCCCTGTGTGGAACCAGCCTCTAGAGCACTTCCCAAAGTCTGTTCGATAGTGTTTCTTGAGGATCTTTTTGGAAAGGAGAGGAAACAAAATAATACCAAGAATCTAATAATCATAGTCTCACACATCTAATTCTGTAAAAACAATAGTATCTGGGTAGCGGTGGTGGCAGAGTATAAAAGCATTCAACATTTGGCTAAAAGTGCAGATTTTGGCGCTCTAGTGTCAGCCCCTCCTCTTACTCTCTGTGTGACCCTGGGTGACCTCACTGCCTCTCCCTGCTCTGTTTTCTCATCTGTGAAAGGGGTGGAAGGTGGTAATACGCCTGTGACATAAAGTGATGTTTGGCCTAAGAACAAGCTCAGCTCTGAGAAATTGGTCAGGAGATGGGGCTGGAAAGGGACTCTTTCCACCTTCTGTGGCATTGGAAGAGTCAGAAATACTATATCCTGCAGAAATTGGTTTTGGTCTAGAATAAATGATATCATTTAGGTAGAAAATATGAAGACAAATCAAATTAGGATTTTAGAATGCATGAGAACCTATCAAAGAAAAATACGTCCTCCTCTGGTTTATCTTGTTTGGTGACATTGGTAAACTGGCTGCGTACTTCCGTCCTAGAGCACTTCCTTCATGCCAAGTTCTATCTGGAGTCCTAAGCAAGCCGCGCATCCTCAGGCGTACATTCCCAACACGCCTGTGCGGTGGGCGCTGTTGTTTTCTTTATTGTGCAGGTGAGAAGTTGGAAGCTCAGAGAAGGTGAGTGCCTTCTCCAGGGCCCTGGGGCTGGCTAGTAAGTGGTCTGAAAAGTGAGCGGGGGCAGTCTGGCTCCGGAGGCTGCCTGTTTGCACACAGCAGTTACACTCTCCTGAGTCCCTGTCGATGGTTGGCTCTCAGCTGCCTCGGTCACATTGCTTCACTGTTCTTCGTTTTGATTTTTGTTTTCAGAGTTCAAGTCGGTGGATATAGCTTTATCTATTTATCTTAGGTAGAAATGGTAAAATAAAACAAAGCTTCAGCATGTAAATGAAAACTTCTATCCTAATACATTAGTGATGTATGTGGGGATGGAGAGAGAGTCACCCTGCTGGGGCATTCTTTCAGTTCAGCCTCTGATGGATGGCAGCTTCCGCCACCAACAACGGGGGGGTGGGGGGGGGCAGGCTGCATTCCTGGGGGACACTGCTTGAGTAAACCATTCCTCCTTGAATCTTCCCCTGACTCATACGTTCTTTCTCATGCTGATTCACTCAGGACAAACCTCCTGCCTCTAAAGAATGGCTCTGTGGCATCTCACAACTCTAGGTAGTCAGTTGTGGAGTGAGCTGATTGAGATATTTTATTATGGGGGACCAGTAACCAACTGCTGACCCCTTGGGATGAAGCTGAGAAGGCGGGCGGGCTGCTCTGGCTCCATGTCCCCCTTTCTTACCCATCCACAGATAAGCTTTTATTCATGAAAATAATTGTTAAGCTGTTGGTTGGGGTAGTCACTGAATACGTAGCTGATATTGCAGTACTGTTCTGAGGTCATGCATGATCCGTCTCGTCTGCCTCACACACGCACCCCTCCCCTATGAAGCAGCCACTGTCATGCTCCCCACGAAGTGGACAAAGAAACGCAGGTGGAATAAGTGGCCCCTGACTGCCCCACTAATGGTGGGCTTGTCTCCAGAGCCTGAGCTCTTAACTACAATAAGAGTCTATTGATACCTGAAACTCTTCCTCCAAGCCCACATTAGATTTGAAAGTAAGAGGGGGCAAAGATAAATAACTGTAAAGAGCAAGAAAAGAGGCAGAGAAGTATGGAAAGCATCCGTATAAACCCAAAAAGCCAGTTGCCTGAGGAGACAGGCAGATCTGGGTACTCAGTAAGCCCCGAGGGTGTCTGTGTGTCTACCTCCCAAATGCAGTATCTGGTGCTGTGATCTCAATCCTGGGTCCTCGGGAAAAGGCAAGTGAAATTCCAGAACATTTAAGAAGACAGGGAGAAGTCTGCTAATGGAAGAGATTTATGATATGCATTCACCCTTTGCATTGCCCAGTGTCACCACCACTGATGCTTAAGAGTCAGCAGTTTGGTCTCTGGAGTTATCCCTGCTCGGTAGGCTCTCACGAGTTTTTCGGGACAGAACTTGGGGATTCCGGTTTTTGCTGCTGCTTGGCTCTACAACACTTTTTCTCATTCTTAAAATTCAGCTACGTATGCCCTTTTGGTTTCTCCAGCCACTTTTGTTTAGATAATATGAAATGCTTTTGTAGATATTGACCCTGTTTCACTTAGTTCGTTAGAAAAAATTTTCATACTCTTGAGAAAAGATGTTACTTTATACATAAAAAGTATATTAGTGAAAAGAAGGTTCAGATCTTATAAAAGGATAATACTTATGCATGCAGCAAGAGATAAGTCTTACAGTAAGAATTTAAAATTTATAAATATTACAATATAACCATCATCCTTTTGCTTTGTTGAAAACTTAAAAGTTATAGTGTTGAAGACTTCCTTTCTACTTTTATAAAAACTGTAACTGGATTATGTGCTTCAGATTCCCTTTTTCCCATTTGGCAAATTTAGCTACCCTTCAAGCAAATCTGTGTATACCAGACGATCAGCCCAAGAATGAAAATACGTAAATAAACAAACAAACAATAGTGTAGTATCAGGGTAAAAAAGCATTTTACTTTTCCTTAATGTTAGGAGACAAAAGGCTAAGGACATTTTTCATCACTCTCCTTTACTTTGCACTTCTGGTGTGTATGAATAGAAGACACGGGTGTTTGCGGGCTTGTTTAGATGAGGAGTGGAAGAAGTTAGTGGGCTTGTCCTGTTCACCGACACACTCATGGCAGAATCAAGACTAGGCTGCATCCCTTTATTCTGGGACCAGTGTTCTCCCCGCTTTTATGTTGAAGGTACCCTGGGTTCCATGACAGTTTCTCATTTCTAAGGTACCATGAACCATACAACCTAAAATCACATTAATTCATGCTTGTACTCCATCTGATGCACTCCGAGAGCTCTACCAAACTGTGCCTTGGATATCTCTGAAGGCGTCCACAGTAGGTATTCAGAAGTGGATATTCGTTTTGGACCCTAATACTATATGTTCAGACCACAGCAGAGACATACTGCTGGTCCTGAGGGCCTCAGAAGAGGCATGTGAGCACAGAAGGCTGTTAACCAGCTAAGCAGCATCTTCATTTGGACTGTGCAGTCAGAATGTAAAGAATGGGTTGAGGGCGGGCCACGGTGGCTCAGCAGGTAAGAATGCTTGCCTGCCAAGCCCTAGGACCCGGGTTTGATTCCTGGTGCCTGCCCATGTAAAAAAAAAAAAAAAGAATGGGTTGATAAAAGAGGTTTCAAACCTTAATAAGGATTATAAGATAGGAGAATAGCATCCTCGTGTTATACGATAATTTGCACTTTTAAAGTGTTTTACTTAATTCCTCTCTTCATGCTCTTTGCAAGTTGCTTAGCTCAGATCAAATAGGTAAGCTCAATGTTTCGTCGGTTTCCAAGCGTTTCACCTTACCCAGAAGAGCAAGCGTGTCCACGGCATGCATTACCGAGAGCTCACATAGTCCTTACAGCCCCCTCCCCCCATGCATGAGGGAGCTGCAGTGCAGAGAGTAAGTTCACAAAACTAGTCAGGGGTGGATTTGACCTTCAGGTCGCAGAGCCTTGCTGTGGGCTCTACACCCATCACCCCCTCACTATGCTGCCTCTGGCTTTCAGAATCTACGCCTTCCCACCAGCTTGCCAGTGCCCCTGAAATGTCCATTACTAGATCACTTCCCACACATGCTGTGCTGGCTCTCATGCGGTTTTCAAGGAGAGGATTTTGTAACTGCTCATAACATATTTACTGTGTATAGTGACAGTTGGAGCAGGATGGAATCCATTTGTTGGGTTATCTGCTTAAAAACTGAAAAGTTTTTCTTTTGGCCCTTTATGATTTTCACTCTTGGAACAGATGATCTTAGTTGAAAGTCAAAGAAGAGTTGAGTTCTCTGTAATACCTGAACCATGAACCATACATGGTTTTATACTTGACGTTCCTGACGTACGTGTTAAATCCCATTTGTTTCTCGTGGTTTCCATTACTTCTTCATAAATGTGTTCAACTAGATCATTGTCCAGGCCACCAGAGTGTAGGGTGAGTCTCTGGAGGCAGGGTTACAGTGCAGAAGAAATGCTGGAGGTAAGTTTCTCTCCCCTCACTATGAGCAAGCAAGAAAACCTTGAGAAACGTCACCCAAAATCTGGGGCTGTAGTTGCATCATCTTTAAAAATGAATGTTAGGCCAGATTATCTCTGAAAGGCCATTCCAGCTCTGAAAACCCATATAATTATCACAGGGTTTTTGATAAATGCATTTTCAATATTGAAAATGTGCATAGGAAGCAAAAATCTCTTTTCTAAAGAACGTCCTTTGCTGTGAGTTCCCATCTCACAGATTGGGAGATGCACTGCAGTAGGAGCAGTTGGAGACTGTTGAAAGAACTTGGAAGAGCATGTGGACGCAAGAGAAGGTCCAGCTCTTCTTGGTCCGGGAACACTGGCATTAGTGCAATGGAGGAAAATGCTGTAATTTGGAGGATGGGTCTCTTAGTTTTGCAAAATGGAATGTGAGAGATTACAGTCCCTTGTCATGGTGGAAGCAGCTTTCTAATTTATTGAATCTGTGCCTTCCTAGCAGTTTGTCATTGCACTTGAAATATCCATGATTAGGTTCCTCACACAGGTCGCAGTGTTGTGTCCAAACACGTGATTTCCAGAAAGGATGCATCATAACTTCACATTACATCCATGCTGTGATATTGACTCCCGAGACAGGATGCAAGCACAGTTGTTTGATTGCCTGCCTTAATGCTGATGGGCAGACTTCCCTACAAGGATAGGACCCACTCACAGGAACTTGTGTGACAGTGGCTAAACTTTATGGAGCAGCCTGAAAAGGGAAAACTTACCTGGACTAGGTCAATCTATGGTGATCTGTCTCTGGGACCTCTTTGACTATCCCATAAAGAACCAGATCTAGTAGTACACTCTGTTCGTTTAGGAGCCAAAATGCAGGTCCATGAAAATGGAAGAGCCGGAGTTACTTGGATCATTCACCCATTCGAGTAGACCTTCCTGAACCCTTACTGTGTTCTAAGAGTATTCTGGAAAGTGGGATATCCCAGGGAACAAGACACAGGCCCTGCCCTGAAGGTCAGAACTTATAGATCAGACTTGCTGTCAGTCAACTGTTTTCCCTTGAATATCCTTGCAGTTTTATTCGTTTCCTTGCATCACAGTAAAAAATTTAATTGTACCAGTCATTAACAAAAATCAAGGTGGAAACTAATCCGCCGTAGATTTTTCCACTCACTCAGAGAAGCATCCTGTGGCCCCTGGGCCTGTTACAGGTTTCACAGTGTGTTTTTGTGGTGGCGTTATCATAAATATACTGCAAGAGCAGGGCCCTCAGCTTGGTAGAACTTGTCACAGCTTTGGATTGTATCCTCTCATTCTTTCTTAGAGGCTCATGTGGTTTGGGTGACATTTTTCAGATGTAGTATAAAAATATCTTGGGACAAGTTTCTCTTTTTAAGTTTTTTTTAAACTCTTTTCATGCACTGTTACCTCATATTCCCCTCCAAGGACTGGGGAGCCAGCCTGCAGTCGAGGGACTGTCCCCCCTGCCAGCACACAAGCCCGTCCAGGGGTGGAGTTTTAACACCTATAAACTGCCTTTAAGAGCAAATACTGAGGCTCTTGTGCTGTGCTCGTTCTATATTTTAAAAGATATTATTGGGGGTGGGCCATGGTGGCTCAGCAGGCAGAGTTCTCATTTGCCATGCCGGAGACCCGGGTTCCATTCCCGGTGCCTGCCCATGCAAAGAAAAAAAAAACATTTATCGGGATGTGAAAAATTGGAATAGTGACTATAAGCTTCATATAAACGTTAAATTCCTGGAACTTGGTCATTGCTCTTAGGGTGGTTACATAAGTGAATATCCCTGTTCTTGGGGAAATCACATGGCGAAATTGGTGTTCAAGGAGCAAGATGTGTGCACCCACTCTCACGGGTTCAGGAAATGGATTGATAAGACCAGACAGACAGGCAGAAAGATAGGTAGGTAGATAGGCAGACAGACGGATGGATGCTTGATGGATAGATACAGTGATAGTGCAGATGTGGCCAAATGTAAGAATTGATGGATCTGCATTGGAGGGGTGGCTTGTAGGATATATAGGGGTTCTCTGATGGGGCTTTTGTTATTTTTTAAACTGCCCCATAAGTTTGAGAGTATTTAAAAAACAAAACAAATAAAAAACAGGTAAATTTTAGTTAAGTTTACAACCTGCTAACCATGGAACTTCAAATATTTTAAGGTCTTCAGAAAACACTTGCTTACTGAATTGTTGTAGGGATCTCTTTGGCTCCTTAAAATAAAAATATTTCAGCTATAGATTGGACGGTGGGTCCTAAATCTGATCAGTTTTTCAGAATTATTCCAGTGAAGTGTGCTGCATTGAAACAAGCCCAAGATTTAAAAGACTTAAGTCCTTCATTGGCCATACACGACTTCTTAATCAGTGTGCCTTTTGGTTTTCCTTTCTGTAAAATGGGAATATTAGTCTTAACCCACAGAGCTATGGTGAAGAAGGAAGCAGAGCATGTGAGTGAAAAAGCATGGCGAGTTAAAAGGCACAGTAAATGTGAATTGTCGTTTTATTACTGTTGGCCAAGTTCCAACTATAGAGAAGTAGAAAGGGACTTCAATTAAAATGAAAATCTGCAGGAAACTCTGAACTGAGGACTCCCTTCTTCACCCCGTGAGGACATGAGTCACGTGAAGGTGTAAATAACTGATAATAGACAACTCCTGGTCTACCAAAGGGATTTGCAGTTTAACAGACTCAAAACCTTTAACTCGGGGTGGCTTAGCCATGTGATCCCAAAACCCTGTTGCTCAGTACATACCTGGAGGAATGGAGTGGGGGCACACGAATAGTGTGGGCACACGAATGGACTTTTGCACGCTGGTGTTAAAGGCGACAGTACCCCTGATCCACAATGAATGGAGGTGGCCTGAGGGTATAATGACTGAGGAGTGGAGAAGGGAACTGTGGTGTATACATACAATGGACTGCTATGCCACCGCAAGAAGGAATGAAGTTGTGAAGCGTGCAGCTAGGTGAATGAACCTTAAGAGCTGTATGGTGAATGAAATGTCAGGAACAAAAAGTCAAATATTACCATGCCTCAATTATATAGACTAACTATAATATAAAAATTCAGTGAACTAAAGTCAAGCACGTGGGTTATCAGGTTGGGGCTTATTGTAAACGGTCCTAGATTTTAAGCTCTTACAGCAGTCACATATATTCAGAAAGTGTGACTTAATTCTAAATTCTCGGAAACTGAGCAGTTTTTATATAACATGGTCTTTCCCAGAAACTTCGGGTGTTTATGTGACACCTGAGACTCAGTTAGAGCTCTGAAGCTCTGAAAGTCAGCAGTTCACCATACAGGAACTGTTTAAAAAGTTGAAAAAGTGATCAGACATCAAGTAGAGATGTGAATGAAGCCGATTTGTATAGGACTAAGGTATATCAGAAGACTGAGTAAAGGATGATATTGTCCATATCTTAAGGTTTCAACTTCTGTGTGAGACTGAAGGGAGAGATGTTTATTTGGTACAAAATTTATATTTTAGGTAGTGTATTTCCTCATTTAACTTGTATAGTCAGTTTAGTTGAACACCATAAGTACATGGAACCTTTTACGTCATGAGATTTTGTTGGTGTATGCAGGTTGAGTGATGCCCCTATAAATCCCAGAGTGATTTGGACAGCGAATAAAGAAGTATTTGCAAAGTCCACTTGGGGGAATGGGGAGAAAGGGGGCAAGATTCAGCTTCCCCATTTGGAGAATTTCTGGTACTCTCGCAAGCAAATCAATAGGCTGAGCCCCCAATCTCGGAGTTTGCCCCAATGAAACTTATTCCTGCAAAGGATGGGCGAAGCCTACTTAAAATTAGGCCCAAGAATCACCCCCTAGTGAACCTCTTTTGTTGCTCAAATGTGGCCTCTCTTTCTCAGCCAACACGACAAGTGAACCCACTGCCCTCCCCCCCACACACACACACACACACACACATGCATGAGACATGACTCCCAGGGGTGTAAATCTCCCTGGCAACGTGGGACAGAAATCCTGGGCTGAGCTGGATCCAGCATCTAGGGATTGAGAAAACTTTCTTGACCAAAAGGGGGAAGAAAGAAATTAGAAAAAATGAAGTGTCAGTGGCTGAAAGATTTCAGACAGAGTTGAGAGGTTATCCTGGAGTTATTCTTACACATTATATAGATAGCCATTTTATGGTATATTTGAGTGGCTGGAGGCTGGAAAGGAATTTTACTGCCAGCAGGGCAAGGGTCACAAAGTATCTCAAAATTAGATTTGTTTAGGTAAATAAAGTAGATATTATCCTTAGGAGTGCATAACAGGAAGCATATTTAATATATCCACTCTGGCACTTTTTATAAGCAGAGAAATCTGTAAACAACCCACATACTCATTAACAGGAGAATGGACAACACAGCACTTGGAATAGTCACACATTGAAATACTACACAGCAGTGAAAAGGAATGAACTGATATGCAGCCATGGGGGCCAGTGAGTAACTCACGTGTCAAAAGATTGTATACGGGGCAGGCCAAGTGGCTCAGCAGGTAGAGTTCTCACCTGCCAAGTTGGAGACCTGGGTGCGATTCCCGGTGCCTACCCATGCGAAAAAAAAGATTATATACAATACGATGCCTTTTTATGAAGTCCAGAAACAGGCAAAACCAAATGCTGTATTGTTTCAGCATATACGTATTTTTGATAATTTTTTTTAAAAGAGGCAAGAATGAGAATCCCAGTAATCAGGATAACGGTGGAGGCAAAGAGTCAGGATGAAGATGAGAACATAGGTCATTGTCATTTACTGATAATGTCTAGTGGGGAAACTGGAGGAAGGGTCACCGGCGGTCATTACACTGTGAAGCAAATGAATGATGAAGTTAAAGAGGACTGTGCAAGAGCCAGTGAGTACTGTGTTGTTTTCCTGCCCTAGTCATCCGCACTCCACGTGAAAAAGAAATTAGAATCTTCTAATTGGTTAACATAAACATTAACTTCTGTTATTTTTCTTGTATCTTGACCTGTTTTATAGAAAAGTTTTGTGGATGATACTGAAAGGACTAGATAAGCATAATGCATACTAAAGAGAATTATCAATCTTGAGAGTTTTATCTGAGATTTGTATTATCGTGATAGATGATTGTTCTAGTTTACTAGCTGCCCGAATGCAATACACCAGAAACAGAATGGCTTTAAAAAGGGGAATTTATTAAGTTGCTAGTTTATAGTTCTAAGACTGTGAAAATGTCCAAATTAAAGCAAAACTAGAGAAATGTCCAAACTAAGCATCCAGGGAAAGATACCTTGGTTCAAGAAGGTCGATGAAGTTCAGGGTTTCTCTCTCAACTGGAAGGGCACATGGCAAACATGGTGATGTCTGCTAGCTTTCTCCCCAGGCTTCTTGTTTCATGAAGCTCCCCCCAGGGCATTTTCCTTCTTTATCTCCAAAGGTTTCTGGGCTCTCTTGGTCCTCCTGGCTCTTTCCAAAATGTTTCCTTTTTTAAAAGATTGCAGTAAACTGATCAAGACCCGCCTGGAATGGGTAGAGTCCCATCTCCCTCTAATCAAAGGTTAATGACCACAATTGGGTGGGTCACATCTCTGTGGAGAAAATCTAATCAAACTTCCCACCTTCAGTACCGAATGAGGTATAAAAGAAACGACTGCCACCACAAAATGGATCAAGATTAAAACATGGCATTTCTAGGCTACATCATCCTTTCAGACTGGCACAATGATGACGTTCTAAAGTTTGCTGCTGCAGTTATTAAATTTGTTACTGCCGTGAAGCCAAAACCTGATTATTCCGAGGACATGGGAGAAATTCCGTCAACATCTCTAGATGTCACTCTATAATTCTGCTTCATATCGAATCTCCCATCGCGTGCTGGCAGTTCCTCTTGCCACTTGGTGCCCGCAGCCTGAGTTTGGTTCCAGTTCTGCCCTTACAAGTGGCAGCAGCTCCGTGAGCCTCATTGAGTTTGTAATTCTGTGCAATGGGCCACGATCGTGTCACCTGCTCACCGAGTTAATATACGTAAAACATGAAGCTCAATGTGTGCACGTAGTAAGTACTCTCCATTAGCTGTTCAGAAGAAAAACATTTTTAAATCACTTTCATGTGATGTGTGCAGTACAAAGTGACCGCATCAGTACATGTCAGCGTGACCAGTCCTTTATACGAACGTATTCTCTAGACCCGCACTGACCCAGTACACTAATGGGAAGTATCACATGAGCCAGAAATGAGAATCACATCTGTAATGTTACATTTTCTGGTAGCCTCACTTTTAAAAGTAAAAGGAAACAGTATGTCCGAAGTGGAACTTCACCATGAAATTTTTATAAGTTATTATGAGAAATTCTTGTGCGTGTGAAATATAACACACATACCAAAAAAAAACAATAAATTTAAAGTACATTGTAACAAGTAATTACAGAACAGATTTCAGAGTTTGGTATGGGATTACAGACCCTCAATTTTAAGTTTTTCCTTCTAGCTGCTCTGAGATACTGGAAACTAAAAGAAATGACAATATAATGATTGAGGATTCATACTCCTTTGTAAATCCCTGTCTTCTCTGTTAAGACTCCTCTCCTCCTTTGGTCCTACTCCCAGTCTCTAGAGGTATTTGGATTATTCCTATTCTAACTTTTTCATGTTGGAAGGGGCTGTTGATAATATGGGATAGAACTATCTGATGCTCTGGAGAGGCTGGGCCCTCTAGGTTTCAGGACTTATCTGGTCCAGGAACCCATCTGGAGGTTGTAGGTTTCTGGAAAGTTACCCTAGTGCATGGAACCTTGTAGAATCTCAGATAGCACCCTAAGTGTTATGAGGTCATTCTCTATTTTTTTTTTAAATTAAGTCTTTGGAATCCAGTGCGTGTTTTTGTACTGGCAGCACATCTCATCCTAGACACGTTGCCAGTGCTCGAAACCTCATGCCGATAAGCGGCTGCAAAAGAGTGGCTTATTCTCTCCCCTCCTCAGCGTGCACTGTGCTGATGGGGTCAGGACCATGCGAGAAGCTGCTTCTGGGGTTATTTGTCCTCTGATGAGGAGGGGGACTCATCCCCGAGCCCCTCATCGGCGCCTGCTCTCTGGGGAGAAGGTCCCTTCTGTCCTTAGGGCCCACTGCCCCCGTGGTGGGCGGGCACGGCTTTAGCTGAGCAGCAGGTGGGTGGCTGCATGTTGCCTGCTAGTGGGGCTCAGCGCCTGCATCTTGGGTCCCCCTAAAGTTGACCAGAACCTCCTGTTCTTTTAGAACCTTCTCCACACCCCCGCTCTGTCTTTAGGCCATGCTTTTAACCTCCCGGGTCACCTACTGTGAAACACCGGGGCTGGAGCCAGCCACGTGGCCCTTTCCACACTGACAGTGTGGCCTCGGCCAGCCCTGCTCTCTGTGCATCCAGCAGGTGTACCTGAGGCATCCTTACCTGACCGCCCTTCACCAAGACACCGTGTAGTTACACGAAAACGCTCTCAGCTGTGCTTTTGAAACATCATCTCCTTGGTGCCTTTGCTCAAAAAGAGCCACGATGTTATGTGTTGCTCGAACGGAGGCAGATGGTGTGATTTTGTTCTTTTCGCTTTGTTTCAGGCATGTGCTTTTTAGAGCATTTTGTAATTCACTGAAAACATACAAATTAGCATTTTGCTTTTCTGAGTCAAATTATTGACTCTGGTCTGTGTGTGCTAAAAAGGATCTTATTCTTGAATCTGAGCAGGATATATAAAGGAGCATTCTCTTTCTGCCTCGGTGGAATTAAAAATAAAATGTTTAAAGCCTTACGGAAAGAAACTTATCATTGCAGGTTCTGGGGAATTATGAGAAAGCTGTGTGGGTCAGATCGTCCTGTTCATAAGAGTCAGAAAAGTGGGAGGAAATAGATGATTCACGGTGTGCAAAGCATTCAAGTTTGGAAAAGGGGGAATAAACAAGAGGAATTATTACTCAGTGACTACCATTTAAAACTGGAAACAGAAGACAGCACAATCGTGCATGGAGAGAGAAAGTTCCAGATAGAAGATTTTCTGTTTCTCCCGAGCCTGTAGTTACTGTGATTCATCCTTCTTGTCAGTCCTTTGCTCAGATTTTGTCCCTTCTCAGACTTTGAAAATGAGCATCACATTTTCCCTACTGGAGGGAGAGGTAAAATGTTCTACAAGGTTTTGCCCCGGTGGAATTTGGAGGTTGGTCTAGAAAGCGGAAAGTTGAGGAGGTACATGAAAGTGGAGATGAAGCTTAGGTCAGTAGAGCTGGACCCTTCACTATTTCCTATAAGGTCAGCCTTTAGGGGAATCTCTGGGAATCTGGAATCGGTGTTCGTATGGAAGATGAAAGAGTGGGATGCCATGGGAACCAATTAAGAAACTCACGTGCCCCGGAAAGCCTCCCAGGAAGTAGAACAATGGAAAATATAAATTTCCGAACTCTGTACCAACTAGAGAAACAAGGTTGCTTAAGCCACTCGGACTGGCTGGCGCTCTCTCTCTCTCTCTCTCTCTCTCTCTCTCTCTCTCTCTCTCTCTCTCTCTCTCTCTCTCTCTCTCACTCTCGCTCTCTCTCGCTCTCTCTCGCTCTCTCTCGCGCGCGCTGTTCCTCTCTCTCTGTCTTTCCTAGATTGAGTCCCAGTCAGTGTATCTGAGACCAGAAGGGATCGTTCTGCCCAGCTGCTAGTGGGAGTCTCCCTTCACTGCAAAATATCAAAACTCGTTTCGGCTCCTAACGGGTTACGTCGCAAGCTCTTCTGCCTCCTTCTGTGTCGAGCTGTTATTGAAGGTCTTTATAGATTTCCACCCACTTTCTACCCACTCTCCTGGCAGTTGAAAGGCATATGAATTCTCTTCTCAAGGGAGAAAATGATTCAAGTGGAAGAAAATGACTGTTCCTTGTTCTAAAAAGGAGAGAGAAATAGAAAGTGGCGCCCACCCCCCTCGTTATTCCTCCCCTAGGAAGGGGCATTAAAGACCCGGGGTGGGGGCTTCTGACTGAGAAATCGGAAGGGGAAGTTGGTCCCGTCCACCTTTTATGCATTTATTTCAGCTTGTAATTCGTGGCCCTGAAATGTGACACACGTCCTCACAAGACACGATGCTGGCCCAGGAGGAAATAGCCATGACTGAGGACCCTGTCTCGCAGGGCAGTGGGACATGATGTGCCAAAGTCACTGAGACCAAAATGAGAACTAAGAGGCGAGGGGACTGTAAACGAGATGTCTTTGTTTCTCTCCCTTTGCACACTGGAACTTCCACTGAAAATGAACACATGTTGGGGAGGGTCAGTTCTGAATGAGAGACAGTGTTTGGTGATGCTTCTTTTGCATGCGGCTAAAGAAGTGTGATGTGATGGATTTTCATACATTTCCATGTCAGTCGTTTTATATTTTGTGAGCCTCTTTTCATAATGTCTCTGTTACTTCAACTCATCCTTGTCGATCCCCTGAGGTTGGAACTTTTGCTCACCTTATGTCCACATAGCTCTGGCCCTGTACATGGCCGGGCACTCGGGGCCAGGAGATGGGAAAAGCTTTAGGAAGAATCCCTGTTATGGGGCTCAGGTCTAATTAGGAAGGCAAGGCCAGTATCAAGAGACCATAGGATTTAACTAAATCCCGGCTTAAAAAAAGAAATGGTCCCTCTTCCCTACAAACAAATATAAAGGAAAATTAGTCTTATCAGCAAATGGTGAATTTCAAGGCAATGCCACCTGTATCTTCTTAAGATATGTAGATATTAGAGCCAAATTCTCTGCTAATTGCAAATCACCTTTTGGGCAACAGCTGTTCTGCCTGGAAGCGAGAAGAGGATATTCAGTAACTCAGGCTTTTCTTGGCACTCATAGCCTGATCATAATTTTATCCTTAGTGACGTTTTGCAACATTGGTGTAAGGTTTGGATACAGAGCATTTCAAATTTTGTTTGGCATCACTCAGCAGCCATCATTTAATGAATAAAAGTTACGCCCGCTTGGGTACTTACCTGTATTTAAAATTTTTATTTCGTGAAGTTTCAGTGTGCATTTAGGGAATATCTGCTTGATGGGCTCGTGGGCAAAGCGCTGTGGATTGGCCAATAAGAAAGGCATCAAGTGGATTTGAGCACCTGGTTTTGTTGACATTGCCAGTGTCACATGTCCATCCTCATAATTTTATTTCCTGTTGTTCCCGGTAAATTAATTCTGGGGTAAACCTGTAGTTATTAGCATGACCAGGCCTTCGAGAACCTTCTGTCGCCCTGAGAACTTCTCCTGGGTCATGGATAAAGGCGTTATTCCCAGATTGACTGCGCTTGAGAATCACCTGGAGAGCTTTTAAAGTAGATCCCTCGGCCCTGTCCTCAAGGAGTTTGATGCAGGACTTCTTGGGAGAAGGGATAAGGAATCTATTTTAAAGCTCCCCAGAGGCTTCTGACTGCTGGTGAGGGCTGGCGGTTCTCCGCGTAGGGGACTTAGAACATTTTGGAACTCACAGTGGAGCACCCCTGGGTGGCAGCCGGCGCAGACTGCCCACTTACAAATACAACACCGCTTTCGCGAGAGTTCCTGTCCGCCGTCCCTGTGATAGCCGGACTTTCTTATAAGCCTTATGATACGTACAGTTCAGAATAAATCTTGATTCATTAAAGGTTATCCCCAGCATTTTTAGCTAGCAGCCGAATGTGTCTGATAATTAAACGTAACGTGTTGTTTGTAAAGAGGATTGAGCCCACCACTTCCGTCTCCAGACCCTGCTCCCTGTGGGTCCCTGTCCCCCCTCACGCTGGGTCCCCCTCCTTGGTGCACAGCAGCCTGTGTCCCAGCTCCCGTCTCCTGCCAGGCCTGTCCCCACGGGGCTCTGGCCAGCCCTGCCTGGCGCATGGGAGTGGTGGATGCAGGATTTGCTGGGAAGCCCAAAGTCACGGTGATAAGCCGTGTGCTTCGGAGTGCCAGGACGTTCCTCAGAGCTTTCACTGCAGCTGTGAAACGGTAGCCCCAGCATCGCTTTTCATCGCAGGCTGCTGCCAGATAGTCATGCATTTAAGCCCATGAAACAAGTGATAAAAGGAAGCTTAAGTGGTTTTTAAAATTCTGGCATCTGCGACTTTCTCCAGTTGTGTAGGATCTGAATGATGAATTCCATGGTCTCACAACTCTCTAAAGCTTGGATGACTCCTTGCACACATAACATTAGGTCATGGAACCTGTGAAACATATTCTGTGCAGAAGATGATGTGATCTGGGGAAATCATATAGTAAAACTATTCATTTTCATCTAATAAAATTAATCACTTTATGGATTGTGAACGTAAACAAAACACCCCTTTTAAGTAGATTTTTTTAAAATAACGTACACTAGTGTCTTTTTCATCCTACTTAAATTATATAAATACCTCTATCTTGGCATTTGCTACCATAATTTGGAAATAATCTTAGCTTGACACAGAGCTTTACATGCTGTTGAAGCAAATAAAGCTCATTTGATTTTCGAAGGAAGTATAAAGAAGGTTTAGACCCAGAGGCTATAAAAAACCTTATTATTAAATGCCACTATAACGAGATATAGTCTGTAACCCAATGACACTAATATGTTTCATATAAAATTAAATATTCTGTTTGAAGTAAAAGACATTACCAGCCTGCCCATGCCAAAAAAAAAAAAAAAAACCAGACATTACACATTTTATTACTTAGGATATATTGGAATAGTTGAAGAAGGAAAGGCTCAGGTCAGTATAACAAAAATGAGGAGAAAATTCTAGGAAAGCAAGTTAAAAGCCTCTGTTTCTTAGATATTGTTAATGGCTTGGGAAAGGTGCTCTTTTTAAAAATAAAGAGATGCCAAATGTCTTTAAAGTAGGCATTAAAGTCGAAGACTGGTTTTTAGCAGTTTGAGTAAACTCGAGCCATCCTTTCGGGGGTTGTTGACAACTGTCTCCCCGGGAGGGTGTGGTGGCGAAGGTGCCAGGGGATACTCAGAGCCCTGTCTCACTGGGCCCCTAACACAACCGCAGGGACAGAAGAGCTCTCCAGAAAGTTTACTAGCTCCTCACAGTTCCCCCAGCTCTGAGCACGTGACATCATCATGCCCTCGGGGATGTGCTGTTTTCAGAAGTGTGGCATTCACACTGGAAAGATGGGCCGCATCTTTTTTTTTTTTTACATGGGCAGGCACCAGAAATCGAACCCGGGTCCTCTGGCATGGCAGGTGAGAACTCTGCCTGCTGAGCCACCGTGGCCCGCCCTGGGCTGCATCTTTAGTGCAGATTCCTCAGGGTTTTCTTTTTAAAACACTATTTTATTCAGTAATTTTAACACTAAAATGGAAGGACGAGGAATGGTGGGGATAAATCTGTTACCATGTTTCATTTTTATCTCTTGGTGTCCTTTGACGGGCACAAAACATAGTGTAAAATTGTGTAGCTTGCAGCCTGACTCTTGATTTTTCTACTAAAACGATCTCATCAGTTGCAAATGTCCTAAAAAATGACCAAGGTCACGAGCGTACTATTGTGAGCCATTGATCACACCTCATGTGTGGAACGCTTGTGTGTTAAGAAGGATCGCGTTTGGATGTGGTTTTGTCAGTAAAAATATTTTTTTTTAAATGTTCTCATCACTTAGTAAAACAAAACTCGGAATTTCACAGAGTAAGAGATCCTGATTTCAAGGAAGATGAGGTTCCCAGTTCCCAAAGTCATGTTCTGATGAAGCTGTCACTTTCAGTGGCCGTGAGGGAAAGCACAGGGCCTGAAGTTGGCTCTTTGCTAAAAGGTTTGGATGGGTTGTTAAATCTCAGCTAGGCTTCTAATGAAGATTTCCATGAAAGTGACCTCGAGAATCTAGCGCGATCTAAAGGCCACAGTTATTTTTAAACTCTGCCTGTCTGCATCTTTGCTACCTGCAGGAGCACGGGGACGGCCAGTTGTTTTTCTGTAGCCACAGCAGAAGCATCTCCCCTGTTGGGTATTGGAGACACTGGGGCGGGAGGGGCAAGGCTGGGAAAGCCTTAGGGATACTATTTGCCTTCTCAACAGAAGGCGATTATCAGGAGATCATGCTTGTTTGTTTGAAATAAATGAGCTGATTTCTCTCCTGGGTGTTTCTCTTGGTAAAACATTTTAAAAGCTATTATCAAGGGGCGGGGGGGGGGGGGGGGGGGGGGGGCGGTGTGCAGCCTGTAACCAGCTCTTCACTCTCTAAATAAGATAAGAAGCTCATATAGTAACCCCACAAAAGCTGAAAGAAAAATCAGCCCACTGGCACTAAAGGCGAGGTGCTTGTCAGCTGCTTCAGCAGCAGGTGTTTACGGAGCAGTCTGCTCCTTTCGGGTTAGACCCAGAGCCAGGTGAGAGAAAGGACTTGGGAGGCAAGCTGCATTCCCACGTACATCCCTGCAGCAACCCAGGTGCGCACGCAGCCCTCAGGGCCTCCCCTGCCTCACGTGCACCCCATCAACTCCCCTCTCCAGGCTCCTTGGCATCTGTTTCTCCAGCCCAGGGAAGCCACTCAGAGGCACCTGTTATTATATGTTAAAAAAGAAGTTTTTAAATGTGAAATATAACATATATACAAAAAAAAAAGCAATAAATGCTAAAGTACATGTAAGCAAGTAGTTACAGAGCAGATTTCAGATTTTGGTATGGATTACAGTTCTGCAGTTTCTGGTTTTTCCTTCTAGCTGCTCCAAGACACTGGAAACTAAAAAAAATAAAAATATAATGATTCAGCAGTCATGTTCATTTATTAAGTCCTATCTTCTCTGTTATAACTCCTCCTTCTCCCTTGGTCCTTCTCCTAATCTCTAGGGATATTGGGCTATGCCCGTTCTGACTTTCTCATGTGGAAAAGTGGGTGAAATATATAGGGGTATAGAATTGACACTCTTGGAGAGGCTGGTCCCTCTGGATTTCAGGACTTTTCTGGCCTAGGAACCATCTGGAGATTATAGGTTTCTGGAAAGTAACTTAGTGGTGAAACTTCTCTAGGATTTCCAGTAGAGCCCTAGGTGTTCTGTAGGATTAACAGCTTGGAGCTCAGCAAGCCATAACAATTAGCAATATCTAGATGAAGCTTACATAAGGATAGCCTCTAGAATAGCCTCTTGACTCTGATCTCTCTTAGCCACTGATGCCTTGTTTTGTTACATTTCTTTTCCCCCTTTTGGTCAGGAAGACACTGTCAATTCCACAGCGCCAGGGCCAGGCTAATTCTGGGAGTCATGTCCCACGTTGTCAGGGAGGCTTTCACCCTTGAATGTCAGTCCCACATAGGAGAAGGGTAATGATTTTCCTTGCATACTTGGGCTTAGAGAAAGAGAGGCCATATCTGAGCAACAACAGAGGTTCTCTGGTAGCAACTTTTAGGCATAAGTAGGCTTAGCTTCTCTACTACAGAAATAAATTTCATAAGAACGAGCCTCAACATCAAGGGTTTGGATTAACTTGGGAGTCCCTAATGTTTGAGAGAGTATCAGGCACTTTTTTCTCCCATCCCTCAAGGGACTTTGCCAATAGTTTTAGTTAGCTGCCCAACTGTTATCATTTTTATTTTCCCTTTCCAAATTCCTTGGATTCAAGCTCACCTCCTTTCCTGGATCCCTTTGACTTTCATAATCAGTACCTCACCATTAGTCCCCATGTCATTTTCAGTACTGCCTTTTAATGTTTTTTAAATTACTCTGTGGGTCTTATCCACAGTATCCCTGAACTAGATTAGTAAATTCCCAGAGAACAGGACTGTGGCTTATACTTCTGGTCTACCTCCACAGTGCCTTATCTTGTGCTGTAACTTACAAGGTTACAAATGTCCTGAGGAAAAAAAAGTCACCTCTTTCTCATTCATTGGAATAGCCCCAATTCCTGACACCACCCTGAGGTCAGAGTTGGAACTCAGTTACTTGTATACTGATGATAAGTTTTTTAAGACAAGGTAATCCTTGTTTTGAAATGTGCTTGAAAACTACCATCAGGGTGACATGATAATGCACCCTCCATGAGACTCTTCACATGCCATTTATGGAAAAGAGGTCATTGTGAACTACCTCAGTAACATTCGGTATGTTTTTATAATCCAGGCCTGCTTTAGTATTGAAATGTGTCATTTCCAAAAAAACAAACAAAAAAAAAAAACAGAAAAAACCTGCATGAATTTGAGAAATCATCTGAATTGAAAGAACTCCAAAGACACCCATAACCTCACACCATTTACAAAAATTAACTCAAATGGATCAACAACCTACATATAGAAGCTAAACTATAAAACTCTTCGAAGAAAACATAAGGGCAAGTCTGCATGACCTTGGACTTGGCAGTGGAATCTTAGATATGACACCAGAGCACGAGCGACGAAAGAAAAGACTAAATTGGACTTCATCAAAATTAAAAACCTTTGTGCATTAAATGACATTATGAGGAAAATGAAAAGATAACCCACGCAATGGAAAAAAAATAGTTGCAAATCATATGTCTGATAAGAATTTATTATCCAGAATGTATAAAGAACTTCTACAACTCAACAAAAGATAACCCAATTAAAAATGGGGAGATTTAACACCTAAAAAATAACAACAAATGACATTACGTCAGAGAAGCTTCAGATACCCAGTAATTTGCAATCATAATCAACCATTAGAGGACAGTTTGGAATTACCTACTGAGCTTCAATCCTATAGGGAGACAAGGGAAGCTGAGGAGCAGCAAGACCCTCGGAAGGAACGCTAGAAAACCTCTAGCAGGAAAAAGAAGGATCAATCAACAAGAAATATATATAAGCTGCAAAATACTATAAAATAAACTGAATGATATCAACGACAAAGTTAAAAATATTCATGGGTATGTGAAAGAATGCATAAGAATTATGTGGAAGATAAGAAAGGCTACTATAAAAATCAAAAAGAAACTGAACTTAATAAAGTAATAACTAAGTGAATACAAGAGACCAAAAAAATATATATATGAAGCAATGGAAAGTGTGAGATAGGATATTGAAACACAGAGTTACAAGAAAGTTGGCTCCACGGTAACCTTACTTTAAGAAAAGAAGATGAGGAACTAAAAAGTTGAAGAAAAAAACCATCATTTGAAGGAAATGGGACAAATGCAGGTGGTACAAATGAACATCAGAAATTAGAAGAAAAGAAATATCAAAAGAAATTGAAGTCACAATAGAGCAACAGAAAGTTTGTGAGGAAGAAATTATTAGTTTTAAGAAAGAATTTCAAAGTCCTCAGTGTTGGGATGCTGAGGAAAAGTACAGAAAAATGATGATTGTTAGGAGAACAACAGTGCTTGTGAACAAGGATCCAGACATTTATTATAAAACCCTTAACCAAGCTGTGATGAAATTTTCACAGTGTGAAAATGGAAGAAATTAGTAAAAATTATCATTTGTCTTTGGTGGAGAGTCAATATCATGGGCAAGTTACTGAATACATAGAAATTCAATCTGATGCCGAGGAATATGTATCAGGTTCTGATGAAAGATGGAATGAAACTGCCAAGTGATGCTGATAAAAAGGAGACTTGGCCCAGGATGGGTAAGGGCGACGTGGCGTGGGATGTGGCGTGGTGCCTGCTTTCCTCATCACTCACCCAGCCCTAGAGGGACATTCTGTCCAAACCGTGGCATCTGAACTTGGATGTCCCATCTACAAGCCTTGACCAGAAAATCGTTGAACCCCTTTCATGTGCTCTGGTTGAGATAATATTATAAGTCACTCACAGCAACTTAACTTCCAGCTGCAGGTGGTCATCCATGATGGCGATTTTGTGGAGCTTTTACGGCATTCTGAATATGTGGCAAAATTCCACAGAATTAATAGAACATTGAGCAGTGCTCAGAGATTGTGGAATGCAGTGTCATTTAGCTTCCTTGGATCTTATGTTCACTGAAAATATTCACAAATTAAATGCTGCAAAAACATGGATCCTCAGGCAACTGTTTAATTCTGACATCGACTGAGTCAAAAATAAAACATATTCTTAAAAGGGAAAAAATTGGGCAAAGGACTGAAGTAGACATTTCTCCAAAGAAGGTCTACAAATGGCCAATAAGTGCATGAAGAGATGCCCACATGAAGAGTCATTAGGGAAATGCAGACCAAAACCACACTGAGATACCACTTCATACCCATTAGGATGGCTGTACTCAGCAAAATGGAAAATAAGTTTTAACAAGAATGCGAAGAAATTGGAGTCCTTGTATGTCAGTAGTGGGAATGTACAATGGGCAGCTGCTGTGGGAAACAGCTTGGCAGTTCCTCAAATTTAAACATGGAATTTACATCTGACTTGGCATTTCCACTCCTAGGAATATACACAACAAAATTAAAAGCAGGTACTCAAACAAGTACTTGTACACAAATGTTCACAGCGGCAATATTCATAATAGACAAAAGGTACAAAGAACCTAAATGTCCACCAGAGGATGGGTAGATAAATAAAATGTGACCTATCCATAGAATGGTTATTATTCAGCTGTAAAAAGAAATGGAATTCTGATTCATGAATTCAGAATTCAATGGAATTCTGAAATCATCTATGAAATTCTGATTTCATAGATGAGCTTTGAAAATACTATGCCAAGTGAAGGAAGCCAGGCACAAATGGAGAACATTTGATTCCATATATATGAACTATCCATAGTAGTTAAATCCATAGAGACCGAAAGCCAGATGGGTGGTTGCCAGGGGGATGGAGAAGAGGGAATGAGGAGTGCCTGCTAATGGATATGAGGTTTCCTTTTGGAGTGATGAAATGTGTTGGGTCTAAGTAGAGGTGGTGGTAGCGTAACTTTGTGAACATACTAAACGACGTTGAATTGCACACTTTAAAATGGTTAATTTTATGTGAATTTCATCTCTGTTTTTTAATTTTAAACATGCTTAAACAGACATCTTCTAATGTGTGTGCCTTTCATCAGAAAAATTAACTTAAGTTTCTTTCTAGAGAAAAATAGATTTTTAAGAAACTTATAAATTCCCACTTGGGGAATTTCTGATATTCTTGCAAGCATTGGGAACCAACCAATTTAATAGGCTGAGTCCTCGATTTTGAGGCTCACCCTATGAAACTTACTCCTGCAAAGGATAGGCTAAACCTACTTATAATTATGTCTAAGAGTCACCCCCAGAGAACCTCTCTTGTTGCTCGGATGTGACCTCTCTCTAAGCCAAATCGGAAGGTGAACTCACTGCCCTCCCTGCCACCTGGAACATAACTCCCTGCGGTGTAAATCTCCTGGCAATGTGGGATATGACTCCCAGGGTGTGCCAGGACCCAGCATCATGGGACTGAGAAAGCCTCTTGACCAAAAGGGGAAAGAGAGAAATGAGATAAAATAAAGTTGCAGTGGCTGAGAGATTTCAGAGTCGAGAGGTTATTCTGGAGATTATTCTTATGCATTATGTAGATAGCCCTTTTTAGTTCTTAGTGTGTTAGAGTAGCTAGAAGGAAATACCTGAAACACTTGAACCGTATTCCAGTAGCTTTGATTCTTGAAGACAATTGTGTAACTATATGGCTTTCACAGTGTGACTGTGTGTTTGTGAAAGCCTTGTGGCTGACACTCCCTTTATCCAGGGTATAGACAGCTAAGTGAAAAATAAGTACAAAAACAAAGGAAATAATGGGGGGGATAAGGATTAAAAAAAACTGAGTAGATTGCAATACTAGTGGACTAGAGGTCAAAGAGAGGGAAGTGTAAGGGGAATGGGGTGGGATGGGGATTTTCCTTTTCTTTTTTTTATGGAGTGATGCATATGTTCTAAAAAAATGATCATGGTGATGAATGCACAACTATGTGATGATATTGTGAGCCACTGATTGTATACTTTGGATGGACTCTATGGTACATGAAGATTTCGCAATGAAAATTTTTTTTTTAATTTACAAATGAACCATTCATGCTAAACCACCCATTTAAAGATAAATAGTGACAGAAGAGCAGAAGTAACAAAAATACTTTGTACCTATAATAATCAAAAGTTCATTTTGAGACCTTTTTAGACACATATGTCCTTGAACTTGGGTGAAATGTGTAAGCTCAGTCTGTGCGTCACGGGGGGAGAGGAGCCCCAGCCTGGTTCCACTAGCCATTTGAGTCCCTTGGCTGGAAAGGGCTGTCCTGGGTCATTTGTATCTCCTAGACACACACTTCACCCAAAAGAAGAGTGTCACTGCTTTAGAGGACAATAAGCATCCCACTGTAACCCGTTAGTGGGGTCTGCCACATATTGAGAGGTAAGCAGAAGAGGCAGAAAGCAACGGGACACAACAGCATGGGTAATACATGCTTACTGCAGAGTCGTTTTTTGTTTTGGTTGTTTTGTTCTTGTTTTTTGTTTTTGTTTTTGTTTTTTTTTGTATGGGCAGGCACCAGGAATCGAACCTGGGTCTCCAGCATGGCAGGCAAGAACTCTGCCTGCAGAGCGACCGTCGCATTGCCCATTGCAGAGTTTTAAAAAAGAAAAAAAATTTGCCACGAAGGAAAAAAAATCCTTCCCCAGTTCCCCCCAACTCCTGACCATAAGCATCTGGCAGTGGCCCTCCAGTATCTTACAGTCAGACCTGCCCATTGTTAATTAAATTGGGATTTTAGTGTAACTACTGATTTATAACATGCTTCTTGAACTTATTAGAAACATATTTCATTCCAATAAATATGCCTCTACCACCTGCTTTTTAATGACCACACAAGGTGCCATCATATAAGTATCCCACCAGCCGTTCTAGCAAAATCTCTATCGTAGACTTTTTTTTTTTTCTGTTACAAAATCACTGCATAGGGCAGGCCACGGTGGCTCAGCAGGCAAGAATGCTTGCCTGGAATGCCAGAGGACCCGGGTTCTATTCCCGGTGCCTGCCCATGTATATAAAAAAAAAAAAAAAAAAAGGAAAAAAAAATCACTGCATACACATGTAGTTTTTTACAACTCTCTGATTTTTTAACTCTTAGAATAAATTCCTAATAGAACTATTTAACTAAAAGGACAGTATTTGAAGGTTTTTGATGTATCATGTCATATTCCTTTTCTGGACTGACCTAATTTTAACTTCCTGTGATCAGATAAAATATTTTGCTTACAGCATATGTAGTTTCATCTCTTGAATTACTTGATTGTCTTGTACTCTTTGGGGCAATATTATCAAAGGAACAAGCTTCCTTTTGAGTTTAGAGATGCCTCTATGAGAATCTGATTGTTTTTGTCATCCAGGACCCATATGGAAAAAGGCAGAACAAAAGGGGTCCCTGATTAGCCAGTGAATTGATGTCATCACGTAGAGTTGGAGAGAAAAAGAAAGTCACATAATGCTGGCCTAAACATTAGAGCTTAAATGAGCAAATTAGATGATCGACCACGAAAATATTCCAATAAGTACTTTCCTGTAACAGAGATATAATGAGCAAATATGAGCTTAAATACAGCAAACATGTAGGAGATACTTGTTGTGTCCATATCTCTTTGGCTTAAACCTTTCATTCCATGTTTGTGTGCCTTTAAAACAATCATCCTTAACTGTTCTCTAGTCTTCTCTCTTCTCTTGCAGTAAAGGGAAAATGTATTAAGTATGTTTATATTTACAACATAAGTATATATATATAATGGTTTGCTTTCATTCGTCACATTCAGAATTATATACTTTGAATATAATGTTGATAGTTGTTAAATGCCTCGATGATTTGAGACTATTTCTTTCATATTTAGCAGTATTTATAATCATACAATGGAATGTTTAGACTCATATTCGTATAGATGCTGAATCATAAGCTGAAAGCACGTAAAGAGTTGAACATGTTTTAAATGAGCACACCCTTTTTTCCGACAACCACTTTGGAAATTCGGTCTCAAACTAATGAGCCCCAAGATCCCAAGCCTCTATCCCTAGCCGCAGAGGCCATCTCTGGTTTAGGTTCTGTACCCCTGAGATGGTGGTTTTGAAAGTGAATGTAGTATCTCTAGCCCAGCAGCCCTAGGACACACACAACCCCTTTTTTTTTTTACATGGCAGGCACAGGGAATTGAACCCATGTCTTCGGCGTGGCAGGCCAGAGAATTCTGCCTGCTGAGCCACTGCGGCCCGCCCAACCCCTCCTTCATTTACAAATGCCTTGTGTGACATGTGACATCTTCCAGTTGTTCTGTTATCCCAATTGCCAATAATAATTTATTAGCAAGTAAATGTAAAAGAGCTTTATTTGCTATGAAAGACAAGGCCAGCAGCAGACAAGACATCTTTCACGCGGGAGTGAGGCTCACGGGAACGCGAGCTCTTGGTCTGAAGGTGTGACCAGAAGGAGATAAGCTGTGGACGTTGTCAGCATGGGTCACAGTGTGCTGAGGAGCGAATATATATTTCTTTCATATTTAGCAATATTATAAATTTTGCTAAATAGGAAAGAAATTATCTCAAATCCATAGAGGCATTTAACAACTATCAACATGATATTCAAAGTATATTATTCTGAATGTGACAAATGAAAGTGAGAAATGGCACAAATGTCCCCCTGGCTTATACATAGCACAGTGACACAATGGGATTACCATCTGACTCACTGGCAAATTGTAGCCTTCAGTGTGTTATCATCTGGTCTACCCATAGTTATCATGCCTTTTCCATATAGTTTTGAAAAAACAAGACAGCACTGCTTTTAAGGTTTCAGTAGCGATGTTTTACAGTGACACAATTGAGGAAATGTCCTACTTTCTCCTTTTCATCAGGCTGGTGCTTCTGTGTCTGTAGTACGCCTGGCCCTTCTCTTTGCCTCTCGCCGTCTTTCCCTTTCCTCCTCTCACTTGGCACTTGGACGCTTTTCCTCCCTCTGTACATCTCTCTGTTTCTGTCTCTCTCCCTCTCTGCCCTTTGCCTTTCCTTTTTTATGGACCACTCTCCTCTTCATCGGCCATGAAACTAAAGTGTCATCATCATCATCAACATCATTTTCTTTATTAAATTGAATCAAATCCCCCATGTTGTGATTTTTTTCCCCTGCGGGTCACTGATCTTCAGCAATAATGACAACCGTATGTCCATATAGTCGTATTTTTATTTCATACATATGTGTGTGTAATA
Organism: Tamandua tetradactyla; assembly: GCF_023851605.1. NCBI lineage: Eukaryota > Metazoa > Chordata > Mammalia > Pilosa > Myrmecophagidae > Tamandua > Tamandua tetradactyla. Next base: position 75,670,710 of record NC_135344.1, read on the forward strand.
GATTGGTGGATGGATGGAAGGATGGATAGATGGATGCATGGATGGATGGGGGGATGGTTGGATACACAGGCAGATAGATGAGCAAACTTGATAGACCAATAGATAGGTAAAATAACAAGCATCCAATGTCCAACCAACCCTTGCAGTAAAACAATTAAGGGTCATGTGGGGACAGCGTTATGGATTGCATGAGCGTTTAAATGAAGGGAGTAACTGAACATGGACATTCCTTATTATCCCTGAATATTCCTGGTCATAGTTCAGAATATTTACAAACGTGAAATAAAGTGTTCATGATATCTGCTCTGGAGAGATGTACAAGTGGAGAAACAGCATTTGATGAGGGAAGGAAGGGCATAAGTCCTAGCTGGAAGCTACTGGAAAGAGGCCCTGCCTGGAGAGAACGTCCCCCAGGTCATTGGGCCCAGATTGTGTTTGTTCTTTGCCAGATTCTGTTTCCATTGCTTGGTCTCCTCAGCACACTGTGACCCACGCTGACAACGTCCACAGCTTATCTCCTCTGGTCATACCTTTAGACCAAGAGCTGGTCAGGTGGTCTCCACCAGACCTCAGGGGTGTTCCTGTGAGCCTCACTCCTGCGTGAAAGATGCCTTGTCTGCTCCTGGCCTTGTCTTTCATAGCAAATAAAGCTCTTTTACGTTTACTTGCCAATATATTATTATTACATGAACTTTTTGTGGCTTTCTGAGGTTATGTTCTTGGACTCCAGAAAAGTTGTCTTTTAAATTATTCATGGGATAGAACCAGGAGAAACATGAATTTAAACATCAATCCATAAAACCCACTTGTCATTACAAGCCAAGCTTCCATCAGTTAAAGATGCTAGCAAATACTTTATATATTACTTTTTAGCTCACTTGATCAGCATAAACTTTTTGATGTAGATGTTGGAAAATGTATAATAAAATAGGCAGAAGACAGGGTGAGAGAAGAAGAGCAGCGGATCTCCTAGAAAATTTATTCATCTTTCATGACACAAATATTTTTTTTCAGCCCATGTATATGCTTGATATATGTCAAGACAAAACATAAAAATCTCTGCCCTCGTGGGTCATACAGGCTATCCAGGGATACAGAGAGTAAGACAAACATAATAAATAAAAGAAATTTTAGAAAATGATAAAAGTCTAAAGAAAAGAAAAGGTAGTTTAGGTGAGGGGGCATCTGGAAGGTCAGAGGAGGGAGGGGAATGCGGTTGTAAAGGACAGTCACACAGGGCTACATTGAGAAGGTCGGATTTCAGTAGAGACCAGGCGGTGGGGAGGCTGTGCACAGAACAGATCTGCGTGAGAAAGAGGGAGCAGCCGGTGCCAGGGCCCTGCCCTTGGGATGGGGGCACACCGGGGGTGTTGGGGGAATGTAAGGAAGCCCGTGCAGCTGGAACAGAGCGAGCAAGAAGGGAGATGATAAAATGATGTTAGGAAGGTAGTAGAGAGGTGCCAGGGAGGTGGGATCTTGTGGGGTCCCTGTGCTTAGAGACCCACAGCAGTGGCCAGGCCTAGCTCAAAGCTTAAAGCGTCGTCCTGGCCTCCCTTCTGGAAGGTGCTGCAGAGGAGGCGAGGGTCTAGGAAGGGGAGCAGGCAGGAGGCTATGGCAATCATCCAGGCGAGAGATATTGGCGAAAGTTGGACCCGTGGAGCAAACAGTAGAGGTGGTGAGACTCCCAAACTTGGGACCATTCTGAGAGTAGAGCTGGACCACTGGACCGGACATGGCACATGGAAGAGGAAGTCGAGGACACGTTCCTGTTGGTGTGCACTAGTTAGGGGACAGGGACACCCCCCACTGAGGTGAGGAGGGCTGTAGGTCAAGCAGGTTTGGAGACCAGGAGTTCAACCCAGGCCACGTTGAATCTGTATCCATTAGACATCCGAGTAGTCATGGCATTCACTGCTCCTCTGCCATCTTTATAGATAGAGGGATCTCTGTGGTCAGAAAATATGGAGACTTTCTCCTACAAAATGTGGTAAATGCCAGGATGAACCCTGGCAGGTGCTTTGAAATGTCAGTACAGTGCCTAGCTGTCATCGGTGGCTGGTTTTTTTTTAAAAACTTATTCAAATATGAACTCATTTACCTCCTTCCCTGAAAGCTAAGGAATATTTTTTTGTGTGACAGGAAGAAAAGTGGACTTTAGGTAAAGATTACAAGAAAAATGCTTCTTCTTTCTGTAATCCATCAAATGCCTTAACAGATTCCCTCCAGGCAAACCGCTTGCTACTCATTTTCTTGATATTTGAGTCAAGTTAGAAAGGAATTGATAAAATAAAGATCACAATTCTTGTGGGCTTTCTCCCAAATCCTGTTGCTGCCCACTGATCGTGTCGTGTGGACCTAAAAGATGGATGAGAGAATAGGAACTGAAATCATTCTGTCGATGGAGTGTCTGCTACCATGGGGAGCCCCTGGGCAGTGTTTTTTTTTTAAGTTCTGACTGAAAGAGTTGAACTGATTTGAAGGAGGTTGTCTGCCTATGTCTTTGTTCCTCTTGGGTTTTTCACTTTGATTATGACCCGTCTTGGTGAATTTCACCTCCACTCTCGCTCCTGCCCCATACAGACGTCTTGATTTACATCACTCTGTACATTTTGGCTGCTCCTGACCTTCCTCTACTTCTCCCAAACCTCCAGCCCTCCCAGTACAGGTGTTTCCCAAGGTTCTGTCCGTGCCCTTCCTTTCTTCTTTCTCACTCCATCTCTCCCTTGGCAAGTTCATTTTGCATTGCGATTTCAACCATCAGGCTCATACAGAATGCTCTAAAATGGATCCAGTCTCCAGCTCTGACCCAGAAAGGAATTCCAGTCCTACATTTGTAGCCTCCTCCTAGACATCTCTTGGACCGTCACGCCAGAAACCCAAACCATCCCGACCATCTAAATTAAACTTGTCATATCTTTCAAAACGTGATTAGCATAGTATTCCTTGAACTGGTCTCACTTTGTGCAGTGGCTTCTCTCTCCAGGCCCCGTGATTGTTGTCTCTGGATTTATAGTCCTGAAGCAGAGCTCTGTGTATCTCAGTCATGATCCCCCAGTGTCTTCCCACCCATTCGTGTATTTACTGAGTATTTATATTCTAGGCACAGTTCTAGGTACAGTGGATAGAGCAGTAGACACGCGAGAAAGCTCTCCATGGAGCTTACGTTCTACTAAGGAAGCAAGAGAGTGAATAGGGAACCAGTCAGTTAGTAAGTTTGCGGTACCTTGATGGCTTGTAGCGGCGGGATGAAAAAAACAGTGGGGCTGGAGATGGCCCGGTGGTAGCCGGCGTTGCCGTCTTGCTCAGGGTTGTTCAGGATAACGTGGCATTTGAGTAGAGACCCGAGGGAAGGTCCAGCTGAGGGACAAGCATAAGCAGTGCCCCTGAGGGGGGCAGAGTTCTGGGCGTGTGCGAGGGGCAGCCGGCCAGCCAGCATGACTGGAGAGGAATGAGCAAGGGCACAGGGGGTGAGAAATGTAGTCCAGAGGTCACAGGGGCCATCAGACAAGGTGGGACTTTGTATATTTCTCTAAAATGGGAAGCATTGGATTGTTTTGAGCCCAAGTGTAACATGATTGGACTCATATTTTAAGACTATGATCAGCAGCTGAGCTGACTGGCCCAGGCTGAGGAGAGGGTGGAAGCAGCTAGCTAAGGAGCTGGGGCTGCCACTGAGCACCGGACTCTGGCAGCAGAGGTGGGAAGAAGCAATCAGAACCTGGATCCATTTGTTTAATTTTTCGTATATATGTTATATTTCATACAAATACAGAAATTTTTTATGTGTGTGAAATATGACATATATACCAAAAAGGAATAATTCATTTCCAAGTGCATTTTAACAAGTAGTTGTAGAAAAGATTTTGAAGTTTGGTATGGCTTACAGTTCCACGATTTCTCGTTTTTTCTTCTAGCTACTCCAAGACACTGGAGACCAACAAAATATCAATATAATGATTCAACAATCATACTCATTTGTTAAAACCTATCTTCTCTGTTATACTCCTCCTTCTCTTTAAATAGCATATCTACATAAAAGCAATAAATTTCAAAGCACATTCCAACAATTAGTTGTAGAACAGATTTCAGAGTTTGGTACGGGTTATAATTCCGTAATCTTAGGTTTTTATTTCTAGCTGCTCTAAGGTACTGGAGGCTAAAAGAAATATCAGTATAATGGTTCAGCAATCATATTCATTTGTTAAACCCAGCCTTCTCTGTATAACTTCACCATCACCTTTGATTTTTCTATCCTGCCCTTTAAGGTATTTGGGCTGTGATGATTCTAACTTTTTCATGTTGGAAGGGGCTGTTGATAATATGGGATAGGGGGATAGGACTAGCTGATGATCTGAAAGGGCCCCCCCACCCCCGCATTGTAGGACTTCTCTGGTCTAGGGACCCATCTGGAGGTTGTAGGTTTTAGAGAATTACCCTAGAGCCTGGAACCTTTGTAGAATCGTATATAATGCCCTAGGTGTTCTTTAGGACTGACAGGAATGGTTTTGGTTGGAGTTTGGCATGTTATGATAGATGGTAGTGTCTACCAGGATACATTTTGAGAGTACAGCCAAAGGATTTCCTTAGGAATCACGAGGGGAAAACCCACAAGAAAGAGAGGGGTCAAGGAGGACACCCATGTTTTTTGGCTTGAGCTACTGAATGATGGAACTGCTATTAACTAGGAAAACTCCAGTAGCTCAGGTTTTAGGGGGAAATTAGGTGTACCATTTGGACTTCCTGAGTTAGAGTTGCCTGTTAACATCCAAATAGCCATTGGTTGTGCAAGGCCAGGTTTAAGCCAGAGCTGTGGACTTGAGTCACTAGTGTATTCATAGCATGTCAGCCACAAAGCGTCACCAAGGAAGGGAGTTTAGATAAAGGCAAGGACCTAGGGCCGTGAGGCTGTCTTATGTTAGGAAGCTCAGGAGAGAGAAGGATCCAGAGAAGGACACTTAGAAGGAGTTGCGGAGGTTTAGAAGGAAAACCAGGAAGAGTGCTGTCTTGGAAGCCAAGAGCCGAAAGTGTCTCAGGGAGTGGTCGGCTGAGTCGTGAGCCACCGACAGGCAGGTGAGAGGAGGGCTGAGCGCTGATGTGGCTTCAGCGGCCTGGAGGTACTTTACCTACAGAAGAAATTCCATGCTTCTTGCTGGGCCCAGCCCCCTGTATTTTCTTTTTTGGGCTTTGTTCATTCCAACTCTACTCCTTTACAAATCTCACCCAGTCCAGGCCTCAATAAATATTTGCTAAATAAATGAATGAGTGATTTAGGAGGTATAACCACTCTCCCACCCCAGATGCCTTGATGCCCTTCCCCCCCCCCTTAAGTTCATGGAGCACCCTGTACCTTTCCTTCAGAACATGCACTCATTTACTATAAGTTGAAAAGGGGGAAGGACTATCTCTGCCTTTTCTCTGTCGTCTCCTGTTCTAGCAGAAAGCATGGTCCAAACTGAACTCAGGAAATGTCTGTGGCTTGAATAAAAGGTGAGTGAGTGGGTCCAGCAGGGACTCTGGGCAGTCAGCTCTCATGGAATTTCTTATTTGCTTGGAATTGTCCAGAATTCCAACAATGCCAGGTTTACTTTCAAACTGAAATCTGAAACACACTCAAAAACTAGATAAAACTGACCATCTTATAATATCTGCCACAGTACCCACCTCAAGTAGGATAAATAAAAGCTTAATAAAGGTAGTAAAGATTGAGGAATGAGTGAATCATTTTGAATCAATAATTTCAGCCAGTAACTCTTGTAACATAATTTTGCACATATCTCTTGGGAGAGAAAATGAAATCTTCTCCAAGGGATGTACCCAAGAGAAATGAAAGCATACGTCCACAGAAAGACTTGAACACAAACATTCATGGTGGCATTATCCACAATTTCTAAAAGATGGAAGCAACTCAAGTTTCTGTTCAACAGAAGCATGAATAAACAGAACGTGGTATATTCATACAGTGGGAAACTATTTAGCAATAAAAAGGAATGAAGTTCTGATACATGCTACAGCATGGATGAGCCTCAGAGACATCAGGCTACCTGAAGGAAGCCAGGCACAAAAGGCCACTTGTAATGTGATTCCATGCATGTAAAACATCCAGAATAGGCAAATCCATAAAGACAGAAAGTAGATAAGTAGTCACCAGAGGCCTAGGGAAGAGAGAATGGGGAGTGACTGCTAATGGGTAGGTGGTTTCTCTTGGGAGTGAGGAAGATGTTCTCAAGTTGATTGTGGCGATGGTTGCACAACTGTGCAGATATACTAAAAACCATTCATTGTACACTACGGATGGGTGAATTGTATATGAATTATATCTTAATAAAACTATATATATATTTTTTTAAGAAGGGAAGGAAAATATTAAACTTAAAATCAGAGAATCCCAGAACTGAAGGAAATCCAAAAAGATTATCTAGTACAAACACATAAGGTTAGAATTGCAAACTGTTTAGGTTTTTTGAACAATTTTTTGTCCCTTTTATATCAGTTATCTGATGCCACATTAGCAGCTGCTGCGGAATTGAAGAAAAGCTCCATCGTGGCCTTTGAAATCCTTCCTTTTATTTAGATGTAGAAATTGGAGACACCTAATACCTCCATTCAGTGCTAGGTTTTAAGTTTCCTGTAGCTGTTTGCTACCTCTCCAGAGCCTCGAAACATGGGCTGCCCCAGTGGTTGGTTATCGGCACTCCCTTCCTACACAGAGCATTCGGGGGCTCAGGATGCATCACCCAGAGACTGGGGCGCCTTTTGAAGTTGTAGTGCACATTGCTTGTGGAAGCAGCCTGCTGGCCCCCTTCTCCCCCTGGTGTGTTTTTCCTGATAATCTATTGAGGTTCTCTCCAGCCAGCCTCACTCCCTCACCAGCAGCTATTAAATTTACTGCCTTAGCTCAGGGGCCTTTTCAGAAAGGTCTGGAAACCTACAGCAAACGCAGGAATCTTAGGATACGGTGAGAGTTAAGAATGCTGGGAATCAGAGGAGGTGTGGCTGAGGCAGTGCCCTCTAGCTAAAGTCACTTTTGTCTGTTCGCTGTGTCCCCTGCCATCATCTGTCCAGTGCCTCGGACGTGAACATGGCGTCTTCCCCTGTCTTCTGTAAGCTCCTGAAGTTCCAGCGTCTCGAGCCCTCTGTCCTGCACCCTCAGTACCTGTGTAACGGTTTACACCTAGAAGATGGTCCATAAATGCTCCCGGAATCCAGCTGCCAAGTCTGCACACCATTCCCGTGTGTTTCCCCTCTCGGCCTGTTGAAATCTGGCAGGCCTTGCCTCACTCAGTTCCACCAAATCTACAGAGTCCTATTCCCAGGGCCTTCCTGTGTCCAAAGCCAAAGGCTTTTTCCAGGGCCCCTCACCATGACCGGAGCCTGTGGTGTCACCCCGTCCCCGCTGTCTTGTCTCCCCTGCCCTGGCTGCCTCTCACAGGTGCACTTTGTCCCTCACCTGCCTTCTGCTCTCAGGCAGATGCTGACCACACACTGACCAGCCCAGCTGAGCTCGTGCCTCTGCCCTGAGATGCTGCCAGCTGTCCCCTTGGAGCAGAGAAAGAAGCCGAGTCTTCACAGGCAGAGGTTAACCCCACAGTCAGGATTGAGACTCAGGCACCCAGACACCAAAACCCAGGAGTATTGCTTTGTGATTCCGCATTAGACATCTTTAGGGCGCTTTACACTAAAATGTTCCCAAAGAAATATGTATCTAATTGTTCGTAGCTGTAGGATGTAAAGAACCCAATGTTGCAGGCATCTCCTTTAAATTTAACTGAGTTCCCAAGAAGAGGGGACCTGCTTTCTCCTTTTTGTCTCTCAGCACATACAGCAGAAAGGTTTCAGGGTGACTAAGAAAGGCCAAGAATAAAAAGTGTTATATAATTCAAGCTTGACATTCCAAGGAGGATTTTTGTCAGATAGCTTAGATAAAGCCTTGTCTGGAAGCAAAGATTAAAGTCGTGATTCTTTGAGTCTCTTTTTCCTAATGAAAATACCTAATTATTTCTGTTCCCACACAAATAAGTTTCTCTTGTGAATCTGTTCGGCATGTTCCAAGTGCAGTTTTCTCAGAGGTTTGAGATTTTACAGGGAGACTCAGAAGCACAGACACGGGAGTATCAGGAAGAAGATAATCAAACACTAAAAAGTTAATTTTGGGATAAAAAAGAAAAACTCGAGTAAAATTATATGTTCCCATCACTATAGGGTAGACTTATTTAATTCTCTAGTACTGGTCATGGATCTAAAACTGTGTACTTACTTAGCCCAGGTGTTTCAAGAGATTATAATGTGGAAATAAAAGATCAAATCCATAGACAAGTCTTCTAGTATCTTAAAAAACAAACAAAAACTGTGTAAGAGCAGCAAACAGCAAGAAACCTGCCTGTGGAGGCTGTGAAGCTTCTCAGCCAGTCCAGCCATCCTGTACTTTGAAGCCACAACATGCTCTGATTCTGCCCCAAATCTGTATGTCACATCAGCAAGGGAAAAAAGAGCTGCCACAGCCACTTGAGGAACTATTTCTGTACACAGCAACTCAAGAAGGAACCAAAAGCTGCTAGAATTCATAGGTGCAATTAGTAAGGTTGCAGCATATAAAATCAACATACAGAAATCCATTATGTCTAAGCATTAGAGCAGTGAAAAAAATCCGACAGTGAAATTAAAAACCATGCGCATTCAGAAATAACATATCCCCCAAAAAAATTACTTAGGAAAACGTTTAATGAAAGGTGTCAAAGATCTGTACACTAAAAACTAAAAAAACATTACTGAGAGAATTTAAATAAGACATAAATAGAGATCTCATGTTCATGGATTGGAAAAGTCAATATTAAGATGGCAGTTCTCCCCTAAGGGAACTATGGATTCAGTGCAGTCCAAGTCAAAATACCACTAGGCACTTTTTTATAGAAATTGACAAGCGAATTCTAAAATGTATGTGGCAGTTCCAAAAACCTAGACAGCCAAAACTGTGAGAAAAGAACGAAGTTGGAGGACTTAACACTACATAATTTTAAGACTTACTCTGAAGATACTACAAGACTTGTCTATGGATTTGATCAAGATGGAACAGAATTGAGAACCCACAAATAGACACACACTTTTGGGGTCTATTTCAATGAAAGTACCAAGGTAATTCAATACAGAAAGAATAGTCTTGCCAATAAATGTGCTGGGGAAACTGGGGAAAAAAAGTGAACCAAGGCCTTTCCTCACACCATGCCTAAGAATTAACTCAAATGGATTACAGACCTAAATGTAAGAGTTAAAACTGCAAAACGTTTAGAAAAAAACTTGAAGGAAATATTTATTGTTGTTGTTTTTACTTTGGATTAGGCAAAGATTTCTTAGATAGAAAACACCAAAAAAGCATAAGCCGTAAATGAAGAAAAAAAATTGATCAACTGACTATCATCAAAATTTTAAACTTTGCTTATCAAAGTTAAGAAAATTAAAGTGCTACAGTGCAGGGGGTGGAGGGGATGGGGAATATTTGCAAAACACACATCTGACGAAAGATTTGAATCCAGGATATATATATTGAAAAACAAGAATGCTTACTCTTATAAAAATAAATAAATAAAACTTAAGAAGATAAGCTAATTTTTCTAATGAGAAAAAAAAAATGGAATGGATGCCTCAAAAAGGAGATAAATAAATGGCCAACAGTCACTTGAATAGATGTCCCATATTGCTGGTCTTAAAGAAAATTCAAATTAAAACTGCAAGGTGATGCCACTACACACCCACTAGAATAATTTAAAAGACAGACACAAGCAATATGGGGTGGTATGTGGAGAAACTAGAACCCTTAGGCTCTGCTCTTGAGAAAATGGAATAAGCACTTTGGAAAACACTTTGACAGATTCTTGAAGTGAGACATATTTTCGCTGGGTGACCCAGCAGTTCTGCCCTTGGGAACCCAAGAGTAATGAAAAATAAATGTCCATGCAAATACTTGTACATAAATCTTCCTAGCAGCACTGTACATAATAGTAAAAAACTGGAAACATCCCAAATGCCCATTAGCTGGTGAATGACTATACAAAATGTAATACAACGCACCCATTAAATGTAATATGAGATACCTAGACTATGCAAATGAATAGATACAATAAGCAGAGTGCATCTTACCTGGGGCAGGGGAAGTAAGATTTGGGGAACCAATGCGTAACAAGTGTAGGGTTTCTGTTGGGGTGATGGGGAAGTTCTCATAATGGATGGCAGTGAGGGTAGCACAGCAGTGTGGGATTAATCTCACTAAATGGTACGCCTGGGAGTGACTAAGATGGGAAGTTTATGTAGTATGTGTGTTTCCGCAATTCAAAAAAAAGGGGGGGCAACTAAAGAAATAATGGCAATTAGAGGCAATATATGATCCAGGACTGAATCTGACAGTGGAGGAGAAACAGCCCAAAAGTGCATTATTGGGACATCTGAAAAATGTGAATGTAGTGTATAGCTTTATATTAAATTTCTTGGACTTGATAGTTATACTTAAGGTGGTCACATACGTGGATATCCTCATATTTAGGAAATTGGTGCATCTGAGTACTGAGGGAGGGTATGTTGGAGTTCTCTGTGTGGGTTTTGTAGTATGTTTGTACCTGTCCTGTAAGTTTGAAATTACTGCAAAATTAAAAGTTTAAGGAAAAAAAAGACTACTAACATACATAACAAAATGGGTGGATCTCAAATTATCATCCTAAGTAAAAGAAGCCAACACAAACGACTGTATGATTTCATTCATATGAAGCTTCCAGAAAAAGTAAAACCACAGAGACAGAAGGATGCACCAATTCGACATTCTGACACATGTAGTTTTGATTTTCATTTCGCTAATGGTTAATGATGTTGAACAGCTTTTCACATGCTGATTGGGCCATTTGTTCATCTTCTTTGGAGAAATGTCTATTCAAGACCTTTCATAAATTGGATCTTTTGTTATGGAATTGTAGCAGTTCTTCATACATCCTGGATATTAAGCCCTTATTAGATATATGGTTTGCAAATGTTTTCTCCTAATCTGTGGGTTTTTCATTTTAATGAAGTCCATTTGATCTATTTTTTTCTTTTATTGCCTGTGCTTTCAGTGTCATATTTAAGAAAGCATTGTGACGTCCAAGCTCATGAAGATTTGTCCCTGTGTTTTCTTTCAAGAATTTTGTAGTTTTAGCTCTTAAACTGAGGTATTTGATCCATTTTAATCTTTGTGTATGGTGTGAAGTAAGGGTCCACCGTCATTGTTTTGCATATGAATATCCAGTTCTCCCAGAACCTTTTGTTGAAGAGACTGTTCTTTATCCACTGGATGGGCTTGGCAGCCTTGTCTGATATCAGATGGTCACAGGTGTGAGGTTTGTCTCTGGGCTCTCGGTTCTGTTCCATCAGTCTATGGATATATCCTTATGCCTGCACCACCTTTAAATTACTGCAGCTTTGTAGTAAGTTTTGAAATCAACAAGTGGGAGTCCTCCTTCTTTCTGTTCTTCCTTTTCAAGATTGTTTTGGCTATTCTGGGTCCCTTGAAATTCCATATGAAATTTAGGATTTTTTCTTTTCTGCAAAAAAAATCTCTGCCACCTTGAATAAGTTATGGTGGATATAATTTAATTTTTTATTTTTTATGGCCCAGTCCCTTATCCTATTTTCTTATATAGGAACAGGGTGAAACATATAGGGGTGCCGTGAATATCTTGCACTAAGCTCCAAACTATTAAACTCATAGATTTTGTTCCAAAAAATATATATATATATACACATGCACACACACACACACACTGTTGGGATTCTGATAGGGATTGCATTGAAATCTGTGCATTGCTTTGGGTGGTATTGTCATTTTAACAACATTAAGTCTTCCGATCCATGAATGTGGGATGTCTTTCTATTTATTTAGATCTCTTCAATTTCTTTTAGCAATGTTTTGTAGTTTTCAGTTTAAAAGTCTTGCACCTCAAGTTAGAATGGGGCATTTTATTTTGTTTACTTTTTTTCTTAAATGTTTTTTATTGAGATATAATCATCTATAGTGTACTGTCAATGATTCACAGTATCATCATAAAGCTGCCAATTTCTGAACATTTCATTACTGTAAAAGAAGTAAAAATAAGAATAAAAATAAAAGCAAAAAAAGAACACCCAAAATATCCCATAACTCTCATACCCCCTATTATTTGTTGTGGAGTTTGTCTCCTTTTTTTCTTCATCATCTGTCCATATGCTGGATAAAGTGAGTCACAAGGTTTTCACACTCACACATTTACACCTTAAAAGCTCTATAGTTATTCAGTCATCTTCGAGAATCAAGGCTATTGGATTACAGTTCAACAGTTTTAAGTGTTTCCCTCTAGCTACTGCAGTACACCAAAAACTGAAAAAATCTATCTGTATACTGTATAAGAATAACTTTCAGAAAGACCTCTCAACTCTATTCGAAAGCTCTCAGCCACTAATACTGTATTTTGTTTCATTTCTCTTCCCCCTTTTGGTCAAGAAGACATGATGCCATCATTCCCATGATGCCAGGGCCAGGCTCACCCCCAGGAGTCCTGTCCCACGTTGCCAGTGAGAGTTACACTTCTGGGAGTCATGTCCTACATAGTAGAGAGGGCAGTGAGTTCAACTGTGAAGTTGGCTTAGAGAGAGAGGCCACATCTAAGCAACAAAAGAGGTTTTGTTAGGTATACTATAAGTAGGCTTAGCTTCTCCTTTGCAGAAATAAGTTTCATAAGAGCAAACCCCAAGATAGAGGGCCTGTGCCATCAAATTGGCAATCCCCAATACTTGTGAGAATACCAGGTCAGAAAAGGGAAATTGTAAGTGACTCAGATGTAAACTTGAGGTTTAGAAAATTCATTTTAAATAGCTACTGACCTAATCTGCCTAATTCTAAGGTTATTTTGATTATTGTAGCAGACTTTATTCACTGTCTTCCCATAAAAAAAACTAAATTAACCATTTATTTATGCTACAGCTTGTTTCAAAATAGATTTGGTGCTACTCGCAAAATTGTGATGCTAGTTAATTAAGTGACTTTGAAATATGTAAGGGAAATGAGGAGAATGAAGATAGAAACCAGAGGAGTCTGGAGTGAAGTGGTGCATTTAGTGTTCTCACACATACTGCACCAACCCATATGCTTGCTATCACACGTTCAACTCAGTGCATCAATAAAAGCAGTGAAGACGCATCATCCATATGATTTAGAATTAGTAATACAATTTACATGGGCAGGTACCGGGAATCGAACCCAGGTCCTCTGGCATGGCAGGTGAGCATTCTTGCCTGCTGAGCCACCGTAGCCCACCCATTAGTAATACAATTTAAAAAGCAGTTGCTTGAGATATGCAAAAGAATATTCTTGGTACTAAAATTACAGAGACATTTTCTGTAAATTGTCCTAGAGATAATACTGGGAAATAAAGTATGGAATAGCGCTTTTGCTTCTGGCTGCTAGTGTTTCCCACAGAGCTGTTAGGACAGGCTGAGTGTCCCATCATCGAAGTGTGTGGGGGTGAAACCCAGACTCCAGACAAACATACAGCACCCATTTCAAAACATAGGGAGTATAATTTTGGATTTTATTTCAAAAATGAAAAATACACACAATGAAAAATATATTCCACGTATCAGTGTAACCAAAAAGGCTACTTTATTATAGCATCTTAGCAGGGAAATTATGCAAGAATATTTATCCTTCTATTTCTTATTAACAGCTTTCCCTTTAAAAGTAATTATCAAGAATTGGAAAGAAAAAAATTAACTGTTACTCATCTGAGAATTCCAAGTTAGCTTAAGTATACTTTATTAATTTAAAAGTATCTGTGGACCAGCAGTACCAGAAGGAAAACATTGTGAGTATGAAATGGAGTAGTTAGGTATTAAAAATCAAAATTATGGTTTAAGATTTCTTTTTTTATTTATTAAAAAAATTAACTAACACAACATTTAGAAATCATTCCATTCTACATATGCAATCAGTGATTCTTAATATCATCACATAGATGTATGATCATCATTTCTTAGTACATTTTCATCAATTTAGAAAAAGAAATAGCAAGACAACAGAAAAAGAAATAAAATGATAATTAGAGAAAAAATAAAAATACAAAATACAAAAAGTATATAAAAAACAAAAAAGAACTATAACTCAGATGCAGCTTCATTCGGTGTTTTAACATAATTACATTACCATTAGGTAGTATTGTGCTGTCCATTTTTGAGTTTTTGTATCCAGTTATGGTTTAAGATTTTTAAGCCTTACTTTTAAAAAGTAATTTTACGTTTATCATTATTGTTTATATTTTATATAACAATGCAAACCCCTTTGAATAAAAATAACATAACTTCATATTTCAGTTGCTAAATAAATGATCATATGGTGATTCTGATATTTCAGTGACAAAGAAAATAAAGTAAGAAATGTCAGTTGGCAATTTTCTTCTCATGCTCTCAATTTCTGTATACTTTCAGATGTCAGAAACAGGTTACATTTCACTGTGAAGCACTTTTCTTTTTGTTTTAGAATTATTCACTTAGTTGCTAATGGAGGCACACTAAAATCATTCTTACTTATTTCTCACTTATTTTAGCAAATGTACAAGATTCTTAGCCTGGTCCTGGACAGATGTTTAATTACAGCTGATGCAGCTACATTGGCTGACTGGCTATTTGATGTGTTCATGCAATTGTTTCTTTTTCTGTTCGTTTACTTTTTATTTTTTAGTTGAGATCATAGGTACTGTGGCTATGTATTTATACTTCTTTATCTTTTGTAAATAATGTTGAAATATTTACAGATAAAATGATACAATGTCAGGGATATGTTTCCAAATAACAAAGGAGGGGAAAGTGGATGAGATCCAGCTAAAACAGAATTAATTGCCCACGAGTTATAAATGTTGATGCTGAATATTGGTACCTGGGAGTTAATTTTCTCTACTGCTGTACTTATTTGAAATGCTCCCTAATCAATAGTTGAGTTGAAGAAGCAGCAGTAGCAGCAGCTGTGGAATTTCCCATAGCATTTTCAGGACCCCTTTAGAAGAAACCCCACAGAATCGTGGAGGCCTGGCTCCCTTCTAGTCTAACACCTGTCCGTTTACCAATGAGGAAGTCAAAGGGAAGACAGACTGTTGTGCCTTATCCGAAGCATCTGTTTTACGATCACACCGTTCCTGTTTTGCTCTTGCTCTCAGCACATTCCCAGCGGTTATGCATCCTGATTCTAGGTTCAGCACCTCCGTTTACTGACCTGAATCCCATTTACCATGCCTCGGGCGTTTGGTCCAGCTCACCAAGCCAGAATGGGCCACCCAGGAAAACCCCGCTCTCTCCCAGCCTCTGCTCCTCATGTGTGAAATGAGGTGATTGGAGTTCACTGTAGGAATTTTATATTGTTTTTGCACCTGCCCTGTACATTTGAAATTATTTCAAAATAAAAGTTAAAATAAAAACGAGTTGGAAACCAGGACCTCTGACCCAAGCCACATTGCCTCGTCTGTGCAGCGGAGTTGGAGACACCTGCCTGGCAGGAGGAGGGGCCCAGGGTGCAGCTGGCCCAGCGTTTGATCCCTAGTGACCAGAGCCTTGGGTTTTGCCATCACTCCATCTGGGGGCTCTCCTGCAGATGGCTTGGCTCTTGTCCCCTCCACTGACGCCTGGCTGCACACAGTGACGCTCCTTGGGTCCACACACTTACACGCTGGCCTGCGAGTCTCGTGGTGAACACTGATGCATCCTTCTAATCCCCTTGGCCTTGGCCCAGAGCCACTGCAGACAGATGGAGCCGTGCGGGCTTGCAGGGTTTGCCTTTTCCCTCCCACCCTGTCAGGGCCCTTCTGGATTCTTGGAAGCCAGACGAGGGAGTTCTGCAGATTGGGGGGTTTTCTCACTGACCTGTGTGGTGGACTGAGCAGTGCGCTCCAGTTTGCGCGTAGTTTTGGTTGACATCCTGGTCGAGGGTGGACCCACTGCAAACCAAGGATGTCTTAAGATACTGCTTCAGTTTAGATGGGGCCCAGCGAATCAGGTTGGGCTTTAATCTGGATCACTGGGGTCCTTTATAAGCAGAGGGAAAGTCAGGCGGAGAAAGGAAGCCACGGGCTGAAATCAGAAGCCAACTGGACAGCAGGAGGAGGGCAATGGCATTGCCATATGCATGACTGGAAAGCCAAGGACCAGGGATCACCAGCAGCCAGCCCCAGAGCCCTCAGTCTTCAGGGAGAAAGCTTTACCTCGAAGCATTACTTTCATCTCAACTTTTACTTCTCCCAGCCTCCAAACCTGAGCCAATTACATTCCCATTGGTTAAGCCCACCCTCTGTATGGTTCTTGTTTTAGCAGCTGGGAAACTAGACTCCTTGTTTAGAATGGTCACACCCATCTTGGTCCTTTTGTAAAACTGTCATGTAGAAACATAGTGGATAATTCTAATGTGAACTCTTATAAAATGCAGTGTCCTTAGTTCCTGTATTCAAGTAAATCCAGCAAATGTGTTCTTACAGGTAATGATCTATCGTGTGGAAGGAAACGCATGCAGGATTCTCACCACAACCCAACAGCCATCTTCTCTCTCCCAAGATCATAATGACATAACAGGGGGTTTCTGTTTGATGGGTGTGTGGGTGTGTGTGTATCTTCATGTGACTCTTAGAAAAAAATACTTATTAAAGAAGCCCGTAACTTCTTTAGTAGGAGAGCAGCAGTGGGAGAGTCCAGAAGGAAACATAAACGATGTAGATATATGCCGTAGCTTTAAAGATTGGTCTTGATATATGCAGTCAGAATTGGATTTTTCTGAGAAGCTAATAAAGCATAAAGCTCAGAGACCCTCGCTTCTACTCACCTGTGAGACCCAGTACCTAACTTTGTACTCATAACTTTTTTCAAAGAGGACAACTCCCAAATTTTATAAACATCAGCCCCCAAATTCATGGATCCAGCCTTGTGTGGAATTGTGACTCTCTAAGAAAAAGTACCAACCTTTGTTTTCTTCCCACAAAGAATCTATGGTGAGTCCAAGGAATTCTGGTAGTGATAATGCATTTGAAGGCAACCATTGCTCATTAACTGTGTAGCCTCAGCATCCTCACATGCAAATCACACATGGAGATGTGCTTCCTAGGGTTGCTTGAGGGAAAAACAACTGATTTTGAAAGGAGCGTAAATATTCTAACAATGTATCATGTGAACATTTACGGGTCTTTTATATTTAGCAGCTCATTTCTAATTATTGGTTTCCATGAACATTTATGTAACTTCTCTTATGTTCAGCAACTAGCCTATAGTGATGTGCTTCCAAGGCACAGCTATTTGGTACTTTTGAACGTATGAATCCATAAATCTACCTTTCACTTGGAGATAATGAAATTTCTTATTTCTGAGGATATCACTTGCCACAGTGAGTGAAAATGAGGCTCAAGATTGGCTTAAGCCAACAATCACAATTCACACTTAGCAGAGTTTTTTTAAATGCCAAAAATAATAAATTGTCACCCTTATCCTAAAAAAGTGCAGTTCTTCCTAATGCTTCTAGACCTCATTTATTGTATTTTCTCAGCCGTGTCTATTCATAATCGTGACTCATGTAGGAACTTTAAAGGACAGAACTTTCCATCCTAATATGCACGTTGTTTTATTGCTGAGATGGCAGTTCAACTAGTGAAGTTACTGAATACTAAGAGTTTTTAAATTTTTAATTGTATTCATACTTCATGAATGTCGATACCTTTTGGCTTAAAAATTTTCATCTTTGCTGACTTTCTAGAGTGATTTAAAAAAAAGTTCTCTAACTTGATTTCAGTGATGCTAACAAAGATGCACGGTTTTCACCAGACTGAGCCTAAGACCTGTGCATTTTACTGAGTGCACAGCATACCTCTACAAAGGGGAAAAGTTGTTAGTCCCTGTATATTGTTTTTGCAGATTCTTTTTACTTTAACTTTATGCAAGATTATAACCCATTTATCTTATTTGCAACTTTTTCCCATTTTAGGAGTTCTTTGACCACGTGAAGAAGCTTTGGGATGACGAAGGTGTGAAAGCCTGCTTTGAAAGATCGAACGAGTACCAGCTGATTGACTGCGCACAATAGTAAGTGTGTCTCCTCCAGGTTAGCGGTCTCTTTGGGGGACACGGTCACGTCACAGTGAGGCGACCCTCCCATCACCCTCAAGCTTCTTGAGTGCAAGGAACAAATGATTCACATTTCACTACAGAACTCAACTTCACGGGTGTCACGATTGTAGCTGGGAAATTGAAAGTGTTTCGGGGAAGAACCAGGAGCCATTTCATTCATTTTGTCCTAGTTATAGTTTTCAGTTCTGTTCGGCTTTTTTTTTTTGGCTTTTTCTAGAGTCGTAGACATATTTCTAGGATATAGTATGTTTAAATATTCATGATTATATCTTAGTTTGGAAACAGGGATCCCCAGATTAAAAGTTAAAGTAATACTGACATTTTCAAGCCGGCCTATGCTCAGAAGAGGTAGATTCGAGCCCTGAAAAGAGAAAATAATAAGTAAACATTGATGAAAAAAGGTAACGAAGAGCAAGAAGACTCTGATGCCTTAGCTGGTTCATTGTCTTTCCCTGAAATGCCTATTTTCCTATCTTCCCTTGCTATTTTAGATACATTCTGTTACCATTAGAAAATAGTGGTCCCCAGAAAAATGTTAAGTAATCAAGATATCTTGGTATGTATTTGCTATTTTGCTAGCAAAAACTGTGTTTATAATTAGTTACTTTACATAACTCTTTGGACAGCTAAAAATGAACAGTTTTACATTCTAAGTTTGAAAACTCTAAGAATTCGTGCTTAGGGAAGAGATTTCGTCTGCGTCAAATCTGGGAGGTCACAATGTCCAGACCTAGAAAATGGGGCTTCTTGTGAACATGACTTTGAGGGGAGAGTAGAAGTCGGGTCGCCCCAGCCCCTTCCTCACACCAGGATCCCTGCAGGAACCCCGGGAGCAGCCTGCGGGCATCAAGTGGAGGCCTGCAGGGTCGGGAGGAGAAGGGATTGGGAACTGGCCCGGACCAGGGCCTGGCTGAAGCCCTTCTCCAATGGAGGGGTAAAGAGAAGATGGCCAGAAAGAAGCCCAGGGGTGGGGGGAGCCCCTCCAGAATGCTGAAGGCCATGCTGAGGAACTGGGACCGTATTCCAGATGCTATGAGCAACTGAAACCAATGCCAGTGAGATACCAGGGAGGTAGTCCAAGGTGGTGGCTCTGGAGATGAGCCCTGGGTGCTGGGAGGCTCTGTAGAGCTGGGCTGTGGGGGTTCGGGGAGGAGAGCTGTCTGGGTGGTGATGCTTTGTTATCGAGATGGTGCCTGGGAGACAGCAGGCTTGTGGAGAACAGGGAAAGATCACGGTCTGATCTGGAAAAGTTTGCCAAAGGGCTGGCCACGTGGAGATGGCAGGTGGGCATGTGGCTGTAGGCCTGGAGCTTAGAAGCGAGTCCGGTGATACAGGCTGGAGATGGTTACGAAGCCTTGCAAATATTATGAGCACAGTTGGAAGTGAACATGGGACCTGGTAGAGTTCCGGCTCCAGAAGTTGGTTTCAGGAATGTATTTAGAGAACAGGATTCAGCATTATGGGGTGTATTTAAAAAAAATAGAACAACTTTCTTAGCATAGACCTCCTTCAGACACCCTAAGATGGCCACAGGAACTTTTAACAATCCTCCACGAAGAGTGACTAGGAAACATTGCTAATTCACTAGGAAAATATTTTAAATTTTCTGATTTCCTGCCCTGCTTTAGAGTTCCTTCAAGACTTGCCTCAAATCAACATGCCCATTTTAAATTGCCCATGCCTTTTAGTCCACGTCTCTGAGCTACGTTTTTGTGGTTATTCGTACGTCATTTAAATTGTTCTCATTCCACAACTGGATTCTTAACTCCTCAAGTGCGAGCCTTACTTATTTAGACTCGGATGTGGGAAGTGCAGAGAAGGTCCTTGGCGGAACCTAGAATGTAGCCCGAGAACCGCGTGGGGCTTACCACCTGCCGAGAAGCCTTTTATTTTTTTCCACTTATTCTCACCCACTCTTTCTCTCAACATGTCATCTCACAGTCATTTAAAAATCATGACAAAATTATGTTTTAAATCACCATGTTTTAGAGCTGGGAAGGATATACCAGGAAAATGCTAGCAACTGGAATTTCTAGCACAGCCTGTGATAGTATTGACATTCGTATACATTTGCATTTGAAATTGTGGAATATGTGCTTTATAATCCTTTCCAGTGTTTCTTTTTTTTTAATAGTATATTTTATTTAGCCCAGTATATCCAAAATAATATCATTTCAGCATGTAACCCATAGAAAATTATTAGTGAGATATTATGCTTTTTTTTTTTTGTCATCAGTGTTCTAGTTTGCTAGCTGCCAGAATGCAATATACCAGAAACAGAACAGCTTTTAAAAAGGGGAGTTTAATAAGTTGCAAGTTAACAGTTTTTAGACCATGGAAATGTCCCAATTAAAGCAAATCTATAGAAGTGTCCAATCTAAGGCATCCAGGGAAAGATACCTTCATTCAAGAAGGCCGATGAAGTTCAGGGTTTCTCTCTCATCTGGAAAGGCATGAGGCGAACATGACATCATCTGCTAGCTTTCTCTCCTGGCTTCCTTTCATGAAGCTCCCCGGGAGGCGTTTCCCTTCTTTGTCTTCAAAGGTCGCTGCTGGTGGTCTCTGCTTCATGTAGCTATGTCATTCTGCTCTTTCAGAATCACTTGCATTCTCCAAAATATTTCTTCTTTTATAGGATTCCAGTAAACTAATCAAGACCCACCTGAATGGGTGGAGACACGCCTCCAGCTAATCCAGTTTAACAACCACTCTTGATTAAATCATATCTCCGGGGAGATGATCTGATTAGTTTCAAACATTTCAATACTGAATAGAGATTAGAAGAAACAGCTGCCTTTACAAAATGGGATTAGGATTAAAACACGACTTTTCTAGGACACATACATCCTTTCAGACCAGCACACTCAGGTTTTGAAGTCAGTGTGTCTTTTGCACTGATGGCACATCTCAGGTGTGGACTAAGCCACATTCCATGTGATGACTTGGCCACATGTGACTGGTGGCCACCATACTAGACCACGTGGTTCTAGAGAGTGTACCTGAAGCCTCTTTCTTTTTTCTAATATATTCCACATGCTAATGTTTCTTCATCATGTAATTGTGTATTCATCACCATGATCATTTTTAGAACATTCACATCACTCCAGAAAAAAAAAAGAAATGAAGAAAAAACGCATATATGCCTTACCCCTCCCTCTCATTGACCTCTAGTATTTCAGTCTGCCCAATTTTTTAACCCTTAAACCCCTATTATTTATTTATTTTGTCCTTATTTTTTCTACTCATCTGTCCATACCCTGAATAAAAGGAGCATCAGACACAAGGTTTTCACAGTCACACTGTCACTTTGTAAAAGCTATATAGTTATGCTTAAGAATGACCTCATGGTAACCTCTCCATTCTGTTTGAAATCTCTTAACCACTGAAATAAATTTTAGTGTCTCATTTCTTTCTCTCCCCTTTTGGTCAAGAAGACTTTCTCAGTCCCATGACGCCAGGGCCAGGCTCATCCCAGGAGTCCTGACGCACGTTGCCAGGGAGATATACACCCCTGGGAGTCATGTACCAGGTGGGGGTGAGGGGACAGTGACTTTACCTCCCAAGTTGGCTTAGAGAGAGAGGCCATGTCTGAGCAACAAAAGAGGTTCTCTGGGGGTGACTCTTAGGCATGATTATAAGTAGGCTTAGTCTGTCCTTTGCAGGAATAAGCTTCTTAGGGCCGAGCCCATGACCAAGGTCTCAGCGTATTGATTTGGTTTTCCCCACTGCTTGTGAGGATATGAGAAATTCTCCAGATGGGGAAGTTGAATATCTCCTCCTTTCTCCCCAAGGGAACTTTGCAAAGACATTTTTATTCCCTACCCAAATTACTCTAGGATGTATCAGGGCATCACATTAACCTGAGCAAACCAACAAGATCTCACTCCCTATTCAGGATGCCATGCAATTATGATGTTAAAATACAGTGACCATACAAGTTAAATTAGATAATCAGATACCCAAAATATAAATTTTTCACCAAATAAACATCTCTTCCTTTGGGCTTACACAGAACTTGAAGTTTTAAAATATGGATCGTATCCTCCTTTACCCTGATTTCTAATTTACCTTAATCCTGTCAAGATCAGCTTCATTCATATCTCTAGTCGAAGGATGATCACTTTTTCAACTTTTTAAATAGTTGCTGTGTGGGGTAATACTGACTTTCATAGCTTCAGAGCTCTAACTCTAAGTATCGGCTGTCACATAAATGCCCAACGTTTCGGGGAACTACCAGTTTGTACACAAATAGTTCATCATCTCAGAATTTAGAAATAACAGTTACAGCTGCAGAATAGATGTGCATGCTATGAGAGCTTACAATCTAAGACCCTCTGCAAAAGGCTCCATCCTGATAACTCATGCCCTCGGCTTTAGTTCGAGTTTGTGTATTATAGTTAGTCCATAGGAGTATGGCATGATATTTGTCTTTTTCTTTCAGACTTTTCATTCACCTAGTTGCATGCCTCACCGTTTCATTCCTGCTTGCAGCTGCCCAGTAGTCTGTTGTACCTGTAGGCCATCTCCATCCATTGTGAATCCTGAACATTGCTGCCATTAATACCAGGACGCAAATGTCCTTTCTTGTCCCCACTCTCAGTTCCTCCAGGTATATACCTAGCAACAGGGTTGCAGGATCATATGGCAACTGCACCCCTAGCCTCCTGTGGAACCACCACCCTGCCCTCCAAGGGGCTGCACCTCTCATTTCCCTACCAACAGTGAACAGGTACATCTCTTTTCCACATTTTCTCCAGCATTTGTTTCTCTCTGCTCATTTTCAAACAGTTTAATTCGCACATCATGCAATCCAACCTAGGTAAAAAAAAAAAAAAAACAGTGGTTCCTGGTAGAATCACATAGTCATGCCTTCACCAGCACAATCCATATGAAGACATTTCCTTTTCTTCTGCAAAGAATACCAAAAGCCCGCTCCCACATATCCCCCACTTGTTGACATTTAGTTTTGGCATAATGCTTTTGAAATAATCAGTCGTCCCCAGTGTTTCTTGAGCTCTGGCCTGAGGATACCCCCATGCTGCTCAACGCTACATTAAGAATTTCTCATTCTTAACTTATTCTCTCATCACCATAGTAATAAAATCAAAGATTTCATTAAAAATAGAAACATGCAAGCGTAAACTTGAAAAAAGAGAACCAAGTTGCACAAGCTTTGATAGCAGTCAAATCTAGGCCCAGATGCTTAGCTCTGCCCCCGACCCCCGTGCGAGGACTTTGGACAAGTTACTTTTTTTTTTTTTTTTTTTTTTTTTACCTGGAGTTTTTTAATTTTTTATTTGAGGTAAAATTTGTAGACAACATAATGCACAAGTCTTAAATGTACCATTCAGTGAATTCCAATACTGCAATCCAAACCCATATCAAGATACAAAATATTAAACACTCCATGTTCCTTCCTGGTAAATCCCTGTACCTACCCCCTCCAGAAGCAACCACTGCTCTAAAGATTTTTACCACTTGGGATTACTTATGGACAAGTTACTTTAATGGGAAAAATACTGAAATCTCTTCTCATTCAGTTGCTGAAGGATTGAATAAATAGATACCCACAGCCCTTGGACAAGGCCTGGCACCAGATTAAGTGTTGGCTACTGTTATTTCACAGGATGGACATTGAGGCCCAGAGGGACAAGCCCAGGTGCCTGCAGTGACACAGCTTCCCATTTACAGCCAGGACTAGTTTTTTCGGTTACGTCCTTTGCATTTACAGAGAGCCACTGATTTTAAAAACCTGCCTCGTGCCCCATGAGGCTCTGGGGCATGATCAAGACTCCCCGACCAGGCTTGGCAGGACTAAAGAACCAAAATCTCAATCCGGCTTTCCTAGCCCTGAGCCTGACGGAGTCACCAAAGCCATTTCAGCCCCATGACCTCACTGCTCTGGGCCCATCACCATGTGTCCAGCTGGGCCTATTTAGTCCACTTTCATACACGAACCTCAGATCAGATCAGTAATTTCGTCTCTCCATGGTTCTCGTGTACCTTGTGTTTCCATTACCCTCGGATTCTTGAATTTGGGAGTTTTCAGAAACAAGCAACATTTCAGTAAAGTTTGCTAGACCAACAGATGGTTGCCAGTTTTTGTTAATTGCCAGATAAGAACGCTCTTAAAATAGTTGATTCCGTCTCTCACCATCATCACTTCATGGGAGAAAGGTCACGTCAGCATCAAGGAGGGGAGGACAGAACTACAGCCTGGTGGTCAGGCCACTGTGTCCCCTGCTGCCATGGCCTCGGAGCCAGGGGGTGAGTCTCGTTGGGCCTCGCCTGCCCAGCTCCCGGGCTGGTGCTCTTGTGTTAAAGTAGGTGCTGAGTGGGTGTCATTGGACACCAACAAATGGATCAGACTCGAGCCCCATATTCAGTCTGGCCGGAGAAGAGTGGCTGGCCCTGGTCTGCTTTTTAAATATACACACACAAGGGGATGCAGGACAGTTCAGGGGTAGAACTCTCACCTGCCATGTGGGAGACCCGGGTTCGAGTCCTGGTCCATGCACTTCCCAAAAAGACAAACAAACCAAACCAACCAAATGAACAAAAATCCAGCAAATGGTGTAATAACAGGACATATGGAAAAATAATGAACTGTGACCCTACAATACAGCATACAAAAAAAAAGTATGCACACACACCCTGAGTCGCTCAGATGCTATGGCACGTCTCTTTCCCCTTGCAGTGCCGCCTGTTCCTCTTACCAGAATTGCTCTGAGAAAAGGATCTGATTTATATCTTGGTGTGAGTCTAAGTCTCTGTGTCACCCAGCGCAGCAGAACTGCACGTTGGGCCTTCAGGCATATTGTCAAGGCAGTAATCTCAGCCCTGTTAGGCAGTGCTTCCCTGGTGGAAACCACGGGGACAGGTTGAGGAAGAGGAGCTTTCTCAGTGGAGCTGGAAGGCACAAGGACCTCAGGAGGCAGGGCTA
The DNA here is from genome assembly GCF_023851605.1 of Tamandua tetradactyla. Taxonomy (NCBI): domain Eukaryota; kingdom Metazoa; phylum Chordata; class Mammalia; order Pilosa; family Myrmecophagidae; genus Tamandua; species Tamandua tetradactyla. Next base: position 75,695,791 of record NC_135344.1, read on the forward strand.
CCTTGTTGAGAATCTGAGGACAGTTCCTCAAAAAGCTAACCCTGGAATTACTGATTATATATGTAGAATGGAATGGTCAGAAGTTACAAATGTTTGTGTTTGGTGTTTTTTGGTATTTAAAAAAAATTTTTTTAATAAAAAAAAAACGGGGGAGTTTAGGTTATATATATGTTGCTAGAATAAAATTTTTTAAAAAAGCAAACCATAGGACTGTACAACACAAACAGTGAGCCCTAATGTAAACTATGGATTATAGTTAATAGTACAATTATAATATTCCTTCATCAATTGTAACGAACGTATCACACTAATGCAAGGTGTTAATAATGGGGGGAGGGGTATATGGAATAGTATTTTATACTTTCTGCATGATTTTTCTGTATATCGACTTCTCTAATAATATATATAAATTAAAATAAAAATATATATTTAAAAAAGAAAAAGAAAAAAAAGCTAAACCTAGAGTGACCATATGACCCAGCAGTTCCACTCCTAAGAGTGTTGAAAACAAATTCACACAAAAACTTACAAATGACCGTAGTAGCATTATAAGCCAGAGGGTGGGAATGATAAACAAAATATGGTGTGTATATACCCTGCAGTATCATTCAGCCATAAAAAGGGATGAAGTTCTGATATACGCGACAGCGTGGGTGAACCTTGACGATATTAAGCTAAATGGAAGAAGCCAGCCACAAAAGGTGCCATGCTGTGTGATTCCCTTTAGATGAAATGTCCAGAACAGGCACATCTATAGAGACAGAAAATGCAGTAGTGGCTGCCGGGGGCTGGGGTAGGGGAGCGTTGAAAATGAGCTGCTCCCTGGGTTGGCAGTTCCTCTTTGAGATGGTGAAGATGATCTGGGATTAGAGAGCTAGGATGGCCAGACAACCTTGTGAATGTACTGAAAACCACTGAATTGAATACTTTCAGGGTGGTGAATTTTATGTTATGTGAAAGTATATTTTATGAGACTCATATTTCAATTAAAAAAAAAAAGATCATGGCAGGAGGGGGATGGGGGGAGGGCGACCCAGAGCTGGAAAAATAGTGGAAGTGACTCTTCAGCTTGAGCACGCAGGGGAGCCTAGGAGAGGGCGTGGGAAGACACAGCCCTGCCCCCGGATGCCGCATCTGACAGCAGAGCGGGTCGAAGTGTGCGTCTCCGTGCCAGCCAGCCTGACTGCGCAGCTCTGCCCGGCACTGCCCAGCCTGCACGCGTGTGTTTTCCGGGGGCGGCGGGGGCAGGAGTATCCTCGACCTCATAAAGCACAGAGGGCTCCAAAATTTTAAAAGGCACGACTAAGGTCTGGGTTCAGCTCCTTGGTTTGCAAGGACTGGGGAGCTGCTAAGGCTTCTCCAAGGAAAGGGCGTGGGGGATTGTTCTGAGGATACCTGGAAGCCATTCGCCCTCCAGGGTCAGCCAGGCCCTCCTGCAGTCTCCTCTGTTACTTCTCTTTAACCTTCCCTTGTCAGCTCCACCCTTCCCTGGGTGCCCACTGGAAAGCCAAGCTGGAAGGATTGGTTTTGTGAACTGCCAGGCCACCTTCCATCTCGCCCTCCCACCCCCCACGCTGCCCCCACCCCCACCTGGCCTGGGGTCCCGCCTGCATCCCCGAGCGGGGGCTGTGAATGAAGAAGGGCAGCTGACATGCAGGACCTGACAGCAAGACTGACGTGCTGAAAGGAGTGTAGGGATGATAATTATATCTGAGCTTTAAATAACACACTTTGGGTGAAACCAGTGGCTTTGTAGCATCAGGCAAGCTCTGTGGATTACCAGAGATATTTTATGCAGAACTGCCCAGTCCCCACTGTGATGATTAAATAAGAATTTCGACTGCATTATCCTCCAAAATACATTTCCTGTAGTCTTAATAAGAAGTGATTATGTAGCCATGGAAACAGCTATTTTGGGAGAGAGAAAATTGGATCTTTAGAACAGCTTTATAAAATCCGACTTCTTGTATTGTAACTTTGAACTCTGCTGCTCAGAGAGGCTAGGAAAGAGTCTCACGTTCCTACTGATAAATGTTTAGTAGCGCATCGTTTGAATGATTGGTTTTAGGTTTTCTTTCTTTAAAGAAAGAATATCCCAGAAAAAAAGAAAAGAGCAGTGAGAAAGGTAACACGGTTTTGTAGACAGCCCCATGTCTGCCTTTTGTCAGTGTCGTGGAATTTTTGTGCCATGTTCAGCCTCTTTAGCCATGATTTGCAATTACAGTAGTCAAGTCCTTGAATGCTAGGCTGTCAGAACAATCTGGAAATTATTAGCAAAAATGAGATTTCAACTTCAAAGTTGAAATGTTGAAGGTTATTTTTAAATAAAATAAGCTGTAATTTGAATTATGCATATTGCTGTATACTCATTCAGTAACCATGTAATCCCTTAAATATACAATCAGCCACCCTGATACACGTACATGTTCTTAACTCTCATTTTGACCTTTATTTCTAGCCAAATTTATTTTCAGATGTATTGTCTAGATCTGCAAAATTGGAGGTGATCCTGTTTATAGTCAATGCAATATGTATCTTGGGCATGAAGAATGCATCTAGTGACGGGGACGAAGTAGGGGAAGCACATATCTCAGCACATTTTCCGCTTTACTACCCCCATTTGAAAACCCTTGCTCGGAGGTGTCTGGAAGAAATTTTTGAGGGCTTAAATTTTTGAGGGCTTAACACAGATGTTTCTGTGGGAAAAGTTTTGAAAAATCTCCCAGGAAACTACTGCCTTAAGTGGAGAACATTATACTTCCCCGAATTCCAGTGGATTCCTCTTGTGATCCAACTTAATCCTCAGTCTCACGAGGGAAGAGGGGCTTCGCTGCCAGCCACCTCCAGCCCCTCGCCCTAGAGCCTGCCGAGGTCCCTGTTCACTGTGCGTTGTCAGGTTAGTTCTGGAGGGTGCGAAGAGTGGGCCTTTTGGTCTCTGTACAGTTAGAACACACACACAGGGGGTTGCAAGGGTAGTTCAGCGGTAGAATTCTCGCCCGCTCATGCGGGAGACCGGGGTTCGATTCCCAGTCCGTGCACTTCCCCCCACAGGCAAAAAAAAAAAAGATTCAGCAAATGGTGCAGCAGTAACAGGAGAGTCACATGGAAAAAGAATGCAGTTTGTCCTTCACCATGCAACATACAAAAGAACATGCACACACGTTTTTGGTGCCTTAGAACTGTGCTGATTATTTCTTAGAGATGGCTCCCATTTCAACCAGAATTCTGCGGTCAGCACCACTCCCTGGGGAGCTGGCGGGGAGGCCTGGAGCTGAGGGGCCTAAATGCCAACCATCATCTCTCCTGGGCCCCTCAGATACCCTCAGATCCCAGTTTAAAAACTGGGACCAACTTTCAGAGCTGATAGCAGCAGAATCACTTATCCAGATGAAATCTACAGAACTACCAAAGTGGTATTTTTTTTTAGAATGAAACGTCTTTTTGATGTCCACATTTACATTTACTTATATAAGTCAAACCACAGAATTTCTCTGGTCACTGTGATAAAAAACGAAACTGAAATTCATATTGCATGATCTCATTTTGCGAAATACCTAGAAGAAGCAGATTTCCTAGACAGATAGCAGATAACAGGTTACCAGACCAGGGCGGGTGGGGGAGTTATTGCTTAATGGGTACAGAGTTTCTCTGTGAGATGAGGGAAAAGGTGGGGTAATGGATATTGATTCAGGTAGCCCGGTATTGTGCATACAATTAATGTCACTGGATTGTCCACTTGAAAATGGTCAAAATGGGAAATCTGAATTGGATATATGTTACAACCAAAAAAAAGTTAAGAAGAAAACTGAAATTCAGTGGTTGAAGGGACAGTTGCCTTCAGCTCAGTTTCTAGTTTACTTCTGCTTGGGGGACGGGTTGCATGGAAATAGTCTGGGTTTTGTAGATGAATAGTTGCAAACGGTAGCAGTTTTTTTTTTTTCTAAGTCTGCTTTGTAATCGCAAGATGCATTTCAATTTTATGCAGAAACTTGAAAAAAGAAGAATTGTAAAAAATTCTCTCCAATGTTGAATTCTTAATCTCCAGCAGTTCTTCACATTCCTTAAACATGACTGTAAAGTGTGATAAATACAAACTGTTCATAATACCCTGCCACAGAGCATAGCGGGGACACAGTGCTCCTGTGCTGACCGGGCAGGTGTGCTCAGAGGAGACCAGCACACCTGGCGGTTAGGATGCAGGACAGCCCTGCCCCTGTGTCCCCCAGGGCACTTCCTTCTATGGACAGGTACCCCATTATCTACCAAAAATGGCCAGTACTGCCCCCTTCCTTCCTTCCAAACAACACATTAAATTCATGCATAATACTCTATAGGTTATGGGCTACCCAGGTGAGAGTGTATTTGTCAAAAGTCAGCAAATGTGTACTTTAAGATTGGTGTGGTTTTTAGATGCAAAGTTTACATTAAATGAAAAGACTGAACAGATACTGATTTCTAGATAACAGCCTGCGCACTGAAGAATTCAGGAGGAAGTAAACTGCTACATGCACTGTCTTTGAAATGCATGACAAGATGAATTCATGGATGGTAGAGGGATGGGTAGATGAGAGAAGTGTTTTCTAAAGTACAGTAGAAAGTTAATGGCAACATCTAGATAATAGATATTCACTATAAAATTATTTCAAATGTGTTGTGTTTGAGTTTTTCCTAATAAAATGTTGGAGGAAAAAGAAAACTAAACATATGTGTAGATGTGATCACAAATGTGCCCCCAGATAAGCTAGATAGCAGCCCAAGAGTGTTCTCTCACAAATTATAATAAATCAGATTTTGCATAGGCTTACTGTGACTTTTTTTTTTAATTTAAGAAAGGGCAGGAAAGAAAAGAAACAAAAGCAAAAATCCTGATTCAGAACGTAGTTCCCATAATGAATCTCTAAAATACCATCTTTGCAGAAATCGGCAGGTGATTGTATGAGACGCTACTTCCATGAGGATCCTGCGTTGTTCTGCCACATTCAGGGAGATGTGGAGATGTTACTCCTGACAGAGTAACATTTCATTAAATAGTTGATGAATATTTGAATGAACAGCTAGGCCTAATCAAGTGTTTTAAACTCTGTACCGTGGATGGCAAAACTGTTGACTGCTCATGCTGTGTCTGGGGCAATGCCTGTCACACAGTAGATGTTCGATAAATATTTGTTAAATGAACAGATTTTTCTATATTACAGCTATTCTTCTGCTTTCTCTACTATTCTTAATTAACCATTCTCACCTATGCAAATTATTTTTTCTATAAAGCTCTGTTAACACAGTATTTGAATCACGACTTCCTTCTCCCAGTAAACAATGAGAACATATGTTCACAATATCAAGAAATGCAATTAAAGCTTTTGAAATAGGATTTAGGGGGTGAGGAAGCTGGCCTTTGATAATTTCATATCCAAGAAAGCATTCAAAAAAGGAAGTAAGAAAAACCTTTCTTAGAATAGTACATGCATCATTGGTTAGAATTAAGTATCTTTATTACACCACACGCCATTGATCATATAACATCTAGAATCCCTGACATCAACAAAAAGCTACCTTTAAAAAATAAGCTTTAAATCTAAGCACAAATACAATTTCCCGGGTGGGCCGCGGCGGCTCAGCGGGCAGAGTCCTCGCCTGCCATGCTGTAGACCCGGGTTCAATTCCTGCTCCCTGCCCATGCAAAAATAAATAAATAAAGTACAATTTCCCTATGTTTACTAACGATTCCATTCATATGACAACAGTTAAGCGCATAGTGTGCCCTTGTTTTTTATTTTATTTGATATTGGTGTAAATCTGTGGTGTTATGCATTATTTCTGTGAAAGAATGAAGAATTTCTTATACCAGCTACCTGAGGCATTCTGTAATTGCTAAGAGAGAAATTGCCTTGCTATTACTTTCTCTTAAGATATATACAGTGGCTAAATATATTCTCTTCTAAAATAGACAAGGCTTAATAGATGATTTTGCCAAAAAAGGAAATTTTTCATTATACTCAATTAAACATGTTTTATGACATTTCAGATCTCTTTTAAAATAAGAAATTCAACATAAGGTGAACATAGATGTAAAGGTCAGTTTCTCCTTTGGTTCCTTTTTCTGGCACATTGCGTGAGCTGAGCAAACCCATACACGTGATCTTTATAAAATCCACCTTTTATCGACCCCACACTTCTCACAGGTAGCATCCTTTAACAATGGGCCTTTTTTAAGGATCAGGGACATCTTGGGGATCCCAGGTGGGAATGATCACTATGACAGATAAAACAGTCGGGGGTGGTTGACAGGAAAGAGCTAACACCAGAATTCTTCCATGTAAGAAGCATTACGGTGAATGCAATTTGGTTCTTGTTTCCTTATTTTATTTCATTTACATGACACCAAGTTTTGCCCATTAGTTTTAAGTGGATATTCTCTTTCAATCCCTAAACCACCCAAAAAGAATACATTCTCTTCTTCCTGCAGTAGGCTAAGATTCATGATTTACTATTAAGTATTGTTGTCCAGATTTTAAACTTGGCTAAGACTTATATTTAGGATGTGGTTAATAATGGTTAAAGACATCCTGGGGATTCCTGGAAAAGAAATACCTGTTCGAATGACCTCTCTTGTCAGATTTATCAGGAAAACCTGGCCAGCCCCACTGTGCCTCGTTTGCAGAGACCCTTCCGTGAGAAGAAGGTCTGGGAGAAGCAGACCTTTCTAAAGCCCTCTGACTTTAGACAGCATTTTCAGATGCCTCGTGGTGGCCAATTACTTGCCTCTGTCCCCTTATTGGTCATTCCCTGGCCTTGAACTCAAGAAATATTTGTGCATTGTGTGCCCAAACCAGAAGATTCTAGCCCAACTTTCTCAGATAACAGAACAAGAAAGCATATCCCTTCTGTTTAGTTCATATGTCTCTTATCTGGTGACTTGGTTCAAAATCATTTTAAGCTAACACTTCTCTTAAAAATATTGATCTTTGCCTTCATTTCAAACAAAAGTATTGGTTGTCTCAGAAAAAACTGAATGTTGAAATAGTATATATAATTTTTAAAAAACGTTTTTTATTGTTAAAGATAACGTATACAAAGAAAAGAAAGAAAAAGCAGTGATTTTCAAAGTACACTTCAATGGGTAGACACAGAACAGATTTCAGAGTTTGTTATGTGTTACCATTCCACTATTTCAGATTTTTCCTTCTAGCTCCTCCAAAACACTGGAGGCTAGAGGAAATTATATATAGTTTTTAAATGATAAATATGTTCCAGTTACAGGATTTTTCTTACATTCTAAATAGGAGTGTCAAAAATAAATTATTTCTAGTAGGTCTCACTGAGTTTAGTTATATTTGATTTTTAATACCATTTTGCTTCCTTACTAAAGAAGCTAGTAGTGTAAACTAATCAAACCTTTATGCTTTGGCTCAAAAGCTTTAACTGCTGCTCTTTCTGTAAACAAAAGAAATGCCCAAGATGTGCCTGCCTTGCCTGGTCACTAATGGTCCTTGACCTATTCCATGTTGCAGATACAGTGTGGCTTAGAATGGAACTGAAAGGATTACAGGATAAGGGGCTCCACGGGTCTCAGACTGTGTGGTTCTAGAACTGTACTCCCCATTGTACAACCGTGGGTATTTTAAATCCCTTCACCTCCTTAGGCTGGAGCCATCTGAGCACAAGCCACCTCTCAGGGCATATGGAGGGCAACATCGTCTCGGGATCTGAGGCATCATCTTCCCGTGGTCAGCTGAACACTCAGGCTCCAAGGAGCAGCAGCAAAAAACACAAAACGCTATTCCCCTCCACCACCAAGTAATAGTACTCAACCCCCAGGGGCCTGGGCAGCAGCTCCCAGCTTTTCACCCATCTGTGCCCATTACATGCAAACAGCTCCAAGTGGAGGGGAGAAGGAAGGTTTTATTATGCAGCAAAATTTCCTGGCTAATTCTCACATTAACTGTTTTTACCTTAGGGATTGTAAACTTAATATAAAGGTTTTTTAAAAAAAGTATGTGAGAAACAATAAAAAACGTTTTGCAGATTCTTGCAGAAGCACCTTAAGGGCTCAGGGACTGGTGGCCTTGCCCTGGTGTAAGCCTGCCCTTGGGGCTGCTCACCCTTCAGCCTGGTGGCCACAGAACTCCTGCCATCAGGCACCGTGCTGGCAGGGCGAGGGGTGCATTTCCCAGTAGGCAGCCAGACTCTGTTAGGTATCCCAGGGCTGCGTTTCTATGCAAGGGAATAGACTTCTTAAAGGCAAACAAGGAGTTCATTTTCTTTCCACAAAATATATTCTAATTAGATGAGTAATATAGAAATAGACACATTTTCCATCTTTATTTTGCCAAGTCTGTTCCACGTGTTCCCTCCTGGATTTGTCAACATCCATTACATATTGCAGGGTGAAAGCCTGTTTAAATAATGCATTTGTTTCCCCTCTTAGTAAGTTTTACAGTGAATCTATACGGATTGTTCCGGGATTTTTTTTTAATGTAGTGGTTTTGAATGACCTCCCCCTTTGATTTCGGCATTATCGTCGACTGTTAGGCCATAGGTGCTCTATTTCCAGTTTCACAAATGAGGAAACAAGTCCAGAGAAGAAAACAGGCTTTCGTTGTGTCACACACAGGTCTTCCCAGAACAGGAGAGAACCAGCTCCCAGTTCCCTGACATTAACTCAGTCTTTTCATTACATGCCACAGCTTTCCTCTCCTCTCTCTGTCGATTTGTTTTCTTTGTTGGGTAGGTGCGAAATCACCTTCAAATGAGAGAATATGAAGTTGCTCTTTAACAAAACCCAAGAGGTAAAATCAATATATAGAGAGTACTTTTTTTTTAATGAATTACTACCATTGATATTTTTTCCAAATCAGGATTATCTTTTATTATAAGGAAAACTGCATATGAATAAGAAACATACCTACTGTGAATTCCTAGGGAAAGATGGTCATTCTCCTTACTGCCAAAGGAAATTTTCCATCGTCTTTATAGAGAGAGGAGTCTTAAGATTTAATTTTCAGGCTGTCATCAAATTGACAAATTATTCGAGGTAGAAAAGGAGACGGGGAATCCCTATGTTAATTCAACATTAGATGCCAGATTAGAACATCATGACAGACAGAAGTTATGGTTCTCAAACCTGTACTCATTCACCACACCACACACAAGGAACCATGCATTTAGTTGCATATGAAGCAATCGGAGTTCTGTTTTTGTGCTACTTTTCTGTTTCCTTCTAACTCTTGTTTTCATTTTTAAACCATCAGAATCTGAAGGACAGTGACTTTGCAGTTTCTCAAAGTTTGAGGAATGTCAGAATTTTAAAGTATAACTGTGTTCCTAAATTAAAAGGTGAGTTAAATATATAATAAGAAAATGTTTGAAATGCTCACCAAGTGAATACATACCCAGCACCATTTCCTATGGATTATTACATTGAATGGAAATTTTTTGAGTATCTGTTATGTGTGGGTTTTGAACAGAATCAGTACAAGGTAATAAGCCACATGTCACCATGCCAGACCCATCTAAGAGGAAAGACTGGTGCTGGGCAAACAAATACAAATAAATGCATAAATATAAACTGGGATAAGTGGACAAGGAAACAAGGAGGAGCTCTGTAAGACGATTTGAGGGATCACATTTCAAAACAAACAGAAGCAAATCCATAAGAATACAGTAATATTTGAACACACAATGAAATCCTTTTCATATCTGTATTTCCCTTTTGGGGGGGGGAGCGGTGCATGGTTCAGGAATCGAACCCAGGTCTCCCACATGGAAGGCGAGCATTCTACCACTGAACCGCCTGTGTATCTGGTTGTATTTCCTTTATTTTTGATTGTCTTTAGATTTAGCAAATCATTCTTCCCTAGTGAAGCCAAGCTACGTCTTGCTTGAATATCTTAAATTTAACCACTTGAACCGGTTCAAAGTAAGGAAAGAAAATCAAGAAATAGGTCTTATATGCCAAATTATAGCCTATTTTTCTTCCCCATTTTATGATAAAAATAGTTAATTGGTCTGACTCACAGCTTTCTAGAAATTTCTGATCTAAGAATAGACCTCGTACTTTGGCTACTATTTAGAACAAGTGTTCTAAAATAGTAATGTTATTCCAGCTGTTATAAATTGTTTTTTTTCCACATCATGTATTGAATCCGGAAGGTTCTCATGTGTCATCAGAATTGTCCATAGGACCAAAATCTACTTTGATAATGTTTCATAAGCGCCAAATAATGTTCCTTTTGCTAGATACATTGTCTAAAACAGATTTGGAAGGACTGTTACCCTCAATGGAACATAAAGAACGGGAAAAATTTAGAAATGGGTTAGATGTCAAGGGGGAGATAAGGGAGCCATCAAATGTAATGCCTAAAAAACTGACTTAACAACTAGGCCATTTAGTATATAGGGAAGAGTAGGTTTGGAGAGGAGAATTAAGGGCTCAGCAGAAAGGCTTGCTAGAGAAATGCAAGATTGGAAATGATTAGATATAGATTATGCTGCAGACAGTGGGAACGGCAGGGGTGTTGACGAAGGAATGGGGAGGCAGGGACCCCGGGAATGCTCCTGGACAAGCTCCAGAGAAGGAGCCCTGCCCGAGGCGAGGACAGCCTTCGTCTGCATTCCAGTCAGCCCTGGTGGACTCCACCCCATTCCCTAGGTGCTCTCTGCCAGCCCAGAGAGACTTGCCATCGTCCCATGCATGGAGCTGCAGATGAGGTGACTTCTGTCGGGATCATCCCTTAGTCTCATTGGGCCTGCAGTCAGTGCAATCCTCCAGTCTTCTCAAAAGAACTGCTAAACCACCCTTTTTTTTCTTTTAAGCTAAATGACAATCCTTTTTTTCTGTATCAGGTGAGCCTTCAGATGTGAGAATTAAATGAAGTAATTCATACCCAATGCCCAGAACAGAACCTGGCTCCTAAGTACTCAGTTGTCACTATCACCGTCTATCAGAGTTGTTTGTGATTATATTCCAAATCATCTCGCCTAATTAGGTTTTGTCCTTCAGCTAAACACAGAATGTGACATGGGACATGGTCAAGGACCTCACGTACAAACTGGGCTGGGTTCTTTAAACCCAGCAAAAAAGGGGACTTCAGGCCCTCTGCATTTCAAACAGATGCCTTCTCTTTTCTTGGTTTTATGTATTCCATTTCTGTAAATGTTTAATTTCAAAGGAGTTTCGCAGTTTTAGGGAAGGGGGGGCTTAGCTAAGCCGCTTAACTAGGGTAACGTCCTAGCTCCTCCCATCAATTGAATGCTGCCGAGTCTTATTGGCGGCAGTGCCCACTCCGTGCAGAACTGGGTTCCATGGGAAAAAAGGAGGAGAATGTCTTCTGCTTCCAAGTAGTTAATAATCTGACAGGTGACTTGTCACGCCAGGACACGCACACCTCTGGTAGGGTAGAGGTGCCAAGGCAGCACAGCACGAGGCTTCCTGGAGGAGGCGGCTTTTGAAGCATGGGCCGGATATCTCAGAGACACAAAGCCAGCCAATGCAGGCAGCAGGACGGGTGTCCACCTGGTGCCGCGTTCTCCATGTCAGTCAAACGCCGCCAGCAGTGCTGCACCTCCGTGCCCCCGTCTAGTTTGGCGCGTGCACAGGAGAGTAAAACGGAGCTCGGGAGTGATGCCGACAGAGCCGTGCTTCAGGAGGACAGGAGGGCAGAAGTGGCATCAGCGTCCCGGTAATTTGCGTGCGAGACCAGTTAGCACACAGCCTGGGGACCGCATGAAAACCACCCACCCCCACAGCTGGCGCTCAGTTTCCACCTCTCGACCAGAGCGTACGCTGGCCCTTCCGCATTTTGTCCTCGCTGCTTTGGAGGGATCCCCGTAGAAGCAAGTCGCAGAGCCCACGGCTGCCACCCGGGAGCCCGCGCTGGGAAGGACGCGCTGCAGGGCGGCAGCTGGACGCAGCGCGGCTCGAGGCCACCCGTCGGGCCTGTCGGACCCGCGAGAGCGACGCTCCCGGTCCGCCCCGGCGGGTCTCGCCTGTCGCGGAGCCCCTGGAGGGCTTCCGGGTGGTGGCTGCGCCGAAATCCCCGGCCTCACGGCCGGGACAAGGCGAAGGGACTTCCCCGCTCACCCTGCCGGCGCCCCTGGGAAGGGGGAGCCCCCTGCGAGTACGGCCGGCCCGTTCTGGACGTGGGCAGCTGACGCGAGAGGGAGGCTCCTCGGAAAGCCCCAGTTTTTGTGAACTTACTGCTGCCGTAACCACTCGGCGAAAGACGTCTGTTTAGAGACGGGGGTGGAGGGACGCGCGGAGAGCAGACGCCCGCCCGGCGCCGTCCAGCCCGGTGTCGTCTCGCCCCCGCTCCCGGCCCCGCCCGCGCCCCTCCCTCCCGCGCGCCACCCGGCGCGGAGCTCTGACGTCACTGCTGCGCCGCGCGGCAGAAACAGGAAGTGGGACCAAAACAAAGGAGCGGCGCCGGGAGCCGAGCCGTCCTCGCCCGTCCTCGCCGCGCGGACCCCTGCCCCCGCCGCAGAGCCCCAGGAGCCGGCCGACCATGTCCAACATGGAGAAACACCTGTTCAACCTGAAGTTCGCTGCCAAAGAGCTGAGCAGGAGCGCTAAGAAATGCGACAAGGAGGAAAAGGCCGAAAAGGCCAAGATCAAAAAGGCCATTCAGAAAGGCAACATGGAAGTGGCGAGGATACACGCGGAAAACGCCATCCGCCAGAAGCACCAGGCGGTGAATTTCCTGAGAATGAGTGCGCGGGTGGACGCCGTGGCCGCCAGAGTGCAGACGGCGGTGACCATGGGCAAGGTGACCAAGTCCATGGCCGGTGTGGTCAAGTCAATGGACGCGACGTTGAAGACCATGAACCTGGAGAAGATCTCGGCCCTGATGGACAAGTTCGAGCACCAGTTTGAGACGCTGGACGTGCAGACGCAGCAGATGGAAGACACGATGAGCAGCACGACGACGCTGACCACTCCCCAAAGCCAAGTGGATATGCTGCTCCAGGAGATGGCCGACGAGGCGGGCCTCGACCTCAACATGGAGCTGCCGCAGGGGCAGACCGGCTCCGTGGGCACGAGCGTGGCCTCGGCCGAGCAGGATGAGCTGTCCCAGAGACTGGCCCGCCTACGGGATCAGGTGTGATGGCGCAACCCGCCCTGCGGCTGCCCGGCCGCAGCTCCCTTCCGGTATTCAGAGAGCCACCCCTGCTCTCTGTATATTGCGGAGATCCGATACACTAGAAATTGAACATACCTGAATGCTGAAACGCTCTCTATTTAAGATGCTTCTATCTTTGGGTTTACAGAGCTCACCAGATACATTAAGAAATGCCAGGCTTTCTCCACTCTTAACTGAATTTTATAGTTCTGTATAGCTTGTGATGATGTGTATTTTTATAGCTGCCTTTGACAAAACTAGTTAATTTGGTGTATATGAATCTCAAAAATTTCGTTAAAATTCTCGTTCCCCTGCACTCAGTTCTCTGCGCGGAGTTAATCAAATCCAAGGGGGTTTTGTTTTGTTTTTTAATTTAGTTTAATAATACCTGTAGTTGACAGGTGATGCACAAAAATTAAAAAGGAGAGAACAATTACTTGGTTTGATTACATGGCGATAAACACCTCATTCGATGTACTTACTGGACAGTGCTATTTCTATGTATTGCTTTGTTTTTGGTCGTCTTTTTCGCCATCAAAGTGAGAGTACAATTGACTATTTTGTTCTCCTGGCTTCTTTTGCATAATGCTCTACTGTTTACGTTCTATAAGTTTTTCATGTAACAGTTGTCTTTGCAAAACTGGAAAAAAAAAATGCCAACTTCTTTTATGGGAAAAATTAATTGCTCATTTATATTTGCTATTTATTTTTAAAGACTTACCAAGCTCTCTAACACCTCTAGTTATTTTCATATTTCTACCTTCCGCTTTACTTAGCCTTCTTATAAAGCATGTTAATTAGTATGGCAGTCATAATAATCACTCTAACATTGCCAAAGAACTGTTGATTGGTTTGCAAAAACCCTGGGACTGTATATGTCTGTAGGTTCTGTTTTATTTTTTAACGATCAAAAGTAGAAATAAAATTAGAACTGTATTTTAAGTTCTAATTACTTGCCTTATTTATTTGTCTTAAAGCAACAGCTATTAAAAGAACCTTGGAAATATAAGTTGAAGTATTTGACTTAGCCTTGCAAAAACTTAAATATACATCCAGCCAGTTAGAAGTCCCAGAAGAGGGAAAGAGGTCGGCTCAGACAGCAAACGTTAACTTTAAGGCTAGAGCCCTCCTGTGCTTCCTTCCATCTTCCTGGGAATAATTGTGTATTTTCTGGCTGGAAAGTGCAGCAGTAGCCTCAAAATACGGAGTACAGTGACTGGCTTTTGCATTGGCAAGTATATTTATCTAAGTTAAAGACTACAGGGTTGTTGTTTTTTTTTTAACTCCGTTCTCTCACTGCAAGATTTCTCCGAAATGTTTCGAAACAATGGTCCAAAACAAAATTATAGGAATTTTTCTGAGTCCTTTAAAAGATTCTTAACCAAGTGTTCACCATTATATTTTCTGTTGTAAATGAGTGTGTTTAAAAACAAAGCTGTTAACAACAGACGAGGAATGAACCTCATATTCTACACATCTTGTTTGTCTGCCCAGTATCATTTCTCTAGAAATCACTCATTTCCCTCACCCTCTCGGTTCTAACAGAAACAGCCCTGTGTGGGTTCAGCATGAGTCTAAACCCCTCTTTAGGCTGGAAAAAAGTAATTACAACTTAAAAATAGTTTTTGTGTTGAATCCTTTGGTAAATTGCAGACCCTTTTATAGTGCAGATATTCCCAACAAAATTAATATATTTTGTGAGATTAAACAATGTTTGTATATGCTTGAACTTTCTTGAAATATCTTCATTTCAAACTAGCTGAATGTACATTTTTATGAACCATAAATCTTATTTTCAGAAGCACATTAGGACCATGAATTATTTCCTCACTTTTGCAGTTGATGAAATGCTGAAATGAAAATCACAGAAATTTATCAAATAAATAATTTTAAACTGCCTGCTGTGGATGACTGTGTGTCCTATTTAAAAAGCTTAAGAAAGCACACCTCAGAGGTAAATACGGTTTGGAAAGAATGGTATTTTTACAAACTCACCCTTATCCTTGTCATATGAATTTTTGTTTCGTCACCATGGGATTTTCATGCATTTTTCTAGAAACCCTGGCTGTTACTTCAGTGCGGCTACTAGTACTACTTTCATTCATGTCTCTCTTTCCTATTTGTGCCTTCCAAATGCACTTTTTCTAAAATGGGTTCTGAATTAATGAAAAAATGATTAAAGTGTACTGAAACAGAAAACTAATTTTCTTATCCTCCACTTTTAGTTTATTTCAGCTCAGGAGGACAGATGAGTTCTGTGCACTATTGGAGAACTTAATCATTAAAGCTGTTTTATGATTGGGATAATGAGTGCTAATGTAGATACATTTCTGTTGAATAGGGGGTGACGTGACTTAGACACCATGCACCTAGGAGAAGCAGCAGTGCTTGAGTCAGCCAATGTCGCATGCTAAAGCGGAAGTGAGGGGCTTGAATTCAGAGGATTCCTCCTCTGCCTTACACAGCACCCTCTTGGAAGCATTTCTGTAGCCAGAATCCAATGCTCAGGACCTTTTGTAGTACAGCTGGCCAAAAAAATGCAAACCAGGGTGCTTCAAACAAACTGCGGAGCAGACCCCTGTGTTGTTTTTTAGTCCACTGACTAGAATTAACAAGCGCCTCCCTGGTTTACCCAAGTTAGGTTTTGTGTAGCTAGATGTAAGTTCCATACAAATCAGGACCAGCAATATCTGTGCGGGCCGTAATGACACCCCGGGGGCCTGGAGTGGTACCCAGCCCACCTGGGTTCCTGGCAACTGTCCTTGGAGTGGAGACAAAACTCACTTGGGAGCTGATGAGGACACCACCGGGAGCTCTGACAGCAGCCTTGGCGGTGGGTAGGTGGGTGAAGGAAGCTCTCCCCAGGGTCTGGGTTTAGACTTGTACAAATACTATGTCCCTGTTTGTTTCTCTAAAACATTGTGTTATAATAACATAGATAACTCAGCTATCCCAATTTAACCAGTTTCAAGTGCATAATCAGTAACATTACATTTATCATGTAGTGCCATCACCATCTGTTACCCAACTTTTTGATCCCCTCAAACAGAAGCTCCGGCCCCATTAAGCAATGATTCCCTCTCCTCCCCATCCCACCCCACCCCAGCCCCCACCCCTGGTAACCCGTGATCTCTGTCTCTATGAAATCTGCTGCTTCAAAGTATTTCATAGAAACAGGATCCTCCAGCATTCGTCCTTTTGTGTCTGGCTTATATCACTCAACGCTATGTCTTCAAGGCCCATCCATGTTGTCCCATGAATCTGAACGTCGTCTATCTAAATCCAGACCCCAGGCCCTGCTCTCCGGGCCTCCTATCTCCTCTCCCTCCTGACAAACAGTCCAACCTTGTTTATTCAGAAGGGCTGAATTCAGTAAAAGATTTAGACTAAAGTGTATCAGGTTGCCGCTTTGTGCATCTTCCTTCTAGAAAGAAAAGGTATGCTTCTCTCTGTAAACACTATTCAGTGCAGTTAAATAAAAGGAAACGTACAGTAAAAAAAAGAAAAACTTTCACATAGGTGTGTGCGGATGCAAAAAAAAAGTCCTCAGGCTGGACACTGGGGATCTGAGCTTGCCACTCGATGTGCATTCTGTAGCGCAGTTTTTACAAAGGGGGTGACTCGGTGTAAGGCTGTGTTAATCCACTTGTGGAACAGCAGAGTCGGGGGCAAAGGATTGTGATGTTAGACCAGGCTTTTCCTGAGGGAGGGGCTTCATCTGAGGCTTCCAAGAAAAAAAAAGGGGTGGGGGGATTATGCTAGGGTTTCAGAGGCCAGAAACTTGAGGAACAAGCATTTATTTTACATTAAAAAAAAGAAAGTGTGAAGAATCCATACGGTGGATCCCAAGGGCTGGAGACAGAAGGAAAACCTGTAGACTTCACCCTGAGGCTGAGTCACCAGTGGGAGGAGAGTGGAGTCTAGACAAGGGTGTCAAACTGGGGGGCTGGGCACCCGGCAGATGCTGAGGGGTAGGGAAGGCTCCCTTCGTGCCCAGCCCCGGGGGGTGCTGATGGTGCTGGGGGAGGCCCGCTTGCCCTCCCACCTTTCACCTTTAACCTTTCACCTTCAGCCATTCCAATTACCTGCTTCTTCCTTTTTCCCTGCACAGGTCGTATTTTTCCCCACCAATATTTTTCTAGCATTTAGATAGCGATCAGTAATTAAATTTCAAACACACTGAGAGTCTTTGCCTTGCCTTGACGGAGTTCCAACTTGCTGTATTTGTGACAAAAAATAATTTTAAATACATTTTAATTAAATTTAGCTGCAGCTTTTTCCCAGATCCATGTGTTTCATTAGCTAGTTAATTTGTTAAAGGCATTTAAAGGTACAGTTATCATCATTTCATGACTTTCCTTGTCCCCTTTTCACGATCAGCTCCATAGCCTTAAGAACTAGGCGAGGTTTGACTCTTTCTGGCGGACTAGCAGCCTTTAATGGGATGTAAACGACGACTTGTTATTTTGTGCCAAAGAGGGGGGGGGGCCTCAATGATGAGAATAAAACTGCTTTTGCAGGCATGACTGTCCTCAGCTAGAGCAGGAAATACTGAAGGAAAAAAAAGTCCAAGCAGATGCCTTTTTAACTCTTCTTTTTTTATGATTTCCATGATGGGAGTGATTTTTTTTAGTATGGTGTGTCTGTGTTGTTTTGCAGGTCTGTATCTGCAGTTAGAGTCCACCAGGGCCTTTGCTTCCCAGACCCTGCACAGTTAAGGCAGGGCTTCTCACCCTTTAAATAGACCGTCAGAGAAAAAACACGTGACCTTGGTATGGAGAGACTCTATTCTAGTTGCATTAGAGGAAGGGAGACATTGCAGTGAGGAGAACGCCGTGACCACGAGGTCTGCAGGCTTCTCAAGAGACGAGGCGCATGGTCGTTTCTTTAATGGTGAAGAGTCAAGAAAACCAGGTATGGGGAAGTGGGATGAAAGGGCGAAGTGACGAGACAGTAGATCAGACTGTGGCTTATGGCCGTGTGCTGGGTGGGCTAAAGCTTAGGGATCTGGAGGAAGGGGAGAAGCCGAACCAGAATTTGCTTCACACGCATTTTGCTCTGATGGGTCAGTGGGGATAAGGTGTGCTGCTAATGATTTATTAGACAAAGAAAGGGAATTGGGGGTGGGGTATGTCTGTGCCTAGCCTTGTGCCACGTAAACGATGGGGCATCTCTGAGTCTTATCTGAGTCGTTCAGGGACGGGCTTTCTTAGCAGTAAACTGTTTTCCAGAACCCAAAGTATGTGGGGAATTCTTCAACTTCATTGTTTTCCAGAGCTACAGGGTTTAGGTCAAGGTCAACAGTGTCATTAGTTACTGATACCCATCAAAAGCAGGGGGGCCTCTGCCGGAAGAGCTCAAGTGGCCAATTCCTGAGACACCAGAGCTTCAGAGGGAGAAAGGGGTTCCTGCTAGGCCTGAAGCAGGAAGTCACATGGCCTGTCCTAAAAGTCTGTCTCCTCACACTGCCGTTGTGAAGTATCAGGATGAACCCTGTGGCCCCAGATGGCCCATAGTCCTAAGGAACTAAGTTAGGGGTGGTCTGATTCTTGGGCCCACGCGGATGGATCGCACGCAAAATGGCAGACTCAGTAGGATGGTGGGCGCCATGGTTTAGTGATTTAGTAATACAGTTTTGTATAGGTCACTTATAGGGTAACGTTTAAGCTACTGCACGTGTCAGGTGGCCCTTTTGTTTGGATGTGACTCCGTCTGGTAGGATAGCTTTGAAATTGGGGTGGGTTAGTTCCCCGCTAAGTCCCTTCATTAAAAAAATACGAGGGGCTGTCAGTAGTGATCCTAAGACTCTAAGGTGGGAAAACGGAACAAGAGGGTACAAATGGGGTCAGTCACAAGGGTTCTACATCACAAGACAAAGGTTATCTAGTTATGCAACCATTATCAGAGCGCAAGGCAGCTGGATGACAGGTCAGCAATTTCAGGAATTTCTCACTGGCGATTTTAATATACCAGAAAATAAAAAATATCAATATAACGATTCAGTCACCATAATCACTTCTTAAATCCTAACTGCTCGGTCCCATCATTACAGAACGTATGATTCAGAAGGCCGTTTGAAAACTCGTCTCTCTATGTATGTACTAGATAGAACCTTAGGAGACCCAAGTTGAGTAAATACTTCAGAGTGCTTGGAAATCCGAAGACAGCCCCTTCGTGTGAAACCTCCCACTGCACCCTTTATTCCCTAGAGCCTTTCACAGAATTGGGGAGGGCACATTCACATTCAGGGGCAAATGTCCATCGATGTTTTATTTTTGTGGCACGAACTTGAAATCTGTCAACTCCAAACACCGTCCAGCATCGGGAACAATCTAGAAGAGACTCTTGGAGATTACTCATCCATTCCCCGCAAGCCTCACCTGGATCATTAGCCACCAGGGCTGGAAGGAACTTAAACACCCACCCTGGTGTGGGGGATGCGTGCGAATCATCCAAACCTGACACATTTGCCTTTTGTCACCAGCATCTCAGAGTCCCTTTTAATAGCTCTCAGGAACACACTCCCACCACCTCCTTTGACAGGCTGGCTTTAATCAAGACCGTCAGATGCTTTTTTTTTAGTTAACCATTTTTCATTGTTTCTACTTATACTAGCTATTACCATCTCAATCACTTTCCCCACCCACCTGCACCCCTTTTGCATCCTGTCTTAAATAGGTTGCTTCCTGAACTCGAACTATAGAGAAGGGCTCATTCCTAGGTGAATGTAAGGTTCCTTCCAGGCCTTTTCTAGAGCCTATTGGTTTCTGTGTCATACCTCAGTGTTGCATGGCCTCAGTCACCCCGGGGGGGGGGGGGGGTGTTCTAAATCTCTGCAGCATGCCTGGTCTGGGGGGGCAGCTCCGCCCCGACCCGGATCCTGCCCTGCCTGGGCACAGCCCTGGGCCCAGTGCAGAAATTGCTCCCTTCCTCCCACATGCAGGCACTTTGCTCCTTTTCCCCCAGATGGTCAGGAACTCAGAGAATAGGTCCCAGGGCCTCGCCATCTCACCTCATTCCAGAACGCAGGGACGGAGACAGCAGGGCAGAGCCCCCACGGGACCCACGCACACATGGAACCGGACCCCATGGAAGGCCATCTTTAGCTCTCCAATAGGGAGGAGTTAAGATGGCCAAGGGAACTTTACTCCGCATTTGGCCAAAAGGTCTGTGAAAATGACCACCTTAGATCTCTGTGTCCAGGATCAGGAGCCACCCAGCTCTCCTCCTGGGCAGTGAGACCCTCACTTTTGGGACTGTCTCGTAACCGGCCTGAGGGAAGCCCTTTCCCTGTCCATGGGGCTCGTGGGT
Organism: Tamandua tetradactyla; assembly: GCF_023851605.1. Lineage (NCBI taxonomy): Eukaryota > Metazoa > Chordata > Mammalia > Pilosa > Myrmecophagidae > Tamandua > Tamandua tetradactyla. The sequence goes on from NC_135344.1 coordinate 75,716,217, forward strand.
TCCAGGTCTGCGGGTTGTGCTTGCTTTGAGCATGTGGGGATGTGGCCTGTGCGGGGCATGCTGATTTGCTTGAAGGTTGTTTTTAATTCCTATCTGTCTTCCCCACTCGACAGGGCTCCCCATGAAGCCAGGGGCCAGTTCTATCCCTAGTGCCTGGCACATAGTGGTGTAACTGATCCCCTGCTGGCAGCGATGCAAGCCGAGCCCCAACCCAGGTTCCATGGTCTCAAAACTAAAGGAATTTAGAGATGAGAGAGCCAGGAGGCATAGTAGTAAAGTTTATTAAAAGAGAACTTTATTTAAAAGAGAGGTACATGTTAGAGAGGTGTTCTAGTTTGCTAGCTGCCAGAATGCAATATACCAGAAACGGAATGGCCTTTAAAAGGGGGAATTTAATGAGTTGCTGGTTTACAGTTCTAAAGCTGAGAAAATGTCCCAATTAAAACAAGTCTATAGAAATGTCCAATCTAAGGCATCCAGGGAAAGATACCTTGGTTCAAGAAGGCCAATGAGGTGTTCAGGGTTTCTCTCTCAAGTGGAAGGCATGTGGCGAACAGAATCAGGGCTTCTCTCTCAGCTGGAAGGGCACATGGTGAACGTGACATCATCATCTGCTAGTTTTCTCTCCTGGCTTCTGGTTTCATGAAGCTCCCCGGGAGGCATTTTCCTTCTTCATCTCCAAAAGTTGCTGGCTCATGGACTCTGCATCTCATGGCTACATCGTTCTGCTCTCTCTGAATCTCTTATTCCCCTTTTATAGGACTCCAATAAACCAATCAAGACCCACCCAAATGGGTGGAGACATGTCATCACCTAATCCCGTTTAACAACCACTCTTGACTGTATCACATCATCCAGGGAGATGATCTGATTACAGTTTCAAACATAGACTATTGAATAGGGATTATTTTACCTTCATGAAATGGGATTTATATCAAAACATGGCTTTTCTTAGGGGTCATAGTTCCTTTCAAACCAGCACAAGAGGTTAGCGCGGATGTGCCCAAGGAAGGGACACACACTCAGTGGGGTGGACCAGCTTGTTTTATAGGAAAGTTTTGTAGGTTTCCACAGTAACCTTTGAATACTAAGTGTCTTCTTTGCTCGATGAGGAGACAGCTAGCAGAATTAGTGGTTTGTGGTCACATACCTAAAATCTGTCTTTGGACAAATGGTTAACTATCTTTATGACCCTGCGTTTCCTGTCATTAACCAAGAGTTTGCTTTGGGCCCAGAATTTTACAAGCTTTAATGGTTTGGGGAGGTTTCAGTGGTTTGGGGGGATTTGGGGGCGTTAGGGAAACGTTTGTTCCAAGAAGTTTGCAGGGCTGTATTAGTTCCTTTGAAGCTAGATGAGAGGTTGGTAAGGGACTTGTAGTTGTCTGTTAACTTTTTCAGAGCTGAATAGGAAACCAGGGACTTACACTTGCCCTGTTTTATCCTGCTTCAGTAGGAGCTCAGTAAATACTGATTGAAAGGAGGAGAAGTTTCCACCTTTGCCTCTCCTCTTGCTGAAAGCCAGTGTACCCATTTCCTAGCAGTCAAGACAAAACACCCTGCAGTTGGTGGCCTTAAATTATGGGAATTTATCAGCTCCCAGTTTTGAGGCTAGGAGAAATCCAAAATCAAGGCATCATCAGAGCTATGCTTTCTCCCCAAGCACTGGCGAACTGGGGCTGGCTGCAGGTGACCCTTGACCCTGGTCCTCTCCATCGCGTGGTGACGCACAGGACCGTGTCTTCTCCCTGTTCTGAGTTCCATGGACTTCCAGCTTCCAGCTGTTCCCCTTGGCCTCTCCCTCTGTGTCCTTCCCTATGAGGCCTCCGGAAACAGGATTGAGACCCGTCCTGACCGAGGCGGGCCGCACTTAAACTGAAGCAACCTCATCAGCAGGCCCTACTTATAGAGAATTCACCCCCACAAGAGTGAACTAAGATTAAGAGCATGGTTTTCTGGGGCACACAGGTGCAAGCCGCCCCAGCTGGGAAGGGCCTGCAGCGAAGGTTGGTTGTATTGGAGGGGGCATGCGGAGATGGGGTGCCACACAAAATACCTCCATGGCAGGTCGGGCATCTCAGCCGCTTGCTGTCTGGCCTCTCTTCTGCTGGAGAAGGAGAGGGAAAGGAGGACATTTCGTTCACTCAGCAGTTACTAGGGTTCGCTCTGAGAAGCACAGGGGTCAGCAAGACAGAGACCTGCCCTCAGGGATTCACATTCTAACTGAAGCCATAGATAATAAACAGATCAACACATAAATATCAACACATGATGTAGAAAAATCAAGGAAGGACGGCTCGGAGATGGACAGGGTGCTGCTTCAGGTGAGGTAGACAAGGACGGACTCGCCAGCTCCAAACTCTGAAAAGAACATTTCGAGGAGACGGGCGAGCAAGGGCGTGCCCACCTCTGAGACAGGGAGATTTAACGTGTTTGAAAAATAGCAAGAATGGCCCGACCTTACACTCAGATACAACGCAATTTCCTTTCCTTCAGGTTCATTTTCCCCCCTCCCTTGATTTTGCTTTGCATTTCTAAGGAAAATCTGACATGAACTGCTGCGATAATCTTACACAACGACCTTCACCAGGTGTGCACACCAGATTCACACTGCTCACACACGAGCACTCACATACACACTCACTCAGCGCCACTCTGGGATCTCATTAGGAACTTGTGCTAAAGGAGCATCTGTCACGTTCCACTTTTATTGGCATTGCAACCCCTTCATCCACTAACACAGCCTTGGAAGAGAGGCCCATGCCCCCTTCCCAATTCCAGAAGTGCCCCTTCCCCAGCCCCAAGCACATGGCTGTGGGTAAGAGGGAAAATTGATGCACTCCTTTTTTTTTTTTTAAGACACTTCCCTCTAGCCTCTCTAATACACCATACACTAAAAAGGGGATATCTATATGATGTGTAAGAATAACCTCCAGGAGAACCTCTCGACTCTGTTGGGAATCTCTCAGCCACTGACACTTTATTTTGTCTCGTTTCTCTCTTCCCCCTTTCGGTCAAGAAGATTTTCTCAATCCCTCAGTGCTGAGTCCCAGCTCGTTCTAGGATTTCTGTCCCAGATTTTTTGCTCTTTAGTCCCTCAGTCTAAAAGGTTGTCCAGCCAGGTGCACACTCAGGAAGGAAGGTGGGAAGTTACCCCGGCTGCCCTCCCTGACCCCGCGTGGGCGGGATGCCCTGAAGCTTACCCTCCCGGACTTGCCTGAGCATCTGGTGGAGCCGCACGCGGTCCCGCGGGAGAAGCTGCCGCACGCGGGTGCTGACGTGGGCCGGTTTCCCTTGCAGCTTCCTGGAGAGGATCGACAGCGTCAGTCTGGTTGACTACACACCCACGGACCAGGTAAGTGGGACAGAGCCCGTGACCTCCCACCGGGAAGGTTTGAAGCTGGGCTACTTCCCTGTGGTTATTTTTAAAGAGGATGAAGGGAAAACGCCTTAAAATAGCTGCTGCTCGCCAACTCTGGGTGCTGCGTGGGTTGGGGGGCGTTACCAAGTCCTACATCCCTGCTCCCAGTACGAGGACACAGACTTAGTAGGTATCTGAAATTGCCAATATCAAAGTAATTTTATGTGCGGGATAGGAGCAGGCAGTTTTGCCTCCTCTTGCAGCTGTCAGCGGAGACACTCGGCCATGCCTTCCCCAGCGTGGTGAGCTGTGGCTGTTGGCCCTGTGCCCCAGGGGTCAAGTGCAGGCAGCTCCCAGAGCTGAGCCAGAAGACGCACCACCCCAGATCCGTGACAGCAAAGAGGGTCTCTCTGGGCCCCCTCTGGGACCTGCAACCCTGTGGGCACCTGGGCAGTCGGAGAGCCCTGAAGCTGCTGGGCTCTGGAGCCTATGCCCATTCTGCGGGAGGGAGCCCTAGGACAGCCAGGAGAGGCTCCGTGCAGAGGGACCCCCCAGTCTGTCTCCCAGAGGGGCTGAATTTAGGCACCCTCTGAGGCTCTCTCTTCTTCTCTGTCTTCCCTGAAGCCCCCCCTTCCTGTGAGCCTGACCCCCAGAGCTGCAGCTGGTGCAGCAGTGGGGGCCTCCCCCCACCCACTCCATCTTCTAGGACCACTGCGAAGTGGCTGTTTCAGGGGCTTCGCTAGGGATCGGGTGGTCGGGAAACTCTGTATTGGCCAGATGTCCAAGGGGAATCGGCCGCACCCAGCTGCACCGTTTCTGCAGCCACTGGGACCACGCGCGTTGGGGGGATTTGTTACTTTACCCCAGCATCTTTTATCTTGGTGAGAGTAAATCTGAATCCTCTAGCATCCAGCCTGTACCATTCGTGACGTATGAATGCAGAGTTTTACCCCCAGGCTTGGTTTCTCACCCAGTTGGTTCTGTATTGGTGAATGGTGGCAGCCCTAACAGGAGAGTGTCCCCAGAGCTACAAATCAAGAGTGTCAGGGCAGGGTGGTCAGAAAGATGCCCTCACAAATGATGATAACAAGATGCTTCAAGGAAGCAAAGCCCAGTTATCACGTCTCTACGGTCCAAACCAGCCCATTGATTGCAGTTTTCTCTGGGGGATGAGACCCAGACTGTGTCTGAGTTAAGCACTTAGTGTTGTTTCTTTTGCAACTGGAAGGAGTTGTTTGAATGTTAATTTGGAGCGAGAACGATGTCACCACTCGTTGGCTTCCCTGCTCTTGCTTTCAGGACCTCCTCAGATGCAGAGTCCTCACGTCGGGAATTTTCGAGACACGATTCCAGGTGGACAAAGTGAACTTCCAGTGAGTGTACGGCTCCAAGGAGATGGGGTGGGGAGTCCGCTCTGCCAGGGGCCAGGGCAGCTGCCCGCAGGGCTCCAGTAGCGGGTGGGGGCGTCCGTACCTCGGACCTGCACAGTGCATTGCTGGCGGCTGCACTCCAGAAGGGCCGAAGTGCAGGTTTTTATCACTTAACCTTCAAGCACAGATAGGACACCCCGAAGGAAAACCCTTTGTTCCGCCTGGACTCGGTAAGCTTGGTCCTCCAGTGTCCCGGAGCCTCATCCAGTTCCTTCTCCCGGTGATTCCCCTTCAGGCTGCTTAGGCAGTTTGAGAACTGAAGTGAGCTTGCCTTTTTGTCTTCTCTGGAGTCCCCTGGACAGCCCAAGCACGGACTCCTCTGAATACCTCTCTTTTCTTCACTTTTCCTCCGAATAATAAGGAAAGCCCCACGCTGGGTGCTCTGTGCCATCCCGCTGCTGCCTGGTCCCTGCTCTGTTACTCTGCCCCCACTCCAGGAGGGTCCTGTCCCCTGACCCCATTCCAGGCCATCGCCTCACTGCCATGCAGTGAGTCCTCCCCAGGTATCGCTGAGCTCGCCTCCGTTGCCTGCTTGTCTTTCCCTATTATACCGGGGGCCCACTGTTGCCTCTGCCCTCTAATGTCCAAAGCACCCTATGGCGACCCAGACCTTCTCCTCCAGCCCCGCGTGCCCCCTGCCCCTGCCCTGGCCCCTGCCTCGTCATGCTGACCGCCCTCTGTGTCCTTCTGGTGCCCCTGCTCATGACCAACCTCTCCCCCCCAGCTCTGCCCTGGCTCGTCCTGTCCCCTGGCTGCCCTGCACTGGGCCAGACCCCCCGAGTCTACCGAGGCTTGCTTCGTCCATCTCAGCCCACAGTGACTTCTGGGAATTGCTCTGGCACCTACTGTATTTCTCAGCCCCTGGTGACTGGCCCTGCTCTCCCTTTCCCGAGATGTTTACGTGTGTCTGTTTCAGCTTAGCCAGCATGGAGGTGGTGAGCGGCCTAGGGCAGGGGACCTCCTTGGTCTTCTTCTGCTTGTTCTGAAGCCCCCACTGCTCCCAGCCTCTCCTCAGTGCACAGCTGAATCACAACTACTTTTCTTTTTTTATTTAACTTTTCCTTTGGCAACTACAAAAATAATACAAAACCCATACAGAGGCCTCCAGTATTCCCCCCACCCAGATACACAGATCCATCAACTCTTAGTATTTTGCTACATTTGTGATATTATTCTATCTATCCATTTGTCTGTCCATCTGTCAATCCACCCATCCATTTGTCTGTCCATCCATCTAGCTGTCTGTTTTTCTGTCTGTCCATCCATCTAATTATACATCTATCTGTCCATCCATCCATCCAGTTATACATCTGTCTGTCCATCCATCCATCCATCCATCCATCCAGTTATACTTCTGTCTGTCCATCCACCCATCCATCCATCCAGTTATACTTCTGTCTGTCCATCCACCCATCCATCCATCCAGTTATACTTCTGTCTGTCCATCCACCCATCCATCCATCCAGTTATACATCTGTCTGTGCATCCATCAATCTACTCCTAAACTTATGAGAGTAGGTTGTATACATCATGTTCCTTGAATATTTAATACTGCCATACACATTTCCTTAGAACGAGGGTATTCACTTATATAACCATACGCCTTAACTGCAGTTGTCAAGTCCAAGAGCTTTAGCACTGACGTGGAGCTCACCTCATCTGTGTCCTGGTTGGTGAAGAACGCCATCCTGACGCTTGTCAGGGCTCGGGACATGGATGAGACTCACGCAGGTCTCACGCCATTGGGAGAGGTGCTCCGTGAGATGGGCCATCTGCGTGGCTTATGGGCTCACACCTGTTTTAGCCAAGACCCTGGTGCGGTGGAGCCATTAACAACCAAGTTCTCCTCCACAGCAGTGATTTAGTTTAAACCTTCTTCCCTCATCACCTCCCAAGCGCTCGCCGAGCGCCTCCTTTTTGCCTACGTGGCATGTGCAGAGCGTGACAATTCAGGTCTGGTAGGGTCATCGGCATGTGTGTCCAGGACGGTTACACATGGACTGGTCACCCTGAAGTGCACATGTGGCTTTACGGAAGGGAGGCCTCTGAGAGCCAGAGATGCCTCAGAGGGTTCAAGAGGAGAGCGTCTCTGCAGCCAGGCAGAGGGCAGAGGGAGCCTGAGGACACGGCTGGGAGCTGGCCGGGGACATCAGCCAGCTGGTGGGTCTTGGGGTGCAGCCCTGGGCTGGGGCCAGGGTGCAGAGAACCATGAGCGGACAGGGTGTTCTGGACTCAATTTGGGGAGTGAGAAGGACCCACCGTAGGTCACTGAGCCAAGGAGTCTAGTGCCCAAGAAGAGGGATCCACAGAGAGCCTCTATCGATTCTTAAGAGACAAGCATGAAATAGTCACTGGAGATGAGACCCACAGTGTCCGAGACACTAGAGCAGGTTGTAAGAAGGCTCTGTCCCTGCTGGAGACTCAGGCCTGAATGTCTGAGCAAAACCTGGTACACATTCATAATGATTTCACTTTTTTTTCCTGTGTTTTTCTTTTAAAGCAGTTGTAAGTTTACAAGGAAATCACACAGAAAGCACAGTCCCCGTGTATCCCTGCCACACACACACAGCTTCCCTGTTATTCACATTTTGCATTAGCAGAATACCTTTGCTACAGCTGAGGAACCAATATCATTATGACAATATTTTAACAGCAGTCCACAGTTTGCATTAGGGTTCACTCATTGTGTTGGCTTTCTATGTTTTTTTTTAATGGTTTTAACATGCATACAACATAATGTCCCATTTTGCTCTCTTTCAAGTGGGCAATTCAGTGGCATTAATTACATTTCAGAATGTTGTGCCACCATCACCACCCAAACTTTGCCATCACCCTAAAAGGAAACTCTGTATTAGTTAAGAATTAAATCCCCACTCCCCACGCCCAGTCCTACCCCTGGTAGCCTACATATCAGCTGCATGTATTAAGTGCCTCCTGCGTGCTACTAAACACTGTGCCAGCTTCTTCATACGTCCTCTCTGACCCTCCACCCACCCATGGACTCACAGGTGATAGGTCAGCAAAGCAAGGGAGAGGCTGAGCCACTGGTAGCCCCAGACCCTGGCAGCAGGCTGGAGGGGGCAGGCGGTTGCCACAGCCCCACTCAGAGCCACACGGGGGCGGCTGCCTCACAAAGTAGAAAAGCCCAAGAGTGCAGTGACTTCCTAGGGCCCCCAGATCATTCTCTTCCCATTGCATTTTCACAGCATGTTTGATGTCGGAGGCCAGAGGGATGAAAGGAGGAAGTGGATCCAGTGCTTTAACGGTAAGTTTATGCTGTCAGGAAAACCACGATGACTCTGACACTGTGACCACTGTGTTTAGGTATTTCTGAATTAGAAATGCTCTAATCTATTTAGTATGTAAAATTCAGTTTTTTTAGAAGATTGTTATTCTCCTGCTATAAATATGAATCTCATAAACAAGGAATTTAAGCATCCCAATTTACAGTTTTCACCTACACGGGTAGGTTCCCCGTCTCCATTTCTGAAACCACCCAGTCATACCTGCAGTACTTACTCACATCATTCTTATCATTACAAATGATGATCTCCACAGAAACGAGTAGTTCTTGGGAGTGTCCTTTGTCATAACCCCACAACGAATATCCATGCTTGACCAAATGCATCCTTTCTTCTCTGTCCTTCCACCAAGACGTCACCGCGATCATTTACGTGGCAGCCTGCAGCAGCTACAACATGGTGATTCGGGAAGACAACAACACCAACAGGCTGAGGGAATCCCTGGACCTCTTTGAAAGCATCTGGAACAACAGGTTACCAAAATAGCAACCTGGGTGTCACCCCCAGGCTGCATTTTATTAAAACTGCCCCTCAGCTCACTCTCATTTTTATTATTCCAAAACACTTTTCCCACCTTAGTTTGCCAGGCTGCTGTGACAAATGCCACACCCTGGGTTGGCTCAAACCACCAACGCTTCTTGGCTGGCGGTTTTCGGAGGCCAGGAGTCCCAAACCAAGGCCTGAGCCAGGCCACACTTCTGCCCGGGGTCCATGGCAGTCTGCCTGCTGCTGGCTCTCCTTGGCCTTCCCCACGGGTGGGTTTCTCTGCCCCCTGCATCTGAATTCCTTCTGCATGTAAAGGCCTCCAAGAAAGTGGATGAAGGTCCACTCTGGTTCAGGCTGGCCATGCCTAAGCAGGATCTTAGGAGACCCTGCTCAAAGGTGAATCCGGGGCAGGCCACGGTGGCTCAGCAAAAGGCAAGAATGCTCACCTGCCATGCCAGAGGACACGGGTTCAATTCCCGGTGCCTGCCCATGTTAAAAAAAAACAAAAAAGTGAGTCCCCACACTGGCCGATGGTTCATCTTCAAAGGACCCTACTTCAAATGCGTTCACACCCAGGGGTGCAGAGATTAAGATTACGAAAGTATCTTTTTGTTGGGTTACATGATTCAGTCTATCACATTTCCTTCCTGATAAAACCAAAACTATAAGAGGTATCTATGTCTTTTAGTCCGTATAATGTATACTTAGATCAGGCGTATTCCTAGGTGAAGCTTGAATAGTGCTTTATCAAAAAACTTTCAATCTCTGATACAAAAGCATAAGATTTTATCCAGCCTTCAAAATCGGTTTTGTTTGACGTCTACAATTTAGGAAGGCCCAGTTGATAACATTCAGTAATAATCAGATGACCTCTAAAACCACTGACAGTGCAATGTAACAGCTTCATCAGGTTTGAAATTGCTTGAATTGCAAAGTAACAATAGAAGTGATTATTTTAGTAAGGAATATCTAGCCAAAAAAAAAAAAAGCACACACACATAATACATACATACATAGTTAAAAATCCATTTCTTCTGAAACACTTAGGAAGAAATATCACCAAGAATACAACTAGATAAGATGGAGCCAACGTAAGTTGACATTGCAAAAGGTTTGGATAATCAGTAGAAGTATTTTTCTGTCAAAGGTTCAACTATCTTGTTTTCTAGAATTTAGATGGTTAATAAGAAAGAGAGAGGGGCAGGAAGAAACCCTGAATATTCAGAGGAATATTATGGACTCATTATGAATTTATAAATATTCATGTGGGAAAATGACCAGACATTGTTAAATGACAAGGCAGATTAAAAATCACGTTATTTTTATAAAAATAAATGTAAGTACAAAAAAACCTAGGAGTCAAAACATGAAAATTCTAATAGTATTTGTCTCTGGATATTAATTGTATTTCATTGTTTCTATATATTTTTATATAATTTACGATTTGCTTTTACAAGGATTTTCTATTGTGTGGCGGGGCTAACCATTAAAGCTATTTCCACTGGGGAGAAAGATGTTTTTCATTTATATTCAGATTCTCATATACTTATCAGTCAGCCTGATTCTTTTGGAGAAATATAGTTTCCAAAGGTTTTTGCTGATTTACATAGCTAAGCCAGCAAATTCTCATTTCTATTTAATGAAACAGAGACCTCTCCGTAGTTTACTTTCACTCCTACGAACCACTCTCACTTTTGCCGCCAAGGAAAGTGCAGAAAACCTAGGTCTGATGAATGTCGTGTTCCAGAGCTGGAGAACTCGGGGGCTGAGGAGACCTGTTCCAAGGAAGCGGGCAGGCGGGGAGATGAGCCAGCCACACGTGCAGTTCTTTATGAGTAAATTTTACTGCAAAAATCCATGTGTATTTGTTACAAAAGTGCATCTTAGCTTTGGTACTGGTACATTTAAATCCTCAAGAAGGGTTGAATTACAAAGTGCTGAGCTGTTGCACTAACTAAGCTGTATTTGTTTATCACATGTAAGTGTCCCGTTCACCTGTGGAATATGGGCGCAGGACAATAGTAGACAACCATTCTGCAGCCTCTGTATTTCCAGGAAGATGACAATGTTCTCCTTTTAGCATAGTAACTCCTACGTTCAAGGTCCTTCCACAGACCAGAGTATGTGAAATTCGTGTGTTTATTTCTCTTTTTCAGGTGGTTACGGACCATTTCTATCATCTTGTTCTTGAACAAACAGGACATGCTGGCAGAAAAAGTCTTAGCAGGGAAATCTAAAATCGAAGACTATTTCCCAGAGTATGCAAATTACACCGTTCCTGAAGATGGTAAGGTTTCAAAATGTGTTTCTCCTGGATTAAGCACGATAAATAATTGGTTTTTTCTTAGCCCTACAGCTATGATTCAGAAGTTCTGATGGCTCTAAGGAATTCAGTCAATTTAAATCAATTCTCTCTTCTGCTGCCCCTGTCCTAAAGTATAAGGGTATTAAAAAGCCCTAGTTAGGATTCCATTTCTTTCTCATTCTTTAACGTCGCATTCAGTCGGTGCAGCAGGAGAAAGGGCAGTTTGGGAACGGGAATGTAAGTTGTTTGCTGGAGTAATTTCTGCCTCCTTCGTTTCTCCAGTTGAGTGTCCATTGCGCCTGGTGTCTTGTTAAGCCCTTTCCATAGACTTTCCCACAACCTCGCAGGAATCCTGCATGGTAGTTTGTGTCTTTCGCATTTTTCCCTGGGGAAACCGAGGCTGAGAGAGGTAAATTAACTTGTTCAAAACCACAAGGGTGGAGACTGAACACAAGGCAGTTCCTGAGCCCAGCTCTTGTTCCCACGTGCATGCTTTTACCCCTTTTACCCACTGTGCTTCTTAGCTCTAGCCTGCAGCAGCATCTTTAGTTTGGCTCCAACATTGGAGATTTCTAATAAAGGTGACCGACCACCGTGGTTGGGCTGAGACTGGGGAGTCTCCGGGGCCTGGTCCTTTCAGTGCTAAAACCAGGGGAGTCCTGGCCAACCAGGGAGCGCTGGTCACCCTATTTCTAAAGATACACTTTAGTTTTCAGCGTATACTGAGTCCACCAGAATCTTGTAGGAGGGATTTTTTTTTAAAGGCAAAATAACACCATTTGTTACATTTTAAATCCCAAACTAAATAAAGCAGAATAAAAAGGACTTCCCTAGAAACTTCAGTGAAGATTTGGGGGATTTATAATTTAATTATCCATGAAAGAAAAAAACAAACAAACATGACATTTGTAATTCAACTTTCTTGCGCCTTATGTACCATTTCCTTTTCTTTAGGATGGTAGAGACCTTAGAGAGCATATCCAAGGGAAAGTCTGGAAGCACATTGAGTCTTTTAAGAAAGCTCTACTGCTAATTATTTTCCTTATTCCTAGAAAAAGAAGTTGGGAATCTGTCGTGTAGTCTAGCTCTCCTTTTCCTCTCACCAACCATCCCCATAGAAGGCAAAACAAGTTAGAAGTCCAGGCTCAAATCCTGCGTAGATCTCACTAAGATTCCTTATAGCCTTAGCAGGCACCTTAAGGAGTCAGGCGGCGGTGTTTTCCAGGTGGGTTGCTGTTCAGGTGTGCAGCTCACCTGAGGGAGGTCTCTGAGACTCACTCTTGCAGCCCCTCTGTTGCCAGCACTAATGTTCTCCAAGGTTACTTTTTCCCACTGACCATCAGCCCCCACCTCCCATCAACCCTTTTTAGCTGTGGGGCTCACCCCCAAAACATCTAGCTCTGCAGGTACCTGCCTCTCGGCAGACATGACAGCATGCCTTCCCACCTGGCTCGGCACAGCCAGGGGCCCCATCACCTGTTCCCACGTGGGTGCCCTTCGGGAATGATTTGTACTGTTCTTTCTGCAAACCACGGAGGGCAGCGACATGGGCATTCCGGCCAGTAGCCTAGATTTTAGGAACAGATCTCATGGGGTCACAGAAAATATTAGAATGAGCCCATGAATGTAGACTCTGTAAGGGGAAATGTCCCAAGAGGGGCCTAGAGTTGGAGCAGGTAAATGGGGCGGGTTTCCAAATCGGAGACTCCAAATGCCAGAGCCTGTCGTAGAGTGGGGATGGCAAGGCCTTCCCTGGGGAGGCCACTCCGCCGGGCGCTGCCCCTGCCAGCACCAGCTCGGGCCACTCTGCCTGATGGAATGACCCTGGCGGTGAAGAGAGCCTTGGGGTTTGCTTTAGTCACTGATGGTCACTGACGGTATGTTTTCATTTTGCCCCAGTGGGAGTTATCTTGGGGGGGAAATGTTTTAACAGAGCTATAGCTACTAAAATGTAAATGATTTGAAAGAAGAGGGGAATGAAAATTACCTTTTAGTTTGACCTGAACACCCCGTGTATTTTGATGCTGTGAATGAATATACACCAGTCCAACAATGTTCATTCCTTTTATGTTTTCCAAAGTTGTGCCTTGGTCTCACGTTGCTTAAATACAATTTCATTTTTAATTTCCACAGCAACACCAGACGCAGGAGAAGACCCCAAAGTTACAAGAGCTAAGTTCTTTATCCGGGACCTGTTTCTGGTATGTCACTTTATGAACCCTTGTTTTCCTGCCACCTCAGGGGCACCAGCAAACCACTCACCTTACCTCTACAGGAGCTCATTTCATCTTCTCCCAAATTCTGAGAGACGAGAGAAGGTGTTGCCTTCATTTCCCAGCTGAGCAGACAGGCTCAGAGGGGTTAGGTTTCCTACCACAGGACACACAGCCTCTAAGCAGCAGACCAGAGGGGGCCAAGCGAGTCCAGAGCTCCGTGCCCTGAACCCCACGGCCCCTACCATGGCACTTAGGCTAGATGTTGCTCACTCGTGTTTTCCAAAAAGAGGGAAAAGGCAGTCTGAAACACAAGCACCCGTGCTCCAGCGCTCCTCCACAAGGATACACTAAAGGGTCACGCAAAAAATAAACCTATTTGGGAGTGCGAGGGTGGTTACGTGGTAGAATTCTCCCCTGCCATGCTGGAGACCTGGGTTCGAGTCCCAGCCTATGCACTTCCCAAACAAAAATACAAAAACAAATTCAACAAATGGTGCTACAATAACGGGATAGTCACATAGAAGAAAGAATGAAATGTGACCCTGCCATACAGCATATGAAAAAAGAAAAAAAAGAACCTGTTCAAATTCAGGCATTTCCTTTTTTTTCTTTTCAATTTTTTACTTTGAAATAATTTCAAACTTACATGAAATGTGAAAGAATAGTACAAACCGTTCCCTATATACTCTTCACCCTAACTGACCAATTGTTAAATTTTGCCATGTTTCATCTATCTGTTCATCTATCTCTCTGCCATCTCCTTTTTGAACAGCCTGCCATGTGAGGCCGACTGAGTTTTTACCAGCTTGAGACTAGTAAATGCCAAGATGAGGCCAAGATCATTTTCCAGTAATATCAAAAGTGCATTTGCAATTAAACATTTGTTGTTTGGCTATTTACTTTTAGGAAAATGGGAAGTCTTAGTGCAGGCCTGGGTGGCTGGCTACATATAACACATCATTCCAGCCGTGTGAGCCCCTGAATCCCTGTCTCCAGCCTGGGGGGCCTGTAATCTGCTGATCAGAGCCTCCATCTGGCCTCTCAGGGGCCCTGTGCTCTGTCTTTCTCCCAGCGCAAGCCAGTGTGACTTGCCTCTTGAATCCCATGTTGAGTTAGAGAGTAGCAGTGATAAGAAATCAGGTCTCAAAATAAAGCGTCAATGGCTGAGAGATTCCAAACAGAGTCGAGAGGTTATCCTGGGGGTTATTCTTATACATTAAATAGATATCACCTTGTTATTCGAGATGTAATGGAGAGGCTGGAGGGAACTGCCTGAAAATGTAGAGCTGTGTTCCAGTAGCCATGTTTCTTGAAGATGATTGTATAATGATATAGCTTTCGCAGTGTCACTGTGTGATTGTGAAAACCCTGTGTCTGATGCTCCTTTTATCTACCTTATCGATAGACGAGTAAAACATATGGATTAAAAATAAATAATAGGGGGAACAAATGTTCAAATAAATTGAGTAGATTGAAATGCTAGTGATCAATGAAAGGGAGGGGTAAGGGGTATGGTATGCATGAATTTTTTCCTGTTGTCTTTTTATTTCTTTTTCTGAATTGATACAAATGTTCTAAGAAATGATCATGATGACGAATATACAATTATGTGATGATATTGTGAGTTACTGATTATAAATGTAGAATGGAATCATCATATGGTAAGAATGTTTGTTGTTATGTTTTAAAAAATTTTTTTAATTAATTAAAAAAAAAAATCAGGTCTCTCTCACATATTCCCCAAAGTACATTTGGAAGAACAGGAGTTCCTCAGGAAATTACCAGGCAGTATGGGGGAGAGTCCTGTGGTTAAATGAATTGTGGAAATGCTGTGTTAAACGATATGAGAGAGGTTTCTTTATTGCAGGACTTGTCAGAACCTTTACTGCGTTCACATGCGTTGTGAGTCTCTTCAGTAAGGGAATTTAGTTTGTAGTATAGTAGGGGATCCCTTTTTTTCTTCGCCAAGGAACATCTTGCAGACCAGTGCTCTATTAAATGCTGTTCTAATGAGAACTGGGCAGTTAACTGAGCGTGTAAATGGTGGACATTTAGAGCCATGATTAGATGCAGGTCACGCCACCAAGTGCAGACCTGAGAGAGAAGACTTCAGCTCTGCACAATGTACAAACTGGACTGTTTTGCATTTTACAGTTCTGAGAAATAGAAGGTAGGCAGCGTCTCCTCTTGTTTTGAACTGTGGGATTCGCCTGGGCAGTGACAGGGTGTGAGAAGGTTTGAGTTGGAGCCTGGAAGGTGCAGACTTGGCTGGCAGCCAGGGCTTGTCGCAGAATTATTTACAGTTTCATTGGACAGGAGCAAATCTCAGGTGGAAAACACAGTGGGACCGAGGTTATAAACGGAGAGGGAGGCACAGCGGAACGCCCTGCCCTGCTGAAGTTGGCCAGGGAAGGGGGAGGGTAGAGCGAGAAGAAATCCAGATTGAGAACAGTTCACTTGTTCCTCTAGCTGAGATGGTTTTCCTTAAATGTGTGTCACAGCCATCGCCTGAGAAAGATACTGACTGTCAGGCGGGCTGTCCCAGACAGGGCCACTTCCCCCCACGAACCGGGGGGCAGATGCCATCTCCTAAGGCAGGCAGACCCACAGCGTGAGCCAGCCAGGCCTGAGACCCAGGTGTCCCCAGATCCCCCAGCATCCTGCCCTCGCTGGTGACCCCAGCGTTCCTGCCAGGTTTCGTCACCACCCCCCCCCAGCGTCCTGCCAGGTGTGCCCCCCAGCATCCTGCCCTCGCTGGTGACCCCAGCGTCCTGCCCTCGCTGGTGACCCCAGCGTTCCTGCCAGGTTTCGTCACCCCCTCCCCAGCGTCCTGCCAGGTGTGCCCCCCAGCATCCTGCCAGGTGTCTCCCCATGTCCTACCCCCTGTTCCACCCCAGACTCCTACCAGGTTTCCTCCCTGGAGTGTCCTGCCAGGTGTTCCCCCACTAGTGTCTTACCAGGTTTCCTATCCCCTAGCTTTCTGCCAGGTGTTCCCCAGTGTCCCGCCAGGATGCCAGGTGCTCCTTCTCGCCCAGCATCTTGCCAGGCAGCTCCTCCCCACCTTCCATTGGTCACCCCTGGTGTCCTGTCAGCACTGGGAGCCAGCCATGACCCTCAGCTAGAAGGCCACCAGCAGCCAGAGCCCCGGCCCTGGGCAGACCCCTCCAAGGGAGCATCGTCCTCCTTTCACAGCAGAGGATGACAGGTGTTGTCAGTCACCTGCATCTTCACACAGTCACACGTGTTCTCTCTCTACGCCTCCTGGGCATGATTCGAGCTCCCGAGTCTCCTCACCTTGACCACGCGTGTCCTCCTGAGACGGGACCTTGGGTGCTGGGCAGCTGGGTGACCCGGGAAGCAGAACCCAGCCCTGCCTGCTTCCCTCGGCCACTTTTATTTCTAGCCTGTTTAATGCACATTATGGGAAAAGCAGGTGTGTTCGAAGTTTGCAAATTGCAACCACCTTTGCAATGACCATTCCCTAAGTTTTCGTGACACTAGGCAGGACCAACCCAATCAACCAAAAAGCTATTTTCGCTCACTCACCCAGGCTTCCCGTGTGTCCACCAAGTGCCTCTCCTGTGCTCTAGGGTGAAAAAGCAGTAGCCTACACGGTCCAGTGCCCACGAGGTTAGAAAGGGAAACAAACCAAACATTTGTCCAAGACAAGCCCAACTATTCTAAAAATAAGTCTCCCCTTCTGTGCCGAAGTCCCATAGCCTAAGACATCCTCACAGCCCTTCTCCAAAAGGTGTTTCACAGAGTGATCTGCCAGGAGGAAAGGGTGGGGAGCGAAGGGGAAGAGGGTGGTCTCCAAGGAGGGGCACTCATCTGGGCACAATGCACAGGGCATATCACTCGGAGACCACCCATGTATTGCCCTGAGTTGCCCTGAGTTGTGTGCCAACAGAGCCCTTCTCTCTAAGGCCGTGGACTGGGCAAGCCCCACCCCCACCCCCGGAAGGGCAGGGGCCCACCACCCTGGAGGAGGCTGCAACGCTTGTCACGTGTGGCTATTTAAATTAAGTCAAATTAAAAGTTAAAAATTCAGTTCCTCAGTCCCAGCAGCCGGTAATAGTGCCTGCCATGCTGGGCAGGGGAGAGGTAGAATATTACAGTTATCACAGAACCTGCTATTGGCTGGCACTAGTGGGGACCTTGGTTACCGGAAAATTGTACCTTGGATTCCACTTGCAGTGACTGATCTTTTTTGTTGTTACGTAATGCAATTTTATTGAGATTTACTCACACACCCTACAATCCATTCAAAGTATGCAATCAGTGGCTCACAGTCCTATCACGTAGTTGTGCATACAGCAGTGGTGGCTGTTTTTCTTTCTTCTTTTTCCAGTTACGTTTTTTTTTTTTAGTGTCTAAACTTTTTTAAATACCAAAAACACCAAACAAACGCAAACATTCGTAACTTTTGATCATTCTGTTCTACATATATAATCAGTAATTCACAATATCATCACATAGTTGCATATTCATCATCACGATCATTTCTTGGAACGTTTGCATCTATTCAGAAAAAGAAATAAACAGAAAACAGAAAAAAATTCATACATACCGTACCCCCCACCCTCCCCTCACCAATCACCAGCATTTCACTCTAAATTTATTTTAACATTTGTTTCTTCTATTATTTATTTATTTTTATTCCATATGTTTTACTCATCAGTCCATAAGGTAGATAAAAGGAGCATCAGACACAAGGTTTTCACAATCGCACAGTCACATTGCAAAAGCTACATCATTATTCACTCATCATCAAGAAACATGGCTACTGGAACACAGCTCTGTGTTTTCAGGCAGTTCCCTCCAGCCTCTCCATTACACCTTAACAAAAAAGCTGATATCGGGCGGGCCGCGGTGGCTCAGCGGGCAAGAGTGCTTGCCTGCCATGCCGGAGGACCCCGGTTTGATTCCCGGCCCCAGCCCATGTAAAAAACAAACAAACAAACAAAATATAATAAAATAAGAAAATGTTTAAAGATGTTTCCCTTTCTTCCTCCCTTCCTTCCTTCCATCCTTCCTTCCTTCTCTGTCTTTCTTTCTTTCCTTCCCTTCCTCCCTCTCTCTTAAAAAAAAAAAAAAAAAAAAAAAGCTGATATCTGTTTAATGCGTAAGAATAACCTCCAGGATAACCTCTCGACTCTGTTTGGAATCTCTCAGCCATTGACACTTTATTTTGTCTCATTTCACTTTTCCCCCTTTTGGTCGAGAAGATTTTCTCAATCCCTTGATGCTGGGTCTCAGCTCATTAGTGGCTGTTTTATAAATGGATCTCCTGTCTCCTTAACTTCAGGCTTCTCGGGGCAGGAGGTAAGTGCAAAGGCCTTTGGGTTTCCAGCACAGCCTCACTGTTTAAACCAGTCCTACAGCTGCGGACGCATGTCTCAAACCAACCGAAAAAGGACAACCAGAAAAAAAGCATCCAAGTCTTCGATCAAAGTGTCGCCTCACTTCTTCTTTACTGGGGTGGGGAGGTGGCATCCCGGAGCCAGCTGGGAGTTCGGTCATGAGCTCGCTCCATGCAGTGGGTCCCTTTTTTATTTATTTATTTATTTTTTTGGTAGAGGATCAGCACAGCGACCGGAGATGGCAAGCACTACTGCTACCCCCACTTCACGTGTGCCGTGGACACGGAGAACATCCGCCGGGTCTTCAACGACTGCCGCGACATCATCCAGAGGATGCACCTCAAACAGTACGAGCTCTTGTAGGCGGGCGCCCCTCGGCTCGCACGCCCCGCCTGTCCCTCCTGCCTCTGCCGCCCCACGGGTGGAGGGTTTAATCTAGGACTGCTTGTTCATCAGCCCCAAGCCATGGTAGAGAGTAGTACGTCTCTAGCTCCCTCTTGCTGACCGTCTGTCCTGTGTCATCCATGCCACCTGCCCCCTTTGACCCCCTCAGGTTTGGTTCTGAGGGTCTCGTTTCCATCAGGCCTGACCTTCCGTGCCCTCCCCGCCCCCCCCCCACCCCCACCAGCTTGTACCTCTACACACCTTCACCTGTCACTTGGGAGACCCTGCACTGCAAATCTCTCCGGGTGGGGGCCCCTTGGACCCGTCGGCTCAGTCCCGCAGGAGGAGAACTCGAAGGGGTGGGGAAGGTCATGCATTTGTTTGGAGTTGTCCAGTGTGACCGCCGAAGCGCGCTGTCCAGCTCTTCCAGGCCGCAGCTTTGGGGGTTGGCAGGCTGACAAGCTGGCTGTCCCTTCTGTGTGCTTGGGGCCCGGACTTAGGGTGGCGCCCGGGAGACAGAGAAGAGAAACGCGTTTCAGGCACAGGCTTCTTCCCTTCTGCAGCAGTGGCCGTGAGCCTTTTACGTGTAGGCAGAACACCCACCCTCCTCACCCCTGCAAAGCGTGTCCTGTCTAAAAATGATTCTCCAAATTTCCATTCTACTTGGACAGTAGGTGTCTTTCATATATTCTTTCGGTTGTTTTATTGCTGCTTTATTATACTGTACAGACGATCAAATGTAATACTATTTTGTATAACTACTAAACAAAAACTCCTTGTACATCGTTGTGCCTTCATCACGGCCATACCTGTAAAGGAAATATGTTCTTATCGTGCTGAACAGCGTGGCGTCGCCTTTACCTACTGCTTGCTCTGAAAAGGGAGATGGATGGTATCTGTAGAACTTAGGATCTTTTTCAGGGTGGTAACGTTTTAAATACTCCTTAGTATGAAAAGAAAATCAGTTCTAGTGAAATAACTCTAGTGTACAAATTGCGATCTAACTTCTTTGTTTTTCGGGGAACTGAGGATTTTGCCCTCTCCAGACAATATGTTTCTTAATGATTTTGCTATTTTAAGACTCTTACAAGTTCCCCGAGTGAGAATAGCGCAACCATTTTCTTAGTCACAGCTTTTGAACCATTTACTCAGCCACAGGAACAAGGAAATGAATAGTAAAGAAGGAGAACAAAACGGCACCAGCGTTTGTGAATTCAAGAGCAGGATTTCATTCATCTTTTCAAGTAGAAACATTAGAAAAGCTTTATTTGAAATATAAAGTCAGACTATATGGCAGTTGGTCATACTAGAAAAATTTATGCAAACGCAGTCTCAAAAGTTTGGGTACATTTTATATCTATAAAGCAAGAAATAGCTGTAGCAATGAGGCTTTGTACTCTATCCATAGAACATTTCCACAGGCCCAAGATAACATGGAAAGACGTCTAAAATTACATCTTCAGAAACACAGATGCAGGGAAGTGACAGCCTTCAGTACTTCTTTAATTTCCTTTTAGTCTTTTAGGCTTTGTTTAACATTTTAAAGTTTGCTTAATAAATCACTGTTTTGTGATTTTTATAAACTCATCCAAATTTAAATGCTAACTTTTCCATGAAAGAAAACATGACAGCTTTATAGACAGTGAAAACAGCAAATATATTTTATCTCTTCCCCGCTGCCTTTCCTCACCTCTCACCCTTAAGTAGTTCAGAAAACTCTCGGTTTAAGTGAGATACAAAAGAGAAGCTATTTTCAATTCCTACTGAATTTCAAAGTAAAACATAAAGAAAAACTAGAGATACATCTTCCCCCCACACAAAAAAGACACTGTATATTGTTAAATGCATTATTACTCAACACTTCCCCTCTAATTAAACTTGGAATTTAAAAGTTTGACTACAAAAAAAAAAAAAAAGCCAGAATCCTGAAACAAAACAAAAAAGAATCTGTTTTGTATGTCTTAAAAGTATCAAGACATTTATTTTTAACCACCAAAGGCCATTTTCCTTCTGCATTTCTCAAGTTTCTTTTGATCACCGACAGGCATTAGATCACAATGTAAGGGCTTGGTCTTTTGGAGAGAACACTGCACCCATTTAAAAACCTGACTCCATTGATTGAGCACAGGAGGCTGTGAAAACCGTATGTTCCTGCATACAGCATCCGCGCCTTCCGTTTTAAGCGGACAGCCGTGCACTCGGTAGGTGCTGAGAAACCACCTCATGGGAGCACAGAGGGTAGACGTGTGGTGCAGTGTCCAGGGCAGGCTCCGGGGAAGTAAAGGCCGCAGTGCATGCGTGAAGCCCCGCTGACCACGTCTGCAGACTGAACAGATACCGTCTTTGATCGCACATTTACTTGATAAAAATGGTAAGATGGGAAAACAGGTCTGTTGTAGAACACACGTTCCGTTTTCACAGCACGAGAACAGGCCAGTCGCCTATTTACCCCTTGGCCGTTTGCATCAGTGACTTAGAAGGTCTGGGGCGGGCACAAAGGCGGCCGGCACCCGTCCCGTGCACCCCCGACTCTGATGCCCGGCGCCGCTCCGAGTTCCATTTCTTACGCTTTGGTGTAGACTGCCGCGGGCGAAGGGCTCCTGCTTTTCACACCGCCTTATGCTTTCTGAAGAGACCCCAACCGGAAAGGAAGGGTGAAGTGAAAAGCTCATGGTGGACCAGGACAAGGACCAGCAAGAGCCCGGCCGCTCCGCAGTACACGGTCAGGACCACGCTCTCGAGGGGAAGGTAGCACTTGGAGAGGGAGAAGTCCGTGGCCGTTATGCTGCCCTAGCAAAGGAGGGAGGAGGTTACGGAGATCGAGCACGGCTTCAGCACACGGTTCTGGCTTAGAGAGCACAGGGACTGCGGCCTCGCTGGGCGGTTACCCCAGGGGAGGCAGGGGGCTGCCCGCGCTCACCTGAGACTAGGGGCACGTCTCAGCCCGCACACGCCACCCCCCAGCAGCGAGCTGCAGAGAGCGCAGCAGAGCTGGGGGCAGTGTGCTTGCGTGGACAATGTCCGGGAGGCCTCCTGTCCGTGGAAGCTACTCCTGGACACACCGGCTCCCTGCTGAATGTGGACAGCGAGGGGACAGCACGGGGATCCAGGGAGGCATCGTGGCGACTTAGGATCAACGGTAAGGAGTACAAGCGTGTATTTCGTGTCACCTCACTCTAAAGTCTGCAATCTGTTACCCAGAATTACATGTTCCCGGGTCGCCTCGATGGGTTTTTCTTTGTAGAGGCTTTTGCTATGTGGAGTAACAGTGAGGAAACATGAATGTTTCCTCACCTTTCTATGAAGTCAAAGCACCTAACGGGAAAGCTGGGTGGGTCAGCACTGGAACTGGGTGCTGGAACCCATGGTCAAGAGAAAGACGCGAAAGCACCTCTAATTGGCTGGCAAAAGCTACAGCCTTTTCTGCAGGGGCAAATAGGCATGTTTCGAAAACAAGACCACATGCTAACTGCGAATCAGGGATTCTGGTTCCTGAGAAAATTAAGCACGCACAGAGTCTTAACAGCAGCGCATGCTGCACCCTCGCGGAAAGGGCACGCCCACCCCGTACGGCCCCTCCCCCTTCAGCACCCCGGGAACCACCTGTGTCTTTGTTGAAGAGGGGGAGTTTAGGGGACGACCCAGCGTCCGCGCCTGGGGGAGGGGCTCTGTGTACGGCGTCTGTATATTTTTTACAGGTTGCAGCAATGAAATGGTCGATGATTGGTGTTGACTTAAGAAATGTATGAGAGCTTTCTGACAAAAATAAACTTTCACATACCATGATGAAACTCGGGTTGTTTCTGTTCCTCCAACTGAAGGACGGGACGCTGACCTCCAGGGTGGTCCCCGCGTGGAGCACCTCGCAGGCACTGTGCGTGTGGCCGCTCAGGACCAGGCGGGGCCGGAGCCACCACAGCAACTGCAGCGGGAGGCAGGGTGGCTGCAGGGTCCCGACCGCAGGACCACCTTCCCACGTGCCGGGGTGCCCCGACCGCAGGACCACAACCCCACGCAGGGGGCCCGACTGCAGGACCACCTCCCATCGTGCCAGGGGGCCCCCGACTGCAGGACCACCTCCCCACACGCTGGGGGGCCCCGACTGCAGGACCACGTCCCCACGCACCAGGGGGGCCCCGACTGCAGGATCACCATGCGCCAGGGGGGACTGACTACAGGATGACGTCCCCACGCACCAGGGGGGCCTAGACTACAAGACAATCTCCCCATGTGTGTGTGGGGGGGGACCCCGACTGCAGGACCACCTCCCCACACGCCGGGGGGGCCCTGACTGCAGGACCACAACCCCACGCAGGGGGCCCGACTGCAGGACCCCCTCCCCACATTCCAGGGGGCCCCGACTACAGACGCATCTCCCCAGGTACCAGGGGCCCCGACTGCAGATCCATCTACCCAGGTACCGGGGGCCCCGACTGCAGGACCCATCTCCCCATGTACCAGGGAGGCCCGACTGCAGGACCCCCTCCTCACATGCCAGGGGGCCCCGACTACAGACGCATCTCCCCAGGTACCGGGGGCCCCGACTGCAGGACCATCTCCCCACATACCAGGCCCCCCCCCCACTGGAAGAGCCCAGACCCATCTCCCCAAGAACCAGGGGGACTCCAACTGGCCAAGCTCAAAACCACCTGCCATCACTCAGTTCACACCTTAAATCCTAAACCATTCTTTCCAAGGCTGGTTCATTTTTTTCTTTAAAATCCTTTGATTGGTTTATATTGTATCAGAGGTAATTCAGCCTCTCTAAACCTAGTGTTCTCTTCCCAGATTTTATACGTATATATAAATATTTATACACAGAGAGCACCTGTCAATCAAGCCCCTAAAAGTTTAATTCTAAGTTCCATTCACATTTCCAAACATATTTAGATAGGTGGAAGCAACCTTAAATAAAGTAGCTGAGACCATCACCGAATTGATATTCGGAAGAAGTGGATTAGCAGGGAAGAAACAAGGAAAAAAGTGATGAAACGAACACCTGAGATTTTGCCAAAAACCTCCCACCTCCAGCTGATAAATGTCTCTCCATGAGGTGGATGGACTTAAAGGTGCGCTTGTTCAAATGAAAGCGTAGGAAAATTAGGCTACTGCGATAAGTCACAGCAGGTGCCGGGGCAAACCTTTTGCGAGGCGTCCTGGGACAGCACGTCGTATCTCTCCTGGAACGGGAGGTGCCTCTCCCCGGGAGGCGCAGCGTCTTCTCCGGAGCAGTTCTCGTCGCTTCTGCGATACAGTGGGAAGTGCTGCTGGGTGCAGGGGGAGACAGGGGTGACGAGGAAGGCCGGGCTGGCGCGGCCAGGTGCCCGCAGCCACCCGGTGCCCACCCACTCACCTGCAGGAGGATGGGGGCTGACGCCGGAAGCTTCCGCCCCACCCTACAGGCACTGGAGCCACGGGCCTGCTGGTGGGGAGGCAGGGGGTCAGCGGCGGGGAAGGGGAGGACGGGGCTGGGGGAGCCGAGTGGGGTCTACGAGGGAAGGGGCGCCGACTTGCGGTGCCCCTGCAAAGCACGTGTGGGGCTCACACCGGCCCCTACCTCCCGGGAGCAGTTCAGCCGATGAGAAATGTCAATGAGTTCCGCCTCCGCTTCAGAGCAGATGACACAGCCGTCCCCTTCCAGCGCCACACTGTTCAGCATCACGAAGCTGAGGCAGGACAGACAGACGGGGCCCGGTCCGTTGTTCCCACATAAGGAAACCCGTCTGCAGCTTGGGGGAGTGAGCCCCTCGCTACTGGAAGCCTCCCGCAGACCATTAACTCAACAAAACAGCCTTAGTGGGAGTGGAGTCCAAGACATAGTAAAGTGTTTTTAAACCTGAGCCAGTGGGGCACCCCGGAGGACCAGGTGCTCTGAGCTAGACTACCTCCAGTCTCAGCACCTCCCGCGAACGACCAGTCCGGGGCGAGGGACAGAGTCTGTGTGCCTCACCGGTGAAACGAGGGGGATAACAGGCCAATAAATGAAATAATTCACCCACGTGCTCAGAACAGAACCTGCTGCTAGAAAATACTCAGAAAACGTTAGAGAGAACCAGAGGCAGGCTGGACGGGTGCTCTCCGCAGTTGGGGGGTGGGGCACAGATGCCCCCAATCCGCCCATCCAGGATAATAGCAGGTCCATCATGGTTAGCCCTTGCAATCATTTCCTCTTTATTATATTTTGACTGTGTTCCATTAACAGTGAGTTTATTCCCTGGGCACATACTGATGAGACACAAAGAAGGGGCCTGTCAGTAAAGACTGCTTGAAATTGAAACAGTTTCAGTGAAGAGCTGATAGACCAAATGGTCTGAAATATGGGAAATGTATTTCAAGTTTCTTGAACACTACACGTAGGGGAAATAACTCCAAGTATGTACTTTCTCCAGTATGATGCAAGAAAGGAAGTAGGGGTGCTGGGAACTGAATTCTCATTTCTGGGTGCTTACAGGTATTCTCTCATTTGACAAGCTCAGTGAGCTGTCTTGGCCCAAAAAGAGTCAACAGAAATTTGAACACCCATGGGAAGAAAATTATTAAAATAGAAGAAAACTTCTGCCATCTTTTTTCTCCACATACATCTACAACTAGAATAATGTATTTAGTCTTGCCTGCTGTGCTGTACACACAAACACACACAGAGACCAGAAGGGGACCAGAGAAGCCAAAAAAGTGATCAGGTGGGGGGGTAGGAGAGACCCATGTTTACGACCAGGCTGAAAGGGTTAGGGTGCTTTGGTGTAGAAATCGAGGCTGATGATGGAGGTAGGAGCATAGCTACAAAAGCACAGCCAGAACGCTGCCACCCATTCCTACGGCAGCGTAACTACAGGGACAGCCTTCAGAAAGTGAAATAAGTAAAACGTGAACAAATCGAAAAATACCATTTTATGCAAGTGGCTGGTGAAACCCATGCCACCTAGAGCCATGCAGACAGAATACATTTCTCTCAAAGGGTGTACAAACCTCTGGACTGATCACGGGTGGGTAAGGAAAAGCACGGTGCTCCGAGGCTTCCCGGCATTGGGCACAGCCTGAGGCGCCCTTATCGGAGATTCACAGTCAAGCCACACAGACCCTAAAGTCACCTTTTAAAAAGTTTCCAAGAATTAAAGGTCATTATGAGAATTCACAAATACTCACTTGACTTCTTTCCAAGAAAACAGCTTTTCAGAGTTGAAAACTTTCTCGAATCGTTTTATGTTGTATGTAGTCATCCTATATTGAATGATAAAAAACACCTTTCAGAACAAGACATTTTAGAACCTCTTAGAGTTAGCATGAACACAGGAGAGAACTTTCAGGAACTGAGCTGCAGACAAGCGTGATTAGTTAAGGCTCCACTGAGCCCAGGCTACGGACGTCAAATTCCAGCTCCAGTGGCGAGTTACCACTGGGTCTCAGTTTTCCCACTGCTGCAATGAGTAAAACAGGATCGTAGTAAGGATTAAATGAGCTGATATGCGGAAAGGAAGTGCTTAAAGCAGGCTGGCAATTCTTAAGCACAATTGCACTGTATTTATGTTAGCTATTAAAGTCTAAATGGTCTTGTTTTTATTCTGATTCCCAAATAAAATAATTGGCCATTAAATGTAAGTTCTAAGTTAGATATCTCTCAAGGGCACAGATAGTTCATTCATTCAACGAATACTGGTGCCAGGGCAAAAATCCTGGCCCCTATGGAGTTCACATTCCAAAACAGACATCTTTTGAGGAAAACAGATTGCCTCAAAACAGTACCAATAAGGCTTGCACCTGAATTTAAGCAGATTTAAAGCTGCAGCACTCACTAAAGCAGTGCTTTAGCGGACTACTCACTGGTAGTGGAAACCAATGTCGTGGTTGCCAGCGACCACTTTCAGCTGCACATCACGCGGGTGTCTGAATATTTTCTGAAACCGCATCACATCATCCGCCCAGGCCTGTGGGGAAGAAAGCGTGACTGCTGGGAGCTGGAGAAGCTTCTCTTTCCTGTGGCTGAAAAATATGATCCCTGTTTTGATGGTGTGAGGTTAATTCCCCTCTACTAAACCAGGTGCTCATGAAGCTAATGTAGAACCTAGAATTTTAAACTCTAATACTTCTTTCACCAAGACTACAACTAATTAATACCTTAGTTATTTAGCTTGATCCCCAATTTTTTTTGCTAATTTTTTAAATTAATTTTTAATTTTTTAAATACCTAAAAACACCAAACAAATGCAAACATTCGTAACTTTTGATCATTCTGTTCTACATATATAATCAGTAATTCACAATATCATCACATAGTTGCATATTCATCTTGATCCCAAATTTTAATTAAATGGTATCCTTCACTCACAGTACCTGGGTGTTGCAATACCCCATGTGCCTGAGGGTTAGTTCAGAGACTCACTGAGGTTGCCTTAACCAGGTAAATGCCTATTTTGTACCCCCTTTAAGAGGAAGATCCCTATGATGAAGAGTGAAAAGGCTCTTATCAAGTTGAAGAAAGACTAAAACGTGAAAACTAAAGAAGTTCAAAAAGGGTGCACAGGTGGTTCAGTGGTAGAATGCCTTCCATGCAGGAGACCGTGTTCGATTCCCAGACCATGCACCCTGCCCCCCCCACCAAAAAAAAAAAAGTTCAAAAAGAAAGAGGGGGTATTTATAAGAATAAAATGAAAGTTGGCTTTCATACAAGATGGCAAGGAAAGGGCTACAGGACAGCTCAAACCCATCTTGAAGGTAGGGAAAGGAGAGAGCCTCTGATGCAAGCCTAGAATTGGCACCAAGTAGGTAGAAACTAGTTTAAATAAGTAACGGCCAGGGTCACTGAAATGTAAAGTGTAGTCAAAAGTGGGAACCTTTGGCAGGAAATTTGAGTTAGTTAAACTATCTAAATAGGCTGTAACCTCTGGAATATCCAATCAGTGGAGAAACAGTGGAGGGACCTGCATGCCTAGGGAATAAATACTACTGCTTTCGGTGGCTTGGGGCACCAGCCTCCATTTTCTGGCTGCATGCTCGTTCTTGCAAGATCGTTAATAAATTCTTTTCTCCTCCAAAAAAAAAAAAATGGTATCCTTACCCTGCCACCATCTTAGCTGACACTCCCCTACAATATCTGGTTGATAAACATTATTTCAAGATCCCCTGAAGATCATGCAGGGACCCAGGTGGAGAGTCGTTTCAGATCTGGACATAGGAATGGGCTCTTAGGAAATGCCAAGTAAATTTCTCATGGGTCCAGACCAAGTCAGGAGGAGACCTCCCTCAGCACCCTATGACCACACCTGTGGGAGGGAAAACTGAGAAGTGGGGGACAAAAGACAATAAGGTAAGTCAACACAACTGATACTTCAAGATCATTCTGATACTTCCTTTAACTATTAAAGCTGAAGAATGAATCATGAAGGTATAATTCCTATTTTTAATAAGCTTAAAAATATCGACTGGAGAAACACCCTAATGTAGGCAAAAGACCTTTCTTGGGTGGTGTGTTAGCTAGATTCAGTTGTCAACTTGGCCAGGTGAGCATACCTAGTCTTGTTGCTGCGGACATAAGCCAATGGTACGTGAACCTCATCTGTTGCTAATTACATCTGCAGTCAGCTAGGAGGCGTGTCTGCTGCAATGAGTGACGTTTGACTTAATTGGCTGGTGCTTAAATGGGAGATTGCAATGTAGCACTGCTAAGCAGCTCAGCATTCCTCATCTCAGCACTAGCAGCTCAGCCCAGGCCTTTGGAGATGCAGAAAGAAGTAACCCTGGGGAAAGTTGTTGGAACCCAGGGGCCTGGAGAGAAGACCAGCAGAGACCATCCTGTGCCTTCCACGTAAGAAAGAACCTCAGTGGAAAGTTAGCTGCCTTTCCTCTGAAGAACCAACAAAATAAATCCCCTTTTATTAAAAGCCAATCCGTCTCTGGTGTGTTGCATTCCGGCAGCTAGCAAACTAGAACAGATGGATAGTAATTAAGGTTATCCAGAAAGTTTTTCTCTGTGTGTGTGTGTTTTTAACTCAGAAAGTTTTAAATATGGCCCAATCTAAGGCAATACTCTGGGGACAGTGTCCTTCAAAGCATGTACAAAGATTTTGCTTTAACAAATAGTATTTAAAATTGGAGTAAGGTAAAATCAGAAAAGCCCTTATTTTGCAAAAGCAGCACATGCAATCTCATTTTATAGCTGGTTTTTACATATACGATTTCCATGATCTCATATTTAATTATAGCCTAAATTGCAGCAAACATTGCAACACTACAGACCGTAGGTGCTGTTAAATTTGGACCAAGACTGTACCCTACAACCTTTGGAATGTCCTGGAAACACCACTGACTTTTTTAAATAACCACCATCACCCCCCCAAAAAAAATTCCTTCTGTAAACCATTAATGGCTGGATATTTTTACCCATGCAGCAAGAACAGCTATTTTTTCATCCACTCAGGAATGTAATAAGCCAAAGCATTGGGGGCTGGCTTATAGCACCCCCATACCCAATCTGGGGTGGTCTCAGGCCCTCTTGGAGACAGAGGAACTTCACCCCAAGCCTCAAGGCTCCTTCTCCACCTCTCACTTGGAAGACAAACAGAAAATCACAGGGGAGGAGCAAATAATTTTTGCATCACAACTCTTGTAATTTAGTGGTTAGAAGAGTGAAATTAAATGTGATTTTCAACATGTATTCGGTCATTTTGGTGATGACAGAAATCGGTGACTTCCCTACCCCAAGAACATTCCAACCAAATGGCGTCAGGCTAGTCTCCAGAATTCTTACACACAAATGAAAGAATGGCGCCCTAACTCAAGAGCAGCATTAAACAAAAGATCCAGGAATCTTCAGGGTAGACTCTGCGTGTCCAATGCCAGGACTCGGCTTAACTTCCACCTTGGCTGATAGTGGTTATTTTGGGGGGGCTGGTGCATGGTCTGGGGATTGAACCCGGGTTTCCCACATGGAAGACATGCATTCTACCACCGAACCACCCGTGTACCCCATCGTAGTGCTTTACGGAGTCCCCAGGGTGCTGGGCCCTGAGCAGGTCTGGGGGCAGGGATGGTCGGGCCCTACCTGGGACGAGCTCCACTTCCCTTCATCAAAGACGTCCCCCAGAATAAAGACAACTTCAGGCTGCAGCAACCACAGAGCTGTCTGGAAGGCCCTCTCCATTTGCCACTCCCTTGGTGGGGAATAAGGAAAAACAAGGTGTTAGTCCATTTCTCGGGCCCTTTAAAGAGTAGCCGCACCATTCCATCCCTGTGCCCCACCTGGAAGGAATCTAAGTCTGCGTCTGCTAAGTGAGGGGGTTCAGGGCCCCAAAGGAGAGCCAGGGAACCCTTCCCCACCAATCCCCGAATTCCTGCAAGGTGCCGTTGACCAGGCCCCATGCTGCACCCCGACTCAGGAGAGCCCGGGGGCCCCCCACCACCCAATTCCTGAGCTCTGGTGAGGTGCCCTCAACCAGGCCCCACGCTGCACCCCAACTCAGGAGAGCCAGGGGTCCCCTACCACCCGATCCCCGAGCTCCGGCGAGGTGCGCTGAATCAGGCCCCATGCTGCACCCTGACTCAGGAGAGCCCGGGGGCCCTGGGAGAGATCAATGCTGCTTCCAAAGATGCCCATGTCAGGCTGCATTCACCACACAGAGCTGACTCCAGCCTGGCTGAGGTTTCACTCCTCAGCTCCTGTCCTTGCATCACAGTCGGGAGGAGTTGCTGAGAGAAGTGAACTAGCCCATGTGAAAACGGTAAAGCCTGCAGTTTTCAGGCACACAAGTCATCATCCCGAAGGCAAGACAAGCAAATGCAAAGGCCGTGGGCTCGGGAATCTGAGCGGCAATGGCTGCAAATCCCTGCTCCGCCCGTTTTGACGGCTGTGTGGCCTGGAGAATGGGGCCTGGCCTCCTCTTCCTGGGCAAGCGGAGGTGATAAAGCCAATTCCTAGGGGAGTTATGGGATTAGCTCCCATGGCCTTGGCACGGCATGGAGCACAGCACAGAGATGCCTTCCCACCCCCCACCCCTCACCCGAACTGACTCTACCCACAGCATTTCCCTAAGGATGTCAATCTTTTCCCGTTTCAAAGCACATTCCCACTGCTTCCCCCCACAAAGGAGAAGACTGTGTTCCTGCGCACAGAAGTAAGGGAAGGTCACTGTTGGTCAGAGGTGGCTTTTCAGGCCCCGCCGAAACAGGTGCTTGGTACAGAGCACTACAAGAGACTCCTCAAAATGCACTCCTCAGCTTTTCTTGATTGATGTGATTCACCCAGAGAAGAAAGGGCTTAGATGCAGCAGGAGGCAGAGGGCGTGGAAGACTCTCTGAGCGAATCACATATAGCTCAATGTGTAAGACCCAAGCCAAAGGATTGCATGTTCCAACCGGCCTTTCTCTCATCACTCCTCCTTTGGTCTAAAAAGTTCAGCAGCCCTGCACCTTTCCTCCTTTCTTCTTGCTTCCTTCTCCCACCCCTGGGGACACTGCACTGTGAGGTCCATCCATTCACAAAACAGCCAGAGGACAGTCCCTACTCGTGAGAATAAAGTCAAGCCCAGAGAGGCCCAATGAAACCAGGGCGAGAGAAACGGGGGACCAGCTGGCCAGGTGGGGCCAGGATTCCAGTCAATGGGAACACAAAGGGACCCCACTTGCTGACCCGATGGCTGAAAGCGGCCATCACAGGCTTTCCGGTGGGAAAACAGAGGCCTGGGCTGGGGCAGGTGTGGGCCGGGGGTCCCCAGTGGGAAGCCCGCAAACCCACTGTTGCTCCCTCTGCCACCCAGAGGCCAAAACCCAGGAGGCTCAAAGCTACAACCCAGAGGGCGGGCCACGATGGCTCAGCAGGCAGAGTTCTCACCTGCCATGCCAGAGACCTGGGCTCAATTCCCAGTGCCTGCCCATGCAAAAAAAAACAACTACAACCCAGGGACAGGTGACAGCTACTTCCTTCCCGGTCCAGGAAGGAAGCTGGACTCTCACTAACCCCTACCAGGCACCAGGAGCCACCATGGACAGTTTCTTCTGGGGGTTAACCCAGCCAGCCTCCCGACCTGTCCAAAGTCACAAAGCTAATCAGGGTTTTGAGCCAAGACTCAAATCTGGATCTGACTCCAAAATTCTGGGGCCCTGCATATAGCAGATGCTTGCTAAACAGCAAGCTCGAGGAAAAGCCAGATGCCCCAGATGACCTCCTTTGAGAAAAAGAACTAACGCGTTGCCTAAAGCCACAGAGCCCGACCTGCGACAGGAGGGCAGTACCTTTGGGCTGCAGAATTTCAGAAAGCCTCCTACCTTCTTAATTTGTCTAGCCAGTGGCCTCTCACTTCTCCAAGCAAGTGGGTGTCGGCCAGAAACATGGCTCTCAGCATGGGTCTGAGAGCCCCGTGGCTCTGGCCAGTTTTCACCTCGGGCCAGTTACACTGAGCAATCACTAAGTAGTAGATTAAAAACTCGCAAAATAGAAGCGCAGCAAAGACAACAGCTAGGAGTTTGAACAGCAAGATGCTTCTCTTCTTTAGCGGACGAAAATCCTGCCGTCCGAGCCCCAGTCTGAGGGTGGTCATTTCTCCTGCCCAGGAGTGGCTGGTCGCAAAGAGTTGAA
The DNA here is from genome assembly GCF_023851605.1 of Tamandua tetradactyla. NCBI lineage: Eukaryota > Metazoa > Chordata > Mammalia > Pilosa > Myrmecophagidae > Tamandua > Tamandua tetradactyla. The sequence continues at coordinate 75,748,625 of NC_135344.1, forward strand.
CCCATCAAGAAGTCACCATGAAGAAATCATGGGATCCTGGGCAAGGCAACGTGGAATCCAGGTCTTACCTGCGTACCGCAAGGGAAAAGAACTAATGAGATATAGAATCTGTCTACATCCCCAAATACACAAATGACCCTAACACTTCCGCATACGATAATGTGTCAGATTTCAGGAAAGGAAAACAGTGGGCCTCCTAGGAGCTCCTTATACTCCACATGCCAGAATCACGCTCTCAGAATGATGTTCCCACGATGATTAACACTCGAGCGATCGTTAAATGGGAACCCATCAAAAAGGTGTTAGTTAAGGGAGGGCACATATGGGAAAATTCGGCAAATACAGCATACTTTGCCACACCAAAGAATTCGGTGCCACACTTCCATGACCTCAGAAATCTCCTGGCCTCTCAGCTCCTTTCATGAGCTGCCTTTGTGGGAATCCATCAATTTTCTACTCTGCTTTTGCACAAAAGAAGTGAATTTTCATGGACAATGTGCTTTGAAGACCCAAGCGAAGCATTCCCAAGGCCGGACTCTGAGGGCCGGGCCTCACACAGCCGCCAATCTGGGACACTGATGTTGAAGTCTGCGGTCTGATTGTATGTGTCTTTACAAAAAACACACATATACTCTTTTCCCTTGCAAATCAGCCCTAAAACTCGGGCGGCCTTCTTTCATCTGGCCCTTCTGTGCGGGGATTTCTCTGCAGGAGCTCTTTAGAATGTTTATGGGTTTATCCTGAGTCTTAGATGAACTTCACACCCTATAAAGAGCATCTATCTCTGGCTCATCGGAAGAGACAGGCTGATAAAAGGAGGTGGAATTCTACTGCACGTTTGCTCGGTGGTGCAACAGGTGCCAACTGTAGATGATGACGACCTGAAAGCTGTCAACAGCGGAGAGACGGGAACAGCTCCTGAAGCCTTGTGGTCACAGGTAGGGGAGATACCAACCACAGACCCCAACAGAGCCAGCAAAGAATGCCTTCTTCTGGGGACACGGCTTGCTATGGTGAGTCTAGGAATCTTCACATGGGCAGTGGGCTTGGAGCCAAGGACACTCTCATTTCCATGGGATCTAAAATACTCTCTGTGAAATGCAAGCTCCAGAGTGGCACATATTTGCTCATAGCAATTAAGAATACGCCCCGGTCCCTGTACAAGTCCTTGGCTCATTTCATATTTCGTGTTCTTCAATAGGCAAAGATTACGAGATGAGCGTTTTTTTAAACCTCACCCGCAGAAAAATAAACAGGGGCAAGCATGCACTGTGAGCCATTATCAAAACTTTAAAACATAATCCCAGAATTAGAAATACATCCAGGGAAACCTTTTTGTGATGACACCAATGGCACATCGGCAATTGGTAGGCTGTCTATTAAGGACTCATCTCGCTGTGCCAAGACAGATAACAGGAAAAGACTTAAGTTGGTGGCTGCTGTGTCCTCAGCATTCCTCCATCTGCTCTCAAATGGCATTTTTATGCTAAGTACTTGGTTACAGAGGGAACAATAAGCAAATGCTAAATTTTCAATATGTCCTCTCGGATGGTCAGGTCCATGACAGCCTTGCACATTATGTGGCATCAACTACTCTTCCTAGAATTCCACCCTGAAAATCCACAATATCTTATGAACTGGATCCCAGGTCATTGGTGATCATGTGACATACCTTATCTTCTTTAATTAAAACTTCCTCTAACCTCTGATTTCTCTAGGGTGGGATCACGTGCCACAGAACTAGAATCACCATATGTTTTATTTTCCAACCGGCACACATTTTTTTTTAAACATGACAACATACAAACACGAACATTCTTACCATACAATCATTCCATTCTTGGTATATAATCAATAACTCACAATATCATCACATAGTTGTATATTCATCACCATGATCATTTCTTAGAACATTTGCATCAATTCAGAAAAAGAAATAAAAAGATAAATATTCATACATATATACCCCTTATCACTCCCTTTCATTGATCGCTAGCATTTCAATCTACTCAATTTATTTTAACATTTGTTCCCCTATTATTTATTTATCTTTAATCCATATTTTTTACTCATCTGTCCATACCATAGATAAAAGGAGCATCAGGCAAGGTTTTCACAATCACACAGTCACATTGCAAAAGCTATGTCATTATATAATCATCTTCAAGAAACAAGGCTACTGGAACACAGCTCTACAGTTTGAGGCACTTCCTTCCAACCTCTCCATTATACCATAAGTAAAAAAGTGCTATCTACATAATGCATAAGAATAACCTCCAGGATAACCTCTCAACTCTGTTTGAAATCTCTGATCCATGGACACTTTATTTTGTCTCATTTCACTCTTCCCCCTTTTGGTCAAGAAGGTTTTCTCAATCCCTTGATGCTGAGTCCCAGCTCATTCTAGGATTTCTGTCCCACGTTGCCAGGAAGGTCCACACCCCTGGGAGTCATGTCCCACGTAGAGAGGGGGAGGGTGGTGAGTTTGCTTATTGTGTTGGCTGAGAGAGAGAATCCACATCTGAGGAACAAAAGAGGTTCTCTGGGGGTGACTCTTAAACCTAATTCTAAGTAGGCTTAATATATCCTTTGCAGGAATAAGTTTCATATGAACAAACCCCAAGATTGAGGGCTTGGCCTATTGCTTTCCAACAGGGACACATTTGAGAGCAGAAAGTGGCACTAATGATAATAAACCCAGGGCCACAGACATAAACCAATTTTGAGAGAGCACTTTATCTGGAGCCAAGCTTTAGAACATTTGCATAAACTTTCCAGTGTGGATAAGATTAAGGATTCTCTACTGGCTGATGTTAGTAAAAGAAAGAGGCTCTACGGAATGGTGAAAATATTCCCTACAACCATCCAGTTCCCTTTGTTTTTTTTCAAATGCATCAAAAGCAACCATTTGATCTGAACATCTCATTTCCTTCCCAAAGGCCTAGAACTTGCTAAAATTCTAAAAGCCAAGGCCAAAACAGCAGCAGCAACCTCAAGAAGTCTTCTGAGGACTCACGGACAAGGCCTCCAGGGCCAACCTGTGCTGCCTGAGTGTCCAAGTGTCCCCGGAGATGAAATACCAGAATGGTAACTTGCTCACTGGGCTTTCGCCCGGGATTCTTTAATCAGCCGGTCTGAGCAGTTATGACTAAGACGCACAAGAAATAAGAGTGGGCGGATGGCTGGAGACAGGAAGCTCAGTGCTGCCCTTATAGGGGCCGCCAAAGTGGGGTCCCAGCCCACCAGAGCTACTCTGCAGAGGAAGGGGTGGGGGGAGGGAGGGAGAGATGAAGGGAGAAAGAGGTGGAAGGGAAGGAATGGGGTGGGGGAGCAGGGAGAGGGCAAGCAAGCCAGCTCATGCTGTGCAGATTTCCTTGAGAAAACCCTAATACATATGGGTCATCTTCTGTCAGGTAGAACATGATCATTTTAGGAAACCAGAACTACCAGAGGGGGAAAAAATCACATCTGGGCAACTGCTGATACCAAATCCTTCAACTGAATTCTTTCTGCTCAAATCTTGGAAGATTCTTTTTCTCTCTCTCTACTCCAAAAAAAACTCACTGCAATACTCATCAGATTAGGACTCCCCACATTGTCTTCAATGTTATGGCCAAACCTCACCTCTTTTTTCCTTCTGGAATGAAGCCTGAGTAACATGTAGGGCCGATGGGAGTGGAGGAGGATCCTCTCTCTCCGCTTAGAAGTGGCCCCAGCCAGGCTGATCTCGAGCTTTTCACCGCCAATCACGCCACGCAGCATTCCAGGCAGCACGTGAATTAAAGCATGTCATTCCTACCTGATGGCCACTTCAGGGCGGGTGTAAAGTCAGCTCCCATTGTGCTGACCACCCTTAGGGACAGGCACACCTGCTCTGCAGAAGGAAACCTGCTGACCCGCACAGGGTGTGTGTTGGGGGGAAGGGGGGTGAACAATGCAGAAATTCCCACCAGGACATCCCAGGTACAAACAGCCCTGCCTTCCTTGGCAGCAAAGAGGAGAGGCTCCGGGAGGAATTTGCTTCTTGTCCTTCTTCAGTTATTGCATCCTGTTTGCTAGGAAGATACATCAGCTAAAATAAAACAGCTGCACAGAGCTAGTCACACCCCTCCCCCCTTCCCCCTTCCCCTCCCTTCCAGAGCTCTGGGACTCAGGGCAGCTACTTAACCCTTTCTGAGACTCACTGGTAAAATGGGACCTCTTCTGCCGTGTAGTGGAGATGGATGGAAATCATGCACATGCAAGTGCTTTTTTTAAAAAAGCAAACCCTTCTGAAGGCAGGAATGTCAGGATTAAATCGGAAGGAAAACCTCAGCAGCCAATGAATTCCAACAGGCCTGAGTCAATGACAGGGCACACTCAGGTCAGGGAGAATGGACGAATGGACGGGGAGGGGCAGTGGAAAAGAAGGCTGATGCGTGGAGAGAAGCTGGAAGCAGCAGGTGTCTTGGGTTGCTGCCCAGTTCCCAACCCTTATCCGTTTTTTGCCCCTGCCCTTTCTATGATTCCCATCGGACCCTCCATCCCTTTCCTCACTCTGAATTTTATCTCAACCATAATACACAGTTCAGGGTATAAAATCTACACAGCCGCAAAGCCTGACTAGGTAAATGCTATTACCCGCTTCAAGCCCAGGCTTTTACAGGCTAAAGGAAAGAAACCCATTCTCCTAGGCTCCTGGAAGTCTAGGAAGCTTGGTGGCCCACACTTCTAGGACTAGTGCCACCATCTCTTCCTGCTACTCAATAAGTAAATGGGAAATAATGTGTCCCTGCGTCCTGCACCACAAGACGTAACGCTAGTGTGACAAAGGGGATATTTGGTGTGTTGCTTCCCTGTGATAAATGATCAATACATTTGTCTATATTAGGTGCTTTCCTTTGATTAGGAGACTCGGGTTCAAAAAACAAAATTACTGATCTTAATGAAGGAGTGAGCTTAAGCCCAGAACTAACTACTGATTACAGTGTTTCTATTGTCCCAGCTTGGTTCTAGCCTAACTCGGTTCCTCCACATCTATAAACTATAGCTGCTTATACTTGTTATTATGATGGTTACAACTCCACCTCCCCTTGTTTCAATCCATAAAACCTAAACTCCTGAGACTGGGGAAACGTGTTTTAGGTTATCCGTTCTCCTTGCTTTGGTAGCAGTAAACTCTTTCTCCTTTTGGGGCTCAGAGACTGGCTGTTATGCACATCTGGCAGAGAACCCCATGTTTAATCAGTATCAACAGTAAAGCAAAGATTATTTCACGAAACTTCTGTTGCCATTTTTATATACATGTATCTGTGCGTACTGGTCACGATATGACATAAAATGTCTTTCTTACCATACTAAGTGGTATCAAGAGATGGGCCTTATCTTGTTCATCTACACATCCCCACAGCCAGCAGGACACCTGTACTCAGGAGGCGCTCAATAAATGGTGAGTGAATGATTCCTGTTTAGTCTCATTTCCCCAAACATTTTAGAACTACCAACATATGAGTTCTCCTTTGTTCTGTTACCAGCCTTCATATGTTTAAAAGTCTACAGTCATCTGTATAGCTTCATGTAATACCCAGATACATCCCAGAGTATGTTGAACAGAGAAGTAAAAAGTATTGGCAAAGTCCCTCGAGGGACAGGAGAAAAAATATGGAACTATTAAGCTTTACCATGGCGGAAACTCCTGATACTGTCTCAAACATTGGGGATTCCCAAATTAATAGGCCAAGCCCTTGATCTTGAGGCTTGCTCTTGTGAAGCCTATTTCTGGAGCAGAGAAGCTAAGTTTTACCCATAGGTATGCCTAAGAACTACTTCCAGAGGACCTCTTTTGTTGCTCAGATGTGGCCTCTCTCTCTCTCTCTCTAAGCCCAACTCTGCAAAGAAAATCATTACCCTCCCCACTACGTGGGATATGACATCCAGGGGTAAAAGTCTTCCTGGTAACGTGGGACATGACTCCCAGGAATGAGTCTGGCCCTGGCACCATGGGATCGACAACGCCTTCCTGATCAAAAGGGGGAAAAGAAATGTAACAAAGTAAGATATTAGTGGCTGAAAGAATTCAAATTGAATTGAGAGGCTATTCTGGAGGCTACTAGGCTAGATATTGCTAATTACCAGGGTTTACCAAACCTCAACCAAGACCATTCCTGTCAATCCTAATGAACACCTAGGGCTTTATCTGAGATTCTATAAAATTTCACATGCTAAGATTACTTTCCAGAAACCTATAACTTCCACATGGGTTCCTAGGTCAGATAAGTCCTGAAACCCAGAGCGCCCAGCCTCTCCAAGAATATGAATTAAATCCATCTGCATACCCCATATTATCAACATCCCTTTCCAATATGAAAATGTTAGAATAAGCATAGCCCAAATACCCCTAAAGAGTGGGAGAAGGATCAAAGGAAAAGGAGGAGTTATAACAGAGAAGGTAGGATTTAACAAATGAATATGACTGCTGAATCATTACATTGATATTTCTTTTAGGCTCCAGTATCTTGGAGCAGTGAGAAGGAAAAAACCTAAAATTGTAGAACTGTAACCCAAATCAAACTATGAAATCTGTTCTATAACAATTTGTTACAATGTACTTTGAAAGTTATTGTTTATTTTGTATGTTATATTTCACAATTAAAAATGTTAAAAATAAATAAAATGTCAAGTGAAAAAAAGTCTACAGTCAAAACAACAAGAGGAAAAGCCACAAAGTCAGCCCTCTGCCCTTGATAAAATCCCAGGAAAGAGTTTAAAGACAGGCAAATAGGTACAAGGGACACATTTTTCTCACCAGCACCTAACTCTTACAAAAGAAAAAGCTTGGTTAATCTCTGGTTAGAGGGAAGTAATTGCAATCTTGGAGAGTCTCCTTGGAGAAAGCAGCTTTCATAGAAAAAAGGGAAGTAAGTATAAAGTTCCTCAGCTCTCCCCCAAACCCTTTGAGCTGGTGAGATCTCAGCTCTGCTACTTCCTGGCTGCTTGATCTCAGGTAAGTCACTCAAAAAAGGGAAAAAATAAATTAAAAAGTAAAAACAACACACACTAAAAGCTAACAATGTCCTGTAACAAGGGCTTCCTTCTTGTATTTAAATCCACTACTTTTACATTTAAAATTAAAAAAAAAAAAAAAGCAAGTCTTGGAAGCCTCGGTTTCAAGGAGTGTCACCTTCTTACTTTGGGAGACAATGCTTACTGATAGACGAAACTGGTACAAAGGCTCTAGGTGGCATCTGCTCCTCCAAATCAGAGCATGTTTATCTACAATAAAACAGAAAATGTGTTTTGTCGCTGGAGCTCTTTCATTTAGTCAGCTATTATTAAAGTGGAAAATGTCGGATGGTACAGACAAATGTCCTGGACAACTCTTAAAGAATCATAGTGGAAGAAAAATGACCCACCCTTAGGTTATTGCTAAGAACAGGTCTTTTAAATTATGCTACGAAGTAGTATACATAAAATAAACGTACAAGATTAAGAACAGAATATTTTAGCCATTGACTGATATTTAAACTTTTAACCTATCATTAAATATCAAAATTCCCCACTCCCCCAATACCGTAGGAAAACAATCATGTTTGAGCTGCACCTACCTGTACTTTTCCCTCTTACTTGTGCCTTCTCTTAAATATACCACCATCAATGGCTATGTGCAGGTGAAAATTCCCATCTCCGGGGGTATTTGTAAACGAGGAAATGGATTGTTTTCAATACACGGTAAGCTAGAGAAGGGGAATCCCCTATGATTCCATGCATGCGCCTGAAGCTCTCGCGTTTTTCCCGCAAATAAATCATTTCCCCAGTACTGCTTTGTAAACAATCAGCGAATACGGTTTCTGAATAGGACAAGGAGGTTCCACCTTGCAGTGGGAAGAGGCCAGCAGGAGGCCGAACGCGCAAACAGTAGGGCACGGGCCCAAGACGAGAGCGCGCGGGCGCTGAGCCCCAGGCTCAGGGGACCGCGGGGCGTGCTGGCGCCGGGGCCGCCGTCTCCCCAAGGGCCCGCCCGCCGCGCGCGCAACGGACCCCGCACGGCCTCCCGCCGCGTCCCGTTCGCGCCCGGGCCTCCCGCCCCGCTGCCTCTCGGCCTGCGGGGACCCGGGCCCCTCCCGCCGCGCCCCCCTCCCCACCGGGGGCGGCCGGGCCACTAGGCGAGCCGACAGACCCGAATAAAGGCCCAGACGCAGCCGGGCCTGGAGCTTCCTCTTGGCAGCCCCCGGCGGCGTCCGGGGCGCTCCGGCCCTTCCTCAAGCACGCGCGGTCGCGTCCCCGGCTTCCTGAGGCGCCCCTTGCCCAGCGGCGGCGGAGGCGGGGGCCTTCCGGGGAGGAAGGACGTCCCCGCCGGGGCGGAGACGACCCGGCACGTGCTCTGGCCCCTCCGGGGGACCCCGAGAGGGCCCGCGCGCCCCGGAGAGGACGGCCCGGAACTGCGGACCTGGGGTGGCCAGGCCTGCGCGCCCGGCCCCGCGGCCCCGCGCCCCGGACACCCCCAGAGACAGAAGCCCTCGGGCACAAAGCTGCACCGGCCCCGGGGAGGCCGCCCACCTGGCCCGGCGCCTGCCTGAGGTCCCAGCTTCCTGCGCCAGCTGGCCGCCGCCGCACCTGGCCGCTTCCGCACCTGGCCGCCACCTGGCTGCTTCCGCACCTGGCTACAGCCGCACCCGGCTCTTCACCTCTGTGACTCCAGGGCCCAGCGAAGGTGCTCAAGAATGAGCGTGAACAGACGACATGGTCTTCAGAATATCAACTATTCATTATGGGTTTTCTTTTTTGCATTGGCACGGCACGTTCTACTTTTTTCAAGGTGCTTTCACATCCCTGACTTCAGGTAATCCTCCCGGTGAATCTGTAAGATCAGAGCTCGGCTCATGATCCCTTTTTACAAGGAATAAATGCAAGCTCTGAGCTGCAAGCCGCGTAGAGTCCTCCAACCACCCAATTCCGGTGTGTTTTTGTGAAGCTCTGAGTACAGTTAATATACTAAGACGGAGAGAAATGATGCGGCCTGTGCGAGACATTCAGGAAATGGTAGTTATGATTATTAAAAATAATGCACTCTTCCGATCTGTCTGGGTAAGCAATTTTAACATCACCGAGACTGGGACAGTCGAGTCTGCACGCTGCGGGCATGCAGTAGGAAGTCTGCAGTTTCACCTCTGAAGGCTTCTTGCTAACTAAGCAGGAAAAAAACAAGAACCTAAATCCAGGTAACTCTGTAATCCTAACTAGAAGTTTATAGGAAACAGGGGCTAAATGAGCATGTTAAATTTTATCATCAGGGAGCAATCAGCCCAATCCAAAATGTGGGAAACTCTCCAGACCAAATGACCCAATTTCTTTATTCAACAAATAAATTGCCTTAGGGGGAAAAACACCGAAGAGAAGTGAGCGAAGAGAAGTGAGCGCTGCTCTAAAGGACATTGAGAGACATAAACAATGCAATTTGTGAGCCTTGTTTGGGTTCCGATTAGAACAAATTAGTTTTTAATAAAAGAGCTGTTTTTAAAAGATTGGGAAATTTGAATATGAACTGGACGTTAGGTCATATTAAAGAGTGGTTGATAATTTTGTTATGATAATGCTACTGTGGTTATGTTTTTTAAAAGTCTTTGTCAGTTAGAGAAATATTCTGAAGCTATTAATTAGGGAAATTATATGATTTCTGGGCTTTGCTTTAATACTCCAGAAGAGAAAGTGGACTTGGAGGAGAGACGTCATTGGCAAAATGTTGATGATACTGAAGCAAGGAGCTGAGTCTTTCGGCACTGCAGTCCACAGAATAATGGCCTCCGAAGATGTCCAGTTCCTGGACAATATCAAACCTGTCACTGTATCACCATACATGGCAAAAGGAACTTTGCAGAAGTGATTGAGGTACATACCTTGGGGGGACATTGTCCTTGGATACTGCAGGTGGGCCCAGGCTAATCCCTAAGAGGGGAGGACCTTTCCTCACTCTATCAGAGTCAAAAGGAGCTGTGATGATGGAAGGGGAGAGCAGACAGGTGCAGCCCAATAAGCTCTCAAACCACCGTTGTTGGCCCTGAGATGGAGAAAGGGGCCACAAGCCAAACAGTGCAGGCAGCCAGGTGGGAAGACGCAGATTCCCCCATAGAGTCTCCGGGTGCTCTGCAGACACTTGGGTTTTACTCCACTGAGACCTGTGTCAGACTCCCAGGCTGACAGAACTGTGCAATACTAAATTTGTGCTGTTTTAAATCACTAAGTTGGTGGAAATTTGTTACATCAGCAACAGAAAACCAATACTAGCATTTATTATATTTCTATGTTTGTATATATTTAACTTTTTGTAATAAAACATTTAACTCCATAAAACATAAAACTGATATACATTTTCTAAAGTACCAACCATAAAACATAAAACCAAGAACTACATTTTCCAAAGTACTTCCTTTAGCACATTTGCTCTCACGGAACTATACAATGCATTTTAATTCAAAAACGAATTATATGCCATAATATGCCAAAATTTCCTCTTTTTTAAATATATGCATGCAGTTTTATATATATAATGTAGCATCACACTATGTAGGGCATTTACTTATACATTCAGATGTTTGAGACACTTCTTTTTTTAGTATTTTTATTGATAAAACAACATATAAACATACAAACATTCTTAACATACAAATATTCCAGGCATGGTGTACAACCAGTGACTCACACTATCATCACATAGTTGTGTATTCATCACCATGATCATCTTTTTGAACATTTGCATCGCTCAAGAAAAAGAAAAAAGAAAAATCTTGGGTGGGCCACGGTGGCTCAGCAGGTAAGAGTGCGTGCCTGCCATGCCCAAGGACCCAGGTTCGATTCCTGGTGCCTGCCCATGTAAAAAAAAAAAAAAAACTCATACATGCCATGCCCCTTACCCTTCCCTCTCATTGACCACTAGTATTTCCATTTAACCTTTGTTCCCCTATCATTTGTTTATTTTTTGTCTATATTTTTTACTCATCTGTCCAAACCCTAGTTGAAAGTATCAGACACAAGGTTTTCACAATCGCACATTATAAAAGTCACATTATAAAAGCTATATCATCGTACAATCTTCTTCAAGAAATAAGGCTACTGGGACACAGCTCTACAGTTTCAGGACTTCCCTCTAGCCTCTCTAATGTATCTTAAATTAAAAAGGTGATGTCTGTATAATGCATAAGAATAACCTCCAGGCTAACCTCTCGACTCTGAAATCTCTCAGCCACTGCTACTTTATTTTTTCTCATTTCTCTCTTCCCCCTTTTTGTCAAGGTTTTCTCAGTCCCTTGATGCTGGGTCCTGGCTCATCCTGGGTTTCTGTCCCACATTGCCAGTGAGGTTTACACCCCTGGAATCATGTCCAACGTAGAGAGAGAGGGCAGTGAGTTCACTTGCCTTTTTGGCTTAGAAAGAGAGGCCACATCTGAGCAACGAAAGAGGTTCTCTGGGGGTGACTCTTTGGCTAATTTTAAGTAGGCTTAGCCTGTCCTATACAGGAGTAAGTTTCATAGGGGAAAACCCCAAGATCGAGGTCTCAGCCTATGGATTTGGTTGCCCCCACTGCTTGCGAGAATATCAGAAATTCTCCAGATGGGGAAGCTGAATGTTTCCCCCTTTCTCCCCATTTCCCCTAGGGAACTTTGCAAATACTTCTTTTATTCACTGTCCGAATCACCCTGGGATTTATCAGGGCATCACACTAGCTTGTACAAACCAACAAAATTTCATGCCCTATTCAAGATTCCATGTGCTTATGGTGTTAACTAAACCGACCATGCAAGTTAAATTAGGAAATGCACCACCCAAGATATAAAGTTTGCACCAAATAAAGATCTCTCCCTTTAGTCTCACATAGAAGTTGAAGTTTTAAAATGTGGGTGATATCATCCTTTACCCAGTCTTCTGATATACCTTAGTCCTATCCAGATCAGCTTCATTCATATCTCTATTTAGTGCCTTATCACTTTTTCAACTTTTTAAGCAGTTCCTGTGTAGAGGACTGCTGACTTTCATAGCTTCAGAGCGCGGACCCTGAGACTCAGGTGTCACATAAATACCAGAAGTGAAACACTTCTTAAGGCGACAGAACAGAACATTGGAAAACAAACAGGAATATATTGAGCACTTAAAAAAGTGATGTGATAAAGAATATAAAGTACTATTTTCCTTTCAACACTTCAAAAGATATGTACGTATATTTTTTTTAACAAGGAACATCACAAACAAACCGTCTCTTCTTCACATGCTTTTAAGTATATTTGTATTATTTTTCAGACATACATTTTTTCTAGCTCTGTAACAATGCAATTTTTAACCCATTCAAGTAAATTCAAGCCTAAAGATCCTGTTTCCCAGCATTAAAACACGCATCTACCCCTCTTCTAGGATTTTTATAAAACTTGTATTTTAAGGGAAGAAAAACGTCTATTTTCAAAAAAAAGCAATTAGTGGTAGAGAAATAGCTAGTTAACACTAGTAACAAAATTTTTGTTTGAGAGATTGGCATACTGGAACTGAGCCATTATTAAGATTTCAAACAAATGCACAAGAGCATTTAGATAAAAACTAAGGAGCAAAATAGAGTAAAAAAAAAAAAATAGAATAGCCAAATGCACATTCTCTTCAGCTATGCTAGAATGGACATTGCTTAATGCCCATAAATGAAAGGCAAAAATTCACCTCATCATTGCTTTTATAAAGCATTGTAAAGAATATAATTAATGAAATAACATAGTTTTTCAAAATCACAGAAATAAAAAAGCATAGTGCATCCCATTCCCAATTTTAGAATTGGCTTGTCTAGGCTGATTTCTACCTAAACCTTCTTATTGACATACCTTCAAGAATGCTACATAATATCAGGAAATTTGAACCTCAAAAAAGATAATAACTGCAATGAATTAGAACCCAACAATTGTGTTTAAATCCCTGATTGTCATATTGCACTGTGAGTGTACAATCAACAAAACTAGAAGATAAAAAGAAAGAATAAAAAAATGTATCCTGCTTTTTCTATATGAATAGGACCACTGGGTTACTAAATAGTTTATTATGGAATACTTCATACAACTATTCCAACTGAACAAATAAAAAGGCCTTCATAGGATGAGAATATATCTATTTATAACTCCAGGGAATAGATGGATTTGGGCACTTAGCAGTTACAAATCCTGTCTTTAAAAATCAGGGATCGGGCGGGCCACGGTGGCTCAGCAGGTAAGACTGCTTGCCTGCCATGCCTGAGGACCCGGGTTCGTTTCCCGGTGCCTGCCCATGTAAAAAAAAATCAGGGATCAGTTGTTGTTGGGAATTCAATCATGCCCCCCCCCCAAAAAACGTGCCCAAGTCCTAACACCCCCTGTGGGGGGAACCTTTTGTAATAGGACCTTTGAAGATGCTGTTATTAGTTAAGGTGAGGTCAAACTGAAGGAGGTTGGGCCTTACTCCAATGAGGCTATAGTCCTTGTGAGCAAAGGAAATTGGACACAGTATGTGAAACGAAACAGAGAGAGGGAGGCCACCAGGGGACAGAGGATTGCCAGAAGCCATCACGAGTTGTTCTGGTTTGTTAAATGCTGCTGGAATGCCATAGGAAAGAAATGAAATAGCTGTTATAAAGGGAATTTATTAAGTTACCAGTTTACAGTTCTAAGGTCATAGAAATGTCCAAACTAAGACATCCAGATAAAGATACCTTGACTCAAGGAAGGCCAATATCTGTCGTGTGGGAAGGCATGCACTGGCATCTGCTGATCTTTGTTCCCAGTTCTGTTGCTTCCAGCTTATGATGCCAGTGGTTTCCACTCTAAGCATCTCTAACTCTTAGGTGAAGGATTAAGGCCTTCGCTTAACTCCTCCAAGGCACAGCTCTGGGTTCTGGCTTGCTTAGCATCTCATGGAAAGGCGCATAGCTGTGCTTCTGGGCTCTGCGTCTCCAAACATCTCTCTGTCAGCACTCAAAGCGTCACCAGATGTCTGCATCTCCGTCAGCTCTGAAGCCACTGTTCTCCAAGCGTCTGCATCTGAAGTTTCTCCAAAATGCTTCCTCTTTTAAAGAACCTCAGTAAACCAATCAAGACCCACTTTGAATGGGTGGAATCACATCTCAATCTAATCAAAAGGCCACACCCATAGCTGGGTATGCCACATTTCCACAGAACTAATCCAGTCCATGTTTCCACCCTAAATATGTCTGCCCCCACAAGATTGGATTAGAAAGGAAAGCATGGCTTTTCTAGGGTATATAACAATTCCAAACCAGCGCACCAGTACACAATAAACTTTGGAGAAAGCACAGCTTTGCTGACCCCTTGATTTTGGCCTTCCAGCCTCCAAAACTGTGAGCCAGTAAATTCCTGTTGCTTGAGCCAACCTGTGTGGTATTTGTCATGGTGGCCCTGGGAAGCTAGGACAGGTGCCTTCTGATGAGAGAACACACCACCTCCTGAATTCTTACCAAAGAGAATCAAGTCTCTGATCAAACTGACAATTTGCTTGAAATACAGAGGCAAAGCGAATATGCTCAACTGCACCATGAATGCGCAAACAGACAAATCCAGACTGGGGAATTCTAGAGGACAAACTCTGTAGGTCTTCAGTGAATACACAGTAAGGAAAGGAAAGAGGGGGCCAATGGGAAAGACCAAACTATATTTGTCTACTGGATAATAAAACTATACAAAAACAAAAGGATGTGATCACTATAAAAACCAGGAGAGTGGTTCCTTCTATGGGAAGGGTGAGGGGATTGGGAAAATGAGAGGGGCTGCAGGAGCAGCTGGCAAAGCTGTAGTTTTTGGACCTCAGTGCTGGTCTCGTGGAGTTTGTCTTATAATAATTCATCCATCCATATGTTTATTCTGGGTTCTTTTCTGTGCCTGTGTTTTATTTTGCAATAAAAAAAAGCTTAAAATATATATGTTCCAAAATACAAACAGGAAAACTCCAAAATTGAAATTGAAATATTTAATGCATGCTCTATAAAATGCAGCAAATTTTATTCTTGGAAAATTGAGTGTTCACAGAAATACCATTGATTTGAAAAAATTTTCTCACTGTGCTCAAACTCCTGGGTATTCCCAGTGATTGCTGAAAAATCACAGTTAGATGGAAACCAAGTATTATTTAAGGCTAAACCATTTCCAAAGCAAAATTGCTTTTAAAGTTCTTTTGATTATGGTACAAACATTAATATGTGTTTTTGATGTGGGTTTGGGTGCATTTTAATGATATGGTTAATCTCATGTGCAATGAGACCATCAGCTCAGAGCACACCTAGAGCTTATCGAGTTCTTGAGATGGCCCCAAATGGGTAGTCGCTGATCACTTGGAATTGGGGGTAACTAGGTGTTCTCCGTGAGGCTGGACACCTTTCTGTAGTGATGGGCACCTCGACTCAGGAGCTACTTCCTGGGTTCACGCCAACTGTACCCCTTAGGAACTGTGGCCTTTGGATAGTTTGAAGCTGTATGAACCCCAGAAAATCATATTCTTAAAACTAACCCATTCCTGTGGGTGTGGACCTCATGCGGGTTGGGGGGGGACCTTTCAATTAGGTTATTTCAGTTGAAGCATGCCTCAGGTGTGTTGTCGTCCCTTACCGGAGTCCTTTATTAGAGTGAAAGACAGAGAAAGGCACACAGAAACCGAGAGGGAGGGACGCACTCAGAAGAAAAGCCACAGACAGAGAGCCAGAAGCTGAAAGCAGAGAAACCCGGGAGGACAGGACCAGCAGATGTGCCATGTGCCTTGCCATGTGAAGAGGAGTCTGGGATCGCTAGAATTTGGACATTCTCACAGCCTCAGAACTGTAAGCTTGTAAACTAATCAATCCCCATTGTTAAAAAGCCAAACCCATTCCTGGTGTTATTGCATTTTGGCAGCTTTAGCAAATTAAAACAGCCTTGGATGGGTTACTTAAGAGCCTTGTGGTTTCTTCATCTATAAAACAGAATTGAAAGCAGCACCTAATTCACAGTCTGTTGTGAGGCTTAAGCCCTTTGCTACATATAAAATGTTTGAATAGTGCCTAACAGACTTAGGCGGTTCTCAGGAAGGATTAGCTGTGGTTGTCATCATGTCACCCAGCAGACAGGGACATGCATACACTTCCCCCCAAAACAACAACAAAACCCCAAAAAATGGTGCTGCAATAACGGGATAGTTATATGGAAAAAGAATGAAGTGTGACACCACCACCCCCACCTTACAGCATACAAAAAAAAAAGAGCAGCAGATAAATATACAGAGGGGATGTACCATATAGTCACTAAAGTCCTGTCTCTAGTTTACCCGGATGTTGTCACCTATAGCAACCCTGGTTGGCTTAAAGCGAATTTATTATCATGGTTTGGAGGCTGGAAGTTCAACTCAAGATGTTGGCAGGGCTTGTTATCTCCCGGAGTCTGCAGAATTGCAGCAGTGCTCCTTTCACCACAGGGCAGCCATCCGCTCCCCTTGTATCTGTTGCTCTGGCTTCCACTGACTCTGGCTTCTCCTGCTGTGTTTGGTTTCCTTTGCTTATAAGGACTCCAGCCCTAAGGGTGAAAAGGTCCACCCTGATTTGGTTTGGGCACACCTTAACTAATACCATCAGTCCAGATGGGCTCACACCACAGGACCGGGGCTTAGCGCTCGAACGTGTCGCTACGGAGAACATGACTCAGTCTCCAACAGGTGCACTGTCACTCTCCGATACCTTTTCAAGTGTTTGTGCTTTGTTCCTATGTCTTCAAGCACAATTTATTCCCCAGGTTTTCCATTTAAATCGTGGGTTATGCACGCAAGAGCCTCCAAACTGGATTGTGGCAAATAACCTGGTCTTTGGGGCTGGGTTGATGATTACCCATGCCTGTGGTATGCCAGAATCATTAAAATAATTTAGTTTGTAGGTCAGGCCATAGTACAGATGTTTTTCATGTGTGCACCCAGTCAGAATTTCAAAAGAGAAAAAAATACGTTTCAACACCGTTCTGTGAAGCAGAAGAAAAAATTTACTAGTTTCAGTATTGGAATGAGCCAGTTATTTTTTTTAATATTAGCCCCTTGTTCTGTTTGCTACTCCCATCACTTTTCCATGTTTCTCCCATTTAATGACCTTTCTGGATGTACTCCTGCCGCCACCACTAGTACAGGGAAAACGTGTTCCTTCAGAGTGGGTCAGATTCCTTATTCACTGTTGAATCCCCAATGCTTAGGACAGTCTCTTAAATCTAACCTAACTGAGCCACAAGTAACTGGGTTTGGATATTTCTCACACACACACAAGATTACCACCTTATCCTGATATGGGCTTACAATTCTCACTCGGTGACCTGGTGACCTCACTCCAGCAGTCTGACCTTGTCCCCAAATCTTGTGCAGCTCAGGACTATGCATACAACAGGCTGTCTTAATGTCTCCTGCACAGAGCCCTTTCTCCCCCAAAAGAGATATTCTTCCTATGGATAGAAATCTCTTTGCATCATCCTCATTCTGGAGTAACCCAGAAGGAAATAATTCAACATTCAAAACTTGGTGTTACAGGCAACTTTCCAAAATTTTCATTTTAATTTTTATCCATCTTTTCATTACAGAGATCCAATGCAGAAGCATATAAATGGAAATATGATTTCGAGATGAAAAGAAAACAATGTAAGATTTTTGGTTATTGAAAAAGAGCTTGTTCATGTTTTGTTTTAAGTCTGTGAAGCCAGGCATCAAATCACTATGGCATTTATATTTCACTGGATACATTTAAAGGACAGATGTAACAGCTCAATTTAAATGTGTTGATATTTACACTACACTGGCAATTAAATCCTTTGCAACTATTTAAACTTATAAAGAAAATGCTAGAAGATATCTTAAAATGGGTGAAAGAGTACATAATTTTTCAAAATTTTCTTTAGGTGATGTTCTAGTTTGCTAGCTGCCTGAATGCAATATACCAGAAATGGAATGGCTTTTTAAAAGGGGAATTTAATAAGTTACTAGTTTACAGTTCTAAGCCAATAAAATGTCTCGATTAAAACAAGTTTATAGAAATGTCCAATCTAGGGAAAGATACCTTGGTTCAAGAGGGCCAATGACGTTCCGCGTTTCTCTCTCTCTCGTCTGGAAGTGCACATGGCAAAGTCACTAGCTTTCTCTTCTGGATTCTTGTTTCAAAAAGCTCCCTGGTAGGCATTTCCTTCTTCATCTACAAAAGTCTCTGACTGGTCGACTCTCTGCTTCGTGGTTCTACAACCTTCTGAGGCATTCTCCAAAATACTTCTTCTTTTATAGGATTCCAGTAGACTAATCAAGACCCACTTAGAATGGGTGGAGATTAAACTAATCAAGTTTAATACCAACCACTGATTGAGTCACATCTCCGTGGAGATGACCTAATCAAGTTTTCAACCTATAGTGCTGAATAGGGATTAGAAGAAACCTTTGCTCCCACAAGATTGATTAGGATTAAAACATGGCTTTTCTAGGGTACGTAAATCCTTTCAACCCCACACAGGTGATATAAGTGAACAAGTTGGAAATTACTGAGCTAAATGAGAAGAAACTCACCCCTACCAAAATGAGGTTAAACTCTTGATCTTTATTTAACACAATGTATAAGCAATTTATTATAAGCAACAATTTGCAAAAAGAAAGGATAAAAAGGGAAGGTAGTTTTCACAGAGAAAACAAAAGGTGTGGGATAGTAAAAGAGCCCTTTGTCTTTTAATGTATACATGTTCCAGCATTATTCACACAAATACAACTTAGATAAACTATCCAGTTATTGGGAGATACATATTTGGGATCATTTTATCCTCAGTCTTAGAACCAGAAACAGTAGGATATTTGCACAGAACAACAACAAAAAAATCATCACACACTATACAAATTACAAAACACAGGTTACAGTTTCGCTACCAGAAAAGTTACCTGCTGTTTTGTGGTGGGTTTTCTTTTGACCAGCCAATCAACAGGTGTGTCGGCGTTGTGTTCCCTTGTGTTAGGGGGTACAAAATAAATACATCCTCAAGAAATGTTAACTCTAACTGGAAAGCAAGACTCAAAACAAATGAAACAATTCAGTATTAAAGCTTTGGATCAGGTGGAGAGGAAATAGGGTGTTGGCCAGCCCCAATAAAACCAGGATTAAAGTGGAAACAAATTATTACAAATGTAGTGGCTTGAGGGCGTGCGAGGGTAGTTCAGTGGTAGAATTCTCTCCTACCATGCGGGAGACCTGGGTTCGATTCCCAGCCCATGCACTTCACAAACAAACAAACAAACCAACAAAAGAAACAAAAACTTCAACAAATGGTGCTGCAATAACGGGATACTCATATGAAAAAAGAATGAAATGTGACCCTGCCATAGAGCATACAAAAAAAATGTAGTGGCTTGAAACAGCACAAATGTGTTCTCTTCCAGGTCCGTAGCTTGAAATCCTATGTCAGCCTCATGGGACTAAGAGCAAGATGGCAGCAGGGCTGCATTCCTTGTCGGGGTTGTAAGGGAGACCCTTTTCCTTGCCCTTTTCAGCATCTGGAAGTCATGCACATTTCATGGCTCTTGGCCCCTTCCTCCATCTTCAAAGCCTGCAGCAGAGGACTGAGTCCTTCCCATGTGACACCACCCTGACCTCTTCTGCCTCCCTCTCCCACTTGTAAGGATTTGCATGACAACAGGGGGCCAGCTTAATCCTGGATCTTCTCCCTGTTTTAAGGTCCACTGGTGAGCAACTTTTAATTCTGCCTACAACCCTCATTCCCCTTTCCCAGGGAGCCTGACACATGCACAGGTTCCAGGGACCAGGGCACAGGCAGTGTTGGGGAGCACTGTTCTGGGACCCCAGCATCTACTGCAGTTCCAGATCATGTGGGGGTGGGATGGGGGGTGGCCAGAAAACTGTGCTGAAGTGCTGCGTTAGGGTGAGGGCAGAGAAAACAGAAGGAAAGGCATCTAGAGGCATCTGCAGAGAAGAAGTACAAATTACATATAGTTCTGTTATATTATGCCCCACAATTAATGACACAATTCTCTGGTTGATCTAGTAAATCCATTATGAGAGCATTAACGATCGGTGTTAATTTTAAATAAACATGAAAAGGCCTAACTCTAGAGAGGCAAGTTTCCCCTGTTGAAAATCCACACTCCTGTTACCGTGGAGACGTTCTGAAAGCGCCTCATTTATATTCCTTTCCCTCCTCCTTCCTCCCCTCCTACCTTGCACTGCTTCTGACACGCTGACAGCTGCGTGGGCTGTGGGGAGAGGGATGCAGATTAGAGACACCTTTGAGGTAGGACAAGTGCAGGCGACAAATCAGCTTCACAGTTGGTCAATAATTGCTGAAATCCCTCTACTTGACAAATGCGCCTACACCATCTTGAGTCTTAGATATTCATCCATTTATTCCAAAGCTGAAGAGCTCAACAATTTAAGAAGGATGGTTCATAATGCAAGCCAGATTGATCAGGTAATTATGATGTGATTAGGGAAACTATAATATTTCCTCAAATCTAAGACACTGTCACTTGTAAGATGCGCCACTGTTTTAGGCACCCCTGAGAAAGAAAAAAGAATACTCTGGCCTATCATCTTGCAGAAGATTCACTCCAATCTGTGTCCTAGAATAGATGAAATAATTGATCACCAAGATAACGGTCCCGATAGTAGATATAGATGTGTTAACACATGAATTATTGGTACACGTATTATTATCTGTGGATGCATCACAAAACGTAGCAGCTGAACCACCAGTTCTTTTCTCACAGCGTTTCTGCAGGCTAGGGACCCAGGAGTGGCTCAGCTGGGGATCGGAGGTGGTGGATGAGCTGCCAGCTGGGGCTGCAGGCAGCTGGGACTGGTGACTCCATTTGCAAGCGCGGTGACGTGGTTGTAGGTAGTTCCATCCCCTCCCTGGCCGTGGCTCAGATCCCTCAGTTCCTTGCCGAGCTCCGTCAGAGCCTGAGTGTCTCCCCAGAAAGCCGGAAAGCCGGAGACAGAAACTGCAGACTCCTGTAGCCTAATGTCCAAGTGACATACTATCGCTTGGGTGGGAGGACCTCACACAAGCATGTGCATGCCAGGAGGTGGGAAGGGGGATCTTAGAGACTGCCTGCATAGTACATAACGCAGAAAGGAACCCAAAGCGAATTTGCTTCTATTTTTTTTTTAGGTAACATTTGTTGAGCACTTACTATATCCCACATCACATACTACAGAGCAAAAACTCATTTAATTCTCACAGCAATCCAATGAGATGACTCCTATTTTACAAATAAAATAGGAACAAAAATCCCTATTTTACAATTGAGGAAACTGAATCTTAGAAAGTTTAAGTAACCTCCTCAAGGCCACATAGCTAGGACGAGAGCCAGTACTTCTGGCGTACCACCCAGCTACCCAGCCTTTGCTTTGCTATATAGGAATGTATGTCAGCCATAAAAGAAATTGGAAATCTCCAAGGTTCTTTATGGTATATTTCATAAGAAAGCACTCTACTGAATTGTGACATTTTCCAAGTTTTAGTTTATTTAATTTGTTGTGTTTCTTATTTATAATAAAAAAAGATCACATGTGATAGACTTTGGCTCTGATAGTTCTGCACCTTCACAAAAGAAACACACACAATAAGTGTGCATGTAACCACCTGCCAACACACTCGTTTCATGCAGTGAAGGTACCACTTTGAAGGAGAGGATGGAAAGGCATGATGAAGACTTTCGAGCAAGTCAGAACAATTTTCTCAGAAGACGTAATAGTCTCCATAGATCATACTTAAAATTGTTTCCATAACTTTACAAAAGAAATCGAAGACAAAAGAGAGACTGCAGGTTTTATGCTAACATAGCAATGTTCAAATACAAATGTCTCAAGCCTGTCAAGAGTAGACACACCTCACATGCCCCCACGTTTAGGTCAGACAAGGTAACGGAAGTTCTAGAGTACTCTTGAGCACAAAATAAGATAGCGAGTCCTTACTACTCTGTAATACCAATGCTCATAAATTGCAATAAATCATTCTAACTAGTTCTAATAGAGAATCCGCTTATGTAATTAGCTCATTTGGTTTCCAGCTCAGAGCAGACAAAGTAATTTTCTTAAATCCCCTTGAGTGCAACTCCCGGGAGACATCCCTGTGGAAACATGGCTGTGACATCCCAAGGAAAAGCTGGACGCTGGAGCAGGACGCCTGTATTGATTTGGCTGTACCCAAGCAAACGCCGCGGTGGAGCAGGTGTCCAGGCATGCGACCGGGGCCATCCACAAGTGGGCCGGGCCAGGGTCCCAGAGGGGGCCGGGGAATGCCAGGCCGAGGAGGCGGGGTCCGGAAGCACTGCGCCTGGGTCTGGAGGGATGAGAGGCTGGGAGGAGGCAGAGGTAGGACCAAGAGGGAGTTCAAGAACCAAGCTGACCCCAGAGGGGCCCGGGGCTCGGCAGAAGGGAGATCTGGGAGCGGGCAAAGAAACGCCACCTCTCGAGTTCTGAAACTGCGGTCCTGCAGCCTGGATCCCTCTTCCTGCTTCTTCAGGGGCAGGAGCCGAGGGACCGGCCCAACACCCTTGGCTTTTGGTTGCTTAGTCACTTGTCTTTCCCCCAAACAGCGCAGTCTTCCACCACGGTTTTGAAACCATGGTGGAAGCAAAAGGAGGGGGAAGGGACAAAAGGAAGGCAGGGAAGTCGGAGGGGAGGGAGAGAGCGAGGAAAGAAAGATGGGAGCTAGGAAGGAAGGAGGGAGGGAAGGGGGAGGGTCAGGGGAGGGAAGGAAGGAAGGAAAAAAGGGAAGGAGGGAGGGGACAATGACACACACAAAAAACACAAACCACTGTGGTCATCCTGAAGAAGTTAGCTCTTTTCCGGCAATGCACATCATCTCGTCCCTACTTTAGGACAAACTTTGGGCTAAGAGCAGATGACAGCTGACATCACTACATATTTTGTTTTTTAATGATTTTTACCTGTAGGTTAAAGTATGCTTTGCTTTTCTCTGAACCCACAGTCTGAAAGACAAAGGGCGTCGAGAGGGGTGAAGAGGGGCAACGGTCAGGGACACCCCCAGAACAGGGCTGCGATGCCGGTGGGAGGACTCGCAGGCAGGATCCTTGGAGGAGGCCATGGGGGTGGACAAACTCTGGAAGCGGTTTACTTTCTCTCTCATGTTGAGCTGATTAAAGACAAACACTAAGAGCATCTCCCCAACATCTGGGAGGGGCCGGGACTGCAGGCGGAGCTCCTCCAGGGTCCCGCCGGACAGTGTCCCCCCGCCCCCCGCCCGGGTGGAGAAGCTACTGCACTGCCCCCAGAGATGTCCCCACGTGGGGGGCAGACCCTCCCCACCCCCCCACCCCACCCCCAGGGCCGCTCCCTGCCTCATCCTTTTACTGCAACGAAAAGCTCCTACTCGGTTCCCGCTTGGGGACCAGGGCAACTGGACATTTACTCCCAGATATTCACTCCCACGGAGAAACAGTGTCACAGGCGATGTGGAAACAGAAGGCGCTGGAAATCTGACCTGCCCTCCGGCGAGTTTGCGTCGCCGACGTTGCTTAGACCCAAATCCCACAAGCCGCATCCTCGTCCCGGCGTCCCCTCCACTCCAGCTCGGTGCGCGCCCCTGCCCGAGTCCCCCGGTAAGCCATCAGCAGTGGTGGCATCATCACACTCTAATGTAGTTCAGTTTCAAAAGGAACTGCCTAACGATAGGAGCTGATGTTCGTTACTAAGGTGACATTCCTTGGGCAAAAACTGAAGAAATCGGTAAAAAGGTCGGAAACACTTTAACAGAGTCACAAGAAGGCCCGAACTGGTGACTTGGGAGCGTGGCTTGCGCCTTCCGTGCTGTGCATCGCGGTCTTTCCGAGCAGCGGTCATTAGATGGGCCCAAGGAGCTGGCTCGTTTGGTCTTGAACCAGCATTGCTGTTGACCCTGAGAGATCTTGTGAGGAGAAAAATCCCCCACAGTGCCTCAGCGAGACTCAGAGAGAAGGACGCATTACATGGAGTGAATTCTGTACAGAGGAAAAGAAGTAATTCCATATTTCGTTGGTGCCACAACTAACGTATTTTTTTTGTAATTTTTAAAAAATATATAGCAACAAACACATTCTTAACTTATGATCATTCCATTCTACATATATAATCAGTAATTCACGATATCATCACATAGTTGCATATTCATCATCATGATCATTTCTTAGAACATTTGCATCAATTCAGAAAGAGAAATAAAAAGACAACAGAAAAAAAAACATACATACCATACCTCTTACCCCTCCCTTTCATTGATCACTAGCATTTCAATCTAAGTGTATTTTAACATTTGTTCCCCTTATTATTTATTTTTGTTCCATGTGTTTTACTTATCTGTTGATAAGGTAGATAAAAGGAGCATCAGACACAAGATTTTCACAATCACACAACTGACCTAGTTTTGCTTTGTGACATCTCTGACGTTGTGATACATCTTCTATGGTGGCATTTTCCACTCACTGTTGACCAGGGAGCACTCGGGTGTGTTGCCACAAGCCCGGGGGCTGTTCCTGCTGGGATGACAGGGCAGCCCTAACCTCCACGTTTGTCAGCAGATCATTAAGGGCCGTTTGGAAAAGGATCCTGCCACCTGCTGGCTGAAAACCTCTCCTAAGTCGCAGAAGGTACCAGCATCAACAACTTGTAGACTAGGTGTCAGTAACCTGGAAGAAAATCGTACAGCACAACACATACAGAAATGACTCTGAGTTGAGAAATGACTCGGAAAATAGAGATTCTGAATGTGGTGAAATTGCAGGAATGCCTGGATAAGTTTGAGTGAAAAGGGCAGATAGCATCTTAATATTAATATAAACAGAGTTTTGACATCAGAGATGCCCTGAAAGGCTTATACTTGGGGAACGACTGGCATCCAAAACAACGGTGCGTTTTACAAGCCTGGTACCTTAGAGTAGATGAATGTGGATGCATTACACAAACATTCCCACCTATAATATTGGAAGGAGTAAGATTTTGAGAGCCTAAAACAAAACAAAGGAAAAAGCATACATCCTTTTCACCCTCAGTCTTGGTCCACTCACATCATTTTCAGCTTTGAAAAAGTTACAAATTCTTCATACCAGATTTAGATTAAGGCCCAAAGAACAGCAAAGCGCCAAAATCGGGAGATCTGAAAATGTTCTGATTGTCTGGTAGGATAATTTGTGATGGGGTCCCCCTAATGAATGAAAGGTAAATATGTTCTGAAGGAGTCCAGGGGTGAAGGGGGCGTTGATTATAGATCATCAAGGGCAGTCAACATTTCTGCCGCTTTGCTAGTTACTGCCAAACAAATACATTGTTCACCGTCCACATTTTGAAGCTCTAGGCTTTGTTTTTTCTTTAAAAAAAGAGCAAACAATCAAACTGAAACATTTGGATCTCTAGGCAAGGGGTATCTCAATTTAGGGAAGTGGGGGCGTGTGTCATACATGGAACTGTCCTCAAACTTGGGACAAAAGGTAGAACTTTATTAAGGCCTTTCAAAACCGTGAGTCAATAAATCCCTGTTGTTTGAGCCAACCCCCTGCATGGTGTTTTAGTAGCCTGGAAATTAAAACAGTCACTTAGTCCTCAGGTTCTCATCACTCACCAAAAGTTCAGCCACAGTGTTTTTAAAATCTCTCCCCACTGAGGTCCTGGAAACTCCACCCTGATGGGTCCTGCCACAGCCTGGGTGGAGCAACACTGGTCCTGCGGACACCAGAACTCAGACCCTATAGGGGCCATCTGCTGAGGCCCCACCCTGTCCTGCAGCCTGACCTCTGGTACCCCAGATTCCTGGTCTGTGCTCCCCCATCTGCCACCTCATCCTCCCACATCCCCTGCTGGATACCATTTCAACGGCGGCCCCCAGTCCTGGGGCTCAGCCTGCACACAGGGTAGGTATGGGGGTTGTCCTGGAGCCAAAGGAAGATCTTGGATGCCAGGACCCCCTGGCTGTTTCCAGAAAGTTCCAGCCTCACCCGGGCCCCAGCCCCAAGCTAAGGTCTTGGAAATATCAGAAAGTCTGGTTTAAAACCTATCGGTTAAAAAACTACCAACATAAGCCAGACATGAAAGGATAACTCTTGTATGGTCTCACTAATATGAAATAAATGCAATGAGGAAACCTGAAAAGTTATGTCTAGAATGTAGGTCACCAGAAAAAGGTAGAGTTTGGGTGCTGGTGCTTAATTTGGGTAGAACTTTTAATAAGATTGATTGTAAAGGTTTGGAAATGGATAGAGGTGATGGGACCACATTATTGTGGATGTAATTACGTGTGTGATTGTGGTGGAAAGGGGAAAGTTAGGATCGTGTACGTCAGTAAAAGGAAACCTGGAAGATGAGACGTGGGACTGTGTAACACAGTGAATCCTGTTGGGGACAATGAAGGTGGTTAATTTTACAAATATAAGAATGCTCTTCCATGAGCTAGAACAAATGTATGTCAGTACTACAAGGTGTTAATAATAGCGGGATGTATTAGTTTGCTAAGGCTGCTGGAAAATACAATATACCAGAAATGGAATGGCTTTTACAAAAGAAATTTATTACATTGCAAATTACAGTTCTAAGGCCACTAAAATGTCCAAACTGAGGCAGCCAGAGAAAAGATACCTCGACTCAAGAAAGGCCAAGGTTCCAGAACACCTCTGTCAGCTGGGAAGGCACATAGCCAGGCCTGCTAGCTTTCCCTCCAGGCTTCTGGTTTCGGACGACTTCCCCAGGGGCATTTTCCTTCTGCATTGCCAAAGGTCTCTGGCTGTGTGGGCTCTAAAGCTTTGTCTAAAATGGTTCCCTCTTACAGGACTCCAAAAGCAACCTCACCTTGAGTGGGTGGAAACACTTCTCCATGGAAGGAGAAGACCTAATCAGAAGGTCCCACAAACAATTGGGTGGGTCACATCTCGAAGGAAACAACTTCATCAAAAAGATCCCACCCAACAATATTGAATCAGGGTTAAAGAACACGGCTTTTCTGGGGTACACAACTGTTTCAAACCGGCACAGGGGTATACGGGAAAAATACAACTAATTCAAACAATGGACTGTAATTAACAGTAATATTTCAATATTCTCTCATCAGTTGTAATAAAGGTACCACACCAGGGCTAAGTGTCCATAATGGATGGGAGTTTTCTTTTTGGAGCAATGAAAATGTCCTAGAACTGACTGTAGTGATGAAAACACGACTCTGAGAGTTACTGATTTGTGCGCTTTGGATGGATTGTACGGTGAGTGAATAAAACTGCTTTTTTTAAAAAAAAAAAAGCACCAACAATGTTTAATTTTCTCTAGGACTAGATGATGGTGTGGGAGAGAGACTTAGTTCCATGTCTATCCTTTTTTACCTTTTTGAATTTCATGCCATATGCAGAATTATTACTATTATCACCATCATCATTATTCTCACAATAAAACCTCTTGCTCTTTCACTGGGGCTGATTGCATCGGTGTGCTCAGTTTGTGAAAATCCAGTGAGTTCTATTTTTAGGCTCTACATGCTTTTCTGAATATATATTGAACTACAATAAAACTATTTTTAAAGTAAAATGACGCCTATGGGGAACGAGCAGCGTGAGACCACCCTGTGCCCGAAGGCTTACGTGTAGCTCGGACTCCAGTGTCCTTAGACAAAGACAGACAAGCAGACAGACCACTCCTTTCTCTTCCCTCCTCCCACGTGCCCGGCTCCAGTAGACACCCACCCTGCACATTCCTGCTTTCTCATTCCTCTCTGAAGCCAGGACAGGCTGGAACGTTAGCATTTACGTTTTGATGGAAAATCATCCACAGCTATTCTAACTATTGCCAAACCCCTGCTGCGTCCCGCCTCTTAGTCATGAAGCTTTGCCGTCTTTGAAATTGTTCTCCTCCGAAGCCCTCCGGGAGGGAGTGGTAGGCGGTGAGTCAGCGGGCCTGTGCTGGTTTGTAAAAACTGCCAGAACGCAATATACCAGAAACGGGATGGCTTTGATAGAGGGGGATTTAATAAGTTACAGGTTTATGGTTCTAGGGAAGTGCAAGTGTCCAGCGCTCTGCTGTGAAGTTTCTGTCGGCTCCGAGACTTCTGATGTTCCAGTCAGCTCTGTCATTTCTGACTCTCTCCAAAATGTTTTGTCTTTTAAAGGATTCCAATAAACTAATCAAGCCCCCCCTGAAATGTGGTGGCGTCACATCTCCCTCTAATCAAAGGTCATATCCACAACTGGATATGCTACATCTCCATGGAGATAATCTAATCGAAAGTTTGCATCCTGCGGAGTTCCATCAGGATTAAAAGGAACAGCTGCTCCCGCAAGATTGGGTCAGGATTAAAGCATGGCTTTTCTAGGGTACATCAGCCTTTCAAACCGGCACAGGGCCTTTTCAGCTCTGAGGACCTCAGCAGGAATTACGGAATCCCACCCAGACCTGAGCACAAACACCAGTACATCAAATCCCAGGAGACAAAACCAAAGTGCAGCTGGGAGTATAAAGTGATACAAAGTTATTACCATTGTTTGTAACTGCTTAGTATTTATGCCCAACTGTCAGGCAGCCTCTCGCTAACTTTGAACGTTATGAGAGGTATTTGTTTAAAGAAAAACTTTCCATGCAGTCTTGGCTCCCACAGCTCTATTGAGCAATTCACGAATTGGGCAGCATCCCGTTCAGAAAGTAGAAGGGGCTCTGCCCAGGGGTGGTAAGGGGGAGCCCCTAAAGGGTGAATGCCAGGCCAGTGAGGAAATGTTCTGAGCAACTGACGCTGCGTTTCCATTTTACATGGTGGGGGCGGATCTTACAGAGTGGGAGCAGATACACATCTGTTAATATGATGTGTCCAGTCTGATATGCCGCCTCTACCGGACAGAAACTGGTTTATAACCAGGCACTGCTTCTCTGCAGTTCTGTAGGGCATGGTCCCTTCTTCCATTTTCTTGGAATGTCCCTACAGGTCAATCGTTTTTGCTTTCCAGAAAATCCCTTCTTGGAAAGGGGTCCCTCCCAGCACTGCCCAATGCAGGGGGCCATTTTATTTTACCTAACAGTCCCGCTTTGGGTTATTTCTCCCATGTTCTCATTGGAAACTTGACCCAACACTCTGCTCACCACCATTGCTTTCTTTTCTTGTCACTTTCCCTTCTCATTTTACATCTTTCCTTTCTTGATGGCAGTGAGGTTTGTTGGGTGGCTGTTTGATTACATCTAAGACCCTTGGAGCAGCGTTACTTAACTGAGTGGATCATACGTAGGGCCCTGAGTCGAGTGTCTATTATTTTCACTTTTAGTCTTGGTACGTGAGATTGTCCCACTGCTAGCTCACTTTCCTTTTGATTAGCTAACTTAAGAGCAACATCCTACTTGAGGGAAAGAAGGAATTTCACCCGAATCACGAAACACAGTTTGAACAAGAAACAAGAACATATAGACTGATAATCACAATTGAAAGCATAAATCTAAACCGTAATAGTTGATCTCCATATTCCATTAAACCCAGGACCTAGATCAGGGAATAGGTGTGTCCATTGAAAGGTTTGAGCCTGACTGATATCATGAAATACCTTAACTAACCCTTTAAAATATTCAGGGTATTTATCCCTACGCCAAACAGATGGACATAAGAGGAACACTGTTCACGGGCAGTTGGGGAGCCTGTGTGTTTTGCAGGAGAACTGATGCTCAGCTACCAGCTTCAGCCTGAACAGCACTGAGGGGCTATTGAACTGTTTCATAGCCTCAGATGCATTTGAAACTCACTGCTAGCTCCAGTTTGGGTGTTCCCATGAAGGTGTGACAATACTCCTGGAAGAGGGGAACAGGTCAAGGGACTGGAGTACACTAAAGGTGTAAGCCAAAAGGAAGGGAGACAAGTTATCTTTCAATAGCAGAGTTTAGTTGATATGATCTACAAATGTCCAGGGCTTAAGCTGGTGAATGGCTGACTTCAAATTCTTCATTAGCATTAGGGACTCTGCCCTACAAGAAAATGACCAGATAAAAGGAGTAACAGCTCTTACAGTCACAAAAGCACAAGATAAGGGCTTTTACAATCATTTCAGCTATCAGGGCAGCTGAATTATAGTTTAGGGATTTCAGGTATTCCCCTCTGTCTACTCTAGTACCCCAGAAAGCAAAAAAGAATATGATTCAGTAATCAAATTCATCCCTTAAATCCTAACTTCTGGGTTACAGTCTCAAGGGCAGTGAGGACACTGACAAATCTCTACAAAATTTAATTTCTGCGATGTTTTTAGTAACATTTTACCCATACAAATTTAACCAACAGAACGTTAGAAAATCCTTTTTAATTTGACACTTCCCATGCAACTCAGAACATATCAAATAAATCTATTTCCAGCACTTTTTTTTTTTTTACAGAGCAGAAGAACACATCCTTGTGATTTTCCATATACCCTCTGGAAAATACCAAAGATAGTGTGAGATCATGCCTTGTAAGGTTTGATTTTGGAAGGTGAGATGTCAAACAGTTATTAGGTTTGAACATTTTGTTAAATATGAAAATGAGTCTCTGTGAAATAATACTTGGCTCCCTATTTAACCAAAGTGACAACAAGATATTTTAAAAGTAAATAGAGGGAGTTCTGGGAAGATGGTGGAAGAGGGTAAGTCGAGTTCACCCCTGCTGCAAGACACAGCTAGAGAAGTGACAGAAAAATGACCAGGAGAGTGATTCCAGGGAGTCAGTGGCCTGGGAGGGTCTTCTACACCACACAGGAAGGCCCTGGTTGCAAAGCAGAATAACTGAGATGCAGAGAATCGGAGACCATCCAGCTAGTGCAAACAGCCTAGCGCATCCAGTTCCAGACGGAGCCTTCAGGGGTGCACAGACAGGGAGACCGGGCAGGAAGTAGGCCAAGCTTGTTCCTTGACAGCGCTACCCTCCTGCACATCGCCCAGCAACCTGAGACTCCCCCCACACCCCACACACCTAAACCCCATCCCCTTCCCCCAAACCACGCTCCAAGAACCCCCACCCTGAGCCCTCTCCCCACACATCCTCACTTCACACCCCCCACTCCACACAGGTGCAAGCTTGTCCCAGCCCGACCCGCTTCTCCTCCGCAGGTGCACAGTCTCGCCCCGCCCCACCCCTCCCTGTGTACCCGGGGTTTAACCTCTTGGCACCCCCTCCCCCTCCCTGGCCCTACAGGCGCTCCCTTTCAGACCCAGGCACACCCACACAAAGCCCATGCAGTCACCCAACCCCACCTGGCCCACCCTGAGCTTAGTGCCCAGACACACCAGCATCCACCCCAAGACCAGAGCAGGCACAGGTGGCCGCTCGCGCCACGCTCAGTGAGCTCTGGGCAAGCACAGATCTGCGCATCTGGGCCACCCCCACCCCCAGCTCAGGCTGGCGCAATCCCAACCCACTGCCCCTGAGTTCTGAGCAGGTGCACACCAGGTCTCTGCCCTGCAGGTTCGTGCAGGTGCACGACCACATCCTCCCAACCGGGCACCCACATATCCGTGCACCGACCTCTCGACTGTTGCATTTGAGCCCCCAACTCCTGTCCAGCAAATGCACACACCCTTACCCCACCCCCCAGCACACGCGCCCTTTTCCCACACCTTGTAGGTGCTCTTATGCGCATCTGTGCCACACAGCACCCACCCTGCTCAAGCATGCAACCCTACCCCACACCCATCCACAATGCACACATGTGCCAGAACCCCACCCGTTACCACCCATCCCTGACACACATCCCACAACCTTGTGACCTGTGCCCTGCCCCTGTACACTCATGCATCCACATCCCTGCACTCTTGAATCCCTCTCCCTGTGCAAGGACACACCTGGGCCATGCCCTCCTGTGCCCAAACTTCTGTGCCCTACACCCCACACCCTGACAGCCATGACCTTCACACTCCATGCACTCTTGCCCACGTACAGCCCCAGCACATCCACTCAGTCCCCCAATCCACCTCTCTCCATGCTCCCCCTGTGTCCCCTAGGCCACACCCTGCTCCTGTGCTCCAAGGCCTGCCTGAGCTGCACCAGGCTGCAACCCATGCATATATCAGCACCACAACCCATCACCGCACTGCTGTGCCCCTCCCCATGCCCGCGTCCTGCTCCACACCCGTCCCGCAAACACAAAGCTTTGGACTACTGAAGGAAATTAACTTCCAAAGTACCCTATCAAGACATTTACATGCTGCGAAGACAACAGAAGATCATCAGTCCTATGAAGATGCAGACAGTTACAGCCCAGTTGAATGACCAAATTAAGACACCAGAGGAGACACAGACATTGGAATAACTTGTCAAAGATGTTAATAGCTTTACTAAATGAAATCAGTGGGATGGTTAATGATATAAAAGAGATCTAGAAGACACTAAAAGACCATAAAGAGGAATTTGAAAAAGTAAATAGAAAAATAGCAGATATCACAGAGATTAAAGATGCTGTAGACCACATAAAAATATACTAGAGACACACAAGAGCAGATTTGAAAAGGCAGAAGAAAGAATAAGCAAACTAGAGGACAAGACAACTGATTTTGAACACACAAAAGAACAGAAGACAAAAACGATGGAAATTTTTTAATTGGATCTCAGGGAAATGATGGACAAAACAAAGCACAGAAATGCAAGTCACCAGTGTCCTGAAGAAGAAAGAGTAAAGGGCTGAGAAGAGTACTGGAGGATATAACATGGGAAAGCTTACCAACCTTTATAAAAGACAGAAATGCACAAATCAAAGAATTGCAATGAACCCCAAAGAGAACACATTCAAATGGGCCTTCCCCAAGACACATACTATTCAGTCTGTTAAATGCTGAAGAGAAGCAGAAAATCCTGAAAGCAGCAAGAGAAAAAAAATCTACTACGAACAAGGGAAACCACATATGACTGAGTTCGGACTACTCAACTGGCACTATGGAGGTGAGAAGGCAGTGGTATGATACCTTTAAGATCCTGAAAGAGAAAGATTTCCAGCCAAGAATTCTATACCCAACGAAATTGTCCTTCAAAACTGGGGAGAGATTAAAATTTCCATGCACAAAGGGGGAGAGATATGTCAACAAGAGACCAGAGCCCTACAAGAAATATTGAAGGGAGTTCTGCTGGCTGAAAAAAAAGATAGGAGAGGGAGGTCTAGAGGAGGGCACAGAATTGAAGAGTACCAGAAAGGGTAACCTATAGGATAAAAAGATAAATCGGGAAAAGAATATGTAGATCTGACAAATAAAATCCAAAGGATAAGACAGTGGATTCAAGAAATGCCTTTACAGTAATAACTTTAAATGTTAATGGTGTAAACTTACCAATTAAAAGATATAGATTGGCAGGATAGACTAAGAAATATGATCCAGCTGTATGCTGCTTATAAGAGATTCATCTTAGGCGCAAGGATATAAGTAGATTGAAAGTGAACAGATGGAAAAAGATGTTCCACACAAGCTGTAACCAAAAGAAAGCAAGAGTAGCTATACTAATATCAGACACCATAGACTTTCAATGTAAAGACATCATAAGAGACCAAGAAGGACACTATATATTAGTGAAAGGGACAACTCACCAAGAAGAAATGACAATCATAAATGTTTATGCTCCCAATCATGGAGCCTCAAAGTACATGAGACAGACACTGGCAGAACTGAAGGGAGTGATAGATGTTTCAACAATAATAGTAGGAGACTTCAAGACAGCATTCTCCTCTATAGATAAAGCATTTTCTCTGATCATAATAGAATGAACCTGAAAATCAATAACCACCAAAAAATGAGAACTTTCACAAACATATGGAGATACATGACACAATCTTAAGCAATGAGTGGGTCAAAGAAGATATTGTTAGAGAAAGCAGTAGCTATCTGGAGATGAATGAAAATGAGAATAGAACATATCAAAACTTATGGGATATGGCAAGGGTTGTGCTGAGAGGGAAATGTATTGCCCTAAATGCCTATATTTAAAAGCAAGAGCAAAAATCAAGGACTTAACTGCTCACCTGGAGGAACTTGAGAAAGGACAGCAAACTAACCCTAAAGCAAATAGAAGAAGAGAAATCACAAAATTAAAGCAGAGTAAAATGAATGGAAAAACAAAACAATAATAGAATTTTTTTTTAAGTTGGTTCTTTGAGGAAATCAATAAAATCCATGCGCCACTAGCAAGGCTAAAAAAGAAAAAAGAGAGAGAGGATGCAAATCAACAAAATCAGAAGTGAGAAGGAGTGCGTTACCACAGAGCCTGAAGAAATAAAAAGAAATCATAAGAGGATGCTATGAACAAGTATACGCCAACAAACTAGACAACTCAAATGAAATGGACAAATTCCTGGAGACGCACAAACAAGCTACACTGGCCCAGGAAGAAATAGAAGATCTCAATAAGCCAATCATGAGTAAAAGGATTCAATCAATCATCAGAAATCTGACTGCCTAGGGAGGGCACAACACTGCGGCAATGGGTGGTGCAGTGTAGCTATATGCACAGGTAAGAGACTCCACCTGGTGCCTGTGAGCATGGGGTGCAGGTCACGGGTTTGTGGGCGAGTTGTGCGGGGTCCCGGAGGAGGTGTGGAGCTCAGGCAGGCCTTGGAGCGCAGGAGCAGGGTCGGGGACACAGAGGTAGGGTATGGCAGGAGGTGGGGGGCAAAGCAGATGTGCTGGGGTTGGTACGTGGCAGAACATGGATGGTGTACTGGTAAGAAAGGATGTATGCGCCCTAGAAAAGCCATGTTTTCATCAAAATCCCATTTCATAAAGGTAGAATAATCCCTATTCAACACTGTATATTTGAAACTGTAATCAGATCATCTCCCTGGATGATGTGATTTAATCAAGAGTGGTTGTTAAGCTGGGTGAGGTGCTGACGTGTCTCCACCCATTTGGGTGGGTCTTGATTGATTTACTGGAGTCCTATAAAAGAGGAAACATTCTGGAGAATGAGAGATTCGGAGAGAGCAGAGAATGCTGCAGCACCACGAAGCAGAGTCCATCAGCCAGCGACCTTTAGAGATGAAGAAAGAAAACGCCTCCTGGGGAGCTTCATGAAACAGGAAGCCAGGAGAAGAAGATAGCAGATGATGCTGTGTTCACCATGTGCCCTTCCAGATGAGAGAGGAACCCTGACTGTGTTCGCCATGTGCCTTCTCACTTAAGAGAGAAACCCTGAACTTCATTGGCCTTCTTGAACCAAGGAATCTTTCCCTGAATGCCTTTGATTGGACATTTCTCTAGACTCGTTGTAATTGGGACATTTTCTCAGCCTTAGAACTGTAAACCAGCAACTTATTAAATTCCCCTTTTTAAAAGCCATCGTTTATGGTATACTGCATTCCGGCAGCTAACAGAGTAGAACAGATGGGCATGTGGAGTGTGTGGGGTACAGAGCACAGAAATCGGGGCACATGGAGGTTGGGGCACTGGTGTGTCCCTGCATGGGGCGAGAGTTCATGGGGGGCCAGGATACGGATGCACGAGTGTGTAGTTGCAGGGCACAGGTGACGGAGGTTGTGGGACGTGTATTGGGGTGGGTGATGACGTGTGGGTGGGGCTCTGGTGTGGGTCCGCAGGTACAGGGGTGGGGTGGGTGCCTGCTTGTGCAGAACAGAGGCTGTGTGGCACATATGCGTCCAAGAGCACCTGCGAGGTGTGGGAGAAGGGCACTTGTGCCTTAGGGTGGGGCAAGGGGGTGCACATGTGGGGGGCAGGGAGTATGGGGTACAGGGTCAAAAGATCCATGCACGGATACGTGGGTGCCCAGCAGGGAGGATGTGGCTGTGCTGGTGCTTGGATCTGGGGTGCAGGGCCCTGGTGTGCACAGCGCAGAGCCAGGGGCAGTGGTGTAGTATTGCACCTGCATGTGCTGGGGGTAGGTGTGGCCCGGGTGTGTAGGCTCGCGCTTGCCCAGAGCTGAGGGGGCATGGTGTGAGTGAGCATCTGTGTGTGTGTGCGTGTGCATGCATCTGACAGCCAGATCCTGCTGTGCACGTGCAGGTGTAGCCTGGGTATGAAGGTGAGTGCCTGCAGCCCAGATGCACACAGGTGACTGCCTACCAGCGGCAGGGAGAAGAAGGTGGGGGTTAAGGGGCGGGCTATGGGGACGCAGGCCTGGGGATGGGCAGGCAAGACTGTGTGTTGTGTGGGAGAGGTGGGTCAGGGTAGGACAGCCTTGTGCTCACATGCGGGGTGGGGGTGTGGGGTGGGGAGGTAGGGGAAGGGGGTTGGGGCCCGGGTACTTGGAGCACGGTAGGGGTTCAGGTGCGGGGGTATGGGGGGAGTCAAGGGTGGCAGAGTGGGGGCGTTGCGCGTGAGAGTGGCACATTCAGGACACAGGGTTTGGCTTACCTCCTTGTCCCTGTCTCCCTGTCCATGCACTGACAGCTCTGGGCCTCATCTGGGAATGGACATGCTAGGCTGTTTGCACTGGCTGGCCAGTCTCCAGTTCTCTGCGTCTCAATCCTTCTGCTTTTTCAACCAGGGCCTCCCTAGGTGGTGTAGAAGACCCTCCCAGGTCACTGACACCCTGGAATCACTCTCCTCGTCTTTCTTCTGTCTCTTCTCTAGCTGTTCTTTGGAGCAGGGGTGAACTCGACCTATCCTATCCTGCCTTCGTCCTGGAAGTCAGCACTTCTCTTTAAACCAATCTGAGTAGAGTTCTTTGAAGGAGTTTATAAATTAATCTGGTAATACCATCTGGAGGTAAGAAGATATCACCCATCAAACATACAGACAGACACAAATACAGACTGTAACAGACTGTATAGCTTCAATTAAATTTTTTTCCAGATGGAAAAATAGAAAACAGAAAGATGTAAAACTCACTAGCTAATATAAAAGAACTGGCTTCTTGTCCATATCCCACTCGTATTTTTATCAGAATTTTGTTCTTGGCAGATAGGACAAGTTGAAGTTATTTGCTCATATTAGGACTAAAGATTTTCCATCAATATTTGTGGAGACTTTTAAGATTGTATTTGCCCTGAGATGCACTCTTATAGAAGCTCTGCACTCTTTCTTAGGCCTGTCTGACTTCAGATGTATTGTGGAAAGAGGATCCTGTAGGGCCTTTCCAAGTCAGTACAATCAGATTTTGCCTTCCAGGATTTAGCATTTATGGTTCAGACCAACAGGTATACAAGCAACTCTAAGTCAGGTGACCCTTGATCGCATGTATCCAAAGAAGTTCTGAACTCTTCTATGATTAATTATGCCTCTGGGCATGGGCTAAAGGGGGCTAGGTCAGAATACCAGAGTCTGTGGACAGTCTAACCTTAAGGGCATGTTTCTAGTTTCCTTTTCTTTCTCATTATCCAAGAAATAGGGCAAATGAGAAAGAGAGTGAGTAAATTCAGTGTAATTAGGCCAAGGAGGGTTAAGAGAAGGGGCTGAAGGCACCGTTGGAGACAGTCGGTTTGTCTACAGCTTTAGTCATTGTCTTAGCGTCTACGTTTTTTTTTTGTCTTGTTTTGTTTTTGTGAGGAATAGCATTGGTCAAGGGTTTAGAACCATCATAAGTCTAAGTTTCTCATAAGCTTTTTTTTTTAGGTGCATAGTCCAGGCATCAAACCTGGGTCTCCCTCATGAAAGGCAGAGACCTTTAGACCTAACTACTCAACGACCCGTGCACCCTCTCATAAGCTTTTAATTTCTCATTTCCTTTTGTAAAGAATCTTTTAACAAAGCTAGTTTGGAGCCTTGTAACTTCTTCATAGCCTCTGAGTACCAATTAAAATAGACATAACATTCAACCTGTGTAATTCAGGAGGACGTTTCCTTGAGTGCACCGCTGAGGTGGCGAAGTTTATCGGATTGGAACATGTCCAAAATGACCATTGCAACTCTAGGTTGTCTTTGGTGATATTTTGCTAGATAGGCACAGCTTTCGGCTCCATAATGTTTGCACCTATAATACGCCAGCTTTCCAGATGGCAGAGGGTCAAAGTTAATAGAGTTTTGTTACCAGCTGTGGATTCTTTTGCCTGATGTGCTCAATAACCAATTCCTGAGACACTGGGGTTTCGAAGAGAGAAAGAGTTTATCACTAGGCTCACAGTAGGAGAGCAGATGGTCTAGCGGCCCAAAATCTGTCTCCCCAAACTGCAGTAGTTCAGATAATAGTTTTATTAGAGAAAAGATGGGCAGGGCTTAGGATAACGAGCACAGTGGCCCCAGATGATGTGATTAGAGGGGATCGGATTATTGAACCTGAGCAGATTGATGACATGCCTAGAAGGTCTAAGCTACTGCGCATGGCAGGTGGGCATGTCACGGGGGTCAGATCCAGTCTCAGTTATCAAGATGACTTTGGACTTGGGGTGGGTTAGTTCTGGGCTGACCCAAGGCCCCTCAATAATAAACATTAGGGGCTGTCTTTAGTAATTACAAAACTCTAAAGTTGAAAAACTGGATAACTTGGTACAAATGAAGGTTAGTCACAAGGTTTTTACAATCACAGAGGCAGAAGATGAAGGCTGTACAATCATGATCTGAGCTCAAGGCAGCTGGATGAAAATTTAGAGATTTCAGGAATTTCCCTCTGTCTACTCCAATATACCAGAAAACAAAAAGGAATATCTATATAATGATTCAGTAATCAAAATCATCCCTTAAATCCTGATTTCTTATTTACAATTGGAGAACCCTATCTTTATCATTTCATGTCCTACCTTGTGCATAGGACAAAGAAATCAGCAGTAGCAAAAATGAAACTGAGGATTGCACCAAAAGCTATGGCCTGAGGCTCAAAATTTGAGCCTTCTCATCAACAAGATTGACACACTGACCTTTGAGCTAAAAGCTAGGGAGACTGGAGAGCTCAAATACAAAGAGAGCTTGGATCCAAAAGGCACTCACCCACGACGCTTGGAGATGGCAAGGTGGACAAAGAGCTCATAAGGTTCAGCGAGTGCCTTTGCCCTTCTCCTTGTCTCCAGAGTTGTCATCCTCATTGCCAAAGCTCTTAGCGGAAAATCTTTTATGCAGTTTAGGATCTCACAGCTTTATTAAGCAATTTATGAAACAGGCAACATCCCATTCAGAAAGTAGAAGAGTGCTCCACTGAGGAAATAGAAAAGAGGAGCTTATATAGGGAAAATGTGGAAGCAAGTGCAGGTATATTCTGATTAGTTGACATTAAGTTTCCATTAAACATTTGGAGGGGAAGGGTTGGTTTCTACAGAGTGGGGTAATTTGGTATGGCTTGACAAACTGTCTCTCATGGGCTGAAACTGGTTTATCACCAGGTGTTTTATCTGCAGTTCTATAGTGTGTGTTTCATTCTTCCATTTTCTCAGAAAACCCCTGCAGGGTCAATTGTCTTTGTTTCTAGAAAATCCTTTCTCAGAAAGGGTCCCCTCCCGATAACACCCAGTGCAGGAGGCCATTTCATTTTACTTATATTAAAGGATATTTATGGACGTGGATTGACTACTGCACCCCAGTTTGGAAGCATTCTTGGTCTTGGCCCTGCATGCAAATGGGTATGGACCCATGTAAATAAGATCTCTTCAAGATGCTATTTCAGCTAAGGTGTGGCCCCCTGAATCAAATTGGCTTTAAGCCAGATCACTGGGGTCCATTATAAGCAGAGGGGAGTCAGTTATAGAGAAGCCATAGAGAGCCAGAAGATGGAAGTCCACAGAACCCAGAAGAGAGAGAAGAAGATGCCACCATGTGCATTGCCATATGACCAAAAGCCAAGGAACTCCAAAAGTTGCCAGTAGCCAGAAGAGACCAACCATGAGGCTCCATGACAGATGGCTTCTTTCTTGTGGCTTTGAGAATGCTGTCTTTATCTTTAAAGTTCAACAGATTGGTTATAGCATGGCGCTGTGCGTTATAAACCATTTGAGTTTATCCTGTTTGAAATTCATGGCATCTTGGATGTACATATTCATGACGTTGTTAAATTGGGGGAGTTTTCTTTGAACTATCTCTTTCTTCTCCTTGGGAAACTCCCACAGTGTGGTACCCCACAGGTTCCTGTTCACTTTTCTTCATTCTTCCCTCTTTCTGCTCCTTAGACTAGATGGTTTCAATTGTCTTATTTTTGATTTCTCAGGTTCTTTCTCTACCAGCCCCAATCTACTGCTAAAACTGTCAAGGGGATTTTTAATTTCTGGCACTGTGTTCATCATATCTGTTTGGTTCCTTTTCGTAAATTCCCCTCTCTCTATTGATATTCTCTGTGTACCTGTATCCCTTCCTTGATTTCCTTTAGTTCTTTGTCCATGTTTTCCTTGAACTCTTTGAGTATTATCTAGAGCTATTAAAAAAAATTGTCTGGTATGCCCCAGGTCTGGTCCTCCTCAAAGATGATTTCTAACGCTTTAATTTTTTCCTTCACTTGGGCCATCAGTTCCTGTGTCTTTGTATGTTTTGCAATCTTTTGTTGAAATCTGAAAATCGATATCATTGGAATTTAGACTCTGAGAATCTGTTCCTCAAGTCTGTGTCTAACAAGTGTTATGACAGCTCTTTCCTTGAATACCAGGAGTTTTTCCTAGTCTTTGCAGATTGATTTTGCAAGTGTTCTCCTTCATGGCTTATCTATACAATGAATTTAGAGAATAGCTCCAAGCCAAAGCATAGTGACCTCCATGATCCTTTCTGCATATGCATTTTGTCTTGAGCATGCGTGTGTGACCCCAAGGAATTCCTGTTTACATTGCTACAAATGTCCCTTCTTCCCTAGGAAATAGATTCCTTAAGGTCCTGGACACTGCATTGTGTGTCCTGCATCCAGCCATCCCTTGCCCCAGGCAGCACCACTTGAGTGCTCTCCCTTAGAGTTCTGTTGGGGAGTTCCATGACAGGCAAGTTCTGAGATGGTGAGTATCTCAGGTCATCACCCAACAGATGGGACCAGACATACGTGCTCCTAGGATATACCTGAGGGTTACTCTGCTCCTTCCAGAGCCGGGACCAGGGAACCACACTGGGAATGCCGGGCACCTCCACCAAGCCAGTGAGGCACTCATGCCATGAGATGCTCTCAATTGTAAGCCACCCTTTTCTTGATTTGGCACTTGCCTTATGACTGCAGTTCTTTAACTGTTTTCTGGAGCTTTGAGAAAGATGTTTCTGCCAATTCTTGCTGGTTGTTAAAAGCTCCTACGTGGGGAACGAGTCCTGAAATGTCTCACTCTGCCATCCTGAACAGGGCCACTGTAGTATTACACTGTCTTAAATAGTTACATCTGCAAAGACGCTGCTTCCAAATAAGGTCGCATTCACAGGGGCTGGGTTTGGGACTTGGACATGTCCTTTAGGGAGAAACAATTCAATCCAGAACAAAAGTTACATGTAGATTTCTACCAACAGGTTCAGAAAATTATACATATTGATAAACCTTGATTTTTATAAAAATCACCTCTCCACCACAATTGAGTCTCTAGTCACAAATTTAGAGAAGTAAGGAAAGGTTTTTGTTCATGCCATAGCTACTGAAGGCAAGGAATTGAGTTTGCAGGTGGAAAGGAAAGTCGTGGGTGGGGAGGCCCCAGGATCTGAGGGTCCCATCCTCAAACACCCCATCTCTGCCTATATTTGGAGACAAACCCCCCCCCCCCAGCCCCAGCTCTGCCTCTGCCCAGCCCTGCTGAAGGACTGTGAGTGCTGCAGACAGAGGCCTGAGGTGTTGAGTGGGTGAGCTTTTTACCCCAGGAATGAAGAGTGAATCAAACCCATATTGTATGGCAACTTGTATATTTTGTGTTTATATTATTATATTAGCCAATTTTTAAATTATTGTGTTCTTTATGCATTTGTGTCAACTCTTGTTAGGATGTTTAAAAGGGGTAGGAGATCCTGATTTATTAGGTTTTTAAGTCAGACTTATTAGATGCACAGAGTCACTCGAGTGAGCAGAGAGATTTGATCTATGAGAATTATAAATGTCCCCACTTAGGTATTTGAGTGCTTAAGAGAATTAAGAATTATAGCTTGAAATGTCTAAGATAATTCCACCAAGTTTGCAAATAGTGTTGTTTGGGGGAATCCAATCCATCTGATTTATATACAAATCAAACATTGATTAAAGAATAGGGGAAAGTTCAGCCTTTTGACTGACTAACCTTATTAAGCTGTTAAATAGGTTAACAGGATTTATAAGCTCAGCATAAAGGGTTAAGAAAACTTTTTTTAATGTATAGTTTTAGTTCCTAAAGCATTGATAAAAGCCCAGACTCTGAGTCTCCTTTTGTGAGCATAATCCCCTCTCCACCACAATTGAGTCCCTAGACACAAGTTTAGAGACATAAGGAAAGGTTTCTGTTCATGCCATAGAAAATGCCAAGTCCCTTTTTCCTAACCACTGCATGATTATTTTTATTTTTTTATTCTTTTTTATTAATAAGACTCTTAGAATATTTATGTAATAGCAGTGTTTTCACTGGGCGCTCTCTCTGTCTCTCTAAAAGGGCATAATGAAAGCGTTCTGTGTTCAATATTTGGAAAAGCTAATTGAATCCCAGAAGTACTGGGGATTCTCCCCAATAACGTGTTCCTCTTAAATGGATGTGGAAGGTTGAATTATACACCCCAACAAAAGACATGTTCTTAATTTCAACCCGCATTCCTGTGGGTGTGAATGCGTGTGTGAACAGAGCCTTTGGAAGATGTTCCTTTTTAAGTTAAGGTGTGGCCCACCTGAATCAGGACGGGTCATATGTCGTATGACTGGAGGCCCTTATAAAGCAGGAGAAATCCAGACCATCAGAGTAAACCACACAAGGAGAAGCCCGAAGTCAGCAGAAACCCAAAGAGTAGATACAGGGTGTTCTAGTTTGCTAGCTGCCAGAATGCAATATACCAGAAACGGAATGGCTTTTAAAAGGGGAATTTAATGAGTTGCTGGTTTACAGTTCCAAGGCTGAGAAAATTTCCCAGTTAAAACAAGTTTATAGACATGTCCAATTTAAGGCATCCGGGGAAAGTTACCTTGGTTCAAGAAGGCTGACAACATTCAACGTTTCTCTCTCAGCTGGAAGGGCACATGGCGAACATGGCGGCGTCTGCTGGCTTTCTCATAGCTCTACCAAAAGAGGGACTCTCTCCAAAATGTTTCCTCTCTTAAAGGATTCCAGTAAGCAACTCCACCTTCAGTGGGTGGAGACACACCTCCATGGAAATCGTCTAATCAGAAGTTACCACCCACAGTTGGGTGGGTCACATCTTTATGGAAACAATCAAAATGCTCCCACCCAGCATTATTGAATGAAGATCAAAGGGCATGGCTTTTCTGGGGTCCACCACAGATTCAGACTAGCACACAAGGAAAGAGAGATGGGCACGTGATGGGAGGCAGGGATTCCAGCCAAGGAATCCCGAAGGTTGTGGAGAGCCAGCACAGTACACTACAGGCTTCAGGCAGAAATCACGGCCTCCCCAATGCCTTGATTTTGGGCTTTTGGCCTCCAAAACCATGACCCCATAAATGCTTGTCATTTAAGCCAACCCATTGCATGTATTTGTCACAGCAGCCTGGAAACTAAGTCACTGGGTGTTTCGATTTGCTATAGCT
The DNA here is from genome assembly GCF_023851605.1 of Tamandua tetradactyla. Taxonomy (NCBI): domain Eukaryota; kingdom Metazoa; phylum Chordata; class Mammalia; order Pilosa; family Myrmecophagidae; genus Tamandua; species Tamandua tetradactyla. Next base: position 75,792,088 of record NC_135344.1, read on the forward strand.
GCTGGAATGTAATATACCAGAAATGGTTTGGCTTTTACAATGGAGATGTATTAGCTTCCAAATGTACAGTTCTAAAGCTGTGAGAATGTCCAAATTAAGGTGTCAGTTGGATGATACCTTCTCTGAAGAAAGGCCACCAGCAACTGGGACACCGCTGTCACCTGGGAAGGCATGTGGCCACGCCTGCTGCTCCTTCTCTCCCACATTTCACTGTTCTCAGCTTCTGGTTCCAGTGGCCTCCTCTCTTCTGTGGGGCCTCTCTTAGCTCCTCTGGGGCTTTTCTCTGTGTGCTTCTCTTAAATTCATCTCTTATAAAGGAGTCCAGCAAGGACTGACTTTGAATGGGCTGGGTCACATCTCAATTGAAATAACCTAATCAAAAGGTCCCACCCACCATGGATCTGTACTCACAGGAATGGATTCAAAGAACAGGGCCTTTTCTGGGATACATAACAGCTTCAAACCAACACAAGGATAAAGAGCTGCCCTCCTTGATGCCCCCCAGTTCCTCCCAAGGTGGTTCAGAAAACTCTCCTAGGAAGAGGCCCCAGGGAACGTGCCCCTTACCTCTCACCCCCAGACTCCTAGACTTCACACACCAGCAACGCCTCAAAAAAGGTTTTTGGTGACCTGCATAAGCTTGTCAGCTATTTGTGTGAAGTCAGTGGGAAAAAACACCTGCCATCTCCCACCACAAACATTTTATTATAGAAATGACATTTTAACACCAAAATGCATTATTTCAGCTACACACCATTTTTCACACGAAATAAGCTGAGCTGGATGAAAAACCCACTGAAAGGTCCCAATTGTTCTCTTGCTGGTGTAAATGTCACTGTGGGTGGGGCTGAGCCCACATCGGGAATCACAGCCCTGTGGAAGGGGCTGTGTGCTCCTTGGGGATTGGGGACTGGGGTTTGGGGAGAGCCTGGCTGCCACTACATGGAGGGGTTGAGTGTGTGCCCCGTAGATGGCAGAGATCCCGGGTGCAGCCCTGATGCTTGGAGAGGGTGTTGCCAAGAAAAAGGTGGTCTCCCCAATGTCCCCCAAGGTTGCATTCGGAGAGAGGCAGGCTGCTGCATAGGTCCTTGGAAAGGGTGGGACTGCCGCTTTCAAAAGCCTCAGAGATAAATGACTCTCAGACTTTGAAATCTATGGACTTTGCCCTGCAGGTTTTTGAAACTGCTTGGGTCCGGTGACCCCTGTGTTCCTTCCAGTTTCTCCCTGTGGAAATGGGTATATGCATCCTATGACTGTCTGTCCTTTGCATGTTGGAAACAAATAACTTGTTCTGAGTTTTACAGGTCCAGAGGCAGTGGAGAAAACTTTGCTTTAAGAACTGTCCAAGCCTGTAGCTGACTTTGATGAGCCTTTGTACTGGTTTTAACCTTGTATTGCATTTGATTGTTACTGAAATGATTTAAAGTTTTCTGATATTGTGATGGAGTGAATGTATTTTGTATATGGGAAAAACATGTCTTTTTTAGGGTCCAAAGGATGGAATGTGCTGGTTTGAAAGGATTTTCGTAACCTTGATTGATTAATCCTAACCAATCTTGTGGGAGCAACAGCTTCATCTAATCCCCATTCACTACTATAGGTGGGAAAGTTGATTAGGTTATCTCCACAGAGATGTGACTCGATCAATCGTGGATACTAAACTTGATTAGCTGGAAATGTGTCTCCACCCATTCTACATAGGTCTTGATTAGTTAGCTGGACGCCTATAAAGAGGAGAAGTTTTGGAGAGAGTTCCCTTTGAGAATGAGGAGAGAGCCACAGAACCATGACAAAATGATGAGAGAACCACAGAGTCTATTAGTCAGAGACCTTTGGAGATGAAGAAGGAAAATGCCCCCGGGGGAGCTTCATGAAACCAGAAGTCAGAAGAGAAAGCTAGCAGTCTTTGCCATGTGCTCTTCCAGCCGAGAGAGAAAGCTTGACCATCACTGGCCTTCTTGAACCAAGGTATCTTTCCCTGGATACCTTAGATTGGACATTTCTATAGACTTTCTTTAATTGGCCTTAGAATCTGTAAACTTGCAACTTATTAAATTCCTCTTTTTAAAAGCCACTCCATTTCTGGTAGATTGCATCCTAGCAGCTAGCAAACCAGAACAGGGCCCTTGTCAAAAATCAATTGGCTATAGAAAGAATGAAGAAAATGATCAGAGCCTGAGGAAACTGTGGACATCACCAAGTGTCCCAATATATATATTGTAGGAGTCCCAGAAGAATAAAGGAGCAGAGACAATACTCAAATAAATAATGCATGAACACTAACTACATTTAATGAAAGAAATTAATATATACATCCAAGATGCTCAAAAACTCCAACAGGATAAACCCAAATAGATCTACACCTTATGATGTTATAATCAAACAGTTGATTGCCAAACACAGAGAATTCTGAAAGCCACAAGAGAGAAGCATCATGTCACATGCAAGGGAGCCTCGATATTAACTGCCAATTTCTCATCAGAAACCATGGAGGCAAAAAGATCCTGGGAAGACATTTTAAATGTTGAAAGCAAAAAATTGCCAGCCAAGAATTTTTTATCTGGCAAAACTGTCTTTCAAAAACAAAGGAGATTTTTTAATTAATACATAAATTTTTTTTAAAAGGAGAGATTAAGACAGTCCCGGATAAACAGAAGCTGAAGGAGGTGGTCACCACTAGACCCGCCCTACAGAGATGCTAAGGGAAGGGCTGCTGGTTGGAAGAAGAGGACACGGCAACTGAGTGATGCTGTCAAATAAAGATCTCCAGTAGAGATAATGACGTGGGTAAATACAAATGCCAGAACTACTATATTTTTTGTTTGTAATTCCATGTTGTAATTCCTTCAGGATCTAAAGGCAAATGCATAAAATGTAATGATAAATCAGCAGTTTGGGGCTCACAATATATAAACGTGTAATTAGTTTGGATGGAGGGGCATAGGAACATATTGTGTGTATATACTATTGAAGTTAAGCTGGTACCAAAGCAAACAAGAGTGTCATAGATTTAAGATGTTAAATTTAACATTAGATTTAAGATGCTAATTTAAGCTCCACGGCAACCACAAATAAAATATTGGAGAATATGCAAACTCAAAGTCAGAAAGAAAAGTACAGGTTACCATGAGTAAGGGAGCAGGGACAATGGGGAGTTAATACCCCATGTCTGGGATGAAGGGAAAGTTCTAATAATAGAAGGTGGTGAGGTTACTGCTGCGCTGTGAATGTGATAAATCCCAGAGAATCGGGATACATGTGATACATTGTACCTGGTGGAATCTAAGACTGGAAGAGAAAAGGCTCAAAGGGACCTATTATGAGCTAAGATAAAGGATGAAATACAGAATATAAGCTTTATATCAATGTCACATTTCTAGAACTTGATAACTGCACTTAGGAAATTGCATGATTGGGCATCCTTGTTCACAGGAACTGTGAATGGAGGTATTATGTATTTACGTATTATGATGTATGCAACCTGCTCTCAAAGTTCAGAGGATAGACAGACTATATAGGTAGGGAGTGTGCTGGTTTGAAAGGATGTATGTCCCCTAGAAAAGCCATGTTTTAATCCTAATCCCATTTTATAAAGGCAGCTGTTTCTTCTAATCCCTATTCAGGGTTGTATGTTTGAAACTGTGATTACATCATCTCCCTGGAGATGTGACTCAATCAAGAGTGGTTGTTAAACTAGATTAGGTGACAACATGGCTCCACCCATTTGGGTGGGTCTTGATAAGTTTCTGGAGTCCTGGAGTTTCTGGAGTTTCATGAAACAGGAAGCCAGGAGAGGAAGCTAGCAGATGATGGTGTGCTCGCCATGTGCCCTTCCAGGGGAGAGAGAAACCCTGACCGTGCTCACCATGTGCCTTTCCAGATGAGAGAGAAACTGTGACTGTGTTCGCCACGTGCCTTATCACTTGAGAAAGAAACCCTGAACTTCACTGGCCTTCTGGAACCAGGGTGTCGTTCCCTGGATACCTTTGATTGGACATTCCTATAGACTTGTTTTAATTGGGACATTTTCTCGGCCTTAGAACTGTAAACTAGTAACTTATTAAATTCCCCTTTTTAAAAGCCATTCCATTCCTGTTATATTGCATTCCAGCAGCTAGCAAACTATAACAGGTAGGTAGGTATTTAGATACATAGATAGATAGATAGATAGATAGATAGATAGATAGATAGATAGATAGATAGGTAGATGGATAGATGGATAGATGGATAGATGGATAGATGGATAGATGGATGGATGGATGGATGGATAGATGGATGGATGGATGGATACATAGATAGATGTAGAATGATGTTAAAGTTGGTGGATCTGGGTATCAGTTGGGGAAGGTCATATTGGAGTTCTCTGATGTTTGTATTATTTTTGCAACTGTCCTGTAAGTTTAAAATTATTTCAATATAAAAAGTTAAAAAAATTATTGGCCATAGATGTGTGTGTTTATTTCTAACCTCCCAATGCTATTCCATTGGTCTATTTGTCTGTCCTTGTGCCAGAGCCACACAGTTTTCATTACTGCAGCTTTGTAATAAATTTAAAAATTGGGAAGTGTGAGTCCTCCAACTTTGTTCTTTCTCAGTATTGATTTAGCTATTTGCATCTCCTTGCCCTTCTATATGAATCTGAGGATTGACTTTGCCATTTCTGCAAACAAGGCTGTTGGAATTTTTTTGGGGGGGGGGGTGCTAACTATGTGGTAGTTAGAGTCAGTTGTCAACTTGGCCAGGTGAAGGCGCCTAGTTCTGTTGCTGTGGACATGAGCCAATGGTACGTGAACCTCATCTGTTGCTGATTACATCTGCAGTCGGCTAGGAGGTGTGCCTGCTGCAATGAATGATGCTTGATGTAATTGGCTGGTGCTTAAATGAGAGAGCTCAACATAGCGCAGCCCAAACAGCTCAGCATACCTCATCTCAGCACTCACAGCTCAGCCCAGGCCTTAGGAGGTTGTTGGAACCCAGAGGTCTGGAGAGAAGGCCAGCAGAGATCACCCTGTGCCTTCCCATGTGAGAAAGAACCTCAGTTAAAAGTTAGCTGCCTTTCCTCTGAAAAACTACACATTTTTAACTAAATAAATCCCCTTTTGTTAAAAGCCAATCAGTCTCTGGTGTGTTGCATTCTGGCAGCTAGCAAGCTAGAACAGAGGGGGGATTACATTGTATCTGTTAATTGCTTTCGGATCCTATTGATACCTTAATGAAATTAAGTCCCCCAATCCAGGAATACAGATTGTCTTCCCTTTTGTTTAGGTCTTCTCTAATTCCTTTCAGCAATGGTTTCTAGTTTTCTATACACAAGTCCTTTATATCCTTGATTAAATTTATCCCTAGATATTTTATTCTTTTAGTTGCTATTATAAATGGAATTGTTTTCTTGATTTCCTTTTTGTATTGTTACTTACCGGGGTAGAGAAACACCACTGATTTTTGTGTGTTGATACTGTACCCTGCGACTTTGCCAAATTCATTTATTGGCTCTATTAGCTTGCTTGTAGATTCTAAGGGACTTTCTGCATGAGGATCATGCCCTCTGCGAAGAGGGGAAGTTCTGCTTCTTCCTCTCCCATTTGATGCTCTTATTCATTTCTCGCCCCGTTGCTCTGACTGGAGCTCCCAGCACAGCGTTGAAGGCCGCGGTGATGGTGCATACCCTTGTCCTGTTCCTGATCTCCAGGAGAAAGCTGCCAACCTGCCGACCCGCCCACAAAATCGTGCGACATCTTACGCTGTCATCCGCTCTCAATCATCTCTCTTAGTTGTGTCACCTGGAAAACTAAAACATGCTTTCATTCATTCGATTCTAAAAGCATTGAGTGCCAACTAAGTTCAAAGACAAACCCACGTAATTACATAATGGACTGTGTCAGACCTCGGCTGCGCCTGCCCTCAGAGCCGGCAATCACCGGCTGTGCACTGAGCCTTGGGGGGGGGCCTGCCAGCTAGAGCCTTGTAATTGCCCATGCTGGGACCAGAAAGAGCATACGGAAGATTTTAGCCTAAGGAGGATTTCTCCACTCAGCATGATTGACTATTTGAATTGGATAATTCTTTTTTTTTTTTATTAATTAACGGAAAAAAAGAAATTAACCCAACATTTAGAAATCATACCATTCTACATATGCAATCAGTAATTCTTAACATCGTCACATAGATGCATGATCATCGTTTCTTAGTACATTTGCATCAGTTTAGAAGAACTAGCAACACAACAGAAAAAGATATAATGTTAAAAAAAATAAAAGTAATAATAGTAAAAAAAAAACCTATAGCTCAGATGCAGCTTCATTCAGTGTTTTAACATGATTACTTTACAATTAGGTATTATTGTGCCGTCCATTTTTGAGTTTTTGTATCTAGTCCTGTTGCACAGTCTGTATCCCTTCAGCTCCAATTACCCATTATCTTATCCTGTTTCTAACTCCTGCTAGACTCTGTTACCAATGACATATTCCAAGTTTATTCTCGAATGTCGGTTCACATCAGTGGGACCATACAGTATTTGTCCTTTAGTTTTTTGCTAGACTCACTCAGCATAATGTTCTCTAGGTCCATCCATGTTATTACATGCTTCATAAGTTTATCCTGTCTTAAAGCTGCATAATATTCCATCGTATGTATATACCACAGTTTGTTTAGCCACTCGTCTGTTGATGGAGATTTTGGCTGTTTCCATCTCTTTGCAGTTGTAAATAACGCTGCTATAAACATTGGTGTGCAAATGTCCGTTTGTGTCTTTGCCCTTAAGTCCTTTGAGTAGATACCCAGCAATGGTATTGCTGGGTCATATGGCAATTCTATATTCAGCTTTTTGAGGAACTGCCAAACTGCCTTCCACAGTGGTTGCACCATTTGACATTGCCACCAACAGTGGATAAGTGTGCCTCTTTCTCCGCATCCTCTCCAGCACTTGTCATTTTCTGTTTTGTTGATAATGGCCATTCTGGTGGGTGTGAGATGATATCTCATTGTGGTTTGATTTGCATTTCTCTAATGGTCAGGGACATTGAGCATCTCTTCATGTGCCTTTTGGCCATTTGTATTTCCTCTTCTGAGAGGTGTCTGTTCAAGTCTTTTTCCCATTTTGTAATTGGGTTGGCTGTCTTTTTGTTGTTGAGTTGAACAATCTCTTTATAAATTCTGGATACTAGACCTTTATCTGATATGTCATTTCCAAATATTGTCTCCCATTGTGTAGGCTGTCTTTCTACTTTCTTGATGAAGTTCTTTGATGCACAAAAGTGTTTAATTTTGAGGAGCTCCCATTTATTTATTTCCTTCTTCAGTGCTCTTGCTTTAGGTTTAAGGTCCATAAAACCGCCTCCAATTGTAAGTTTCATAAGATATCTCCCTACATTTTCCTCTAACTGTTTTATGGTCCTAGACCTAATGTTTAGATCTTTGATCCACTTTGAGTTAACTTTTGTATAGGGTGTGAGATATGGGTCTTCTTTCACTCTTTTGCATATGGATATCCAGTTCTCTAGGCACCATTTATTGAAGAGACTGTTCTGTCCCAGGTGAGTTGGCTTGACTGCCTTATCAAAGATCAGATGTCCATAGATGGGAGGGTCTATATCTGAGCACTCTATTCGATTCCATTGGTCGATATATCTATCTTTATGCCAATATCATGCTGTTTTGACCACTGTGGCTTCATAATATGCCTTAAAGTCAGGCAGCGCAAGACCTCCAGCTTTGTTTTTTTTCCTCAAGATGTTTTTAGCAATTCGGGGCACCCTGCCCTTCCAGATAAATTTGCTTATTGGTTTTTCTATTTCTGAAAAATAAGTTGTTGGGATTTTGATTGGTATTGCATTGAATCTGTAAATCAATTTAGGTAGGATTGACATCTTAACTATATTTAGTCTTCCAATCCATGAACACGGTATGCCCTTCCATCTATTTAGGTCTTCTGTGATTTCTTTTAGCAGTTTTTTGTAGTTTTCTTTATATAGGTTTTTTGTCTCTTTAGTTAAATTTATTCCTAGGTATTTTATTCTTTTAGTTGCAATTGTAAATGGGATTCGTTTCTTGATTTCCCCCTCAGCTTGTTCATTACTAGCGTATAGAAATGCTACAGATTTTTGAATGTTGATCTTGTAACCTGCTACTTTGCTGTACTCATTTATTAGCTCTACTAGTTTTGTTGTGGATTTTTCCGGGTTTTTGACGTATAGTATCATATCATCTGCAAACAGTGATAGTTTTACTTCTTCCTTTCCAATTTTGATGCCTTGTATTTCTTTTTCTTGTCTAGTTGCTCTGGGAATTGGATAATTCTTGATGGCTGGGGGCAATGTGGCGTATTGAATAGTATCCCTGCCCTCCACCCACAGATGCTAGCAGCACCCCAGATGCCAGTTGCTGTGACAACCGAGAATGTGTCCAGATCTTGCCAAATGTCCCCTAGGAGGCAAAACCGCCCCGGGTTGAGAACCTCTGAAACAAAGTCATAATATCTCTGCAGCCAGCCACCTGAGCTGTGCAAAATTCTACTGATGCAAGGTAACCTCTGCTAATCTGCCCTGCCGTCCACCCCTCCCTCTCCTACGGGCTGCAGAAGAACAAACTCTTCTCTGCTCTCACATTTCAAGCTGCATTTTAACTATCCACTCACAGCCCATTGCTGCTCCCTGGACTGAGCTTCTGAGGACCAGGACTGGGGTTGGAGTCCCTGACGCATGCCTGTCTACCCAGGGCTGGCGCATAGCAGGGATCCAATAAATGCTGATGAGAAGGGACCTGGATGAAAGGGTGGGCCAAGGAAAAAGAGTTTCCCTGGAGACTGAAAAGGGAGTGAGTAGTTTGAAAAGGGCAAAAAGCACTCCAGCAGAGACCAATATTTGGAAAACAGAAGAGAGGGCTCTAAGAAGGTATCCTTGGGGTGAGCTGCCTTGAGAATTCGGGAGGGAAGAGTATGAAGCAGCATCTCTGCTCACAGCATTGAGAAGGGCACTGGTGGACATGAGAGGTTCTGGCAGGGTATGGGAGTCTCGTGGGGAGGTGCTGAGGGATGGCTGAGGGGGCCAGGAGGCAGTGGGGGGCCCTTTCAAGGAGACTGGCTGGAACCCCAGTGGGGAAGGGGTCACTGGAAGGGCTGCAAGCTCAACCCGGGCTGTTCAAGAAGGCTTCAGCACGTCCTCAGGCAGAGGAAGAAGAAACTATCACTAGAAATGCACGTGGAGAGTGAACACATCTGAGCGAAGGGGGCATGGATGGAGTGATGTCCAGAGGCCGCAGGTGCAAAGCACAATGCAGGGGAATTGTCCTGGGCCGGTGGAGAAGCACCTCTCCCTTTGAAACAGGAGAAAAGTAGGGACACCCAGTCACCTGAGTGAAGTGCTGCCATTGCAACAGGAGGCAGCATGAGGAACAGAGATTTGAACAGTGCACAGACATGATTTGGAAAAGCAGTGAGGAGAGAGGAAAAAGGAATGGAGCAGGAATGAGGGAAGCATTGCTGGGTGGCTGTGAGGGTGGAGTGAGGAACTGAACAGGAGCAGGGTCAGCATTGAACAAGGACCTACTGTGTGCAGGGACTTTATACATTATTTCATTTACTTCTCAAAACAACCCAATGAAGCTAATTATGGAGAAGAAAAGGCCCTAAAGGATATTTTGCTGCTTTGAAAGGATTGCATACCCTAGAAAAACCTGTTTTAATCCTGATCCAATCTAGTGGGAGCAACTGTTTCTTCTATCCTTATTCAGCGCTGTAGGCTGGAAACATGAATACATTATCTCCATGGAGATGTGACTCTCCCAATTGTGGGTACTAATTTTTGAATAGAGGGAAATGTGATGCCACATTTCCAGGTGGGTCTTAATTAGTTTGCTGGAATCCTTTAAAAGAAGCAAGCATTTTTTTGAAAGAGCCACAAAGCAGACAGCCCACACTGCCAGAGACCTTTGGAGATGAAGAAGGAAAACATCCCCGGGGGAGTGTCATGAAACAAGCCTGGGGAGTAAGCTAGCAGACGTCGCCATGTTCACCATGCGCCTTTCCAGTTGAGAGAGAAACCCTGGACTTCATCACCCATGAGTAAAGGTAACCTCTTGTTGGTGCCTTAATTTGGACATTTTTATAGACTTGCTTTGTTGTTTTTGTTTTTGTTTTTTAGCGGGGTTGGGGGGTGGGGATGTGCATGGTCCAGGAATTGAACCCAAACCCAGTCTCCCTCGTGACAGGCAAGCATTCTACCACTGAACCACCTGTGCATCCTTATAGACTTGCTTTAATCAGGGCATTTTTAAGGCCTTAGAACTGTAAACTAGTAACTTAATAAATTCCCCTTTTTTAAAAGCCAATCCGTTTCTGGCATATTGCATTCTAGCAGCTAGCAGACTAGAATAGACATTATTAGGATATCTGAAAAATATTGGAATATAAGCTGAAAGCTTTATCTCAACATTCAAGTTTGTGAATTTGATAACTGCACTTATGTTCAATTAAATGCAATACATGATACTGGACGGGATCTAAGACTGGAGGAGAAAAGGCTCGGAGGGATGTTTTTAGGATCACATAATTGCATATCCTGGGTCTCATGAATGTACATGGCAGTGCTAAGTGTTCAAGTGCGTGGTGTGTACAATCTACTCCTGTATGTTCAGAAAACACAGAGATGGGCAGACAGCCAGCCAGACAGATGGATAGAATGATGCAGAGAATGTAGTCAAATGTTAAAATCGGTGGATTTGGGTATCTTGGGACGTGGGAGGTATGGTGGAGCTCTCTGGGTGGATTTGTATTATATTTGCAACTGACCTGATAAGTTTGAAATAATTTCAAAATAAAATGTTAAAAAAAAAAAAAGAGGCATCCCAACCCCATGAAATTGGTATAACCTCCACTTGCAGATGGAAAATAAGGACTGAAAGAGGTGGATGTCACTCGCCTGAAGTCCTGGCCCAGAGTGCCCCTAGAATTTAAACCCAAGTGGGTCTGACCCTCTTCTAGTTTGCTAGCTGCCAGAATGCAATATACCAGAAACAGAATGGCTTTTTAAAAGGGGGAATTTAATAAGTGCTAGTTTATAGTTCTAAGGCCAAGATAATGTCCCAATTAAAACAAGTCTATAGAAATGTCCAATCAAAGGCACCCAGGGAAAGACACCCTGGTTCAAGAAGGCCGATGAAGTTCAGGGTTTCTCTCTCAAGTGAGAAGGCACATGGCGAACACAGTCACAGTTTCTCTCCCAGCTGGAAGGGCACATGGCGAGCAAGGCATTATCTGCTAGTTTTCTCTCCTGGCTTCCTGTTTCATGAAGCTCCCCGGGAGGCGTTTTCCTTCTTCATCTCCAAAGGTCACTGGCTTGTGGACTCTCTGTTTGTCGTGGCTATGACGTTCTTCTCTGCTGCCTCTGCAGCTCCCATTCTCCAAAATGTTTCCTCTTTTATAGGACTCCAGTAAACCAATCAAGACCCCACCTAATCCAGTTTAACAACCACTCTTAGCTAAATCACATCATCCAGGGAGATGATCTGATTACAGTTTCAAACATACAGTATTGAATAGGGATTATTCTACCTTTATGAAGTGGGATTTAGATTAAAATATGGCTTTTCTAGGGTCCATACATCCTTTCAAACCAGACCCCAGTAGCCACATCTCTTCACTCTACTCCTGGAGGCTTCCGAAGAGGTGAGATAGAGGGAGAAGCTGCGTGAGAGAGAAGAACAAACTGTCCCAACAGGGATTAGGGGGTCAGAGAGGGATTTCTGAGGTGAAGCTGAGTCAGGTGAGAATGATGCTCAAGGGAAGAGAGAAGGAACACTGGAGCGATGGCGCAGCCAGCACAACACTTTGGAGACAAGGAGGATGAGAACCCCTGGGCCCGGCGTGTGCTGTGTGCCATTCTTTTAAATGTTGGGAACATCTGGGGAAATGGAAGGAGTTGAGGTGGCATAGAAAGTTGTAAGCTAAGGGACAAAATCCTTGAGAGGTGTGAATAACCTTGAAGTTGGCAGGCCTCAGACAGGGAAGTCCTGGATGGCGGGGGCCTCCCGGGAGGGGGGATTTGACAGGCTGACAGATGCTCAGAGGCCAGAGAATGCTGACACTTCCCCCTCCTGCCCCAGCCTTCCATGGTCCCGTACCTTCATCCCTAGGATGCTGAAGGATTTCGCTAAGGGGAGCTTTAAGGTTAGGGGAAAAAGCCAGCTTTCATTTAGGGCAAGAAGAGAAAGAATGCGGCGGAAAGAGAGAGAGACAGGAGAAAGAGAGAACTTTCTGCAAAGAGTTTAAAGATGTTGGCAAAGAGGGGGAAAGGGTTGTTTGTGGGGAAAGAGGTACCAGAAAGTTTCATGCCCAAGCCTGGAAAGGGTGTCAGTGACAGCAGGAAGAACTTGGTAAGAACTGGACTGGCCCAGAGCCTAAAAAGCCTTCCTGCATTTTTTTTGCTTTGTTTTTCCCTTCTTGCATTTTTTTGCTGTCAGGCTTGCTCTAAGCTTTGGGTAGTCTTGACTGTGAAATGTTCAGATACAAACTTCCCTCGTCCTCACCTTTCTAGGCCTCCCTATAAATGCATTATTTGTATCATTAGTCGCACAACCTAAGAAGAAAAAATGTCCTAAAGCGATAACCCAAGCCTCATCCAAATAAACCAAATTTCAGGACAATTTACTACGTCCTTTAGCATCCTGAGCCACTATCAGAGGGGGCACTACTCAGATTGCCTTGAAACTCCTCTCTCTAAAACGAGCCTCCACACCCTCTCCTCTCCCAGCAGCCACAGGATAATAATTTCCAAAGATATTTGATTCTCAGAGCTCTTGGAAGGCAAAGGAGATTTGAGCCCTCTTTCCTGCTGCTGGGTTTGAGTGCCAAGTAAACCTTTCAGTGGACGAGGCAGGAAAATTCCTTGGGAGTTAGTAATGTGGCATTATCAGACAGATATCATCAGTCAAAGGCTGCTGTATGCTGTAAAGAACCATGCTGAGGAGAAGCAGGGAGCCAGAAAGGAACCAGCATTCCTTGTCCGCTCTCCCCCACCCATAGAAAGTCCCATTAGCCTTGGATCAAGATTTAGGTGATGCTTTAGGAAGATCTGATCCTAAATGCCTCCTTCATCTGCATTTTGCAGGGAAGACCCCATTTGATCCAAAATAATTCGGTTGAGAGTAAGTTGCCCCCAAACAAGAATTTGGTTTAAACAACAAATCATTGCAGAACAGCTGCATCCTATGTTATTACTTATTTATTTTGATTTCTCACTTGCATTTTTTTTTAAGCAAGCAAGGCTCACTTTAATTGTTGGACAACATCCTCACAGATCGTTCATTTTGCAAATCGGTTGAAAAGGAATATTTCCCAATCACTTGTTCATATATGTGTAATTCTTGTGCATCTTGGGTGGTGGTGGGGTGGGGTGGGATTTGGGCATGATTTTTAGATATGTTTAAAGCAGTCACAACCCAAATACCAGCAGCATTGAGTGTTGGTCCAGCAAAGCTGGGCAGGAAAAGATGCAAACTCCTTCACCCAGCTGACCTTTAAACCCAAGTCCCAACCACCCTGCTGGGGAAGTCCCAGGTCACTTACTTTCTATGTACACACGTTAGTTTTGTTTTGTGTTTTGTTTTTTAAAAGGGTGTTCTCTTTGGCTCTGCTTAAATCTGAAAAGTTTCTCGCAAACACTGACCCCCTTCCCTGGTGCATTCTGAGAATGACCTTACTGGTGGACCCACTGACTTAGTGGGCAGGACTTTGCTGTTTGTTCTGCAGTGGCCATAAGACCATGCCTCAGATTGGCTGTGAGAATACATCTCTTTCGGAGGCCGACACACTTTGCTTAACCTCAGCAAATATTACTTCAAAATTCATCTCCTCGGTTTTTACTCTTGACATTTAGAGAACAATGGACTGTTCCCCCTTTCTTTCTTTACACTGCTTCCAAAAACTCTTCACTCTTAATCTTCCGAAAACTCTTCACCCTTAATCACAAAACTATTTGGAATGCTGGAGAAATATGCTGTCTCTTAAGTAAAACAGTTTTAACGGGATACAAAGTTAACAAAACTGGACTCTCACATGAAAGAAGTTTAGAAGTTGAGGAATTCGAGGGTTACAGTGTATCATTTGTTAGAAAGCATGGCAAATAGCCACATAAAAGGGTGAATTCAGGGCGGGCCGCGGTGGCTCAGCGGGCAAAGTGCTTGCCTGCCATGCCGGAGGACCTCGGTTCGATTCCCGGCCCCAGCCCATGTAAAAAAAACAAACAAACAAACAAAATACAATAAAACAAGAAGATGTTTCCCTTTCTTCCTCCCTTCCTTCCTTCCATCCTTCCTTCCTTCTCTCTGTCTTTCCTTCCCTTCCTCCCTCTCTCTTAAAAAAAAAAAAAAAAAAAAAAAAAAGGGTGAATTCAGTTCTGGAATGCAGATGATATGAGGACTAGGCTTATAATATAGGTGCAAAGAAGTGTTCTTTTTCCTTCCTCATTCCTCTTTTTTTTCTTTAATGCAATTTTTCTGAGATACATTCACATACCATACAATCTATCCAAAGTATACAATCAGTGGCTCACAGAATCATCACATAGTTTATTTTAAATGAGGAAAAAGGATTCCATTTATAGCAATTAATTTTATTAACAAGATAACAGAGCTGACAGAGCCAATGCAAGACCCAGACATTTGGAGATGCCCTGCAGAATCGTCATATGCCTTCCCATGAGAAGCTAAGCAAGCCAGAACCCAGAGCTGTGTCCCAAAGGGGCTAAGTGAAGGCCCACAGATGCCAAGTGGGGAACTCTCAGGAAACAGAGGCTGAAAGCAAGAGAACCCAGGAGCAAGGGACCAGCAAATGCCAGCCATGTGCCTTCCTAGCTGACAGATGGCATCAGCTTTTCTTGAGTTAAGGTAGCCTCTTGTTGGTAGCTTAGTTTGGACATTTTCTCAGCACTAGAACTGTAAACTTGTAACTTAATAAATTCCCTTTTTAAAAGCCAAAAAAAAATTTTTTTATTAACAAGAGTAAAACTTGTCAATAATGGAAATAAAAGGAACGTCTATATGGACTCTCTTTCTGTCCCAGGCCTCAGTTTGCCAGGGCTGCTGTGACAAATACTGCACACCAGTTGGCTTCAACAACAGGAATCGACTCACAATGTTGGAGGCAAGAAGTCAGAAACCAAGGTGTTGCAAGGCCGTGCTTTCCCAGAGTCTGTAGTGAATTGGTGATGGCTTTCTGGTAATCCACATCAGATGACACTCTGCATCCTTGTGTCCTCCCTGGCCTCTGGCTTCTGCTTCCATGGCTGATTTCCTCTGCTTACCAGGACTTCAGCCATGCTTGGAGTAAGGCCACCCGCCTTCAGTTGGCCTCACCTTGACGAATACCATCCTCCAAAGTCCTCTTTACAAAGGGGTGCACACCCACAGCTTATCTTTTGTGAGGGGCATGGTTCAACCCCCCATAATCAGGGTCTCCATTACCATCATCACCTCCAAAGAAACATGCTTGGAAGGGAAAGTTGGACCAATCAAGGAAATTTTTTAGTGTCCTCAAGAATTTTTTAAAAAATGTTTTTATTGAGAAATCTTCACACCTATATACATTCCATTCATAGTATATAATCAGTGATTTGCAATATCATCACGTAGTTGTATATCTATCACCATGATCATTTTGTAGAACATTTGCATCTCTCCAGAAAAAGAAATAAAAAAAAAGAAAAGACTCATACATACCATACCCCTTACCCCTCCCTCTCAGGGACCACCAGTTTTTGCACCTACCCAATTTATTTTATCCCTTTGTCAAGGATGATTTTTGTACAGAGGAAAGATAACTCAGAGGTGCTTTTGGCTTAAAGCTTAATATTTTATTTATTTTTAAGCTGTTGCATCAACTTAATTCATATTCTGTCTAGCAAATTTTAACACTCACTTTTAAAAAGTGACTGATTTTTATTATTATTTGGATATTTGCAAATTTTGTTAATTAAGTGCATTTAAAACATAGTGCATTGCATTTATGTATTTAGTAATTTCTTTCTAAGCACTCCAATCATCTCACTTAAACAAACCTTTCCAAGTTTTTAAATAACATTAGTAAATAGTATAAATCAAATGCATAAATATTGGGTCTTAAGGTCACTTACATGTCTTAATGCCATTTATAAACTTAGTAAACTTTCAACTTTAAATCACCAATGTGTAGCATCTGTTCAATTACATATTTTAACTTGAATCACAAAACTAACCTGTAATAAACCCTAACGTGAGGGCTTCCGTCTGAAAACTTACCAAGTATCACACAGATGATTCCTTAACATGGAGATATTGAGGATATGACTTTGAATGTTTAAAATATTTCTTTACTTAATTCTACACCTTCCTAGGGCTGAAAGCTGCGCCTCCTTTGGGGAAACCATGACCAGCCCAATTCAAGCAGGTGAGGTTTCTGCCAAGGCCTTTTAACTTTATGGAATTCGACATTATTTCGTTTTCTTTCTATCTGCTGGGACCACAGCTCTCAGGGACCCGATGGTGATGGCTGGTGCAATTTGCACCACTCTGCCTGCCTCTTGTCCAACTCGCCACCTCAATTTCCAAGATTGTTCTAATGAGGCCTGTGGGTACTCCATTCGTCAGTTTCGCTGTCCTGCTCTTTCCATAAGAAGTTCTTTTTCTCAAGTTCCTTCCTCCTGTCCAGTTACCCTTCCCACCCGGATCAGGACCATCGGTGCTGCCTGCCTCAACGCGTGGCACCTCTGTTGAATAAGTGAATGAGTGAATGAATGAATGAGTAAACAAACGATGTACATGAACAGGAATCCACACAGAAATCTTATGGACGTTATCCACATATGAAACACATGGATTTTGCTCCCTTAAATTGGGTTCTCCTCTTGGCAGAAGAGATTCAGATGTTGGTGCTGATTGTAAAGTTTCCTTTTTGAAGCAGGTACCTGTTTGAAGCTATTATGTGCCCCAGAAGAGCCCTTTAATCCTCATTCAGTATTACAGGGTGGAACCTTTTGGATTGTTTCCACGGAGATGTGACCCATCCAATTGTGGGTGGTCACTTTTGATTAGGTGGTTTCCATGGAGATGCATCTCCACCCATTCAAGGTGGGGTTGCTAACTGGAGCCCCTTAAGAGGGAACCGTTTTGGAAAAAGCTTTAGAACCAGCAGAACCAACAGAGCCCATGCAGCCAGAGACCTTTGGAGATGCATAAAGAAAACACTCCCAGGGAAGCCTTATGAAATGAAGAGAGAAAGCTAGCAGTTGTGACCAAATGAGGAGAGAAAGCTAGCCATGTGACCTCCCAGCTGAGAGAGAGAAACCTCGAACTTCATCAGCTCTTTCTTTGGAGTTAAGGTGTCTTTCCCTCAATGCCTTAATCTGGATATTTTCATGGCCTTAGAACTGTAAACTTGCAACTTAATAAATTCCCTTTTGAACAGCCGTTCTGTTTCTGGTATATTGCATTCCGGCAGCTTTTACAAACCAAAACAAGGCATGAGTAGAATGCACATATTTCATTTAAATCCCATATTCATCCTTCAAGGTGAAAAATCTGCTAGCTTAATAGTTGTAGCTGAACTATAAACTATAGTTAATAATAAAATCATAGTAATATTGGTTCATCAATGGCAACAAATGTATCATACTAATGCAAAATGTTACTAATACAAGTGTAGAAATTTCTGTGCATGAAGAGTATATGGGAGCTCTGTACTTTCTGCATGATTTTTCTGTAAACCTGCAACTAGTCTAAAAATTAAAAACATAAGACAAATAGTGGTAGTTGCCTTACAGATGAAAAGTCTCAATGAAATTCTATTTTGCTAGCTTTCTTTCATCAGGCATATATATAATTAAAATTTTAAATATAATATATATAATTTATCATATATATAAAATTAATTTATATATATATAATTTTTCCCCAAAGGTTGGCAATTTGTTCAAGTTCTAGGCACAATCATTTACCAGGGTCTGTAGGTAAAAGTGTGAGCCACGCTGGGTAGAGGCAGCCTGGAACCATCTGTGGTCTGCCTGTATTAGCCATATATTTCTTCAAGGTATATGGTTTCTCTCTATATATTTATATAAGTGTACACATATATATCTATAAATATCTACATATATATTCTAAGAAGTACTTTCTATTTTTAAATTCAGATCAGATTTTTAAAAGTTTAATATGAAACATTGCCTTAATGAAAATACGATTGATTTTGGCAGTTACCAGGAATTCTATTGTAGTGAACTTGATCTGCCGCTATAAGAATATGAACTTTTAAAGCATTCTGTACGGTGGAGCTGGTTCAGGAAGCCTGCTTTGCTTGTTGCCTCTTTAACTGGGAACCACATGCAGAATATTGCCAAAGAGGCAGTGTTTTGGACAAATGACATGAGAGTGAAGAAAGAGACCTGGCCCGACGGCCATATCCTTTTTTTAAGGGGCTGTTCTACAGTTTCCAAACCTGTGTGCTGCAGGAGAGAGTGCAGGCATCCACGCTGGAAAACCCTGCCTTGTTAAATGAAGACGTAAGGCTTTGAGATAATTCCCTTGACTCGGTGTTAGCCCACTTCAGAGTGGCAAACATGTTGAAAATTAGTTCATGTGCAATAGACTCTCACTGCAGCTTCCTCTCAAATGTTATGTAAGGGCTTGTAGTGTTTCTGTATGAGTACCAACAGCCGATACTTTCTCCAGGGAAAATAAGGACCATTTCCTCAAAACTGTACAGAACAATGTGGCAATGACTTTTTAGGTTTTAGAAAGCAAACCTTTGCAAGTGGAGCACGATCTTGCAATATAAAAGCAGAGCCACACTGGCCTGGAAAGAGCCACTTTTGATATGTATTGGTGAGCAGAATGGTTTGTATGTTCCCTGCCCCGTTAATTTTCAACCCGGAGAACCTCCCTCATTCAAGCGGTGAGAGCTGAGGCCTGAATTACCCTAAAAGTTGGGGAAGGAGGCATTTATCACAGCAAGAATTTAGAACAAAGCACTGCCCTTTGGGTGAGGGAAAATTCCCAGCCTGACAAGTGACATAAAAAGAGAATTGGAACGTGATCAAGCACAGCCTCTCTCTCTTTCCCTCCGCAACTACATCAGAGCCACAGGATGGGAGGCGGGACTTGGGGAGCTAAGAGAGCTGCAGAGGGAGAGGAGAGGAGGAGGCCAGCTGAAGCACCCAGGTTCTGGCTTCCCCTCCACACTGCCCCGCAATTCGGGGTGGGGGCGGCGCAGCATCAAACTTGAGAAAACCTTAGAGATCCAGGCTCGGAGGGTCCGAGGCCACCCACATCCCCCTCCTCCTGGGGCACCTGCTAGCACACTGTGCAGATGGGAGGGACGCACAGGGGCCTTCCTCCTGGAAGGCGGATCCCAGCCCCGGTGGGACCAGAGCTTCTCAACAGGTGCCCGGTAGGGTTGGGCCAGAAGAGAATGAGTTCACAGGGCCTAGACCCCGCCCAATCATGCCCAGCATTTCCCAGTGTGGGACCGAGGAAGGTCCAAGCCCCTTTCCATGGATCCCATCTACATAGAAAAAGGACCAGGAAAAGCTGAACTGATTGCATGTGAAACCTAAAATGTTGAAAAAAATCACCCACAGGTCTGAGTCAGCCCAGAAGTAAGTAGATTTAGTGTTCTGCTCTTATGGAGGAGAGCAAGCCAGAAAAAGTTCAGTGATGGGAAATAAAGCGAGTTACACTGTGTACATTCGAGTCTTTAGACTGCAAAATATCACCTGCAATGCTAGAATCATTAACTTCAAGTGAAGGCATCAGAAAGAATTTCAGAAGTATGGACTTGGAGATACTGGAAATCTGCTTTTCAGGACGGGGGCCTTGAGGCTGTAGGCTTTGCAGATTGCCATTCTACAGATTGGAGACTGGTACCACTTACAGAAGCACAATTCCATCGTCTCCAGGATCCATGAATGTGGGATCCGCTGGCATAGAAATCCCTGCAAGCAACGACGGAGAGCAGAGCAAGGAAGACGCTGGGGTCCTGCAAAAGCTTTGCGAAGCTCTGAAAGCCAGCCCTGAATTATCCGTTACACTCAGTAGGAAGGGCAGTGGGCCACCGCCTGGACCCGTCTCACTCTCCCTCTAATGTGCAATCATGACTTGGGAGTTTTTTCCAAAGTAGGAGAAAGTGAATCCAGTTTTACAGTGGAAATGAATGAGAAGTGGAAATAACCCTGCGGAGAATTTTCTTTTTAATGGACAGCTCTGCGGGAATACAGTGCTGGGCGATATGCACGTACAGAGCATTTGGGAGGAATTACTCGTAGATTTAATTCTTGAAAACCGGTGCTGGCTGAGGCCAGTTAATAGTGCACACAGCAAAGTGTGCCTCTGGGCCCCGGGGCAACGTGGGGGCTGCGGCTCTGGGCTTGCTCTCCTGGAGGGCAGGCACCCTGCTGCACCCTGCTTCCCGTTGCCAGGGCCCCTCACGACCTCGAGTGTGTGGATGTCTGCTGCTACCTCTGTGGTTCTCAGCTTTGCACCCGTAAGGTTAAAGGTGACCAGACGTCATGGAAGCAGAGTTTCTGTTCAGAGTGATGGAAAAGTTTTGGTAATGGAGGTTGCTGCGAGGATAGCATGCCACTGTGAGTTTAACTAACACCACTGACGTGTCTATTTGCAAGTGGTTGAAATGCGAAATTTTATGTTGTGTATATCTTACCACAATCAAAATTAAGAGGAAAAAAAAATGAATGATCAGACATGACCCTGGGCCCACTCCTAAGTATTTAGAAGAGATAAAACGAATGAAAGCAAGCCTGGGGCTTGGAGAGTAAGATCAGAATTCAAAGCAACCTGGAGAAGCTACAGAAGTAGGTAGAGGAAAAGAAAAGCTCTCCGTTAAACCTTTTGTTTATTTAGGCTTTGCTTTGTTCCAGAAAGTACCTGAGGAGAGGTGACTCCAAGGTTCAGAGGTTCACACGGAATAGAGGGCA
Organism: Tamandua tetradactyla; assembly: GCF_023851605.1. Classification (NCBI taxonomy): domain Eukaryota; kingdom Metazoa; phylum Chordata; class Mammalia; order Pilosa; family Myrmecophagidae; genus Tamandua; species Tamandua tetradactyla. Next base: position 75,813,039 of record NC_135344.1, read on the forward strand.
AGTGACAGAGGTGTGTCACGTCTCCCTGCTCCCACCCCCCACCCACCCTTTATGCCCACCCGGGCCCTCCTGGGAACGGTGTTCACTGAGGCTGCTCCCAGGGGGTTGGGGAGGGGCATTCAGGAAATAGGTTTTCAAGGCAGAGCATGGGGCTCCGGGGGCTTACCAAAGTTGATGTGGTTTCCCAAAGCCTCTCAAAGAGGGAACGTGCAGATCTGTGCAGAGCGTTCCTGCATTTCCATGGAGAATTGTCATTAAAGCATGAAGGATCTGGATGATCCGTTAGAAGTGGCTGATTGGACAGGTACCTACGCAGCACCTTTTACGTGCCAAGCATAATGCTTCTCACCTGAGCTACAGGCTACAGTGGGGAACAAGACCCGAGACATTGAGTTCGTAACACCAGTAGCAACCCACAAAAGCCCATCTCACAGAGGGGAAGGGCAGGCAAAAGATGGTATTTGAAACTTGCTCAAATTCACACAGCAAAGAAGAAATGAGGTCAATATTTTAACTTAGAAAAATCTGGCTGTTCTCAAACTTGTAAGTAAAAACCACAGTAGTCTGCTTTAAGATATTTAGTAGTTCAACAAGGAAGTTATGAAGTCTTTGTTATCTAGATGTTTCCATAGGCTGAGATCCATAATAAGAGTTTATCTAAAAACATCTGAGCTTCCAGACTGGGTCACGGTGAGGTGAGCAGTGGGGAGAGGTGTTCAGTAAAGGGAGCTGAGAAGAGGCCAAAGAAAAATTTCCTCACTTCCTAATTTTGCTTGGAACTGGTGTTGGAAATGATCTCCAAGAAAAGATCTGCCGTGAAGATCAAAAGGCAAGGCAATACAAATGAAATCAGAAAGAAAGATAGATGATAAAGACTGAGATGGTATAATCTAGGAATACCTACAGTGCATAGTGATGGTGACTAAATGTACAAATTTTTAAAATGTTTTTGCATGAGGAAGAACAAAGGAATGTCATTACTACAGGGTGCTGAAAATAGGTGGTAATTAATATTTTAAAATTTTAACTTATGTGTGAGACTAAAGCAAAAACATATTTATTTGGTACAAAATTTCTATTTTGACTAGTGCATTTCCTAATATAACTTATGTAGACAGCTTAATTGAACACCATAAGTACATGGAACTTTGAGTAGGACATGAGATTTGTTGGTTTGTCCAGAGTGATGCCCCAATAAATCCCAGAGTGATTTGAATAGTGAATAAAAAAGTATTTGCAAAGTCCCCTTCGGGGAATGGTGAGAAAGGGAGAAAATTCAACTTCCCCAAGTTGAATTCTTGATATTCTCACAAGCAGCTGAGCCCCCAATCTTGGGGGTTGTTCATTTGAAACTTGACCCTACAAAGAATAGGTCAAGCCTACTTAAAATTAGACCAAGAGAACCTCTTTTGTTGCTCAAATGTGGCCTCTCTCTCCAGTCAACAGAACAAGCAAACTCACCACCCTCCCCCTGTCTACATGGGACATGACTCCCAGGGGTGTGGACCTTCCTGGCAACATGGGACAGAAATCCTAGTATGAGCTGAGATTTAGCATCAAGGGATTGAGAAAAACCCTAGAATGAGCTGAGACTCAGGATCAGGGGATTGAGAAAAACTTCTCGACCAAAAGGAGGAAGAGTGAAATGAGACAAAATAAAGTGTCAATGGCTGAGAGATTCCAAATAGAGTTGAGAGGTTATCCTGGAGGTTATTCTTACACATTAAATAGATATCACCTTGTTAGTCAAGATGTAATGGAGAGGCTGGAGGGAACTGCCTGAAAAAAATAGAGCTGTGTTCCAGTAGCCATGTTTCTTGAAGATGATTGTATAATGATATAGCTTTCACAATGTGACTATGTGATTGTGAAAACCTTGTGTCTGATGCTCCTTTTATTTACCTTATCAACAGACGAGTAAAACATATGGAATAAAAATAAATAATAGGGGGAACAAATGTTAAAATAAATTTAGAATGAAATGCTAGTGATCAATAAAGGAGAGGGGTAAGGGGTATGGGATGTATGAATTTTTTCCTGTTTTCTTTTTATTTCTTTTTCGGAACAGATGCAAATGTTGCAAGAAATGATTATGATGATGAATATGCAACTATGTGATGATATTGTGAATTACTAATTATATATGTAGAACGGAACGATCAAAAGTTAAGAATGTTTGCGTTTGGTGTTTTTGGTATTTAAAAAATTTTTTTTAATTAATTTAAAAAAAGGCAACGCAATTAATTTTAAAATGAAGTATTCGAAGAACGATTTTAAGTATTTTCAGAAGTTCAGTTCCTGATCTTGAAAATCAGGATTTTCAAGAAAATCATGCACAAGAAAAACATGTAAGATAGTGAAGACGGCACGAGCAGGCTCTTAGCAGCTACAAACTGGCCACCCCCGGGGCTGGGGCAAGTCCTGCCTTGGTTTTCTGAGTTGCAGACTGTGTGAGGTCGTCACAAGCCTTTTCCTGCTCTGGCTTCCTAATTGCTCGCCACTGTTGTCAACTTTTATTCGTCATATACCGAACGCCTAAAGTTTACTCTCAAAGTGTTTTAACATCAAGCACTCACAGACTAGAACTAAAGACGCTGGCTCCCATCCTGAGGGTAACTGAGCGCTCCTGGCTCTTCCGGACACTCAGAGGCGCCCAGAATGATCTCTTGGGGGTCAACGTCGTTATGACAACAGCAAGCAGAGCAGCTGGGAAACTAACGACTAGTATCCCCGCAGTCAGTCGCCTCTTGGGAATGGCCTTGGGCTGCTGATGGTCATTTAGGTGCACCAGTGTCCACCAGCGCCAAAGAATCCCAGGTCGCGAAGGTCACTCGTCACAGAGGGAGGTGATCCCAGCTGGGGGTCGGCGTTTGAGCCCCGAATCGGAGCACTTTATCACACCCAGAAAGGGTCATGGTAGCGCCTGTTATTCAGCTCGGGGGGAGCTCCCCCAGCGCGCACAAGCCTCCTGGCGGGCACAGGTCCGGGCACATCGCGGGCCCGGGGAAAAGCCCGGAGGCCGAGGGGCCCCGGCTGTAAAGAGGCAGCACGACTAGAGTGTGGCCCAGGGACGCAGCGCCCATGCGTCCATCTAGCCCGGACCGTCTCGGGGCCCTGCCCTCCCCGGGGACCCGAACAGGACTCTTCCCGCGCGCGGGAGGGGGCGTGGCCGCGGGGCGGGACTCGGCGCGCGGCCCGGGCGAGGCTAGGGAAGGCGCCGGAGGCGGGGAAGGGGGCGGGGCCAGAGACGGAGCGGGAGGCGGAGACCCGGGGAGGGGCGGGGCCTACGGGGGGTCTTGGAAGGCGTAGGGGGCGTGGCCCTGGCAGGAGGCGGGGCCCTGGCGGGAGGCGGGGCGAGGGCGGGGCGCAGCGGGACGGTGGACGGCGCGGGAGGCGGGGCCCTGGTAGGGGGCGGGGCGGGGCGCCGTGGACCGCACAGGAAGCGGGGCCCTGGCAGGAGGCGGGGAGGGGGCGGGGCGCAGCGGGACCGTGGACGGCGCGGGAGGCGGGGCCCTGGCAGGAGGCGGGGCCCTGGCGGGAGGCGGGGCGGGGGCGGGGCGCAGCGGGACCGTGGACGGCGCGGGAGGCGGAGTGGCAGGACGCGGGCCCGCGCTCTTGCTACCTGCCCTTGGCGGCCGCGGACACGGTGCGGGAGGCGGCGGGAGGAAGTGGAGCAGCGGTTCTGCGCGGGTTTCGGGGACCCGAGGCGCCGCTGGAGCCCTGGGTCGGCTCCGGCCCTCTGCCCCCGCAGGTCCGGCTGGGCGAGGCTGAGGCCGCGATGAAGCCGAGCGGAGAAGCAGCTGTGGCGGCGGCCGCGGGCGACCCCTGGACCGAGGGTTTCGAAGCGGCGGTGCAGCTGGCTCTGCAGGCGGGACAGGTCAGCGCCTTGCTTCCCCTCCTCCTCCTCTCAGCCCCCCGCCCCGGGAGGTGGGGGCGCCCTGAGGAGGCCGGGGAGAGGAGTGGGAGCCCTGGCAGGGCGGAGTCAGGGCAGGGCGCCCGGCGCGCTCCGAAGGCCGGGGTCGGGGATCGGGGCGCTCGGGGCGGGCTGGGGTCGAGGTTCGGGGCTCCCCCGGCGCCCTGGGCTGGGGGAAGCCGCTGACGCTCCGCGTGCCCCGCCGGCCCCATCCAGGTCTCCGGCTTCCTGCGTCCCCTCGCGGCCGGCGCGGGGCCGGCGGGCTCTGCGGATCACGCCCACTGAGAACTTGTGAAAAATAAAGTTGGAGAGCAAGGAGCGCTCCGAGAAGTTCGTGCCCCAGGACCGCGGGGCGGGGCGGGAAGGAAGGGCCCGGGTGGGGGCCTGCGGGGAGCGGGGGAGCCTCGGGTCCCAGGACCCGCGCTTCGGGGATCCGGGCGCTGCCAGACTCAGTGCCGGGGTGTCTGGTGTCTTACAGACCCGAAGGGCGAGGGTGTGACAGGGTGAAAGAAGGCTTTGTCTTCTGTTTCCTGCATAAGTCTTCCCTTCACCTGCCCTCGGCACCGGGAGCCCGGGGCGCTGTGGCCCCCCTCAGGGGCGCTCACCCCAGTGAAACATTCCTCACGCTGCCCCTCTCCTTTGGGCCTTGAGTGACTAACTGTAGGTTACCTGACCTTTGTGTTTGAGAGAGTTTAAGTTGGAATATATTAACTGTGCAAATCAGTGCAGCACTTTTAAAAAACCCCTCCCAGGCTAGAAATCGGCAGCTGTGTGCATTTAGGACATTTGCTTTATCCAGTGGCCGGTACATGGGTGTGGATACACACCCACCCTCGGGTTGAAAACCACACCCCAGGGAGAGCTGGCAAGGCTGTGAGTGCCTTTCCCCAGCTGCCTATCACCCACAGTGACTGGCCCAGCACGTGTCCAGAAGGAACTTGTTAGATGGAAGGGAAGGTGGTGCAGCCACCGTTTTCTCACTAATTTTTGTGTGTTTGTGCCCTGAATGAGCCTCGGTAACTGGAGGACTCCAGTACTGGGGGGCCAGAGAGTGACCATCAGACTGTCAGGGTTAGATGGGGTCTGGGAGGTGGGGAGGCAGCTTACTCTGTTGCTCCTGTGTTGAAGGCACAGGAGTGTGCTTCAGTGATTTGAGATGTGCAGGCAGCCAGGAGCAGCAGTTCTGTGGGCAGACTGACTTTTTAAAAAATATCCAAATGGCTTTCCCCACCCCACCCCACCCCCACAGCTAACAGTCTGAAAATGCTCCGTAAGTTTTCCCTAGATGGTGAAATCAAGCTGTTACCAGTCGTAGCTTTGAAGTGCGTTGTCACTTTCTGCAGAGTGGGGAGTGCTTTACCTTGGTGAGAATCCTCTAATCCCTGTAAGAGTTAGTCTTCCGCACTGAACGGACACGTTTTGTGTTGAACACCTTCTGTGGGGTTAAGGACTGGAGTCTCAGCCTCTAAAGAATGCCTGACTTAGCCAAAGAGTTGTGAAACTTCACCATTTGGCTCCATCACCTTTCCTACTCGTAGGAAAATAGGACCAGACCTGCTTGTCCAGGCTGATGGAGGCTGTAGCTGCTGGGCAAATGTTCTTCCTGGAAAGCAGAGGCACCGGCCTCCCCCCACCCTACTTCCACTTCCTTTCCAGCCTGAATATCATCAAGATCTTTAGGATTTTTTAGATTCCACCGGTAAACTTCTCTTCCGTGAAGCTTTGAGGAAAAGCCAGCTCACAATTCAGAAACTTCTGTAGAAGCCCTGTGTGTATTAATTAGGAAGTTCTGTGGATTTTTTCACACTTAGATCCTTGAATGGATAGGTTTTGCTTGATTTATTTCATTCAACAAACACATGTATGGAGCTTGCAATAAGGCAGGCATGGTTCTAAGTGTCTTAAAAGGTAAGAGATGTTTTATGTCCTTGCAACTTGTTGACAACAAAAGCCTTTTTTTTTTATTTTAAAGCGGGGAGGGATGAAATAAAGATTATGCCCTGGAGATCCAGTCAGGAAGCCGAGGACTCTGGGGCGCTCTCTTAGGTGAGGGCGTGTCTGGAGTGGTCTGAGGCCAGAGGAAGGGAAGCCACCCAAGATCATTGCCATTGGTACAGAGACGGCAGATTGTCTTCATAGGATTTTTTTTTTTCTTTTTTTTTTTTGCATGGGCAGGCTCTGGGAATCGCACCCGAATCTCCAGCATGGCAAGTGAGAACTCTGCCACTGAGCCACCATTGCTCGCCCAATTTTCATAGGATTTTAACAGTAACCAGTGTGCCAACTGGGAAAAACACAGACTTTAGCCAGAGAGCCCAGTGAGAAGTGGGAGGTAGCTCCATTTGTTCAGTGCCCAGAGGGTCAGCCCTTCCCTTCCAGTTCCAGCTACCCATGCTGCGTGGGAGCCCCCTCCCCGGGGCAGGCCCCCTGGGCACAGTGGGGCCGGCTTTTGGAGATGGGGGTGACTATGGCCCTACCCCACCTCCACCCCAAATCGAATAACAGTATTTGTTGAAATGGATACTTACCATTTCTCAAACCTGGATGTGATATGTGAACAAAAATATCTTAGAAAACTGTGCTTTTAAAAATTCTCCTGCAGGAGAGACCCAGGTTTTGTTGGGCTTGATGCTTATATACATTGGGAGGCCTTCTTTAAGAAAAAAGTAGAAGCTATGAATTCAAAATTAAATGCAAAAGCTATTTTTGCATATATTTAGGATAAGAAAAAAGTCACAGCAATACACAAACATCACAAACGTCATAAAAATGATTTCTGAAGTTAACAGCACCTGCTTTGGTAAGTAATGCTCCCCTGTGATTTTTTTTTTACTCTGCATTCCTTGGGTGTCAGGCTCTTTGCATCTCCGTGTGACAGTGATTAGGTAATGCTTTCTACTGAGCAAATAGAAAGGTGAATTCCCTCTTTTCTGTGGCATGGCTGATTGAAAGTTATTACTGAGAGTTTAGGAAATTTTATTTAGACTTCAAACTTGTTACTGGTCATGTCGTGTACATTTTTAGGATCGCCATCAAGTTTGGAAAGCATCTTATCTGTTTTCTTTTATCTACTAGTTGTGAGACATGGAAGGCTTTCCCACAGCCAGCTTCTGATGCTGTATAGCTCAAACATGATTTCTTTCCGCAGTCCACATGTGTTCAGGGCCGGCTGCTCCTTTTATGTAGGGGATGTCAGCGTGGGAACAGCGGAAGCCATTTCTGCATGGGATGGCTGACTGTCTCTTGCAGACAGAGGTGGCTGCAAACCCCGCAGATACATCCCATCAAACTCAAAGGAAATGAATCTCCAGTCCACCTCCCTTGAGCAAAAAATTTGTCCACTCCATACTTGACAGTATGATGGAGGGGAAGCATAGTAGAGACAACCAACTACACACAGAGTTAAAATAGCTTACTTCACAAACCTAAAAAATGTGTTCCCATGTAACCATGTCACCTTTCTGGGACCCCTTGCAGAGCCTCACGCAAGTGAGGGGTCTTGAAGCTTCCATTAGCAATCACAGTATATTTATCTCTGCTTGCTTGACCCATTAAATCTCAGGATAAGGCAGAAAAAAAAAACAGTATTCCAGCCTCTTCCCTTCTCCTCAACCTTCCATACCCCTCCAGCTTGACAAGTGGGAACCGGCTTTGTCTTGCCCCTCACCCCCACAAATTAGCTCTTTGTCTGGACAGATCCAACTGCTCTGCTTGGAGTTTTCAACACCCGCTTTACATTTTCTAGCCTGTCTTCTGGTCTCTGTTGAAAACCATACTTTCCCTCCGAGGCCCAGCTCTCGTGCCCCCTCCTTCACCCGTGCTTCAGCTGGAAGGTGCCCCTTCCTATGCGACCTGCCTCATGTCCCTGTAACTCTCCTGCTGTCCTATTGATGGGGCATTTTTCATAGGCTTTGCTTGTTCCTGGTTCTCCTTCTGTAGGCCCTTTGAGCCAAAGCACCTGGGTGGGCCCAGGACCCAAAATGCCCCCTTAACCATCTTGCTTTGTCAGCTAGTTTCGTTTTTGGTTTGTGGTTTAAATTTTTTTTTTAACTTTTTTATTGCATAATATAACGTATATACAAAGCTAAGAAAGAAAAATGCAATAGGTTTCAAAGCACTCTTTGACAAATAGTTACAGGACAGATCCCAGAGTTTGTCATGGGCTACCATATGATCCTCTCAGATTTTTCCTTCTAGCTGCTCGAAAATATAGGAGGCTAGAAGGAATAAATATTTTTTAATCATCACAATCGACTTTTTTTTTCTTTTTTATGAATAATAACATATTCAAAACATCAATAAATTTCAAAGCACAGCACAACAATTAGTTATAGAACAGATTTCAGAGATTGGTATGGGTTATAATTCCACAATTTTAGAGTTTTACTTCTAGCTGCTCTAAGATACTGAAGACTAAAAGGAATACCAATTTAATAATTCAGCAATCATACTCATTGTTAAGCCTGACCTTCTCTGTATAACTCCACCATCACTTGATCTTTCTGTCTCTCTCTTTCGGGGTGTTTGGGCTATGGCCATTGTAACTTTTTCATGTTGGAAGGGGCTGTCAATAATATGGGATAGGGAGATGGAACTAGTTGATGTTGTGGAGAGGCTGGGCCCTCTGTTTTAGGACTTATCTGGTCCAGGGACCCATCTGAAGGTTTTAGGTTTCTGGAAAGTTATCCTAGTGCATGGAACCTTTGTAGAATCTTACCTATTGCCCTAGGTGTTCTTTAGGATTGGCTAGAATGGTTTTGGTTGGAGGTTGGCAGGTTATGATAGGTAGCAAGGTCTGAAGCTTGCATAAGAGCAACCTCCAGAGTAGCCTCTCGACTCTATTTGAACTCTCTCTACCACTGATACTTTATTAGTTACACTTCTTTTTCCCCTTTTTGTCAGGATAGAATTGTTGATCCCTTGGTGCCAGGTCTGGATTCATCCCTGGGAGTCATCTCCCACGTCACCAGGGGGACTTTCACCTCTGGGTGTCATGTCCCATGTAAGGGGGAGGGCAATGATTTCACTTGCAGAGTCGGGCTTAGAGAGAATGATCTACTGTCCTTTATTGAATTGTCCATTTTAGTTGTTACATACTAGGTAATGTTGCCCCATTACCTGTTGGGTTAAATTGGTATCCATATTCTCATTATTATGAAAAGGTAAATTAATTCATGATTGAAGCAGGTAGTCTACTTGTATTACATATTGCTTACCTATTGTTTGCTTTGTTTTACAGCTTATATTATCCTTCAAACTGAAATAAAGATTTTCTTTTTCAATTGCTTAGTTTTCTAGATACCTATCATCATTTGTCTCCCAGTTTCCCAACAGAGTATTTCATTATCTTCTCACTACCATCAAACATCTCAGGTTCTTTGCCATGCAGCAGTGGTCCTCAAACTTTAACCTGCATCCGAATCCCCAGGAGAGCTTACTAAAGGATAGCCATAAGGCACAGAACACAGAGTTTCTGATTCAGTAGGTCTAGGTGGGGCCTGAGAATTAGCATTTCTGACCCATTCCCAGCTGATACTGATGCTACTGGTCCAGAGACCACACTTTGAGAAGCACTGCTGTTTAACATTTTATTGTCTGAGTATATCAATGCATTTATTCATTGTACTTGTTCCAGCCAAGCTCTTGAAGGGCTTGGGTCAGTGCAGCCCCAAGACCAAAGAGCATATCAGGCACAAAGTCAGACATTAATTTTATTAGGACTTACAAACAGGAGAAGATCTTTCCCAGTGGCGGCTGTTCGGAAAATGAAATTAGCACTTCAGGCAATGAAATTAGGGCTCCACAAAGGTGGGCGTGCAGAGGTAGCTTATAAGGGTATAGGACAAAGACATTCCATAGGGTATGAGAACGAAGTTTCGGCAGGGTCTTATGACACAGGGGGTTGGAGAGTCAAGGGAAAATAGTTTTAATGCTTTATAAGATAGGTGGTTTTGATACAATCTACATATTCTTTTCCTCCCTATGGAGGTCTGTTGACCTTTAACTTATGTCCCGGTTGCACAGGCAGCTACGCACAGCCACATACTCTCAGTGTGGGCTGGGGAAAGCCAGGCCGTGGGTCTTCACAAACTTTTGAGGAAACTTGGGGGAAATTTCCAGTTTGGAGTTATGAATAATGCTGCTATGACCGTTCTGCATGTGTTTTTTGGTTTATATGTATATTCATTCCTTTTGGGGATGAATGGGAGTGGAATTTTAGCGTCACAGGTTGTATAAATTCTGCCAAGTAGTTTAACAAAGCAGATGTACCAGTTTACATGTCCACCAGCAGGGCATCAGAGTTCCAGTTGCTCCATATCCTTGTCTACACTTAGTTTTGTCTGTTTTTCCATTTTAGCATTTCCAGTGGGTATGAGGTAGTATTTTATTATGATTTTAGTTTGCATACTGTTCTGGTTTGCTAGCTGCTGGAATGCAACACACCAGAGACAAATTGGCTTTTAATAAAAAGGAATTTATTTTTGTTGGTTCTTCAGAGGAAAGGCAGCTAACTTTCCACTGAGGTTCTTTCTTACGTGAAAGGCACAGGATGGTCTCTGCTGGTCTTCTCTCCAGGCCCCTGGGTTCCAACAACTTTCCCGGGGTGACTGCTTTCTGCATCTCCAAGGGCCTGGGCTGAGCTGCTAGTGCTGAGATGAGGAATGCTGAGCTGCTAGGCTGTGCTACATTGCATTCTCTCATTTAAGCACCAGCCAATTAAGTCAAACGTCATTCATTGCAGCAGACAAGCCTCCTAGCTGACTGCAGATGTAATTAGCAACAGATGAGGTTCACGTACCATTGGCTTATGTCTGCAGCAACAAAACTAGGTATGCTCACCTGGCCAAGTAGATAACTGAATCTAACTAACACACATGCCCTAAATGACTAATGAAGTTAAATGCCTTTTCATACATATGTTGGCCTCCTTGACATCCTCTTTTGTGAACTATCTTTTTTAATGATGATACCGAAAGCTGATTCAAAATGTATTCATCCATCTAACAAGTATTTATTGAGCAACTATGGAAAGGACTTTGGCCTTACCTCAAGTGTCACCTGAAGTGTTGGGCAGAGGAGAGAGATGATCTAACTTACAACACCTGTGCCTACAACACAGCTAGACTGCGTGAGAAATGAGGGGGGATTTGACTGGTTGTAGCAAAGGTGGTTAAAGAGATTTGTTTTGAAGGTTGAGGTAACAGGGTTTGCTGGTGGATGGGATAAGGGTGTGAGAGGAAGAGAGCAGCCAGGAAGGAAGTCAGGGGCTTTGGCCTGAGAAACTGGTTGAGTGGATTGATTTGCCTTTTACCAAGACAGGGGAAGTCTGCAGGAGGAGCAGGTTTGGCGGTGTTTTCTTTCCAGCATGTTGAGCTTGAATTGCCAGTAGGTTTCTGAATGGAAAAGCTGGTTTTGAGTCCAGGGTTCAGGGAGAGGTTGAGGGTGGAGGTGCAGACTCAGCAGTCATTGGCACAGAGATGATATTTCAGGCGTTGAAGGGCATGTACAGGACAAGGATGGCAGGTCCATAAATGGGTTGCACCCTAGGACGGTTCCAAGTCAACTGCTGGGTTCTCTTTGGGAGATCCCCAGATGTCAGTGTGTGGAGGTCTTTTCTTTGGATCATGCCTTTCTCCAGTAAAGACTGCCTTCTCTCTCCTACCTGGCTGCTGGAGGAGCAAGATGAGGTTGGTGGTCTCCACTGGCCCCAGGCCTCAGCTTTACCCTATGCTGATCTTGGCGGCCCCACTCCCAGAGCTCCAGTTTTCTCTTTAGCTCGGGGTGGGGGGGAGAGTTTGACCGAACAGCCTGCATTAAAATTGTTTTAAATGTAGCCAATGTTTGAAATGTCAGCAAAGCCAGAATTCCTGCGAGATGACAACTGGCAAGAGCTGAACAGCAGCTGCCCTTTGGGTGGGGCATGTATTGTCCATATGTCTAGGGCCCCACCACTCCCTGACTCCACATGAGATACTGTCATCTTTCTTATGTGTCATTGTAAGGAAAAGGACATGGTTCTTAAACCCATTCGCTAACCAGAGCTGTTCAAGGAAAGTGGGAAAGAGCACATGTCTCAGTGTAACTAAGCCAGCCTCGGGATCCAGCACCCAAACCCAGAGGCCCCGGCACCCCCCACCCCAGGTTCATTCAGCATCAGGGAGCCTCTGGGGGCCTCACAGCAAGGTGGAGCTGCAAAGGAACGCATGATAAATCAGTGAGGGGGGATGGTGGGGTTTTAGGTGCAGAGGGGACAATTTTGAAGAAACTTAGCCACGAGAATAAAGAGACTTGAGATTTGCTGGCTAAGGACCCCAGGAAAATTGGAAGAGCCTTAGAACCACCTCTGCGTGAACACAGTTCCTCCTTTCCGTCCTCCCAGCCGGCGGGCAGTGACTGCAATGTGTGAATGCTTGTGGGTGGCTGACCATTGTGCCCCGCGGTCCCCTCGCTGTTACCTGGGCCTGGATGACCTCGGCAGGTGTCATTGCCGGCTGCTCTCATCTGGGCTCAGGTGAGTTACATGGTTAACTCCGAGAGCCTCAGCCTCAGGGCCACGCTGCGGGCAGCCTTGTTTTCGCCATGTGACAGGGAAACATGCCGCTGGCCCAGTCTTGTTCCTGGGGTATTTTGCAGAGTCCAAATTATGGACTTGAGAGTCATTCTGTAGTAATAGATGCTAAAAATTGTAGCAGACTCGGGCCAGTCACCCCAAACCAAGGTAGTGTAGAGGCAAGAAAAAGGCATTCGATGTATCTGTGAATAGATTGGCCTTCGATGCCCCTGGAGCTACAGCTGATTATTCCTTTCTTTTAAATTTGAAATTCAAGCTTCAGTGGCTTATGGCGCATATGCAATATATTAAACATTAACAGAATGTTATTTGTTGGTTAGTGAGTAGCTGAAAAATGTTAATTACACTAAGTTACAGTCTCCACTAACTTATTGCTGGTAGAATGAGAATGTTTAAAATTGTTATGACCAAGAGAAAATAACTGTGGCAAAGGGCCTTTGCAGGCAGCTCTCTGGCAGTCCCCAGGCCATCTGTGCTGATTTGAATGTGTCATGTATCCCCGAAAAGGCCGAGTTCTTTTAATTCATTCTCTGGGGGCAGACCTATTGTGGATAGGACCTTTTGATTAGGTTACTTCAATTGAGATGTGACCCAGCCCATTCAAAGTGGGGCTTAATCATTTTTACTGGAGTCCTTTATGAGAAAATAAAAGACAGAAAAGCCCATGGAACTTTGAGAGAAATGTCCTGGAAGAAGCAGGCAAGGACCCACGGGAGCTGAGGGAAAGAGCCATTGAAACCAGGACCCAGGAGAGAAGAGCCAGCAGGCGTTGCAATGTGTCTTCCCATGTGACAAAGGACCCCTGGATGCCAGCAGCCCTTCCTGCTGGCATAGATAGAAGAGAAGCTATCTTCTTCTTGATGCCTTAATTTGGACATTTTCATGAAGTTAGAACTGCAAATCATAACCTAACAAATCCCCATTGTAAAACCCAACCCATTTCTAATATATTGCATTCCAGCAGCTTTAGCAAATTGACACAGATTTTGGTACCAAAGAAGTGGGGTGCCGCAATTGGAAAATACTGAAAAATGCTGGAATAACTTTATAATTGGTAAGGGGAAGATTCTGAAAGAATTATAAGGTGCTTGATAGAATGGTCTAGATTGCTTCGAAGAGACTGTTGGTAGAAATATGGATGCTAAAGGTTCTTCTGATGAGTTCTTAGACAGAAATGAGGAATGTGTCATTTCCTTAAAGTGGCAGAGAATTTGGCAAAATTGAGTCCTGATGTTGGATAGAAGGCAGAATTTGAAAACAATGTGCTTGAATATCTAGCTGAGAAATTTTCCAAACTAAATGTTGAAAATGCAGTCTGGCTTCTCCTTGCAGCATATGGTAAAATGAGAGAGAAAAGGAATAAGCTGAGAACTGAACTCTTGGGTACAAAGAACCAGAAATTGATGGCTTGGAAAATTCTAAGTTTCTGGAAAGCAAATGCCCAGTGAATAGAGCCCCAAATGAGGATTTAACCAGTCAGCCATTTCAGTGTGCGTGACAGGCTTGGAAACGGAGTTGCACAGAAGGGTTTGTGGAAAGTCCTCTTGTCTGAGATTGCAACTCCTGTGTGCTACATGGGAAACTGACAAATTTTTTGCAAGATCTGTATGAACGGAACCACTGCCAGTCTGGACTGAAAGGGACAGAAAAGGAACAAATTTAAGGAAAAATGACTTCAAAGGCAGAACCATGAAAGCTAAGGTGTGGAGCCAAGAAGCTTCGGCCAAGAGAGCAGATCCACCCATGCACAAGGAAAGGGTGAGTGTGCCCCAGAGTTTGCAGAAGGTGGGCCTTCCACGCTGTTGTTCAGGAAGAGTGTTACCACCCCAGGCCTCAGAGAGGGTGGAGCACATTCCCCAGGGACCGGGGAGAGCCTGGCCATGACCCCACTGCTCTAAAGGGGTTGAGTGTGTGCCCTGCAGATGGCAAGTCCAGCTGCCATCCAGATGCTGGAGGACGATGGGGCTGAGAACAAAGTTGTCGCTCCAATACTTGGAGATGTCGGAACCCTCCTCCCAGTGTTTGAAGAAAACAGGGCCGCTGTGTAAGCTTTGGAAAGGGTGGGACTGCTGCTTTCCCAAGCCCCGAGGATAAAACGTCATTCTATAAATCATTTTCACACCTGGAGATCTAATGGAATTTGCCCTGCAGGTTTTCAGAACTGTTTGGGACCTTTGATCACTGTTTTCCTTCCAATTTCCCCCTATGGAAATAGGAACATTTATCCTATGACTGTCCTTCCTTTGTATATTGAAAACAGATAACTTGTTCTGAGTTTCACAGGTCCACAGCCAGAGGAAAATTTTGCCTTAGGACACACCATGCCTGTAGCTGATTTTGATGAAACTTTGTACTTCTTGTTACTGAAATGATTTAAGGCTTTTGTGATACTGTGATGGAATGAATGTGTTTAGTATATGGAAAGAACATGTCTTTTGGGGATTTAGAGCAAAGAGTCTGCTGGCTTGGAGCTGTTAGAGACTCCAGAAAAGGCCATGTTCTTTTCCTTTGTTCTGCTGGGGTCACACCTACTGTGGGTGGGACCTTTTGGTTAGGCAATTTCAATTGAGATGTGACCCAGCCCATTCAAGGTGGGTCTTAATCCTTTACTGGAGTCCTTTGTCAAGAGGATAAAAGTAAAAGCCTAGGGAGCTTAGAGAGAAATGCCCTGGGAGAAACAAGCAAGAACCCACAGGAGCTGAGGGAGAGAGCCATTGAAACTAGAACCCAGGAGAGAAGGACAGCAGACATCACCATGTGCCTTCCCATGTGACAGAGGGACCCAGGAAGCCAGCAGCCTTTCCTCGGAGATGTTGTCTTCCTTGATGCCTTAATTTGGGGATTTCCATGGCCTTAGAACTGTTCATTTGCAACCTAGCAAATCCCCATTGTAAAAGCCAAACCGTTTCTGGTATTTTACATAGTGGCAGCTTTAGCGAACTGAAACACTGTTCCATCTGCAGATGCTAAAGTGGCTCAAGGACAGGTCTATTCGAACCATTAGGTTTAAAAACAAGTATTACTTGTTTTTAAAATACAGTACTTCGTTGAAAATGCTCTATCACCATCATCCCTGTCAGTGTAGGAAAATTTATGAATCAAACTTTTCTTAATCTGGTATTTCAACGTTCTGTTTGGAATTTGTGCATTATGTATATGGTAGGGATTTGGGTGTTTGTTTTTTGGTCTTGAGTTATTACATTTTGTCCAATGCATGCTCTCACAAATACCTCTTTAGTGTGTCTGTATGCCATTCGTGTACCAAACCTCTCCATACAACTCTTCATTTTACTCTTACTGCTACCCAATATCTCAGATGCTTTTATAGCATCCGAGGAATCTACAGGCTCGAGAAGCTAAACTTCTCCCTAAATATCTCCCAAGCAGGATTTTTTTTTAACTCTTATTCTAGTAACATATGTCGAAGTGGGATTCGAATTCAGATCTGGCTGATTCTAAACCTATTTATGAAGTTGGCAGAAACAAGAATTACATTCTACACAGGGACTTTCCATTTGCATTTTCTTCCTGAAGAGCTATAGAGGTCCTTCTAGGTTAGCCTGTTGCCTTAACTTACAACTGGCTGAAAGGATGCTCATTTATGGAGCTGTTCCGTATCTGGAAGTACACATATCCCTATCATGGCGGATATTGCTGCGCTTGACCAGCAGTTCTTTTGGCCACCGGCACCTGTTGTGCTGAGGGGGAGGGGAAGGGGAAGCTCGCATGGTGTGGGGTGAGGGGCCCTAGGGTACAGAGATGAGAGGTATTGCTGTCAGAAAACACGGTTTTAAATAGTTATGCCCACCTCATCTTGCATCAAACAGAGAAACAAGTCTCTCCATCTTGGTGAGAAGGTGCATCATTAAAGAACTGGAGAGAAAACTTTCCAAGACCAATTTGGAGTGGAAAAGGTGGTTTGGGTTTTTATAACCCCAGACAGATAAAGAAATGGCAAAGGTCCAGAAGAAAGCAGAAAAATTTTTTAAAACCAGTGTAAAAGTCGCAGGATTTATTAAAACTGAGTGATTTCATTTTGTTTGATCGGCATATCCTGTTATCTGGTAGACCCCTCTCTCTTTGTTGACTATTTGGGTCTTTGATCTTGTCCCTCAAGAGAAGGAAAGTTCATTTGATGATGGTATTAGCTCATGTCCTCCTCGTTTTACTCTTACAGCAACCCAATGTCTCCGATCATAGGATGATGATGTCATATGATGATATTAGTCCATATGATGTTTCATTTCTGCAAGTAGAGCAAGGGAAGGTAACTTTTCTTTTTGCTGTGATCAGACCAACACCAAACTGTTTCAACAAGGGCATTTATGCTTAAAATAACTTTAAAGGGTGGACCACGGTGGCTCAGCAGGCAGAGTTCTCACCTGCCGTGCTGGAGACCTGGGTTCGATTCCCGGTGCCTGCCCACACAAGAAATAAAAAATAAAAATAACTTAAAAGCTGCTTTGGTGAAGTGATCCAAGAAACAACATTTTTCTAGCTATTAAAGGTTATACTAGGCATTTTCTAGCTAAGGGATTATACTGAGTATTTTCTGTCTCTCCAGCCATCAGAAGCAGAGCGCCTGCCCTCAGGCAGCATCCTGTCTAGTGAGTGAGGCAGGCCCAGGACCCGGCACCCACGGAATGCTGTGCTGTGTGTACAGCCCCTGAGTTGTGCTCTCACTGCTGTGTGGCCCACTGACCCCGGTGGGAAGTGGGGGTGCCCAGGTGGCTTCCCGGAGTCAAGCCTGGAAGGACAGATGTGCTGGAGCTCACCAGGAACGACCCTTCCAGGTCTAGAGCCATGAGGGTGGCAGGGGAGTGCAGAGCCCAGGGCAGGAGGGGAAGCCAGTGTGCCAGCCAGGCTGGTGCCGAGGGCCTTGGGGACCAGCCAAGGGTCCCCCATCTCCTTGGTGAGCCTGCCTTCCCGACAGGTCCCTGCTCAGGGCTGGTGGCAGCTCAGGAAGTGCAAGGCAGAAGGCCAGCAGAGTCCTGGGGGCCCTTTTAGCAATCCAGGAACCAGCTGTAGCCAGGGAGAATGTGGGATTTTGTGCCTGCAGCACTGCTCCTGAAGGTCACAGGCTCATGGCAGGCCCTGCTGCTTTCCTGTGACCTACACTCTCACAGAAACAATAATAGCAATAGTAAACATTACACAAGCAAGGAGGGAAAGAAAGAAACATGGTACAACGAGCTGCTCCTGGCTCCGTACATTTCCCTCCTTTGTCTCATTTGTGGCGGGGAGACACCCACAATTCCTGGGAAGATGCGCCTGCTGGCCTCAGAACTTCTCCAGAATGCCTCCATGGATCTGGAGTTTTAAATCTGGAAGACCGATTGCAGAGACTCTGGACAAGTTAGGTGTGGCCTGGCATAGCCCTTGTTAAAAGGTATTCTAGGTTTGGGTTAGCTGTCAGCTCAACTTCATTCATTCGCTCAGAGCGTGCTCACAGGGCCCCTGCTCTGGCAGGCACGTGGGAGGGGTCCAGAGGCCACGTGAGCAGACCCCTTGCCCTGGGGTGGGGTGGTCACACTTGTGGCAAGTGCCCCGGGGGCAGTTTACCTACAGAAGTTGGGGACTCCTCATCTGGGAGGTGGCCTTTGAGGGGAGACTTACAGGAGGAGAACACGTGGGCGGATGGAGAGAGGCTGACCATGGGAATTGATGTCCCAGACCCAAAGGTCTGAAGGAGCCTTATCAGGTAGTGGCTCAACCTGGCAAGGGCAGGTGGCGATAAGAATGACACGCATTCCGATGGCTTGGCTTCCTTAACATGGAAGCAGGGTGGGCTTATTTCTGTTTCCCAGGCAGCGCTAGTAAGAGTTCTGGGGGAGAGGCATCTGCCCCACCATGTGACTCAGGAGTGGATCTCTGCCCACACTGTGCTGCCCTCCTCCCATCCACACTGCAGCCTGTGGAAAGTGGGAAAGGACAAGAGGAAGTGGCGTGCAAATGGGGGCCTTTGGAGGATGTGACCAGGAGCGGCATGTGTCGCAGGCATTGCTCGGCCTCAGTCACCACCTAGTTGCAAAGGAAGCAGGGAGCGCGGGCTCCCACCAGGTGACCTGGTGCAGGCTAAAACGTGGGGCTTCTGTGCCCAAAGGGACGAAGCGGAGACTGGGGATCTGGGGTGAAACCGTCTCCGCCACGAAGCCAAATCGCAAAGGCTAGATCACGTGCTCCCTGCAGGAGTTCTGGCTGTCTCTGATAGTTATAGGGGACCGCAGAAATGTTCCGTGCTGGGGACATACACGATGAAGAGGAGTGTTTCAGAGAGCTCGTTCTGGCTGCAGTATGGAGAATGGATTTGATGCAATAAAGAAGACAGATGGAAGCTAGAGGATGACAGATTTCAGACACAGCACAGCTTTTATTGTTTTTTTTGGGGGGGGGTGAGGGGTGCAGTGCATGGTCCGGGAATCGAACCCGGGTCTCTGCGTGGAAGGCAGGCATTCTAACCACTGAACCACGTGCACCCCGCAGCAGAGCTTTTTAATAGCACAACTGGGAAAAAAGTAAAAACCCAACAAGGCAAGATGGTCAGCATTTACATAAATACCTGCAGTCCAGTTGGAAAAAGTATTGTAGACGCCATTCAATGTGTGTCTGACTCATCCAGTCAAAGAAGGGATCTGTCCTGGGTGCCGCCTTGGTGCTGGGGACAGCCGTGAGCGAAAGAGAAGGCCCTCATTTCTAGAGGGGGGGTCCTGTGACCCACAGCCCGACCGCTCAGCACCACCCTTCCGGACAGAAGGAAGGGTCAGACAGACAGAGCCCCAAGGCAGGAGCAAATTTGGTTCGTGTCAGGTGAGGTGGGCAGAGGAGACGGGAAGGAGGCCAGGCCTGGTTTTGACTTGGGGTTTGGTTGTCTGAGCCATGGAAAGCCACGGAACCTTTTTGTTTGTTTCTTAAGGGTGCACAATGCATGGTTGGGTTTTGTTTGCAGAATTTTTTTTTAATTAGCATTTGAAATTGATGTTTCTTTATAGCAATACTGAAAAATTTGGCCTGACCCTTTATCAAATGATAAAATCACTTTAGAGGAAAAGCTTTGTGGATGATGTGTCTCTACATTACATGATACATTTACTGTGGGGCTTGAGGTTTTTCTTAATTATTTTTTATTGATATATATTCACATACCATGTAATCATCAGAGTGGGGTTCACAATATCATTTAGCTGTGCATTTATCATCACAATCAACTTTTTTTCTTTTTTCTGAAAAATAACATTTACGAAACAATACGTTTCAAAGTACACTGCAACAATTAGTTGTAGAACAGATTTCAGAGTTTGGTATGGGTTACAATTCCACAATTCTAGGTTTTTACTTCTAGCTGCTCTGAGATAGTGGAGACTGAAAGAAATATCAATGTAATGATTCAGCAATTATGCTCATTTGTTAAATCCTACCTTCTCTATATAACTCCACCATCACCTTTGATCTTTTTCCCACTCTTTAGTGGTTTTTGGGCTATGCCCATTCTAAATTATTCATGTTGGAAGGGGCTATCAGTAATATGGGATAGGGGGATGGAACTATCTGATGTTCTGGAGAGGCTGGGCCCTCTGCATTTCAGGACTTATCTGGTCCAGGGACCCATCTGGAGGTTTCAGATTTCGGGAAAGTTACCCTAGCACAATGCATGATTTTTGTTGTCGTGCTGAAAGAGCTTGTATCAATGTAAAAGAATTGAACCAAGTAGAATGCTCACCTTTCATATGGGAGACCCTGGTTCAACTCCTGGTCCATGCACCCTCCCACCCGAAAATAAAAATAGAATTAAACCGAGGGAAATCACTGAACATTTTTGGCCATCTTGTGCTTTACAAAGGAAAGGAGAGGTAGTGACTATTTTGAAAAGATTTAATAATGGCTTTTAAGGTAAGAAGAAAGGTAAAAAAAACATCCACTACCCCATTAAAATGCCCAAAAACCAAATGGGAATTTTGAGATTTTTTTTCATTTGAAGGTTAATCTCAATGCTATAAATTCACATATGTTAATTTAAATTCCCAATTCTAGTTGTCATGTAAAACACACATTGCAGTCATACAATTCTATGTTCTCTCCACATGCCCGCACCCATCCATATTTTCTTTTGAAATGGGGAGAATAGATTTCCCCTTTACACTGTGCCTCTGTACAGTTAACTTTAGTTAAATTCATACAAAATAGTAATTAATAATTCCATTCTTTACTTGTTAACTCAGAAGGAACATCTTTCAGATGCTCCAAGCACCAATAAACAGTTTTCTCAGCTGCTCTAGTTCCTTTGGTTTGTGGCCTTTCTCCCCGGAGGTGGGCTGGGGGCAACTGGGTGGGGTTTTTACCTCTCATCGAATCGTTTTAAGCAGGCAAGTGAGATGATCAGTGTTTAAAAATCGTCCATCCAGCTTCTGTGTGAGGAACGGTCATAGAGGCTACCTGGGTGGGTGGTAGCAATGGAGACTTGAATGTCATGAGTGCTTGCCAAGTGGGGGTCCAAGGAAAGAAAAGCTGAGGCCTCTGTCCTCAGGGTGGGGGTCCTGGGGACTTGCCTGAAGAGTAGGTTGAAAGTGCAGGTGCTGGGCCCCTCCCAGACCAGCCGAGTCCGAATACCTCGCTTTCCGTGATCCTTCCACCCTCATGTCTTTGAGAACCTGCTCTAGCCCCTTGCCACTCAAGGGTGGTTCCCAACATCTGAGCTTGTCAGAAATGCAGGTCTCAGGCCCCAGCTCAGCCCTGCCCCGTCATATACTCTTCCTTTTCACACCAGCCCCAGGTGGCTTATAGACATGTTGGAGTTGGAGAAGCCCTGGTGGCATCTCCTCTGGCGAAGGCCTCTCTTGCACACATGCACACGCACGCACACACGCCCAGTGAATCACCATACAGAATGTGGACTCAAGGCCAAGTGACCAGTGGACAGGAAGTCTGGGCTCCAGCAGGCACTACGGCAGCTACATCCTAAGGAGCCTGACACCAATAAAGAAGGAACCTGGGAGATTCGGTTGGTCGGAGGTTGCTATGTGCAAACTGGTATTTCTGGAAAGTTAATCTGACAGCAAAGAGCAGCGTATTGCATGTGCTAGAAACAGGAGACCCTTGGATGTGGATGCGTTCAGAGGCTGGAGTAGAAGTCTGAATGGCAGCCGCCTCCCATTAAATGGGTTGTATGGGACTGTTTTATGCTTGGTCTTGTGTATTGTTCATTACACTCCAAATTTCATAAAATAAGTGCCTGTTATTTTTGCAACCAAGATGAAAACACCGAGTTCAGCTCAGTGCTGGATTGGCCTGCCCTAGGGTGGGACAGCGAAAGGAGAAGGAAGGGGCTAAGCTGAGAAACCTGAAGAGTCTGGGTGGAGGTGGGGTGCTCCAGTTACACTTTACAATTCACCCAGTCATCACTGCCCCTTCAAAGCCGACTTCCCTGCCCTCCTCCTCAGCACCATCAGTGCATAGCTCAGCACCTGAGGTAGTAAAGGACACAGAAGCAAAGAAGGAAGGTGGGGCTAGAAACAGAGACAGCTTCTCATTTCACAGAGTAGAACCCAGGAGTCGTGTGCAACTGAGTCACTACGTCAGTGGCTTTCAGTGCACGACTCATGGGGCTGCTGGAACCAGATGGGGCCAACTGGCGTGTCCTCGTCCAGCTCAGGCCGGCCCCACCCTCGTCCAGCTGTGGGGTTTGGACTGAAGGCCTTGGACCTGGGAACCACACATCTGCAGTCCCACAGGCCATGCAGCCCTCGGGGCTCAGGGGCCCCCTTGGGGTGGCTCATTCGTCTGTGGGTCCCTCCTGGACATTTGATGGTGCCCAGGCTGGAGGCAGAAGCCTTCGAACTCTCCAAATGCATTTCAGCCTCCCTACATTTCTCTGTTTGGATGCTGTAATCGAGATTCAAGAGCCTGTCCCATTCCACTTATTTCATAAAATGAACTAGGGAGAAGCAGTTTTGACTTGACTTTGAAATCTCATACATTCAAATGCTTGGGGCGCCCATAGATGACATTTCATGCTTTTCAAAACCACCATTTCTCCCTTTGCCTCCAAAGAAAAACTGTTTCCCAGGTGGACAAAGCAGCTTCCAACAGCGCATCTGTCTTACCTGTATGGAGAATGACGCACTAGAAACCCACACAGAATGTACAGAGTATGACATTGAGTCCTAAGGTTCTGTCGTGGGGGACTTCTCAGGGCACAGACTCAGGCCCACTGCCCCTTCCCTGCTGTACCCCGAAGTCAGAGCTGGTTTCAGAGAAGGAGTGGGGGAAGAGGAGGTGCCCAAGTTCAGCCTTCTCTATCCTTCCATTTCAGATCATCAGAACAGCCCTCACCGAGGAGAAACGTGTCTCCACGAAAACCTCAGCTGCGGATCTCGTGACCGAAACAGATCACCTGGTGGAGGGTCTGATTATTTCCGAGCTGCGGAAGAGGTTTCCTACGCACAGGTGGGTGGGTCCCCACTGCCTCTTTTCCAGCAATTGGCTAAGGAGATCAGCTGAGAACCCTGAGGTGTCTTCACCCAGGGCGGCTCAGAAGCATTTTAAACAAACTGACCCTCGCCTTTTGCTACTGTCTCACCTTTTGCTAGTGTCTCGACAGCCATCGTGTCAACCACCCCCTTACAAATATTGACAGGGCTCCACCTTTTATGACACACGCTCTGGGGAAGCTCCCTGTCCCCCTGCTGGGCCACTCCCCCTATTTCTGAGGGATCCAGAGAAGTGAGAAATGTCCAATCAAAGGCATCCCGGGAAAGATACCTTGGTTCAAGAAGGCCGATGAAGTTCAGGGTTTCTCTCTCAAGTGAGAAGGCACATGGTGAACACGGTCAGGGTTCCTCTCTCATCTGGAAGGACATGTGGCAAACACGGTGTCATCTGCTAGCTTCTTCTCTTGACTTCCTGTTTCATGAAGCTCCCCAGAAGACGTTTTCCTTCTTCATCTCCAAAGGTCGCTGGCTTGTGGGCTCTCTGCTTCTCTTAGCTGTGTCGTTCTTCTCTGCTCTCTCCAAATCTCCTTCATTCTGCAAGATGTTTCGTTTTATAGGACTCCGAAACTTATCAAGACCCACCCAAATGGGTAGAGACGTGGCGTCACCTAATCCAGTTTAACAGCCACTCTCGATTACATCACATCTCCAGGGAGATGAACCAATTACAGTTTCAAACATACAGTATTGAGTAGAGATTATTCTACCTTTACGAAATGGGATTTTGATTAAAACATGCTTTTCTAGGGTCCATACATCCTTTCAAACCAGCACACCCATCCTCAGAGTTCTGGGCATGCTTGATTGTTTTTACGTGTGTGACAGAAACCTGCCATCCACTTCCCTCGACTTCCACCCAGCCCGCGGGCATCACGCACTGCACCTTGTTTTGCAGGAATGATGATGTAAATGAAAAGGTGCCCCTGTGTTAAAACACGGGCCTCCTTTTTTTTCCTTACTGTTTCCTTCTAACTAGTTGGGATATCTCAGGGTTACCAAGCTGTCCTTTGGCATTGTTTCCACTGATGGGTTGTGTTGTGCTGCATTTTGCTGGCAACATTTGTGTCCAGGCCTCTAGTTCCTTTTTCATTATGAAGGCAGGACCCCTGGCATCTGTTATAATATTTATGAACTCTAAAATGTTCATGATTTTTAGATCTTTTGCAAAACTAAATTAATTGGCAATGTCAAAAGAGTTTATCACATAGACTTGCTTTTATTCTTTGAGGGGGAGAAATGCTGCAATAACCTAGCAGCTGACGTCTTATTATGTTTTAGATCAGAGGCAGATGGGTAAATTTGTAAAACAACATAGCCTGTTGTCAGTTTTCTATGAAGTGTTTAAGTAGTTTGTGAACTCTTTGATAGTGAGGTTCTATGGTGATAATCTGGGGGCTGGGTCATCAGTGTGGGGTTACTGCAAAAGGTTTTGAGGTCACCGCAAGATGCAGGATGATAACGTTATCAGGGCTTCTGGAGTTTTCCCATCGGATTAGTTCCCAGATCACATCCGAACCTGCATACCCTGCCGGGTGTGTTGGCAGTGGTTGCAAGTGGCTTCCTGGGGCCAGGTTCCACTCTGGTGTAGTAGGCGGCGTGGATGCCATCTGCACAGGGTAAATTTAATGGTCCGTTGCCGTGTGTCACAGGGTAGGAATGCATGGGGGAGTGCAGCTTCCCTGCCCCCACTCCTGGCAGGCTTGAGGAGCCCAAAGGCTCCAAACCCCTTTTGAAAACCATGGACTGGAAGCAGTGGGATCGTAACTGGGGTGTAGTTGGGTCCCTGGGGAGCTTCTCCGAAATGCCAGAACCAGGTGTTCATCTCTCAGGTAACCAGGCAACACGTGGAGCTGTGGTCCCCAAACTCCAGTCCGCACACAAAGGGAGATCCAGGCCAGTTTCCAACCGCCCCCAGCATCCCAGGCTTCGGAGCCACCCACCTCGTTCCTACTTTGCTGGGAAAAGCAGAGAAGGATGGAAGGATGGGATGGTCCAGGGCTGGATGTCTGAGACTTGCTGTTCCACTCTCCTCCGTTTGCCTCGCAAATTCAATTGAAATGAAATGTTTTCCTATCCATGTGAAGCTGGTTTTGTTGCCTATGTTTGAGGTTAAAAAGAAAATACCAGAATCTTGGACGTCTCATTCTGTTTTAGATCAGAGGCAGATGGGTAAATTTGTAAAACAACATAGCCTGTTGTCAGTTTTCTATGAAGTGTTTAAATGTATCTATTTAAAAAAACACGTTGGCATCCTTTCTTAGGCAAGACTTTCTTTTTTATCAAAACTGCACTTAGGTCCTTCCTTGTTTGTAGTCTTTTGCAAGATCTTGTTAAAGATAGCTTGCAGCCCCATGAAGGCTCACGGCTTTACTACTTCCTTCAGCTCATCTGTGGAATCTGAAGTCTGAGCCTGTGGTCTGGAAGATAGTAAGCTGGATCAAGGAACAATAAGGTTTAAACTGCCGTCTGCCCCAGACCCAGCTGCTTTTGCAAATCTCTCCACTTCTTGGGGTCTCAAGCCCCACGCCTATGAATGAGGGGCCATCCGAGACCACCGCTGTGGTCCTGGCATCTACCCCTCTGATCTAGTGTGGTAGAACACACCAGAAATGCATTGGCTTTAAATAAAAGGGAATTTATTTTGTTAGTTCTTCAGAGGAAAGGCAGCTAACTTTCATCTGAGGTTCTTTCCTAAGTGGGAAGGCACAGTGTGATCTCTGCTGGCCTTCTCTCCAGGCCTCTGGGTTCCAACAACTTTCCCCAGGGTGATTCTTTTCTGCATCTCCAAAGACCTGGGCTGAGCTGCAAGTGCTGAGATGAGGTATGCTGAGCTGCTTGGGCTCTGCTACATTTTGCTTTCTCCTTTGAGCACCAGCCAATTAAGTCAAATGTCATTCATTACAGCAGGCGTGCCTTCTAGCTGACCACAGATTTAATCAGCAACAGATGAGGTTCATGTACCATTGGCTTATGTCCACAGCAACAGAACTAGGCTCCTTCACCTGGCCAAGTTGATACCTGAATCAAACTACCACGCCCTCACATGCTGTGGCAGTGACCACAAGCAAACTGGTCCAGAGAGGGTGGGACTTTTACAGTCCAGATCTTGACAGATGTCACTTTGGTATTGGCATGGTGTTGGCACTGAACTCCTTAGCTCAGTCTAGTCTAGGTCTCCGGCTTTGTTGGAGCCTCAAACTCTTTTCCATTGTTAACCTTGACTTAGGTCCATGTTTACTTCTTGAACATATTCAGACAGTAGTAGCATCACGGAATTATTTTTTCTTCCTACCCTGCCACTATCCCCTTGTGCCAAGAGCCTCCTTGTGGATGGTCTGGTTTGGTGCAGGCAAAGGAAGGGACAGCTGCCCAAGCTAATCGAGGTGGCTGCCTACCCTGCCACAGGTCTGGGACTTCCTTTTTAGTTTATAAGCTGCTGGAATGCGACATACCAGGAACAGAACAGCTTTTAAAGAGAGGAATTTAATTATTAAATTTGCTAGTTTACAGTTCTAAGGCCGTGAAAATGTCCCAATTAAAGCAAGGCTATGGAAATGTCCAATCTAAGACATCCAGCGAAAGATACCTTGGTTCAAAAAGGCCAATAAAGTTCAGGGTTTTTCCTCCCTCAACTGGAAAGGCACATGGCAAGCATGGTGACATCTGCTAGCTTTCTCTCCAGGCTCATTGTTTCATGAAGCTCCCCTGGGGGCATTTTCCTTCTTCATCTCCAAAGGTCTCTGGCTGCGTGGACTGTAAAGCTTTTTCCAAAATGGTTCCCTCTTTAAGTGCTCTAGTAAGCAACCCCACCTTGAATGGGTGGGGACACATCTCCATGGAAACTATCTAATCAAAAGTTACCACTCACGATTGGGTGGGTCACATCTCCATGGATAATCAAAAAGCTCCCACCCGGCAATATTGAGTGAGAATTAAAGGACATGGCTTTTCTGGGATACCCCATGGATTCAAAATGGCACAGCCTTGGAGGGGCCTGGCCTCCCCCACCCTGGTGACCCTGTGCCCTGCATACAGTCATGTTTGTTGAATTAATGAGTCCCACGAAACACCAAACACAGAGTCCTTCAGTTGGAGGGACTTCCCTGGCCACTGCTAGCTTGACATTTGCCCGCAGCCACCTCCCTTTGCATTTTACACTGGGTTCCCATGCAGACTCTGGCAGGAGAGCCCGTGAGCCTGGGCAGCGGGTCTGGCTGTAACTTAGGAGGGTGGGGCCAAGAAACGTAATCACTTCTTTCATGGATTGAAGGAACAAAGTAAACAAGCCATAAAAAAATAAGGTCTATGTGTGATTAGCTGTCAAAATTACCAGGAAGTTTTGTTTCAACTATTTAATTAAAAAAAAAGGAAAATAATTAAATTATGCAGCAGACATGTATCATTCTAATGTGTGACTAAGCTTTTTACCTTAATCCAGTTGCTTTCTATTTTCTTCTCTATTACTTATGAAATTTTCCTCGAATTCCCTAAACTTATTCACAGGCGTTGTTTATTTTTCTATTTATAGCATGAGTCTTATGTAAATATTCCGAGTTAATGTCTGCAGAGAGGACTCTTCTTCTGAGGAAGAGTGGGAGAATGTTCTCTCCCATTCTGTAGATCTTCGGGATTAGCTTCCTACCTGAGCAAAATCAGGTTTAAGGTAGATTAAAACTTCTATATCCCTCCCCACATACTAGAAAAGTATTTTGGGTGCTTATGAAACTGGACATGACCCATGCCTCTGCTCACCTCAGGAAGCCACAAGCGTCTCTCGTCAAGAGTGAAGCAAGTGGGGAAATGGCGGACGTACCTTCCTTCTGCTTCCATGTGAGCATTTGGGCTAGTGGGCAGTGTGTGCAAAGGTGGACGGGAGGAGAGCTTCTGGACGTGAACAGTCAACTGCTGAAGGAAGTCTAGGGCTCAGTGTGGGCATTTTGGGTTATTCCCTCCAGAAATGTTTTATAAAACAAAGGCTTTGTCTGTGAGTGTTGCTGTAAAAGCCAGCTGCTTGGCAGATCCCCAGTGTCCCCCACATTTTCCTTATAAATGAGCAAACCTAGGAGCCCTGAGACACCGCGTCCTCCGGTGGAGTGGATGGCCTTTGCTTTCTGTGGGCTCTCCGACTCTCATCTTAGCAGCTAACACTCATGCCAAGGCTCTCCCTTCTTTCCAGGAGACGCCAACAATTTCCTCCCCAGTCCTTGTAGATACTAGCTTTCTCCTTAAAATCAGGCTTAAGAAGGAAAAGAATCTGCATTCCCCTTCAGTTTCCTGGGAGCTTATCTTTGTCCGTGAGTCATTTCTCTTCCTTCTTTGACATTAGTAATGCTTTTTCACTGCTTTATCAACTTCGTGCCCAATCAAACTTTGGCACTTGCTCCTTAGACATATGTGTTTTAAGGGTGTGGGCTCCTTTTCTTTAAAAATGGAACTGCCAGCCAGTATGGGGATGGGAAATCACATAGCTACAGAAGGAAATACTGAAAACAGATTTAATTCCTTAAGTGCCTGACTGAGAAGGTGGATTACTTCTTTACACATCATCTGCGCTAGCACTGCCGTCAGGAGGTTTTGCTCTCCACCGCCCGACCCCGCCCAGCCTGGCTGGTCTTGCCCGGTATCTTGGACCTCACCATTGGTTCGGCCTCAACATAGGGCCCCCCTGATCAGCTTGCTGGGATCACATGACCACCCTGGGGTAGAGGTTGGGGATCCGCTGGCCAGCTCCCCACTGAGAGCACCTGAAGAGGTGTGAGGGTGCAGAGTCAGTCCCCAAGGGAGGCAATGGGTGCAGACGAACCTGAGCCGACCGCGTGGTGTTATTTTGTCACCCCACTGGATTGTACAGGTCATGGGGCAGATCTCGCAGGAGCTTTGTGGCCACACCTGCTGTTTCTCAGGCTGTCCTCCGGTACAGTACAGCCATCTGCTGGTTGTCTTCCCGTTCACAGTTTCTCCTGGGGAGAGACAGATGGGTTGTGACTCAGGGACCATGGGAGAAGGCAATGGAAAGAGCAGCCTGAAATTGCTGTGTGCACACTCAGCAATGCACCAATAACAGCCCACGGAATGAGCGGGCTGGGTTATTCTGAGTGCAGAGAGAGCATGACTCTCATCATCTAAGAAACAGAGAATGTTGGGGGATGAGGCGAGTTCACAGCGGGCAGGGCCGAACTCTATGGACAGAAAAGCGGCGTGATGAGAATGCAAGGCACAAGTTTTCCAGCAGAGTCGAGACGTTATCCTGGAGGTTATTCTTATGCATTATATAGCTATCCCTTCTTAGTTTATGGTGTATTGGAGTGGCTGGAGGGAAGAACCTGAGACTGTTGAACTGTGGTCCAGTAACCTTCCTTCTTGAAGATGGTTGTGTAACTATATAGCTTTTATAATGTGGCTGTGTAATTGTGAGAACCTTGTGTCTGATGCTTCTTTTATCCAGGGTATGGACAGATGAGTGAAAAATAAGGGTAGAAAATAAATAATAGAAGGGAGGTAAGGAGTTAAAAAAAATGAGTAGATTGAAATACTAGTGGTCAGTGAGAGGGAGGGGTATGGGGTGCAGGATATATGAGGTTTTTTTTTCTTTTTCTTTTTATTTCTTTTTCTGGAGTGATGCAGATATGCTGAAAATGATCATGTGATGAATACAAAACTATGTGATGATATTGTGAATCACTGATTGTGTGCTTTGTATGGCCTGTATGTGTGTGGAGATATCTCCATAAAAACATTCTTAAAAAAAAATGGAAGGCACAGATCAGAGCAGCACTGCCCATTAGAACATCCTGCAGTGTCAGAAATGCTCTCTGTTTGTACTGTCCACTTTGGTAGCCACCAGCCTCCTGTGACCACTGAGCACTTGGAATGTGGCTAGTGAGACTAGGAACCAAATTCTTAATTTTATTTCATTTTAACTAACTGAAATTTAAGCAAATGTGTGACTAGTGGCTCCCAGATTGGACATAAAGCACCAACTTAGGTTCTTACATGATAGTTATGGATACGTATCAAACATGTTTTATGTGCTTTAGAGAGAACGTCTTGTTTAATCCTTGGAGCAACTCTGGGAAGTTTATACTATCATTAGCCCTGTTTTCTAGAGGAGGGGATGGAGGCTAGGCCCAGGGCACCCAGCTGGGAAGTGGCCGAGCTGGGACATGAAATCCTGCCCCACGCTGCCCTCTGACCCTCACTGTGTTACCCTAAGCCTCCTTGTGAACACCTGGGAAGGGGAAGGAGAGCAAAGGGAGATTAAGGATGACTTCCCCGGTTTTGGGCCTGGTAGTGCCATTTGCAGAGATGAGCAGACATCAGTAGACGTAAGTAGGGAAGGTCAGTAGTTTCCTTTGTGCAGGTTAATGTTTAGATGTTGGTTATCTTATTCAGGCTCTTAATTGGAATGAGCACACTCAAAGGAGGATCATTTGAGGAGGATTTATTTACAGAATTACGAAGGAGGGGCTGGCTGTGGCCCACCACACAGAGGCAGGAGCATGGAAGAAGAAGGCATGTGCAGAAGAGGCATCCCTGGGAGGAGCAGTGGGCTACTGGGGAGAGCAGGGACCACACAGGAAGGGAGCCCCAGTCCTAACCTCACCCTCCTCCCACTTTCCCTTCACTGGGAGCCAGAGGGCAAGAGGCTGATGCGCCCCACACAGGGAGGCTCCTAGGCCAAGGTGCTTCTGGGTACAAAAGGTGGAGGGCCCCATTTGGGGGATGCTATGCTCCTGTTATATGCATGTGCAGGCGACAAGCACACACATGTGCAGTTGTTTTCTGTGTCTGCAGTTCATAGAGAAGTCAGGACTGGGGCAAAGACTTGGGAGTTATCAGCCCAGGGCGGGTGGGGGGGACATTCAGTGCTTAGGAACTGGTAGGCTTATTGAGGCCCAGTGAAGGAATTTGCCCAAGACCATAAAATTTTTTATTAGGACAGCTAAAAGCAGAGGCCCAACTCCTATTCCTAGTCTAGACACTTTGTGCTATTTCCCTACCACCTGTCACCAGCCTCCTCTTCTCCAGAGAAATTGAAAGCAAATGCTAGCTTTGCCGTGTAAGTTCTATTTTCCAATGCTTTTTGCTCATTTATGTATCTCGCTGGCCTGCTCTGACTTCTTCGATGCTTTTCCACAACTCGTACATGGAGGTGCCACTTGTGCTTTCTAAACCCTGCTGATTAGGTCAATTCGCAGGCAGATTCAAGAGCAGATGATAGTGTTTTTATTTTGTTACTTTTTATTTGTAAATAATTTCAAACTTGCAGGACATTTGCGAAAAATAATACAGCCCCATACAATGGAAGTCCAACACACTTCCAGCCCACCAGACACACAGATCCACCAACTGTGGCAACATTTGCCACCCCTGCCGCACTGTTCCATTTATCTGTTCATCACCTATCAATCCACCCGTCCATCTAACCATCTGTCTGTCCATCCATCCATCTGTCCACCTTTTGAACACTTGAGAGCAGGTGCATGTATTGTTCCCTGAACATATAATACCTCCATCACATTTCCTATGAACAAGGGCACTTACCCATGCGATCACCTCAAATGCAGTTATCAAATATAAGAAATTTAACATTGATATAAAACTTACATTCTATATTCCTATTTTTTCTTATGTTCCAGTAATATTCTTTTGACCCTTTTCTCCTCCATTCTTACCCCCCATCCAGGATCATGTACTGCATTTAATTATTATTATCCCTTTAGTGTCTCTTTCTTTCTTTGTTTTTTAGTTATGGTGCCATATATAAAATGTAAATCTTCCCAGCCTAACCCCTCCCAAGCATATCACTCAGTGGGATTAATCACATTCACAGAATTGCAGAGCCTACACCACCATCTGTTACCAACACTGTCCCTTCACCCCGAACAGAAACCTTATACTCAGTTTTAATTCCCTATTTCCCCTACCCCCAGCTCCTGGTAACCTGTACTCTCTCTACCTCCTGTCTCTATGAGCTTGCATATTCTCTGATAATTTCTTTGTGGTTACCATGGGGCTTAAATTCCACATCCTAAATTTATAACAGCCTCGTTTGTGTTGATACCAACTTAGCAACTACAATGGCATATATAAATTCTGTGCCTGTAACCCTCCACCCCAACATCGTTATGTACTTTGTCATAAATTATATATATTTATGTATTATGAGTCCCAAATCATTGATTTATCATGACATTTTATGCATTTGCCTTTTAGATACTGTAGGAAGTATAAAGTAGAGTTACAAATCAGAAATATAGTCATACTAGAATTTGTGTTTACCCTTTTAGTTATTTTTACTGGAGGGCTTTGTTTCTTCACGTGGCCTCAGTCAATTCTTTAGTGTCTTTTCCTTTCAACCTGTGAGCTCCCTTTAGCATTTCTTATAGGACAAGTCTAATGGTGGCAGAATGGGAGTGTCTTACTTAGTCTAGCTATCCTTCAGGTTTTTTTGTTGTTATTGTTGTTTTTACATGGGCAGGCACCGGGAATCGAACCCAGGTCTCCGGCATGGCAGGCGAGAATATCCTTCAGTTTTGAAAGACAGTTTTGCCAGATACAGAATCTTGGGTGGCAGTTTTTGCTTTCAGCACTTTAAATATGTCTTCCCACTGCCTTCTTGCCTCCATGGTTTCCAGTGAGAAATCAGTGCTCAGTCTTACTGCGGCTGGCGTGTGGCCTGTTGCTCTTCCCTTGGAGCTTTGAGAGTTTTCTCTTTATCTTTGGCATTTGACGGTTTGATTGTTTGATAATAACTTGGAGAGATCTGGGTGTATATGGGTTTATCCTCTTTGGAGTTCATTGAGCATCTTAGATGTGTATATTCATGTCTTTTCTTAAATTTGGGATGTTTTCAGCCATTATTTCTTTGAATATTCATTCTGTCCATTTCTCTCTTTCTTCTCCTTTTGAAATTCCCACAATGCCTATATTGGTGTGCTTGATAGTGTCCCACAGGTTCCTCAGGCTATGCTCACTCTCAAGCTGTTCTCTTGAGAGAATAGCTCAATAGTGTTCCAGTGGCCTTAATTCTTGAAGATGACTATGTAAAGATAGAACTTTTGCAATGTGACAGTGTGATAGTAAAAGCCATGTGTCTGATGCTCCCTTTATCCAGGGCATAGACAGATGAGTAAAAAAATATGGATAAAAAATAAATAAATAATGGGGAGATAAGGTGTAAAATAAATTAGGTAGATGGAAATACTAGTGTTCAATGAAAGGGAGGGGTAAGGTGTATGGAATATATGAGTTTTTTCTTTTATTTATTTTTCTGGAGTGATGCAAATGTTCTAAAAAGTGATCATGGTGATGAATATACAACTATGTGATGATATTGTGAGCTACTGACTGTACACCATATATGGAATGTATGTGTATTAGTTAGGGTTCTCTAGAGAAACAGAACCAACAGG
Source organism: Tamandua tetradactyla (assembly GCF_023851605.1). Taxonomy (NCBI): domain Eukaryota; kingdom Metazoa; phylum Chordata; class Mammalia; order Pilosa; family Myrmecophagidae; genus Tamandua; species Tamandua tetradactyla. Next base: position 75,846,423 of record NC_135344.1, read on the forward strand.
GAACACTTGCAAATATAAAATTTATAAAAGTGTCTCACGTGACCGTAGGAATGCAGACTCCAAAATCCACAGGGCAGGCTGCGAAGCTGATGACTCCAATGGATGGCCTGGATGAACTCCACAGGAGAGGCTCGCCAGCCAAAGCAGGAATGCAACTTATCTCCTCTGAGTCCTCCTTAAAAGGCTTCCCATGATTGCATTTAGCATCACTAATTGCAGAAGACACTCCCCTTTGGCTGATCACAAATGGAATCAGCTGTGGATGTAGCTAACGTGATCATAACCTAATCCTATGAAATGTCCTCATTGCAACAGACAGGCCAGTGCTTACCCAATCAGATGAACAGGTACCACAACATGGCCAAGTTGACACCTGTCCCTAACCATGACAGTCCACCCCTTGTCAACTTGGCACCTATACCTTAGATTTCCAAATGAAAACAAAAATAAGCACACATTTTTTCTTTTACCTGACAATACTCAACTGTCCTGCATATAACTGGAAACACATTAAATCTCTCCAGAATAGGGTGCAAATCCTTGGACAACATTCATTCTTAAACTTGATATCTTACAACTTAAATAGTATAACACAAACAAAACAGCATTACAGTCCTCGTTTCTGTAACTGATCACGTGGTCGAAGTTCATATTTATCACTACCTTCTTCCACTACCCATTCCATGTTCCCTTTCCCCTCAGCAAGCACTTCAGCTGGCCGTGGTTCTTTGCCTGGTGGGGTGACCCAAACCTTCATTCCTGAAGTCTCAGAGCCATTAGTGGTCCTGCCTGGATTGTGTTGTTGCAGTTTTCCATTGATTTTAATCACAGGGCATGGTAGTACTAATAGACGCCCCAGGGGATCTCCTATATTCCAAGAAAACTCTTCTTTACCTCCATTATGTAGTTGCAGTCCTACTTCCTTCTGATAGTCAGGGTCAATTACCCCAGACAATAATGTAATTCCCTTCTTGGTGTGTTGATCCAGAGGCATAAGTAGCCCAAAGTGGCCAGGTGGCAATCTTAACTTCCAGTTCAGTGGTATCACTGTTGTTTCTCCTGGAGAAAGCACACCCCGTTTTGGAACTAAAACCTGTAGACCAGCAGAACTCAGGGTAGCAGGGACAGGAAGCAAAAATTTTCCCAGTGGATCACTAGGAGTAATAGTGAGTGGCACCACACCCATTTCCACCCCTTGGTTCCTGGACCCATGGATCCTGGCTATGGGAGAAACAGCACCATACAGTGGACGCTGATTCAGAGCATACACAGCTTCCTGGAGAACATTACCCCAGCCTTTCAAGTTTTTGCCACCTAGTTGGCACCGTAATTGAGTTTTCAAAAGGCCATTCCACCGTTCTATCAATCCAGCTGCTTCTGGATGATGGGGAACATGGTAAGACCAGAGAATTCCATGAGCATGTGCCCATTCCCGCACTTCATTTGCTGTGAAGTGTGTTCCTTGATCCGAAGCAATGCTATGTGGAATACCATGGCGATGGATAAGGCATTCTGTAAGCCCACGGATAGTAGTTTTGGCAGAAGCATTGCGTGCAGGGAAAGCAAACCCATATCCAGAGTATGTGTCTATTCCAGTTAGAACAAATCGCTGCCCCTTCCATGAAGGGAGTGGTCCAATGTAATCAACCTGCCACCATGTAGCTGGCTGGTCACCTCGGGGAATGGTGCCATATCGGGGGCTGAGTGTGGGTCTCTGCTGCTGGCAGATTGGGCACTCAGCAGTGGCTGTAGCCAGGTCAGCCTTGGTGAGTGGAAGTCCATGCTGCTGAGCCCATGCATAACCTCCATCCCTACCACCATGACCACTTTGTTCATGAGCCCATTGGGCAATAACAGGAGTTGCTGGGGAAACAGGCTGACTGGTATCCATAGAACGGGTCATCTTATCCACTTGATTATTAAAATCTTCCTCTGCTGAAGTCACCCTCTGGTGTGCATTCACATGGGACACAAATATCTTCATGTTTTTAGCCCACTCAGAAAGGTCTATCCACATACTTCTTCCCCAGACCTCTTTGTCACCAATTTTCCAATTATGGTCTTTCCAAGTCCCTGACCATCCAGCCAAACCATTAGCAACAGCCCATGAGTCAGTATACAAACGCACCTCTGGCCAGTTTTCCTTCCAAGCAAAATGAACAACCAGGTGCACTGCTCGAAGTTCTGCCCACTGGGAGGATTTCCCCTCACCACTGTCCTTTAAAGACACCCCAGAAAGGGGTTGTAATGCTGCAGCTGTCCACTTTCGGGTGGTACCTGCATATCGTGCTGAACCATCTGTAAACCAGGCCCGAGTTTTCTCTTCCTCAGTCAATTCACTGTAAGGAACTCCCCAAGAGGCCATAGCTCTGGTCTGGGAAAGAGAAGGTAATGTGGCAGCAGGAGTGGAAACCATGGGCATCTGTGCCACTTCTTCATGTAACTTACTTGTGCCTTCAGGACCTGCTCTGGCTCTATCTCGTATATACCATTTCCACTTTACAATAGAGTGCTGCTGTGCACGCCCAACTTTATGGCTTGGTGGGTCAGACAACACCCAACTCATGATAGGCAACTCAGGTCTCATGGTAACTTGGTGGACCATGGTTAAGCGTTCAGTCTCTACTAAGGCCCAGTAGCAGGCCAAAAGCTGCTTCTCAAAAGGAGAGTAGTTATCTGCAGCAGATGGTAAGGCTTTGCTCCAAAATCCTAAGGGTCTGCGTTGTGATTCTCCTACTGGGGCCTGCCAAAGGCTCCAGACAGCATCTCTATTTGCCACTGACACTTCCAGCACCATTGGATCTGCTGGATCATATGGCCCAAGTGGCAGAGCAGCTTGCACAGCAGCTTGGACCTGTCGCAGAGCCTCCTCTTGTTCAGGTCCCCACTCAAAATTGGCAGCTTTTCTGGTCACTCGATAAATGGGCCGGAGTAGCACACCCAAATGAGGAATATGTTGTCGCCAAAATCCAAAAAGACCAACTAGGCGTTGTGCCTCTTTTTTGGTTGTGGGAGGGGCCAGATGCAGCAATTTATCCTTCACCTTAGAAGGGATATCTCGACAAGCCCCACACCACTGGACACCTAGAAATTTTACTGAGGTGGAAGGCCCCTGTATTTTTGTTGGATTTATCTCCCATCCTCTGACACGCAAATGCCTTACCAGTAAATCTAGAGTAGTTGCTACTTCTTGTTCACTAGGTCCAATCAACATGATATCATCAATATAATGGACCAGTGTGATGTCTTGTGGGAGGCAGAAACGATCAAGGTCTCTGCGAACAAGATTATGACATAGGGCTGGAGAGTTGATATACCCCTGAGGTAGGACAGTGAAAGTATATTGCTGACCTTGCCAGCTGAAAGCAAACTGTTTCTGGTGGTCCTTACTAATAGCTATTGAGAAAAAAGCATTTGCCAGATCAATAGCTGCATACCAGGTACCAGGGGATGTATTGATTTGCTCAAGCAATGATACTACATCTGGAACAGCAGCTGCAATTGGAGTTACCACCTGGTTGAGTTTACGATAATCCACTGTCATTCTCCAAGACCCATCTGTTTTCTGCACAGGCCAAATAGGAGAGTTGAATGGGGATGTGGTGGGAATCACCACCCCTGCATCTTTCAAGTCCTTAAGAGTGGCAGTAATCTCTGCAATCCCTCCAGGAATACGGTATTGCTTTTGATTTACTATTTTGCTTGGTAGGGGCAGTTCTAGTGGCTTCCACTTGGCCTTTCCCACCATAATAGCCCTCACTGCACGAATTAGAGAACCAACGTGGGGATTCTGCCAGTTGCTCAGTATGTCTATGCCAATTATACATTCCGGAACTGGGGAAATAACTACAGGATGGGTCCGGGGGCCCACTGGACCCACTGTGAGACGGACCTGAGCTAAAACTCCATTGATCACCTGGCCTCCATAAGCACCCACTCTGACTGGTGGTCCAGAGTGACGTTTTGGGTCCCCTGGAATTAATGTCACTTCTGAACCAGTGTCTAATAATCCCCGAAATATCTGATCATTTCCTTTTCCCCAATGCACAGTTACCCTGGTAAAAGGCCGTCGGTCTCCTTGAGGAAGACTTAGAGGAAGGTCAACAGTATAAATTTGTGGCAGTGTAACAGGTTTCTTCCCCATAGGGACCTGGCCTCCCCTTCATTCAAGGGGCTCAGGGTCTGTAAACTGTTTCAAGTCTGGAAATTGATTAAGGGGCCGTGATTCTGTGTTTTTGTAATTCAGGTTAGACTTCTGTTCCCTTGACCTAGAACTCTTTTGTTTATACAGCTCCAACAAGAATTTAGTAGACTGCCCTTCTATTGTATTTCTAGGCACCCCATGATTTACTAGCCAATGCCACAAATCTCTGCGTGTCATATAATTTTGATGCCTCCTTTGAGTTTGTTGTCTATTATAATACCCACGTCTACCCTGTCTTTGGTGATTAAGTGCTGCCACCTGGCTTCTGCCAACTCGGGATCCTGTCATCCCCATTGTGTTTAAGGATTCCAGCTCAGTGACAGCAGTTCCTACAGTAATATCTGACCTACAGAGAATTGCAACCACAGAGCTCTTGAGGGATGATGGTGCTAGTCTCACAAACTTATTTCTCACTGTTCTGGTAAAAGGTGCATCTTCTGGACATTCCTGGGGTGTAAGAGCAGGCTTTGCATGATAAATCCACTCTAACATCCCAATCTCTCTAAGCCTCTGGATCCCCTCATCTACATTATACCAGGGCAGTTCTGGCATTTCAACCTCAGGTAATGTTGGCCACCTTTTGATCCATGTTTCAACCAACCACCCAAACAAGCTGTTAACACCTTTTCTAACTGCTCTAGCTATAACATTGAATGCAGAATCTCTGCTTAGTGGGCCCATATCAATAAATTCAGCCTGATCCAGCCTTATATTCCTCCCACCATTATCCCACACTCTTAAAATCCATTGCCACACATATTCCCCTGATTTCTGTCTATATAAATTGGAAAACTCACACAGTTCTTTTGGAGTATAACGTACCTCCTCATGTGTGATGCTTTGTACCTCACCTTTAGGGGCCTGTTGGGACTTTAGTCTAGTTATAGGTCTAGAAGAAATGAGGGGTGGTGGGGGTGGGTCATGAAAAGAATTAGAAATATCTTCCAAGCCATTTGCTTCAGGGCTTTCATTTGCAGTTTCATCTGGTGAAACAGGATTAATAACTCTAGGGCTAATCCCTTCAGGAGGAGGTTGGGTGGCCAATTCCTCAAGGCAGGCTGAAGGTGGGGCGGCTATGTCCTCAGGGCAGACTATTACAGGGTTATCTAAAGAAGGCTCAGCATGGTCTAGGGTTTCAACCTCACCCCCAACATCATTATCAATCCATATGTCACCATCCCATTTTTCAGGGTCCCACTCCTTTCCAATCAATGCCCTCACTTTAACGGCAGACACCATGCAAGACTGAGATTTCAGTTTACGTTGTAAAGTTGCTACTCTAACAATAAGATTCTGAGTCTGATTTTCAGAGATCTCAAGTCTACGGCTACAGGAAATAAAATTTTCCTTGAGGATACTCATAGAAACCTCTACATCTTTCAGACGGCACTTAAGCTTCTTGTTTGAAGCCTTAAGCCCATCCCTTTCACCCTTTAATGCAGACAGTGTATCTAACAACAACCAACCAACATCTCTATAACTCTTATTTCTACAAAACTCTGTAAAGGTGTCAAGAACATTATCCCCCAGAGTCTGGCTTCGTACAAGTGAAGCATTAGGAGAATCGAATGATGATATTTTGACTATCTCCTTTGCCAACTCAGTCCATGGATTGGGAGTGTCATTCTGATTATGGGAATCAGAGTCCTTAGTGTCTCTGAGCCCAGTCAGAGTAGAAAACCATTCATAAAAACCCATTTTTAAGATTCTGTTCCTTAAGAACCACTCCTGGTACCAAGATGTATTAGTTAGGGTTCTCTAGAGAAACAGAACCAACAGGGAACACTTGCAAATATAAAATTTATAAAAGTGTCTCACGTGACCGTAGGAATGCAGACTCCAAAATCCACAGGGCAGGCTGCGAAGCTGATGACTCCAATGGATGGCCTGGATGAACTCCACAGGAGAGGCTCGCCAGCCAAAGCAGGAATGCAACTTATCTCCTCTGAGTCCTCCTTAAAAGGCTTCCCATGATTGCATTTAGCATCACTAATTGCAGAAGACACTCCCCTTTGGCTGATCACAAATGGAATCAGCTGTGGATGTAGCTAACGTGATCATAACCTAATCCTATGAAATGTCCTCATTGCAACAGACAGGCCAGTGCTTACCCAATCAGATGAACAGGTACCACAACATGGCCAAGTTGACACCTGTCCCTAACCATGACAGTATGTGTGTGAAAATCTGTCAGTAAAAATATTAAAACACACACACACAAAGTGAATGCATGGAATGAATAAATAACAACTATAACATGTCCTTATAATTTACGTGTTGTTTGCTCCACTCGGTAAATGTTCTGTGTTTATTGAAAAATAAGAATTTTCTGGGCAGACTGAAAAAAAAAGAGAGAGAGAGAAAATTTCTCAAGGTTAAAGTATAGAGGTCTTCAGATCCTTTCTGTGCATGCATCTCATCTTGGGCATGGACATGTGGCCCTAGAAATTCCCCCATTTACATGGTTCCAAATGCTTCTTCTTTCCTATGAAACAGTTTCCTCAAGGTCCTGGCATTGCACTGTGTGTCCTAGAGCCAGAAATGCCTTGCTCCAGACAGCATGACTGGAGTCCTCTCCCACAGCATTCTGTCGGAGAGCTGGGTGAGCTGCTTTCTGCACGCAGAGCAAGTTCTGGGACTGTGAGTCTCTCACATCACCAGCAGACAGGCTGGACCTGACATGCACACTCCCAGTGTGTGCAGAAGGGTTACTATGCTCCCTCTGGGATGGGGGACCCATGCTGGAGCACAGGCCAGCTTTGAGCTGAGCCAGTGAGGGGATGGGAACAGAAGGACAGCCAGGGCACCATGAGGTCCTATCGCTTTTATGTAGCCTTCTTGATTCAGCACTCGCCCTATCACTGCAGTCTTTTAACTGCTTTTTGGAGCTCTTAGATTTCCTGCCAGTTCTTGGTAGTTATTCAAAGCTTCTGTTGGGGCACAGAGACCTGAAGCTTCTCGCTCTGCCATCTTGAAACCTCTTTACCCTCTCTCCTTTTTCTCTAGTTTGAAACACTTGGCTTTAAGTTATTGGAGAGTTCTTTGAATGTTCATGGGTTCCTTCATAGTCTTAGGATGACTTCCTGTCCACCACAGGTTCATCGCAGAAGAATCTGCCGCTTCCGGTGCTAAATGTGTGCTCACAGACAGCCCAACCTGGATTATTGACCCAATCGATGGCACCTGCAACTTTGTGCACAGGTGAGTATCAACATGAATAGCCTCCATGATAGCGTTTAAATGTCGTTTGCATTAAGGTTTTGTCTTTTCAAACACAGTATTTTTTTAAGGCCAGAGTAAGCAAATATTAGGTTAGTGGTGTGTTTCAGTTTGTTAAAGCTGCCAGAATGCGATGTACCAGAAATGGAGTGGACTTTGTAAAGGGAATTTAAGTTATAAGTTTACAGTTCTAAAGCCATGAAAATATATAACTGAGGCATCCAGAGAAAGATACCTTGATTGAAAAAAGGTCTATCTGGGAAGAGAGGTAGCTGGCATCTGCTGGTCCTTGGTCCTGGTTCTGTTGCTTCCAGCTTCTGATGCCAGTGGTTTCCTTCTAAGCCTCTGTAGACCTTCACTTAGCTCCTCCAGGACACACTCAGGATTAGCATCCAATGGGGAGGCAAATGGTGACAACTGCTGGGCTCTGAAACTCCAGAAGTCTGTGTCTAGGCATCTCTGTCAGCTCTGAAGCGTGTGTCTCCTGAGGCTTCGGCATTTCCAAAGAACAGTATTTGCATCTTGGTTTCCCCAAAAATGTTTCCCCCTTTTAAAGGACTCCAATAAACTAATTAAGACTCACCTAGACTGGGTGGAGTCACATCTCCATCTAATCAGATGACCACACCCCCAATTGGGCATGCCACATCTCCATGGAAACAATCCAGCCGGTGTTTCCCACCCTAAGTCATAGGTCTGGCCCCACGAGACTGGATCAGGATTAAAACATGGCTTTTCTGGGCTATATAATACTTCCACACCAGCATGCAGTATCCTTAAAAAGATGATCAGATCTTGATTTTTTTAAAAATAAACTTTTCCTATTTGTAAGAGCTTCTCAGAATATGTAAGGAAATCCTCAATTGTTTAAAAATGTTTGTGTAACATTTAAAATGCTGTGCTGCAACTCTGCAAAGAAAATCATCACCCTCCCCCCTACATGGGACATGACATCCAGGGGTGAAGTCTCCCTGTCAACATGGGAGATGTCTTCCAGGGTCAGCCTGACGTGAGCCTGGCCCTGGCACTGTGGGATTGACAATGCTTTCCTAACCAAAAGAAATGTAACAAAATAAGGTATCAGTGGCTAAGAGAGTTCAAATGGAATCAGAGGCTATTACACATGCTTTAGCTAGACATTGCTAATTTCCACAGTTTGCCAAACCCCAACCAAAAACATTCCTGTCAACTCTAAAGAATATCTAGGGCTCTACCTGAGATTCTACAGAAGTTTCACTCCCAAAGATTACTTTCCAGAAATCTACAACCTCCAAATGGGTTCCTAGGCCAGATAAGTCCTGAAACCCATGGGGCCAGCCTTTCCAAGAACATCAACTAGTTCCATCCCCCTACCTCATATTGTCAACACCCCTTCCCAACATGAAAAAGTTAGAATGGGCTTAGCCTAAATACCCCTAAAGATTGGGAGAAGGATCAAAGGAGAAGGAGGAGTTATATCAGAGAAGATGGGATTTAACAAATGAGTATGACAGCTCAATCATTATATTGATATTTCTTTTAGTCTCCAGCATTTTGGAGCACCTAGAAGGAAAAACCTAAAATTGTGAAACTGTAACCTGTACCAAATGCTGAAATCTGTTCTATAACTACTTGTTACAATGTACTTTGAAATTTATTGCTTTTTTGCATATGTATTTCACAATGCAAAATCTTTAAAAAAATAAAATGCTGGGCTGAATTTAAAGGGCCCCTTGAAGAAGCATGTAGCATGAGAAAGTGAAACCCAGGCTTATCAACAGCCACCCGTGTCAGATGTAGAGAGCATGTCAGGAGCAGGACACCATATTTAAGGGCATCTGATGGTTAAAAGAGGAATGAGGTGACTTGGGGTGAGAAACCCACTAGAAACTGGTTGACCTAATCTGTCTGGGCAACCCAGAGCCAAGAAGATGTAGGTTTGGGGAGGTCAGAAGGACCCTGTGGGAGAAGGGAGGGGAGCTGAGCTGCAGAGCTCAAGGGCTGCTTCATTTTCAAGGAACCAGTTTGTGGATGTATTCACAGGTCACTTTGAAGCTTCAGAGCTCAAGCTCTAAGTGGCTCTTCCAGGGCCTCTGATGGATTTGAGATCATTGAAGATTAAGTGGTTTCTACAAAGAATGGTTCTCATCCTTGGACACACAAAAGAATCCCCTAGAGGGCTAGTTATAACGTCTTCCTGGGTGCATCGGCTAAGATTCAGATTCAGTAGGTCATAGCGGCCATGTGTTTGCATTTCTAACCAGCTCGCAGGTGGTGGGTGCTACTGGGCCACGCCTGAGGACCTGCTGTCCTAGAAGACTAGAACACGCTAGATTTGGGGCAGAAAATGTGACAGCTCCTCACCCTTGGTGTTCTCATCCTTTGTGTCTTGCCTTAAATGGTTTGTCTATATATAAAGTCGTTCCGATGTAGTGTTAACATTTTTCTAAATGTTTCTAAATGCGTGTCACCTTGAGAATTCAGTCAAAAGCCTGCACAAGATGACTCTTTTGAGGCAATGGAATGATGCCACCCGGTGCCATTTGTATTGACCATAGCTGTAACTTTAGCTGAAGTCTGACCCTGTCCTGAGAGAGCTCCAGAATCACTTGTGTTTTGCTGAGTGGAGCTCCTGATCTTTCTCTTTCATCCACCTTTCTGATGTACTCACAATGGGGACCCAGTGAACCAAAATCTGTCTCATGAATAAAGTTCAAAGGACCATTCCTGGGGCTCTCATGGGCTCTTCTGGCCCCAAAGCCAGGGTTTCCAAGGACTTCATTCTCTGCAGCCTGTCAAGGAACATGGGACCAGAGAACAAACTTAGAAAACAGCATAATTTAAAAGACACCCTGTATTGTTGATCCTTCTGGTCTACCATCATGGTGAGCCATAATGAATACTGTGTCTGAAAGCATCTGCTGGCCTTCCAACCGCTGCAGCTCAGTGAGGAGCTCTTCATTCTTAAGTCCAACAGAGTCATCACTAAAGCAAGTAGGAGAAAGTGCTCCTGAGAGCGGAATTAAAAGTAAAGCCTGGCTTTTCTGCCTGTTCCCCACTGCCTCCAGCACCGCTCTGGCCGCTCTGCTCTCTCTCCAAGTTTCGGAACCCTACCACACCAGCACTGCTGCTGTCTCCCTCCAGCCACCTTCATGAACATCTCCTGGGACCTCATCAGCCATGATGAGATGTTCTCCAACATTTGTAAGATCCAGGAGATTGCAGATGGGGTGTGCCTGGAGGTGGAGGGAAAGATGGTCAGTAGGAAGGGGTTTTTGAAGACATGCTCATTGGTGGAAATGCCTGCACCTAAGACCCTGAGGTTGGAAGTACTGAAAGCACAATCATCACCCGTGTTGATGTGGTCATGAACCATCACTTGCAGGAAACCAGCCTCACGAAAGAAGCCTGTAAGAAGTACATCAAAGATTACAGGAAATCAATCAAAGGCAAACTTGAAGAACAGAGACCAGAAACAGCAAAACCTTTTATGACAGGGGCTGCAGAACAGATCAAGCACATCCTTGCTAATTTCAAAAACTACCAGTTCTTTATTGGTGAAAACATGAATCTAGATGGTATGGCCGCTCTCCTGGGCTGGCGTGAGGATGGTGTGACCCCATAGATGGTTTCCTTGAAGGATGGTTTAGAAATGGAGAAATGTTAACAAACTTTTTGGCAATGCCTTGGATCTCTCATCTGTCATAGCTGGCTGCTGCTTTTCAACCACACAATTCCAGTACTTAGACGGATGGACTGATGCCATCTTGGACTCTTTTATTTCAACCTTGATTTATTTGGAGCAGAGGCATTGTTTTTAAGAAAAACATGTCATGTAGGTTGTCTAAAAATGAAAATTTAAACTCATTGAGAAAATGCCTCTTAGTTTAATATATTTAAACTAAATTCATCCTGCAGTGTTCCTGGAGAAGCTGGAGCCTGTTTGTAGATAACCACTATAGAGCATAAGATTGACTTCAGATAACGTCTGCAGTTAACCTACTTCTGGGACTGGACTATAAAAATAAGAACCAGAAGTCTTAATTCTGGGTTGAAGGGAGGAGACCGTGTTCACAGCAGTGCCAGCATTTGAAGTGGACCTTTATACATTTCATCATCTACAAGTGGAAGTAGTTAACTGGAAGAGTTTTACCAAAAGAACAAAGAAACTGTAATACAGTAAAAAAAAAAAAAAAAAAAAAAAAAAAAAGGAAAGAGAGAACATGACATACCTGCTAAGTGAGCAGACATTAATAAGTGAAGATTTCAGAGCTTTTGCACACTCATGAACTACTTTGCTTTCTGTAGGACTGACTTTTTCCTTTGCTTGCAAGTTAGCAGGAGCCAACTTTTCCTGCTTTCTTCCTGTCCTTGAACGCCAGAGATCTTCACATAAAATGAGATTATTTTGAAGACATTGAGCAGCAATAACAAAATCACAAAATAAAACCACAGTCAAAGTGCAGTGTGAAAACAGTTCTTCCACCCCTACCCTATTTTGGAAAAGGGGCTAAGGAGGAGTACAATTGTTGCTATAAGGTGACCTGTGGCTCAAAATAGGCCACCCAGGGCCCTTCCCCGCAGGCAGCCTCCTCACCGCTCCTGGGCAGAGGTCAGGCCTTCTTTGGAGCTCTCTGTGGACCCTCTCCATCTCTGAGAACCAGAAAACTGATTATTAAAATCATCCTTTATTGCACATTAGACTTCCATCGTTGGATTGCATCAATTTTGCATGGCTTTTCAGAATACTATTTTCTTTCAAGATAACTGGCTCACAACATGGGTGACTCAGCGTGTTTGTCTTGGACGCAGTGAGTGAAAGTGTGGGAAACAGTTCAAAGGAAACCACAAACTCCCACCATAGAAAGGGACTTGTGTACGTCCAATGATGAAACTGCGTTGCCACACAGTCACTGCTAAGACTTGTATGTTGGTCAAGATCATGGATGCTTTTAAAAGGTAAACCATTCTGTTTTTCTTTGCAGATTTCCCACCGTGGCAGTTAGCATTGGATTTGCTGTTAACCAAGAGGTACACAACACAGCCCCTGGTCGGCGCCAAGGCCCCTTGGGAGTCTCCGAGGGCTGGCTGCGCAGATTTTGTCTAGTCATGCTACCTTTCTCATTTCAGCCTCTGGGCTCCTGCTTCTCTCTCTCTCTCTGTCTGTCATGTGCTGTAACTCGTGACTAGTAAATCCAAGCATGTGTTTTTTCAGTCTTGAAAGGCAAATCCAAGAACTTCCACAAACCCAGCCCAGGTTTTGGGGTGTATAGGCTGGGGCTCGGGCCAGGCTTTCCGCCCTCCCACCCCTCTCGCTGCAGCCTGGGCTGTGCTGGGATCTGCCCTGGAAGCACATCAGAGGACGCTTGGAGCACATAGTCCCAGCTCAGGCTCCATCTGACCCCTGGAGCGTGTGATCCAGCCCCCACAAGAAGGGAGTGCCTATTTTTGGAGAACATTTTAAATCCTTATATCCTCTTGATTCTTCTTTATCTTCCTTTAGCTAGTAGGTATGAGAATGTGGCCACTGCAGAGTTCTCATGAACCATCTGAGCTAAGCAATATCTTGAGACCTTTGTAAAACGGGATGGAGGCTTCAATTTTAGGAATCAGTTTAAGCAGTGACTCTGAGAAAAACCTCACTGCTACTGTAGTGGCTGTGCCTTCACTTAATCGGGGCTGAGTGCTCTGTTTGCCGAAAGCAGCCCTCCTATAGAGCATCGGTTTTTTTGTATACTGTATGGTGGCCTACAAACGAAAGTCACATTTCGTTCTTTTTTCCATGTGACTCTCCTGTTATTGCAGCACCATTTGTTGAACTTGTTGTGGTTGTTTTGGGGAAGTGCATGAGCCAGAAATCGAACCCGGGTCTCCTGCATGGCAGGTGATGATTCTACCACTGAGCTACCCTCGCACCCCCTGAGAACATCATTTTTTGTTGTTGTTGTTGTTTTAATTCTCAATCCTCAAAAGTAGCCTCAGTTCCCTAGCATGGAAACCGAGAGACATTTATGCCCATCTGAAAGTGCTGAGGTGGAAGACAAGCAGGAATTTTAGTATTGAAACTTTGGGAAGCCAGTTGTTGGCTTACTTCTCTGTTACGTGTAGTCTTTGAGACTTGTGGGGGTCAGAGGCTGACAAAGGATCTCCAGAGGGTCTGTGCTGGTGGGCCCTGGCCAAGTTCTCCACGTGTCCAGGGGGGTCTTGCTGTGTCGTGGGCATGTTCCGAGGGATTGAGTGCACGTGGGAGGACCGGGAGTGGGCACTCAGCATAGCAGACGAGTCCTGGGCAGTGCCCTCTCTTTCCTTCCCAGGAGCACAGGCCAGAGAAGTTTCCTTTCACTTCCCTTCAGTCTCAGGCTCCCAGGGTCCAGCACAGTTCTGGAACTGACCCGCATCTGGGTCACTATCCCTTTTAAGCCAGGATGGTGGGAAGGGATGGGGGATAATGAAGTATAGCTGGAAGGCTCCTCCAGAAATAAACCATCTTCATGCAGGGCAAGGAGGCCATTCCAGGGTGGATGAGATCACCCCAGGGCCAGCCAAGACTTGTTCCTAAAACACTTGGCCGTGGCCTTTTCATTTTCCAGAGAGAGAAAACGTGTCCCTTAAGCCAGACAACCGTGACACCATTAACCCTGGGTGGCGGAGCACAGGTGGCGGAGAGGTCAGAGTGTTGCTGGAAGGTAGCGTGGCTTCTCACCTTTGCCTCTCCTTCTCACCGGCTCTTCTTTGCAGGCAGCTGTGGACTCTTTGAATCTGTCATTTATGGCAGTGTGGCTGCTTGGGCCTCTGCCTGCTGGGAACTGGGTGCCTCTTTCTAGTGCTGTTCTTGGGTTTCTGTGATTCTCTTGGCTTCACAGATGCATTCTTTTTACTTGGCTTTTATAAAAGGGAATTTAATAAGTTACAAATTCACAGCTCCAAGGAAGTGAACGTGTCCAAATTAAGGCACCAACAAAAAGTTACCTTCACTCAAGAAAGGCCAGTGGGTCTAGGAACACCTCTGTCAGCTGGGAAGGCACGTGGCTGGCATCTGCTGGTCCCTTGTTCCTGGGCTCCTTTGTTTTCAGCCTCTGTTCCTGTGGGGGTCCCTCACTTTGCTTCTCTGGGGCTGGCTTTCATCTCTTGGTTTCCCATGGCTCTCTCCAGGTTCTGGCTTGCTTAACATCTCATGGCAGCATCTGCTGGGCTCCAAGTTTCTCCAAACATCTATTCTCTGAAGCATCTGTTCTCCAAGCTTCTACATCTGCTCTTTCTGTCTGCTCTGAAGCTTCTGTCATTTCTATAGGCTCTGTCTGCTCTGCTCTGAACTTTCTGTGGTCTCTGTTGTTTCTGTCCCTTCTGGTTCTCTCAAAAATGTTTCCTCGTTTTAAAGAATTCCAGTAAGCTGATCAAGAGATCCACCAGGAATGGGTGGAGTCACGTCTCCATCTAATCAAAAGGTCACACCCAGAGTTGGATGTGTCACATCTCTGTGGCGATAATTCAGCTGCATTCTTAATTCTTCCCACATCAGCAATTTTGAGGGTGTCTTATGGGGCTTTCATGAGTAGTCTCTTTATTTCCTTCCAGAAAATAAAAAAGGTGGCCTTTCCAAAGAATACAGCTGCTTCGTTAGCTTCTGATTACTGACGCTTGCTTAGGATACGTTAATTTTTTATTTGGTTCTATTAGTTTTAATATCATTTTCAATAGGCTCATTTTTAAAAAGAAAGGCTGCTTTTATATAATGCCTCGCTCTGAATCCAGACCCGGATCTTTTCAATCCCTTCTGAAAGGTGGCTTTGTTCACTCACGTTGGGTTGGCATCCACCTTAGCACTTAGATTAGCCTCCGTCTCGAAATGACCGCCTTCCTTACTTTGTGTGTCGAAGGAGTGACCCTCCTGTCCTTTGTGTCCTGCCTCTGACCCACAGCTGGAGTTTGGCGTGATTTACCACTGCACGGAGGAGCGGCTCTACACCGGCCGGAGGGGCCGTGGCGCCTTCTGTAATGGTCAGCAGCTCCGGGCCTCCCGGGAGACAGGTGAATCTCACACTGTCCATCTCACTTCTCTTTCTTTTTTTAAAATTTTTTTTTGTACAGTATAACATAGATACAAAGCAAAGAAAGGAAAAGCAATAGTTTTCAAAGCACTCTTCAACAAGTGGTTGCAGGACAGCTCCCAGAGTTTATCGTGGGCTACCATACCATCATCTCAGATTTTTCCTTCTAGCTGCTCCAGCACATTGTAGGCTAGACAGAATATACATTTTTTTTATCATCACAATTGACTTATGTTTTCTTTTTCTGTGAAAAAGAAAATATATACAAAAAAGCAATAAATATCAAAGCACAGCACAACAATTAGAGCAGATTTTAGAATCTGGTATGGGTTACAATTCCACAATTTTAGGTTTTTATTTCTAGCTGTTCTAAGATACTGGAGACTAACAGAAATATCAATGTAATGGTTCAGCATTCATATTCATTTGTTAAATCCTACTTTCTCTGTATAACTCCACCGTCACTTTTGATCTTTCTCCTACTCTTTAGGGGTGTTTGGACTATTGCCATTCTCACTTTTTCATGTTGGAAGGGGCTGTGAATAATATGGTGTAGGGAGATGGAACTAGTTGTTGTTCTGGAGAGGCTGGGCCCTCTGCATTTCAGGACTTATCCGGTCCAGGGACCCATCTGGAGGTTGTAGTTTTCTGGACAGTTACCCTAGTACATGAAGCCATCTCACTTCTTCTTAAATTGAGAGTTAGGAATGAAATATGCTGGAAATTATCATCACATCAGATGCCCAAGGAACCCCCCAGCTGGTGTATGCTGTCACTTCGGGTACGTTGTATCCCCACTGAACTGGAAATGAAGCCTGTTCTGGATTAAGCCTTTTGTTTTTAATTAGAGCAGTCGTATGTTTGCAGAAACATTATGCAGAAGCAAAGAAAGTTCCTATCTACCTCCCTCTTACCCCTACAGCTTTCCCTAGAGTGTTCATTTTGCATCAGGTGGTACCTTTGTTACATTCATGAAGCAATATTATTATTATTATTATTATTATGCTATTAGCTTTAGCCCACTGTTTCCATTAAGGCTCACCCTCTGTGTCAGGCAGCTTTATGGATTTTTGTGTATGTTCCTGGTCATTTCTGAGGCCTCCTTGTAGGGACCACGGTGAACCTAAACTGCGTGTCACAGCACGTAACTGCCTGTCTTTAACGAGGCGCCAGTTTAGGGTTCGATGGGTCTTGTTGGCCTGTCTCCCACACTGTTTAAACAAGTGATGCTTTATCACACGGTGGGACAGGAAAGCGCAAGACAGAAAGCTGCACTGGAAGCCATGGGATTGGAGAGGAACAGACGGGCCCCCTGAGACCCCTGCATCTGAGATGAGATGGGGGAGGCACTTCCTGCCCCTCGTACGGGCTGCAGCATGCGAGGAGCGTCCTGCCTGCAGCACGCACAGCTGACACCGTCTCAGCGCTCCTGCCTTCCTTAACTGCTCTCCTCTCCACTCGTTCCTACTGCTCTTGGAAAAGATGCCTTGCCAGGTTCGTCATCCTTGGTTTGTTTTGCCATTTCCTCCTACCTGGATGAATCTGTGCCGAAGAGGAAATAGGGAGTCCAAGGTGTGGGCGCTACTCTGCACTGGCTCTCATCTACCCAGAAGGGAGATAGCATGAGAAGTCCGGACTGAGACGACGTCCATAAGGAGATGGCCTGAGAGGGGTGGACTGAGGTGACGTCCATAAGGAGATGGCCTGAGAGGGGTGGACTGAGGCGACGTCCTTGGGAAAATGGACCGAGAGGGGTGGACTGAGGTGACGTCCTTGGGGAGATGGACCGAGAGGGGTGGACTGAGGTGACGTCCATAGGGAGATGGACCGAGAGGGGTGGACTGAGGTGACGTCCATAGGGAGATGGACCGAGAGGGGTGGACTGAGGCGACGTCCTTGGGAAAATGGACCGAGAGGGGTGGACTGAGGTGACGTCCATAGGGAGATGGACCGAGAGGGGTGGACTGAGGTGACGTCCTTGGGGAGATGGACCGAGAGGGGTGGACTGAGGTGACGTCCATAGGGAGATGGACCGAGAGGGGTGGACTGAGGTGACGTCCATAGGGAGATGGACCGAGAGGGGTGGACCGAGGTGATGTCCATAGGGAGATGGACCGAGAGGGGTGGACTGAGGTGACGTCCTTGGGGAGATGGACCGAGAGGGGTGGACTGAGGTGACGTCCATAGGGAGATGGACCGAGAGGGGTGGACTGAGGTGACGTCCATAGGGACATGGACCGAGAGGGGTGGACTGAGGTGACGTCCATAGGGAGATGGACCGAGAGGGGTGGACCGAGGTGACGTCCTTGGGGAGATGGACCGAGAGGGGTGGACTGAGGTGACGTCCATAGGGAGATGGACCGAGAGGGGTGGACTGAGGTGACGTCCATAGGGACATGGACCGAGAGGGGTGGACTGAGGTGACGTCCATAGGGAGATGGACCGAGAGGGGTGGACTGAGGTGACGTCCATAGGGAGATGGACCGAGAGGGGTGGACTGAGGTGACGTCCATAGGGACATGGACCGAGAGGGGTGGACTGAGGTGACATCCATAGGGAGATGGACCGAGAGGGGTGGACTGAGGTGACGTCCTTGGGGAGATGGACCGAGAGGGGTGGACTGAGGTGACGTCCATAGGGAGATGGACCGAGAGGGGTGGACCGAGGCGACGTCCTTGGGGAGATGGACCGAGAGGGGTGGACTGAGGTGACGTCCATAAGGAGATGGCCTGAGAGGGGTGGACCGAGGTGATGTCCATAGGGACATGGACCGAGAGGGGTGGACTGAGGTGACGCCTTGGGGAAGTGGAAAGAGGGGTGGGATGCGGGGTCGGATGATGGCATGGAAGCAGAGGCTTCGCAAGGCTATGTTTGCATTCCATGCACTACGCAGATTGGGCAGGAGAGAATGTGACTCAAGTCCTCAGAGGCTGACCGTTACTGCTTCCAAACCCAGAGAGGCTCCACGAAGCCTCAGTCTAGCCCACCGAGCCCCAGCCCAGAAGTGCTTTGCTTGGCAGTGTCCCGAGGAACATTACTTACAGCCCTGCCTGCCAAGACCTTCCGTAAGTGCACAGGGAGGGAGCTGGCATTAGACAGGCTGCCCGTGAACTTTGCTCTGCATTCCTTCTGGATCACACCTAACCTCCTCACACGCTCGGACTGGCTGCAGCCCACGAAGCTGGGTGTCCACCCCTCAGCGCTCTGTGGGCTCCCACGTCTGGCCACAGTAGCCCCTGAATGGCTCCGGGTTGGAGAAGCCTCTCCCGTCCCTGTGGGTTTATTGCACAGGCACCAGCACCAAGCCTGCTCGCTGCTTTATACCCTTTCCAAATCCCTCACTTTCCAGAGCTCTTTTGTGGATATTACTTTTTTAAAACAAAAATCCTGTTAGATCATTTAAACAACCCCGACACAGGGAGCCCAGACTGGGAATGAAGGCTTGGAATTCTGTATAGCTTAATGTCATGCCTGGATGCGTCCCAGAGTGTGCTGAGCGGATAGTTAAGTCCTTGGAGGGGTGGGAGAAAAGTTTTAAATCCCAATTTATGAAGTCTGCTGTGTTGTTTCAACCCAGTCGTTCCCTTTTCTGGGTGTTGGGTGTTCACCTGGGTACAAGGTGTTCAGAAATGAAAGCCATTATGGAAGACCCTGCCCAAAACTGTAGTGATGTCATAATGTTACACAACTCCTTTTTTTTTTACTTTATCCCACACTTTCAGAATAACCACACCAGCCCTACTATCACCAGTGACTACTGAAAATAGTCTGAAGGTTTTTTTTTTTGTTTCGTCTTGTCTTTTTGGAGTTACTGTCCTTAGCATGTATGCCGCTCGAGTAGGAAGTCAAGTCACTATTAAAGTCGCCGTCATGCCTCTTTGTTCCTCTTTGGGTCAGCCACCAACTGAGGGTAAACCTTCAGGTGCAGTTACTGCATTTTATTTTATCTTATCTTTTAATATTTTTATTGTAAACTTTAACAAACAAACATACAAGCATCCTTGACATGCAAACATTCCATACATGGTGTATAATCGGTGGCTCACAATGTCATCACATAGTTGTGTTTTCATCACCATAATCAGTATTTTGAACACTTGCACTTCTCCAGCAAAAGCAATAAAAAAGAAAAAACTCAATTTTTAATTTAGAGATTACTTTTTCTGAGTTTTATTTTATCATTATCTTAAAAATATACACTGTTCCAAAGTCAAACCTGAAAAACAAAGTATATTCAAAGAAGTTTAGCTTCTATCTTTATCCTCTTTACCTTATTCTCTTCCTCCCCTGATAGATAAGCATTTAAAAAAACTAATGGTATATAATTCCATTTTTTAAAATGAGCAGCTATTTTGTTTGGCTTTTGCTCTTTTAGTATAATTTTTGGTATTTGGAAAGGTTATATATTTTTAAATAATTTTTATATAATATCCTTAGTCTTCTCCTTCTTGAGTATTGTCTATTGATTCTCTCCTCTGAGCAGAAAATTTAGTTTGTAACTTCTTCTTATACCCAAGTATTTGATTCAAAAATATCCTTTTACTCTCAGTAACAACAAGGCAACCTGCATGCTTATTCTACTTGTCATATCCTCTCCCCATTCTCTTCCCATTTTTTGATGGTTGTGCTGTATTTGCATTGTCAGTGCACATGGCCATTGCATGTCACGCTTTCACCCTACAACCGTCATTTCATCTTGGTTCTACTGGTAAATATGCATTTAATACCTAATACAAGTCCTTTATGCCAGTGTTTCTCTAATCATTTTGGCTGTGTGGAGCTCATTCTCTAGCATAACATTTGTCAAATTTTTTGATTGTAGGATCCACGTATGCTCTTAAAAAATTATTGAGGGTGGGCCATGGTGACTCAGCAGACAAGAGTTCTCGCCTACCATGCCTGAGACCCAGCTTTGATTCCCGGTGCCTGCCCATGCAAAAGAAAAAAAAAAATTATTGAGACCCTCCCCAAAAAGCTTTGGTTTATATAAGTATACCAAGTGATATTTATGTATTAGGAATTTTAAATCTACATAATTATTAATTTAGTTTTATAAATAAAAATGAATTGCATGCTAACATGAATATTATATCTATGGGGGGGGAAAATCATATTTCCCCAAACAAAAAAAGTTTAGTGAGAAGAGTGAGTGGCATTTAAAAGTTTTTTCAAGTCTCTTAGATATCTGGCTTAATAAAAGACGACTGGATTCTCGTATCTACTTCTGGACTCGGTCTGTTGTAATTTATGGTTTTGATTGAAGCACATGAAGAAAACCTGGCCTCACGCAGGTGTGCAGTTGGGAGAGGGAGGAGAATTTTAGTAGTCTTTCCAGATAGACAGAGGACAGCCTTCTTTGCCACTACACCAAATCTTAACAAGTGGTAGTTTCTTAATGATTGGTTGCAATGTGATATCTAATGGCCTATTGGTGAATTACTTTTTTTACTCAGTTACATTGAAAATCATTTGGTTGTCTTAAGCTTTCAGGAGCTCTTCCACCCGTGCGTGATTTTGTAACTTCATACGTTGATCATTTGGAAAATATGGTTTCGCTGAGATTTTCATCACCACTCTTCTCATCAGAAATCTTTAAGTACTGGAAAAGTGTCAGGCTAATAGTGGTAGATACAAGTTTTCCATAATTCCAATTTCCTCTTGAGAGCTTGAGTTTTATCATTGACAGCCTTGGCAATGGAAATGATGGGTTCACTCCTTTGCTTATCAAGAAAATGTCTTTCACAAGTACAACATGTGGAATGAAGATGAGTAATAGGGGGAACAAATGTTAAAATAAATCTAGAGTGAAATGCTGGTGATCAGTGAGGGGGAGGGGTGGGGAGTATGGTATGGATGAATTTTTTTCTGTTTTCTTTTTATTTCTTTTTCTGAATAGATCTGAATGTTCCAAGAAATGATTGTGATGATGAATATGCAACTATGTGATGATATTGTGAATTACTGATTATATATGTAGAATGGAATGATCAGAAGTTACAAATGTTTGCATTTGTTTGGTGTTTTTTTGGTATTTTAAAAAAAATTTAAAATTAATAAAATAAAATTTTTTTAAAAGTGGATTAAAAAATGTCTTTAAGATACCCAACCCTGAATAACTCTAGTTCTCTATCAGTCATTCTTTCATGTGAAAATGGTGTTCCATGAAACAAAAGAAGCTTCTTCAGCTTGTAAATTAATCACATGGGTGCATTTCCTCAAGACAACCGTTGTTCTTTGATACACAGCAGTACTTCCCTATGCTGAATTCCTTTTTCATCGTAGAGAATATTCAAAAGATGTGTCCTTAATGCTCAGGTTTTAATACAGTTAATAATTTTTACTGCTTCATCATTCTTAAGTAAAACTGGCTTTTTTTTTCTATGTGTGTATAGCAGTGAAAACACAAGTACTAGCACCATTGGTGACATAGCTTCACATTGGTTAAAGCACCAGCAATTTACCCGTCATTGCCTTTGCATCATCACTGCAAATGCTAACACAATGAAAAGGCCAATGATATTGTAGTATTATTATGAAAATTGCTTTAACTTCGCAGGCTTCTGAAAGAATCTCTGGGACCACACTTTGATAACTTCTGCTCTAGTATATTTTTCAGGAAGGGTTCTTAGGAACAGTATTCCTTGAGTTGTTGCATGTTCATATGTGCAATATATGTGAAAGTCAGTTTTTCTGGTAGTAAAAGAAAGGCTCACATTTTCTTACCTCGAATGTCTTAAATTGTTTCCATTTTCTTTTGCCATAAGCATATTGCTGGAAAGTTTGACGACAGTATGATTTCCTTCCTGTATAAGGGACTTTAGTTTTTACCCTGAATATCCCAAAGGATATTTTTTTTCTTCTTTAGAGTCTAGTAATTTTATTAGAATATATCTGTGTTGTTTTTCCAGAGTCAGTTTTCTCAGACACATGATGTGCCCTTTCATTATGAAATTTCACCATTTTTGTTTAATTTCCGAAGTGTTTTAATGATTTATAATTTTTAATATTTTTTCTTTTCCAAATTCTGTCTCATTTTCCATCTTCTGAGATACCTGTTGTATGTATGTTGGGTCTTCTCTACTTAGCTTCTGAATCTGTCGCTTTCTCTTGAATCCTTTTTCTCTTTTACACAAATTTTTTATTTTTAAAACTTTCTTCCTTTTCATACTCAATTTCTTGTAAAGCATAATCTATTATGTTTATTCATTCTGTATCTTTGTTTGGTCGTCCTTCTTTCCTGAAATAATGTTTTCTTTTCTATCACTTTCCTAAGTTCTGTTACCTCTAATTTTAAGTAGGCTGTTTTTCATGTCATTGTTTATTTTAGATTATTTGGAAATATTACATAAAACTTCTGTTGTATGGACAAATCTTTCTGGCATTCTTTCAGTGACTATAGAGATTTTATTCTTCTCCTTATCCTCTTTTTTTCTGATAATAACCTTGCATGGGATTCAACCATGATTCTTTTTTAGTTCCTTATTTTTACTTGGAAAAAAAAAATATATATATATATATATTTTTTTTTTTTTTTTTGAGCTGGGAAAGGAAAAGTCAAGATAGTTCTATGGCTCTAGAGCTCCCTCTTCTGTTATTTTGTGATGTGTTCAAAAAATTGGTCTTGCCCATTTTTTTTTTCTTTTTCCTTTTAAACTTTTTATTTTAAAATACTTTCAAGCTTACAAGACAGTTACAAAAATAATACAAACCCCATACAGAGAACTCCAGCATATTCCAATCCCCCCCCCGAAGCACAGGTCCACCAATTTTAATATTTTGCCATATTTAGCATGTTTCTATCTTTCTGTCCATCAGTGTATCGGTCCGTCTGTTTGTCTATTTTCCCGTCCATTTTCTGAGAACTTCTATACATCATGCTCTTGGACCCTTAACATTGCCGTGCCCATTTCCTGAGAATAAGGATATTCACTCATGTAGCCACCTTGAGGGCAGTTGTTAAGGTCAAGAAATTTAACATTGATAAAAAGTTTACAATCTATATTCCAGTTTTTCATATGTCCCAAGAATATCCTTTTGAGCCATTTCTCCGCCTTTGATAAATCCTGTCTAGGATCAGCTGTTGCACTCAGTTGTCAATGCTCATGGTTCATTTTCTTTTTTTAATTCTGGGAGCATACACGTATGACAGCCTTTCTAATCTCAGTTCTCCAGTGTGCTCACTGTCGTTACCATGTGGTTTCAGTTTAACATCCTAACCCTATAACATTCTCACCTCCTTAGAAACCAGCTGCATTTCAACAGTATACGTAAGCTGTGTTCTTGCCCCCGTCCCCCCACCTCTATGTAGGTCTTGTCACTCATGAGATGTGTGACAACTGAGTCCAAACCACTGGTTTGTCATTACTTTTTACGCCCTTGCCTTTTAGATCCTGCAGGAAGTAGTAAGGGAAGTCACACCACAAAATACAGTGGGAGTGTCATTTACGTTCACCCATGAAATCACCCTGACCAGAGATCCTTATTTCTTCATCTGGCTTCCATCTATGCTCCAGTGTCTCTTCCTTTCAAGCTGCAGGACTCACTTTAGCATCTTTTGTAGGGCTTGTCTAGTGGTGACAGACTCCCTCAGGTTTTGTTTATCTGGGAATGCTTTAATCTAGCCCTCTTTTTTTTTTGCATGAAAGATATGGAAGAGAATTTATTTAGCTTTGTGAGCCTTTACTTACACAATAATAACATACTCTCAGCACAGAAACACCTTATTAGAGTTTCATAAATTGCTTTAATAAGGTAAATCTTTAGGTTGATTTTATAAGGCTTTCAGACATTAAGTTTGAGAAAGTTACTGGGTTATCAGGATTTGCATACATGATCACAATCAAAATGCTAAATAAACCAAAGAACACGACGTTTTGAAACCCACAAAACATAAGTGCAATTTCTAGTCAAACACTTATTCCTATGCTATACACAATGAACTCTTAATTTATTTTTCATTTTATACTCTTTAATGATTTTTTTCTGAATATAGGTTACAAATAATAATCTTTTGCGTTATCTCCCTAGTCTTAATACCAAAAAGTCACCTGTTTCACATTGGCTATATTTTTATCCTTTGAAGTAGTATATGTTTATTAAGACAGTTATACTCCAATAACCTTGTCAATGTAAAAACATTAAAGAATTGAGAACAAGTAATGGAATCATTATTTCATTGATCCTAATCATCAGCAATTCTGCCTGTCAAATTCTTTCCATCTCTTAACAGCATCTGAAAGAAAAGTGAAATTAGGGGAAACCTTTGATATTTTTACTAGACATTATGTGCTTTCAATAGTTCAACAGTGGTGAAACTTGATAAAAGTTAATAGGCTAGCATTTAAAAATGTATACTTTAATAATTATAAAGCTTATAAATACTTAGGTAAGCTTGTGGAGAAGTTGACTAAGATATATAAATTAGGAGATACAAATGTCCATCTAAATTTTCTTTTTTTTTTTTAACATGGGCAGGCACCAGGAATCTAACCCAGGTCCTCTGGCATCGCAGGCAAGCATTCTTGCCTGCTGAGCCACCGTGGCCCGCCCTTCTTTTACTTTTTTACAGAATATTTTATTAAAGTTGTTTAATGTGCAATAGCTCATTTTTCATTTGGAAATGCCTTTATTGTAAAGATTTGTCTGATGATAATAGCAGCCCTGTCAGTGATATTCTGGACCTCCACTGTGGATAAATTGCATTTCTTCTTGAGACATAGGTTTCCTTCTGTATTTCTATGGTAATGACTTTATCATTTCTGCTGTCTCTGGAAGGTTGGTGATGCATCAGCAAATCTGGGGCTTTACTTCCCATAGAATGCTGTGAAATTGCAGATGAGTGAGGTGGTGTTCCCGGAGCTCTCAAAGCTGCTTATCCATTGAGCTTAGGGTTGCCTCTTCTGTCAGGGAACTGTATTAATGCAGTATGTGACTTGACGGCCTGAGTGACCCTGCTGGCAGATGCCATCTTGCTGCCCATCATGACCCTCGCCTAAGCAGCATCTCCTGGGGCGTGGTGAGCCTGGAGATAACAGGATTGTGGGGGGTGGGGGGACTGTCCCTCATTTTTGAATGACAGTTTTTCCAGAATCAGAATTCTTGGTTGTCACATTTTTGCATGTAGCACTTTAAATATGTCATCCCATTACCTTCTTGCCTCCACAGTTTCTGATGAGAAATCAGCACTTACTCTTATTGAGGCTCCCTCGACATGTTGCTTCTTTCCTGTGGCTTTCAGAATTCTCTTTGTCACTCAACAGTGTAACAGTGGTGCAGTGTGACTCTATTTGGGGTTATCCTCTTTGGAGTTTGTTCAGCATCTTGGATGTGTATACTTACGTCTTTTCATATATTTGGAAAGTTTACAGCCACTATTTCTTTCAATATTCTCTCTGTTCCTTTCTTTCTTCTTCTTTTGGGATTCCCAAAATGCATATGTTGGCATGCCTGATGGTACCCCACGGGTTCCTCAGGTTCTGTTCACTTTCTTCATTCTTTTCTTTTTCTGCTCCTCAGACTGTATGATTTTAATTGTCTTATCTTCAAGATGCAGATTAATTCTTCTGCCAGCTCCAATCTGCTGTTGAACCCCTCTAAGGAATTTTTCATTTCTGTTCCTTATCATCTTCAGCTCTATTTGGTTCCTTTTTATGATTCCCACTTCTCAATTAATATTCTTTTTGTGTTTATTGTTTTCCTGATATTTTTTAGTCCTTTGTCCATGCTTTTTTTTTTTTAGCATAGTTAGGACCTTTTTAATATTTCTTAAACATTTTTTTCTTTATTGGGGAAGTAGTGGGTTTTTAAAACAATCATGCTTAAATTTAGGATTCACAAATACCACCCTATCATTAACACTTTGTATTGGTGATTGGAATGGAACATTTATTACAAGTGATAAAAGTACATTTTATAATTGTGTTATTACCAGTAGTCCATAGTTTAACTTAAGGTTCACTGTGTAGTGTAGTTCCATGATTTTTTAATTAATTTTTTTGTTATCATATATATAACCTAACATTTCCCCCCTTAACCACATTCAGACAGACATATATTTCTGCACTGTTATTTATGTTCACAGTGCTATGCTAACATTACCACCATCCATTACCAAAACATTTCCATCGTTCCAAGTATGTCAAGCCTTAACTTCCCATTCCCTATCCCCAACCTGTCCCCTAGTAAACTATATTCAGAGTTTTCTAATTCTAATTATTCCATATCAGTGAGGTCATATAATGTTTGTCCTCTTGCGTCTGGCATATTTTACTCAACATAATGTCTGCAAGGTTCATCCATATTGTCACATGTATCAGGACATCCTTCCCTTTAACAGCTGAACAATATCCCCTTTCTTGTATGTATATACCACATTTTATTTGTCCATTGGCTGATGGACACCTGGGTTTTTTCCCTGTTTTGGCAATTGTGAATAAGGCTGCTGTGAATATCAGTGAGCAAATATCTGTTTGAGTCCCTGCCTTAATTCTTTTGGGTATATACCTCGTAGTGCGATTGCTGGGTCATGTGGTAATTCTGTACTTCACATTCCGAAGAACCATCAAAGTATCTCTCATGGAGGGTACACCATTTAACATGGCCACAGCAATAAATGTATTCTTGTTTCTCTGCATCCTCTCCACACTGGTAAGTTTCCATTTTTTATAGCAACCATTCTGTTAGATGTGAAAGAGTTTTGATTTGCATTTCCCTGATGGCTGATGCTGTTGAGCATCTTTCCATGTGCTCTCTGGCCATCTGTGTATCTTCTTTGGAGAAATGTCTATTCATGTCCCTTGCCTTATTTTTAATTGGGTTGTTTGTCTTTTTGTTGTAAAGTTAAAGAAGTTCTTTACATTCTGGGTATTAAGGTGGCTTCCAAGTATTTCTCCCATTGTTTTGCGTGTCATTTTATTTTCATAATAAAGTCCTTTGAGGTGACAAAGTTTTAAATTTTGAAGAGGTTCTATCTATCTACTTTTTCTTTTGTGGTTTGTGCGTTAGGTATAAAGTCTAAGAAACCACTGTCTAACGCAAGGTCCTTAAGATGCTTCTACACATTTTCTAGCAGTTTGATGGTTTTGGCTCTTATAGTTGGTTGTTTTTTGTTTCTTTGTTTGCCAGTGGGGGTCCTGTTTTCCCAGCACCATTTGTTGAAGACTATTCTTTCCCAATTAGTAGTCTTTGCCCTCTTGTCAAAAATCAATTTGCCATAAACGTGAGGGTTGATGCCTGAGCTTTTAATTCAATTCCATTAGTCTAAATATTTGC
Organism: Tamandua tetradactyla; assembly: GCF_023851605.1. NCBI lineage: Eukaryota > Metazoa > Chordata > Mammalia > Pilosa > Myrmecophagidae > Tamandua > Tamandua tetradactyla. The sequence goes on from NC_135344.1 coordinate 75,874,143, forward strand.
CCATGAGACAGTAACATGTTTTGATTTGCTTTGTGAAAAGTTTCAAGATCAGGAAGTGTATGAGTCCTCCGACTTCACTCCTCTTTTTCAAGATGGCTTTGGCTATTCAGGGCCCCTTACCCTTCCATATGAATTTGAAGATTGTTTTTTCCATTCCTGCAAAGTTGTTGGAATTTGTATTAGGATTGTGTTGAATCTATAAATTGTTTTGGATAGGATTGACATCTTAATGATATTTAATCTTCGCATCCATGAACATGGAACGTTTTTCCATTTATTTAAGTCTTTTTTGATACCTTTTAGAAATGTTTCTAGTTTTCTGTGTCCTTTACATCTTGATTAAATTTATTTCTAGATATTTGATTCTTTTAGTTGCTATTGTAAATGGAATTTTTTTATTTATTCCTTCTTCTGATTGTTCAGTGCTTGTGTACAGAAACATTACTGATTTGGGGGTGTTGCTTTTGTATCTCACCACTTTGCTGAATTTATTTATTAGCACTAGGAGCCTTCTTGTGGATTTGTCAGGATTTTCTGTATATAGGATGATGTCAGTTGCAAATAGGGAAAGTTTTACTTCTTCCTTTCCAATTTGGATGCCTTTCCTTTCTTTTTCTTGCCTAATAGCTCTGGAAATAACTTCCAGTATGATGTTGAATAACAGTGGTGACAGTGGGCATCCTTGCCTTCTCAAACTTAGAGGGAAAGCATTTAGTCTCACCATTAAGTAGGACAGTAGCTTGTGGATTTTTCACATATCCCTTTATCATATTGAGGAACTTTCCTTCTATTTCTAGTGTTTTAAGTATTTTTATCAAGAAGGGTGCTGGATTTTGTCAAATGCCTTTTCTTTCTCAATTGCTATAATTATGTGTTTTTTCCCCTTCATTCTATTAATGTGATGTATTACAGTAATTTATTTTCTTATGCTGAGACACTTTTGCATACCAGGGATAAATCCCACTTGGTCATGATGTATAATTCTTTTAATATGCTGTTGGATTTGGTTTGAAAGTATTTTGTTGAGGATTTTTGCATCTATATTCATAAGAGATATTGGTCTGTAATTTTCTTTTCTTGTGGTATCTTTATCTGACTTTGGAAGATTGTGTTCCTTCCTCTTCAGTTTTTTGGAAGAGTGAGCAGAACTGGATTAAGTCTTGGGATGTTTGGTAAATTCCCCTGTGAAGCCATCTGGTCCTAGGTTTTTCTTTGATGGGTTATTTTGATGACTAACTATAGATAGCTCTTTATTGTGTAGTTGTTTTGTTGAGATCTTCCAATTTGAGTTAGTGTAGGTAGTTTATGTGTTTTTAAGAATTTGTCCATTTCATATAGGTGCTCTTATTTGTGAGTGTATAATTGTTCTAGTATCCTCTTACAATCCTTTTTATTTCAGTGGGTTTAACAGTAATGCCCCCCTTTGCATTTCTGATTTTCATTATTTGTATCCTTTCTCTTTTTTTCTTTGACAATCTAGCTAAAGGTTTGTCAATTTCTTGATCGTTTCAAATAATCAATTTTTTGTTTTATTGATTCTCTATTACTTTTTGGTTTTCTATTTCATTTGTCTCTGCTTTAATCTTTATTTCCTTCCTTCTGCATGCTTTAGGTTTAATTTGCTTTTCTTTTTCTAATTCTTCCAGTTTTGAGATTATGTCTCTGATTAAAGTCTTACTTCTTTCTTAATGTAAGCATTTAGAACTGTAAATCTGCCTCTTAGCACTGCCTTGGCCGCGTCCCATAAGTTCTAGTATATTGCATTTTCATTTTCATTTGCCCCAAGTTATTTCCTAATTTCCTTTGTGATTTCCTCTTTAACTCACTGGTTGTTGAAGAGTATGTTTTCAAATTTCCATGTAATTATGAATTGTCCATTTCTCCCTCTGTTATCATTTTCTAGCTTCATTCCATTGTATGAAAATACATTGTATGATTTCAATATTTTTTAATGTATTTAGATGTGTTTCATGACCTAAGATATGGTTTATCCTGGAGAATGATTCAGGTGCACTCAAGAAGAATGTGTATTCTGTTGTTGTTAGGTGAAGCGTTCTGTATATGTCTGTTAGGTCTAGTTGGTTTACAGTATTGAACAATACTTATATTTCCTTATTGATCTTCTGATTAGATGCCCTATCCATTATTGAAAGTGATGTATTAAAGTGTTCTACTATTAATGTAGGACTGTCAGTTTTTCCCTTCAAATCTGTCAGTATTAATTTCTTATAGTTTGGAGCTCTGCTGTTTGGTGCATATATATTTACAATTATTATGTCTTCTTGTTGAATTGGCCCCTTTATCAATATATTATGATCATTTTTGTCCCTTGAAACTGGTTTTGACTTAAAACGTATTCTATCTGATATAATTAATATAGTTACACTGCTCTCTTTTGGTTACAACTTGCATGGTATATGTTTTTTCCATCCTTTCATTTTCAACCTACTTGTATCCTTGAATTTAAGGCAAGTCTTTTACTTTTTGATCCATTCTGCCAATCCCTGACTTTTGATTGGAAAGTTAATCTGTTTACATTAAAAGTCACAACTGGTAATGCAGGACTTTCTTCTGTCATTTTGTTATTTTGCATTTTAAAGTCTTATACCTGTTTTGTCCCTCAGTTCTTCTGTAAGTGCTTACTTTTTTATCTATTTGTTTTTTTGTGTGTTGTCCATAATGAGTGCCTTTTCTTTTCTATCTGGATATATTTTTCATAATGTTTTCCTTGTGGTTACTGTGGTTTTAAAATTTAACATCCTAAATATATAGCAATCATATTTGGTTTGATACCGACTTAACTTCAATAGCTTATACAGATATTTTTCTATGCTCCCCTGTCCTCCCACCACCTCCATGGTTTTCTGTTTGTTTGTTTTTGTTTTCTAAGTGTTTGTCTGGTATGTCACACATGGATCTGGTCCTCCTCACTGATGGTCCCTAATGCTTAACTTTTATCTGCTCCTTTGCCTGGGCCATTGCTTCTTGTTTCTTTGTATATTTTGTAATCTTTTATTGAAACTTGGGTATTTTGATGTTGTAATTTGTTATCACTAGAATTTAGACCCTGAGGCATCTGTTCCTTAAATTTGTTTCCAGCTAGTATTATGACAGAGCCTTCCTTCAATCCTGGAAGTTAACAAAATAAAATCAAAGGAAAAAAGAAAACACTTTCCTGGTCTTTGCAGATTGACCTGTAAACTTTCCCAGTCTTTATGAATTGACCTTTGTGAGAACTCACCTTCAGGGTTTATCCACGCAGAGAGTTTAGAGAATAGCTCCAGGCAAAGCGTAGTGGCCTCCGAGATCCTTCTGCATATGCCTGTTGTCCTGGGTATGTAATGTGGCCCTAGGACTTTCCCCATTTATGGGGATATAAATGTCTCTTCTTCCCTATGCAACAGTTTCCTCGTGGTTCTGGACACTGCACTGTACGTCCTACAGCCAGCACGCCCTTGCTGCAGGCAGCGCCATGTGACAACTCTCCCACGGTGATCCATAGGAGAGCGCAGTGGGCCCCCTTCTCCATGCAGGGCAAGTTCTCGGGCAGATTCTCTCAGGCCCCCACCAGACAGAGTGGTCCAGACATACACGCTCACACTGTATGCAGAGGGGTTACTCTGCTCCTTCTAGATCCGGGACCAGGAATCCATGTGAGTGCACAGGCCAGCGCTGAGCTGAGCTGGTAAGGGATGGGTGGGGGGCCAGCCAGAGCACCATGTGATCCTACCGTTTCTAAGTAGGCTTTTTCTTGACTGGGCACTCGCCCTGTTACTACAATCCTTTAACTGCTTTCTGGAACTTTGAGAAAGATGTTTCTGCCTGTTCTTGTTCGTTTTTCAAAGCTTTGGGAGGGTCGTGGAGCCCTGAAGCTTCCCACTCGTCTGTCCCTTGGATGGCTGTCTTTCTTGAATTTTTTGGTGCTGTTCCATCCTTCATTGTTATCTGGATCTGAAGTCTGAAAAAAATTAAGGCATTTATAAAAACACATACTGATATAGGTGTTGTCAAAAGCCCAGGACATTGGGTGGGCCACAGTGGCTCAGCAGAGTTCTCGCCTGCCATGCTGGAGACCCGGGTTCGGTTCCTGGTGCCTGCCCAAGCCCAAAAAAAAAAGAAGAAAGAGCAGTACATTCGACAAAACCAATTTGTGCCCACAGAGAATATTCTCATTTATCTCTCTCTCCGTGAGTACTATTTCAATGCATACAGATGACTTTTTGCTCTTATGTTTTTTTTGAGTTGTAAAACTTCTCTAAGACGGTAGTGTTAGGCACGGAGTCCTTAAGGATTCCCACAAGAAACAGTGAGTCAAAGCTTAACACATTCACTAGGAAAGAGAAAATGGGAGGAAGCAGAAGGGAGCCACCGACACAAAGGTTTGTAGAAGTTAGAAAAATGGCTCCAAATCTCCCTTTGGGGGGCCTCCTTTTAAAGAAAAAAATCGCACCAACTAGACTCCACCAACCAAGGGGCTTGTTGCAAAGGATATGATAGGTTGCTGGGGTATTGATGCATTACCCTCCTTTGGTGTGCGGCTGCATGCATCAGGCAGGGAGGGAAACTGGTAGAGGAGGATGCTATCAGCAGAGACAGATTATGACCGTATTTCTGGTTATCTGGGATGTATTTATTTGCCATCTGGAGGATACAATACTAGCTAGTGTGGCAATTAGTTCCTACCTGGGTCCTTGGACCTGCCAAGGACACTGAGGAAGGGGGCTGAGGGGGCTCTGCATCGAGTTTCTTTTGCTCTTAGAATCCTTTGTCTGAAATACAAGTGGTACTCTGTGATACAAATATTTCAGTTTTGTATTGCTCAGCCAGAACAGAGGATTTCAAACGCTTGAAGTCATGGAATATTTTGAATTTTTAAAAACTTAGCACTGATTGAGAGCTAAAATGTCATGGTAACTATAAGACAAAATAATAAACTACACATTTCATAGGATTGTGGATCATTAGAAATAATCATCGTAAGATAATATTAAATAGTTGGGATTATAAATTTTTATGTTTTTTTCTTTCCCTTTTCTGGGACAAATAAAACAAGTTGAAAGTGGTTTTGACAACATTCAGACTTTCCTTTTACTCTGTTATTTATTTACTTTGGGAAAAAAATTAAGCAAGAATGATACATCGCAGCTAAAGGAGGAAATCCAAAAATATCTTTTCACAAATTAAACAGCTATGGAAAGAAACTCTAATTCACAAAATCACCAGAGAAGCCCGACTTTAAGTCTGGACCCACCACTTCTGGGTAATGTGGCCTCGATCAGGTTACTTAGCTTCTCAAAGCTTTGGTTACCTCGTCTATAAAACAACCATAATGGCCTAACTCAATTGTGCTGAGACGAATGAAATGATGAATGCAAAATGCTTGGCTCAGGCCTGTCTGGAGGATGCTAGGGCTGGTTGTGCGTGGTTCCTGCTTACTTAATTTCCCTTTGTGAAGAAACCCTGCAAACCCCGGGCACTTACTGTGAAAGTCCCCGCTCTGGGGCAGCCCAGTTCTCTTCCCACAGGAGCCCTGCATCCACCTGCCTGGGCCGGCCCTTCGGGGATTCTCCTCCCTCAGGTAAGGAGAGGGTGTGCCTTCACCTCAGAGAGATCTCACTTCTTTATTAACTGATTAAGAGTAAGTGCTGACTTCCCCTGTGGAAACTGATTGTGCAGCTTTTTTAGTATCTTCCCGGGGAAGTTAGGAAATGCCTTGTATATAAAGAAATTTTTCTCTTGATCTTACCTCTGAAGAGAATATCACTTTTAACGTACACATCCCAGAGTGAAAGATACCATTAGGAACTTGAATATAGTCCAGGATGCTTTATGCCCAGTTAGTGGGGGTGTGAAGTTGATGGAGCTATCTTGGAAGGCAAGTTGGCAATATTTATTAAGATCTAAACTATGCAGAGTCTTCACCTAGAAATTTCACCTCCATTGATTTATCCTGAAAAAAAAAAGCATTAACATGACTACACAAACCTGTGTAGGAGATATTTATTGTGGCATTATTTTTAAGCACTAAAAATGTTCGCCTATAAGGAATGGATAGTCCTTCCATTCAGCGGAATATACTGCAGTCACTAGGAGTAAGGTAAATTCATGTGTACTGATAATGAAAGAAGTACATGATAGATTGTTATATCAAAGGAACCAGTAGCAGAAGATGGTGGAGTGGGAAGTTTCAGGGCTTCTCCCTCCCACAGAAGCTTTGAGCAACCAGCAAGAACTAACTGGAAGAAACATCTTTCCAGAGCTCCAGAAAATAGTTAAAGGACTGCAGTAACAGGGCGAGTGATAAATCAAGGAAAAAGCCAGTTCAAGCTGTAGGATCTTGGGGTGCCCCTGCTGTCCCTCCCTTAACCCTTCCCCAGCTCAGCACTGAGCTGGCCCAGGCTCCCAGAAGAGCCCTGGTTCCGGTTCCAAAGGGAGCAGAGTAACGCCTGTGCACACACTGGAGCACATATGTCTGGCCCACTCTGTCTGGTGGTGGCCTGAGGGGCTCACCATCCCAGAACCTGCCTGCATGCAGAAGGTGGCTCACCAGCTCTCCTCCGGAGCATTGTGGACGAGCAGTCAAGTGGCCACCTGGGGCAAGGAACTGCTGACTGTAGGACAGACAGTGCAGTGCCCCTACTGTGAGGAAACTGTTTCCTAGGAAAGAGAGGGCATTCCTATCCCTGTAAACAGGGGAGTTCCTAGGGTCACGCATGCATGCCTAAGATGACACCTGTGCAGAAAGGACCAGGGAGGCCCCTACATTTTGACCTGGAGCTATTCTCTAAACTCATTGAGTGGATAAGCTCTTAAGGAGAACACTACACAGGACAATCTGCAAAGCCTAGGAAAGTTGTTTTCTCTCTTTTTGGTTAGCTCCTGGCATTCAAGTAAAGCTCTGACATAATACTAGCTAATACAGACTTAAGGAACAGAAGACTCAGAGTCTGAATTCCAGCAGTAACACATTAAAATAGCAAAATATCCATGTTTCAACAAAAGAATACAAAACACACACACACACAACAACAACAACAAACAAACAAAAACAGGAAGCAATGGCCCAGGCAAAGAAGAAGATTGAAGCACTAGAAATCATCAAAGAGGGGGACCAGACCTGGGATATACCAGACAAAAACTTTTAAATAATGGACTTAAATATGTTCAAAGCGCTAAAGGAAAAGATAGACAAAGGACTAAAGGAAACCAGGAAAACAATAGCTGAACAGAAATAGAATATATATCAGTATAGAGATGGAAATTATGAAAAGGAGCCAAACAGAGCTAGAGGGATTCAGCAGCAGATTAGAGCTGGCAGAAGAAAGAATCAGTGAACTTGAAGATAAGACAATTGAAATAATCAAATCTGAGGAGCAGGAAGAGAAAAGTGAACCTATGGGACACAATCATGTGTACCAATGTACTCTTTGTGGGAATACCAAAAGGAGAAAAAAGAGAAAGGGACAGAGATAATATTCAAAGAAATAATGGCTGAAAACTTCCCAAACTTAATGAAAGACATGAATGTACACATTGAAGATACTCAGCAAACTCCAAAAAGTATAAACCCAATTAGACCCATGCCATAGCATATTATAACCAAACTGTCAAATGCCCAAAATAGAGAATCCTGAAAGCTGCAAGAGAGAAGCAACGTATCATAAACAAGGAAGCTTCAATAGGGTTAAGTGTTGATTTCTCATTGGAAACTATCAAAGTAAGAAGGCAGTGGGGGTACATGTTAAAGTCCTGAAAGCAAAGCTGTCTTTCAAAATGAGTGAGAGGGTGGGCCACAGTGGCTCAGCAGGCAGAGTTTTCGCCTGCCATGCCAGAGACCCGGGTTCGATTCCTGGTGCCTGCTCATGCAAAAAAAAAAAAATGAGTTGTGAGATTAAGACATTCACAGATAACAAAAGCTGAGGAAGTTTATCACCACTAGACTGGCCCTGTAAGAGATGCTAAGGAGAGTTCTCTAGGTTGAAAAGTAAAGACACTAGACAACTGACTGAAGCGAATTGAAGAAATAAAGATCTTCAGTGAAGATAATGATGGGTAAATATAAATACAAATACTATTGTATTTTGGTTTGTAACTCCACTTTTTATTTCCTACAGGATCTAAAATGCAAAAGCATAAAACATAATGATAATTCCATGGTTTTGGACCCATAATATATAAACATGTAATTTGTGATGAGAACTGCATAACAGTGGTGGACAGAAATAAAGGAGCATGGTTTGTTTATACTATTGAAGTTAAGTTGGTATAAAGCAAAAGTTATTTTTATAGATTTAGGATTAAATTTAAGCCCATGGTGACCACAAAGAAATTATCAGAGAATATGCAAACTTCTGTAGAGTACAGGTGGCCAGGGGTGGGGACAGGAGTGATGGGGAGTTAATGCATAATGAGTGTGAAGTTTCTGTTTGGGAATTACAGTCCAAGTAATGGATGGTGGTGAGTGTGCTACAACACTGTGAGTGTGCCTAGTCCTACTGAAAGCTATGCGTGGCACAGTGGCTTCGAGTGTGTGTCCTAAAACACGTGTTCTTAAGCGTAGTCCATTCCTGTGGATGTGAACCCTTGTAAATAGGGCCTTTTGATGAGGTTACTTGGGTTAAGGTGTGGTCCTCCTGAACCCTGTTATTCAGTAATAATCCTATTACTGACGACCTTTTAGGGAAGACCACAGAGAGAGAGAGCAGAGGGAGGAGCCAGAAGCTAAAAGGGAAGGGAACCTGGAAGAGAAGGGAGAGGCCAGGGGAGGCCGCCATGCGCTCTGCCCTGTGATGGAGGAACCGGGACCGAGGGGCGCCAGCCGCCAGCGCCAGAACCCCAAGTCTTCTGGGAGAAAATACGGCCTTGATGATGCCTTGACTTTGGACTTCTCTTAGCCCCGAAACCATGAGCGAATTAATTCCTATCGTTTAAGCCAGCCCCTTGCATGATATTTGTTTTAGCAGCCAGAAAACTAAAACGCTTGGGAAGCGTTAGGCTAAGAAAATTTAAGTTGTATATATGTTTCCACAATTAATGAAAGAAAGAAAGAGAAACTAAAGAGTTGTTTACAATTAAATTGGATGGAATCTAAGAATGGAGGAGAGAAGGCTCAAAAAGGACATCATTGGGACCTAAGAGAAAAAATGGAATATAGAATATAAATTAATTTCTTGACCTTGATAACTGCACTTAAAATAATTACATAAATGATTATCTTTTCTCCTAGGAAATATACATGGAAGTATTATGTGTTCAAGGAGTATAATGTGTGCCATCTGCTCTCAAATGTCCAGGAGATAGATAATAGGTAGAGCGATAGGGCAAAAGTGAGTGACAAAATGTTAAAATTTTTGGATCTGTGTATCTGGGGAGGTGGAGGTATGTTGGAGTTCTCTGTATGGGTTTGTATTATTTTTGTGATTGTCCTATAACTTTGAAATTAGTGCAAAATAAAAAAGGGTTGTTTTTTTTTAAGTTTTTAAAATCAGTATGACAAAGCCCTTTAAAAATAGCAAGTACAGAATAACCTATAAAATTGTTTTTAAAGGTGCTATGTTTGGGTACCTGCATGGCTGTGTATAAGATTTAAAGTTAGATAAGTAAAGGAAAAATAGAGTAAGATTGGCAAGATGCCCCTGCTGCTTTACTTCCTTTTTCCTCTACGTCCTTCTCCGGGACATTTCATCCTTCTTCCTTGATTTTCCTGGTTGAAATAATACCCCAGCCATCCCATTCCTTTTTAAATCTTAATTCAATTTAATTCCTTAAATTACATTTATGTTCTTTCAAAAGAGCAATTTTCAACTAAAATGTTTATAATTCCAAATTAGTTTCTTTCCAAAATAGTGTTGTATATAGTTTTAGTCTAGCCAACAAAATTCTACTCAATTCAAAAACTACACCCATCCATTTTTCACTTTTTTTTTTAAATTTAATTTAGTTTTTTTTTTTTTGCTTGGGCAGGCTGCGGGAATCGAACCCATCTCTGGCATGGCAGGCAAGAACTCTGCCACTGAGCCACCATTGTACCACCCCACCCATACATTTTTAATGCTAGTAATTTAATAAATGAAAACAAAACGGCTCTAAGCATTTTCTCAAATGGTGGTATTACAAGAAAGCATTCGCTCAGTCATCTGATGAGTATTGGCGCACCGTGCCTGGCCCTCTCACGTGAGGGGTCCGTGATGAACAGGAGATGTCGGAGCTGCCATTGCAGGCCTGGCACACCCCTGGGAGGGACATGCAGGTTGGCGAGGGCAGGTCTGGGGCCATGGGGCACCCAGGCCACAGGCTCAGAGCTTAGTGCCTTGGGGAGGGGTTCACGGAAGGAGTAAAGCAGGGTTGTGCCCTCACCCGATTTCCCTTTGTGAGAGACTCCTGTGGCCGCACTAGGGAGAAGGCAGCAGGGCCAAGGAGAGCTGTGATCCTGGTGGGAGGTGGTGGCTGGGCAGCAGAGATGGGCAGGCAGGACGGCGGGCCCAGGAGGGCTGAGTGTGGTCCGCGCCATGCACAGAGTAGGGAGTGCAGGGGGCAGTGTCCTCAGGAGGACGTGCATGAGTTCCGTACTGGAGGCATCTCAGTGGAGCCATCGATTCAGCAGTTGGCTTTTACCCGGACCCCAGAAGAGGGGTTCAGCCTGAGGATAAAGATTTCATGTGAGAGGGAATGACACGGGAAAAGACCACCCCTAGGTCAGATCCTTGAGGAAGGTGAGGTTTTGAGGAGACTGAGAAGGAGCAGAAAGAGATGTTGGGGAGAGACTAGGAGAGAACGGATGTCACAGGTGATAGGAGGCAAGAGCACCTCAGGGAGAATGGCTGTGATGAAAGCTTTCTGTAGGGGAAGGGGGAGACTGAGGCATGCATGCTAAAGCAGGAACCAGCAAGGAGAGGATCAGTATTCTGAGGAGGGAGAGAGCCTGTGGAGCAGAACATGAGTCTGGAGAGGGGGTGAGGGGAAACACATGGCCGGCCTTGGCTGGAGGGAGGGAGGGGTAGAGGTGTGCTGGGGCAGGTTGGAGGCGCTGACCTCTGTGTCCGTGGTTCTCTGCTGAGAGTGTCACCCGGGGTCGTGGGCGTCTGAGGAGGAGGTTTAACATCGTGGGCTGAGTTGAAGAGTGGGGTGATTCTGGGTTTGGGGGCCCAGGTGAGGGCTGTGCCAGCTTGGAAGGTGGGCAGTCCTGGGCTGCTGAGGGAGAAGGCAGGAGGCTGGGCACCCTCTGTTGGCATTCTGCCACGCAGGTGTGATGAGCAGACGAAGGGTCCGTGAGAGTGTGGGTGGCGGCAGTGTGGAGCGGCGTGCCCGTGGCAAGCTCGGATGCCCAGGAGTGTGGAGAAATGCAAGAGAAGACAGGTGTGCTTGTGAAGGAAAGATTGCCAAGCTTGAGTTAACCGAACTGAGAAGTAAGGAAGGAACAGAACAAAACCAGCACTCAGACTGCCAGCGAGGAGGCCGAGAGGAGGTGGGGTCTCCCATGAGGGCAGGGGCTTCCCCACGAACAGTCACCCATCCAGCTCCGGTGGCTGGGTTGCTGTGAGGACTCGGGAGGTGAGAGAAATTGAGCGAGAGGCGGCCGGTCATGTGCACACCTGGGACCCTGCTGGTGGTCTTTGTGTTTCGAATCCTAAGGACCTTTTCCCAAGCGCAGAACCTCTGCAGCCTTCCACCTGCTGCCCACACTGCCCACAGACTCGGTCCACGCCCTTTTGTCCTTGCTAAGCTATAACTCCAGACACAACAGAGATGAGGATCTGTGAGTTATTCCTCATGCACATTCACTTCAGGAGCCAGTGGGTCAGTACACTGTCTGCAAGGAAAAACAACTGAACAAAGCTGGCCTTCATGCTGTGGCCTCAGGATACGAGACCCTTGATTTTCAGGACAGGACCAAAGGGCTGAAAGGTTGTTTGTTTTTCCTGGAAAATACCATCTCAGCTTGTGGCCAGGTGGAGGTGGGGTTAGGAGGGTGAGTGACGGCAGGGTTGGCTGGGTCCACCTGCCCAGTTCCTGGGGAGATGACCGCAAACACCTGGAACTCCCAGCCTCATTGTCGGTTGCTGTGACCAGGTGGCTGCCGGGATCCCCCAGGAAGTGCCTGTAACCAAGGGGTGCGCCTTTAATTCAGCTTTCACGCCTGGTGTGTCTGGCAAGGCCATTTCAGACTCCATGAAGGCAGATTGCTTTGGTGTGGAGCCGCGCATTTTTCAGAAAATGAAGTATAAAATGAGAACCTCTGGGGAAAGGGGGAAAGGGGTACAGATGCCTTTTATACGTCTGAGGGGAAATGGACTTCTAATGTCCTCTGGTTTCTAGGGGAGGGAGGGAAACGGAGCCCGTTCCTCCCTCCACTTCACGGAGGAGCTTTGCTTCTCTCACCTGCACGCACCTGGGCGACTGCACCGTGCCCGAGCCGTGTTCTTAACAAGCTGGGATGCACATGAAGTGTGGTCATTTGGGTCTAGGAAGCAGGGCAGGTGCCCTGGACACGATTCCCAGCTTTGGGGCATCTGCCTTCTGTCCGTAAACAGTGCGCTTAGCTGGACACTGGACTGCGTCGTGTTAGACGGCTCCCAGAGCACAGGTATCGGCTTCTGCACTGAGGAACCTCCCTTTTCAGACAGCATTGTCTGAAAGTTGCCTTCTCCACAGATTACATTTCTATCTAGTTCCACAGCAGCTAGAGAAAGATGATCAGATGCAAACTTATTTGATGAGGCATTTTTTCCTCCTAAATGTTGGGTGTTCCAGTTTGGAGTCATCTTGCCTTCATTTGTAATTGAATAACTGATTTCATAAGCCACCAAGCTTTTCCAGGTTCCTCATGCTACTTGGTGAGACCAGAGTGTCCCTGGGAAGAGAAAACGGAAAAGCCTGTGTGCCCTCAGCACTCTGACAATACAATTAAAGGGTGATTTTTGTTTTTCTTACCTATCTTTACCATATCCTTAAGTTTTAGAGGTATTTGGGCTATGTCCATTCTAACTTTTTCATGTTGGAGGGGCTGTTGATAATATGAGGTCAGGGGGTGGAACTATCTGATGTTCTGGAGAGGTTGGCCTCTCTGCATTTCAGGACTTATCTAGTCCAGGGACCCATGTGGAGGTTGTAGATTTCTGGAAATTTACTATGCATGGAACCTTTGCAGAATCTTATATATTGCCCTAGGTGTTCTTTAGAGTTGGCAGAAATGGTTTTGGTTGGGGTTTGGCAAGTTATGGTAGGTAACAATGTCCAACTGAAGCTTGTGTAAGAGTGACCTCCAGAGTAGCCTCTCAATTCTGTTTGAACTCTCTCAGTCACTGATACCTTATTTGTTACACTTCTTTTCCCCCTTTTGGTCAGGATGGCATTGTTGATCCCATGGTACCAAGGCCAGGCTCATCCCTGGAAGTCATCTCTCAGGCCACCAGGGAGACTTTCACCCCTGGATGTCGTGTCCCATGTAGGGGGCAGGGTGATGATTTCACCTACAGAGTTGAACTTAGAGAAAGAGAGGCCACATCTTAAGTTTTAGCATTGCTGTCATTAAAAAAAAAAAAACTTTATTTATGGTATAAACCATTTTTTTTTAAGGTATTTATTTTGAGAAGGAATAAGAGGCTCTTCCTTGAAGTTCTTTTCAGGGAAAGCCCGAACTAATCAACTTGAACCAACAAGACTTGATGTTTCTGGTCACAAGACGTTCTTTTTATTGCAGATGTTGCCAAGGCCTTAGTCTTAACGGAGATCGGTCCCAAGCGCGACCCTGCCACTCTGAGACTGTTCCTGAGTAACATGGAACGCCTCCTCCATGCCAAAGCTCACGGGTAAGAACTTCCAATTCCTGGAGTAACCCTTGCGAACGGGGAAAGCACTGAACGCACAATCTTGCTGAGAAGCCTAGGAGATGTGAAGGGGGAAAGCTCACATGTAAGCTGAGGCTTCCGATGGCCCTGGTTTAAGAAAGCTGTGAGACGTCCATCCCTGCTGGTCCTCTCAGTGCAGAGGCTCTGGGAGCCAGGGACTAGACGGCAGATGGGAGGGCCTTCTACCTGTCTTATCCATGCTTTCAGATCCCAAGTAGCCCATCTCAGTGGTCCAACCGTGAGTCCTGTGCACACTTAGATTCCCTTATCAATAGACTTAGCTTCAGACAGACCACTCATCTGATACCGACATGCCTCTTTCGATTGCATGTCGCTTTATTGTGCTTTGCAGATACTGCGATTTTTACAAGTTGCAGGTTTGTGGTAGCCCCGTGTCAAGCAAGTGTATTGGCGCCATTTTTCCAATAGCATGCACTCACTACGCGTCTGTGTGTCACGTTTTGATGACACTCCCATATGAGACGGTGAACTTAATACGTGCTACATGTGTTCTGACTGCTCCACTGACCAGCCCTTCCCCTGTCTCCTTTTCCCCAGGCCTCCCTGTCCCCTGAGACAACAATATTGAAAAAAAGGCCCATTAATAACCTTTCAGTGGCCTCTAAGCATTCAAGTGAAAGGAAGCGTTGCATGTCTCTCACATTAAGACAAAAGCTAAAGATGATTAAGCTTAGGGAGGAAGGTGTGTTGAAAGCCAAGCCAGGCCAAAAACTAGGCCTCTTGGGCCACACACGTAGCCAAGGTGTGAATGCAAAGGAAAAGCTCCTGAAGGAAATTAAAGTGCAACTCCAGTGAACACACAAATGATTTTTAAAAAAAGTGACACAGGCTTATTGCTAATAGGGAGAAAGTTTTCGTGGTCTGGATAGAAGCTCAAACCAGCCCCAACATTCCCTTAAGGCAAAGCCTAATTCAGAACAAGACTTTAACTCTCTTCAATTCCATAAAGGCTGAGACAGGTGAAGAAGTTGCAGAAGAAAAGGATGAAGCTAGTAGAGATTGCTACATAAGTTCTAAGGAAAGAAGTCATCTCTATAACATGAAAGTGTAAGGTGAAGCAGTTAAGTACTGACGTAGAAGCTGCAGCAAGTTATCCAGATCTGGTTAAGATCATTCACGAATGTGATACAGTGGACGACAGATTTTCAATGCAGACGAGACAGACTTCTGTTGGAAGAAGATGCCATCTAGGACTTTCACAGCTAGAGAGGAGATGTCAATGCCTGGCTTCAAAGCTCCAAAGGACAGGCTGACTCTCTTGCCAGGGGCTAATGCACCTGGTGACTTTAAGTTGAAGCCAGTGCTCATTTACCATTCTGAAAATGGTAAGGCCTCAAGAATATGGCTAAATCTACCCTGTCTGTGCACTATAAATGGAAACAACAAAGCCTGAATGACAGCATATCTGCTTACAACATGGTTGACTGGATATTTTTGGGGGGTGGGCAAGTGGGAGAGATCACATCTGTTTTATTTCATTTTATTTTTTGCATTTTAACAGATTTTTGTAGAATAATTCACAGACCATACAGTTCATCCATTTGAAGTGCACATTTCAATGTTTTTAATATATTTACAGATTTGGGAAACTATCACCACAATCAGTTTTAGAATATGTTAATTACCTGCCTGGAAAAGAAACCCCATATGCATTAATAGTCACTCCTGTTCTAGTTTGCTAGCTGCCAGAATGCAATATACCAGAAATGGAGTGACTTTTAAAAAGGGGTATTTAATAAGTTTCTAGTTTACAGTTCTAAGGCTGAGAAAATGTCCCAATTAAAACAAGTCTATAGAAATGTCCAATCTAAGGCATCCAGGGAAAGATACCTTGGTTCAAGAAGGCCAGTGAAGTTCAGGGTTTCTCTCTCAAGTGAGAAGGCACATGGTGAACACAGTCAGGGCTTCTCTCTCAGCTGGAAGGGCACATGGTGAACATGGCATCATCTGTTAGCTTTCTCTCCTGGCTTCTGGTTTCATGAAGCTCCCTGGGAGATGTTTTCCTTCTTCATCTCTGAAGGTCATTGGCTCGTGGGCTCTCTTCTTCGTGGTGCTGCAGCATTCTCTGCTATCTCTGAATCTCTCATTCTCCAAAATGTTTCCTATTTTAAAGAACTCCATATCAAGACCTACTCAAATGGGTGGAGACATGTCATCACCTAATCCAGCTTAACAACCACTCTTGTTAAATCACATATCCAGGGAGATATACAATTTCAAACATACAGTATTAAATAGCGATTATTTTGCCTTTTTGAAATGGGATTTAGATTAAAACATGGCTTTTCTAGGGGACATACATCCTTTCAAACCAGCACAACTCCCCTCTCCCATCTTCCCAGACCTTGGCAACCCCTCCTCTACTTTCTATTTCCATGGATTTGCATCTTCTGGACATTACTGAATATTTTCAGTCCACTGGTAAGACTTAGTGCTTAGAAAAAAAGATTCCTTTCAAAATAAGACTGCTCACTGACAACGCACGTGGTCACCCAAGAGCTCTGATTGGAGATGGACAATGAAATGAGTATGTTTTTATGACTTCTAGCACAACATCCATTCTGTAGCCTATGGGATCAAGGAGACATTTCCACTTTCAAGTGTTATTATATAAGAAATATATGTCATTAGGCTATAGCTGCCATAGATAGTGATTTCTCTGATGAAGCTAGGCAGAATCAACTGAAAACCTTCTGGAAGGATTTACCATTCAAGATGCCAGTAAGAAGGGTTGAAGATGTAGGCTTAGTGAAGTGTGGGATTTAGTTTGTCCTCCAGAGCAGCTACTAAATAGCCAGGAACAATAAAGAACAACTGCTGGGGCCACATTTAGATTAAAACATGACCAGCCATACAGTATACCCCAGTCTGGACCAGCTGGACCAGCTGCGAGCCCCCCCAGAACCATGAGTCCCCCAATTAATTAACAAATTCTGACTACTAAAAATAGGCCCCCAGCTCAGCGGAACCTCGAGTAAAAGTGGAGTTCGCTGGTTTTTGCCCCAACACAGAGGAAGCAGGGCTAACAGAAAAAGAAAAAAAACAGAGGTTTTTTTCGGATTTGCAAAGGTCTGGGCCATGAAGGAGAGGAGGGGGCATATAGGACCTAGAGATACACAGAGCAACATACCAACTTAAGCTCTTGATTGGCAAACCTGAGGAATGGGGGTCCTACTCTGAAAAGGGTTTTTCTCTTTCATTTTGGAGGCTGTGTTTCTACAACTTTGGATCCAGCTGCAAGGCTTCTCAGGCTCCACTGCCCCAGGCATAGTCAGAATTAAGCTGGTTTGAGAGTTTGTCTGGAGGCTGTACCTTACCCAGGAGAGAGGTGGAGCCCAGCTTAGGCAGAATCTCTCCCTCAAGGAGTTCAGACCCCAGGGTCTGGAAAAGTGAAGTGATTAAAGACAGCGTACAAACTGTTCTCTGTCTCCACCACATCACCAGCAGGGAGAGTCTGCCAAAGTTAAAGGTACCACATCTCCTTATGCTGGTGGGACATGCAGGCAGACAAGCACCACATACTGGGCAGGGTAAGAAAAACAGAACACAGAGGCTTCATAGGAAAGCCTTTCAATCTGCTGGGTCTCACCCTCAGGGAAAACTGATGCAGGTGACTCTTTCCTCCTGACAGGAGGCCAGTTTGGTCTGGGAAAATCTGGCTGGGGTTTATAATACCTAAGTAGACTCTCCTAAAGGAGGGGGGAGGGGTGGAAGGCACCATACAGGCAGGGCAAGAAACAAGAACTGAACTGTTAAGCAAACCTAAGCTAGAGGTCCAGAATAAGTTGAACTGAATGTCAAAGAACAGACAGACAACAAAGTCATCCAGCAAGAAAATCCTAGGTAAAAAAGGTGAAAACAATCTCCAGAATAAACTAATCAAGAAAATTAAATGCCTAGACACCAGCAAAAAATAATGAATCATACTAGGAAAATTGAAGATATGCCCAGTCAAAGGAACAAACCAACAATTCAAATGAGATACAGGAGTTGAAACAATTAATTCAGAATGTTCAAACAGACATGGAAAACCTCATCAAAAGTCAAATCAGTGAATTGAGGGAGGATATAAAAAAGGCAAGGAATGAACAAAAAGAAGAAATCAAAAGTCTGAAAAAACAAATCACAGAACTTATGGGAATGAAAGGCACAGCAGAAGAGATGAAAAAAACAATGGAAACCTACAATGTCAGATTTCAAGAGGCAGAAGATAGGATTAGTGAACTGGAGGACAGGACATCTGAAATCCGACAAGCAAAAGAAAATATAGGGAAAAGAATGGAAAAATATGAGCAGGGACTCAGGGAATTGAATGACAATATGAAGCACACAAACATACATGTTGTGGGTGTCCCAGAAGGAGAAGAGAAGGGAAAAGGAGGAGAAAAACTAATGGAGGAAATTATCACTGAAAATTTCCCAACTCTTATGAAAGACTTAAAATTACAGATCCAAGAAGTGCATCATACCCCAAACAGAATAGATCCAAATAGATGTACTCCAAGACACATATTAATCAGAATGTCAGATGTCAAAGAGAAAGAGGGAATCTTGAAAGCAGCAAGAGAAAAGCAATCCATCACATACAAGGAAAACCCAATAAGACTATATGTAGATTTCTCAGCAGAAACCATGGAGGTGAGAAAACATATTTGTGGGATAATGTGGGATGATATATTTAAATTACTAAAGGAGAAAAATCGCCAACCAAGAATTCTATATCCAGCAAAACTGTCCTTCAAAAATGAGGGAGAAATTAAAACACTTTCAGACAAAAAAATCACTGAGAGAATTTGTGACCAAGAGGTCTATATGCTGTCTACAGGAAATGCATCTTAGACTCAAACATAAACATAGGTTGAAAGTGAAAGGTTGGGAAAAGATATTTCATACAAATAACAATCAGAAAAGAGCAGGAGTAGCTATACTAATATCCAACAAATTAGACTTCAAATGTAAAACAGTTAAAAGAGACAAAGAAGGACACTATGTATTAATAAAAGGAACAATTCAACAAGAAGACATAACAATCATAAATATTTATGCACTGAGCCAAAATTCTCCAAAATACATGAGGCAAACACTGAAAAGAGAAATAGACACATCTACCATAATAGTTGGAGACTTCAATTCCCCACTCTCATCAATGGACAGAACATCTAGACAGAGGATTGGTAAAGAGAACTTGAATAATACAATAAATAAACTAGATTTAACAGACATTTATAGAACATTACACCCCACAACAGAAGGATATACCTTTTTCCAAAGTGCTCATGTATCATTCTCAAGGATAGACCATATGCTGGGTCACAAAGCAACTCTCAATAAATTTAAAAAGATTGAAATCATACAAAACACTTTCTCAGATCATAAAGGAATGAAGTTGGAAATCCATAATAGGCAGAGTGCCAGAAAATTCGCAAACATATGGAGGCTCAACAACACACTCTTAAACAACCAGTGAGTCAAGGAAGAAATTACAAGAGAAATCAGTAAATATCTCTAGGCAAATGAAAATGAAAACATGACATATCAAAATTTATGGGATGCAGCAAAGGCAGTGCTAAGAGGGAAATCTATTCCCCTAAATACTTATATCACAAAAGAAGAAAAAGCAAAAATCGAGGAATTAACTGCCCATTTGGAAGAACTAGAGAAAGAACAGCAAACTAACCCCAAAGCAAGCAAAAGGAAAGAAATAATGAAGATTAGAGCAGAAATAAATGAAATTGAGAACATGAAAACAATCAAGAAAATCAACAAAACAAGAAATTGGTTCTATGAGAAAATCAGTAAGATTGATGGACCCTTAGTGAGGTTGACAGAAAGAAGAGAGAGGATGCAAATAAATAAAATCAGAAGTGGAAGAGGAGACATAACCACTGATCCCACAGAAATAAAGGAAGTAATGAGAGGATACTATAAACAGCTTTCTGCTAATAAACTCGACAATGTAGATGAAATGGACAAGTTCCTAGAAAATCATGAACAACCCAATATTGACTTGAGAAGAAATAGACGACCTCAACAAACCAATCACAAATAAAGGAATTGAATCAGTCATTAAGAAGCTCCCCAAAAAGAAAAGTCCAGGACTAGACGGCTTCACATGTGAATTCTGCCAAACATTCAAGAAAGAATTAGTACCAATCCTGCCCAAATTCTTCTAAAAAATTGAAGAGGAGGGAAAGCTACCTAACTCATTCTATGAAGCCAACATCACCCTCAGCATATTAAAAGAGTTATACACAATGACCAAGTAGGATTCATCCCAGGTATGCAAGGATGGTTTAACATAAGAAAATCAATTAATGTAATACACCATATCAACAAATCAAAGCAGAAAAACCACATGATCATCTCGATTGATGCAGAAAAGGCAGTTGACAAAATTCAACATCCTTTCCTGTTGAAAACACTTCAAAGGATAGGAATAGAAGGGAGCATCCTCAAGATGATAAAGGAAATATATGAAAACCCCACAGCTAACATCATCCTCAATGGGGAAAACTGAAAGCTTTCCCCCTAAGATCAGGAACAAGACAAGGATATCTACTATCACCATTGTTATTCAACAAAGGAATGTGAATAATGCAGGGTGTTGAAAATAGATGATAATATTTTAAAACTTTAACTTATGTGTGAGACTAAAGCAAAAAATATTTATTTGTTACAAAATTTATGTTCTGACTAGTGCATTTCCTAATATAACTTATGTGGACAGCTTAACTGAACACCATAAGTACATGAAATCTTGAGTAGGGCATGAGATTTTGTAGGTGTGTCCAGAGTGATGCCTCGATAAACCCCAGAAGGATTTGAACAGTGAAAAAAAAGTATTTGCAAAGTCCCCTTAGGAGAATGGTGAGAAAGGGGGGAAATTCAACTTCCCCAAGTGGAGAATTCTTGATATTCTCACAGGCAGTGGGGACAACCAAAGCAATGGCGAAGCCCCCATTCTTGGAGTTTGTTCATATGAGACTTAACTCTGCAAAGGATAGGTCAAGCCTACTTAAAATTAGGCCTAAGAGTCACCCCCAGAGAACCTCTTTTGTTGCTCAGATGTCTCTCTCAGCCAATATGGCAAGGAAACTCACTGCCCTCCCCCTCTCTACGTGGGACATGACTCCCAGGGGTGTGGACCTTCCTGGCAACATGGGACAGAAATCCTAGAATGAGCTGGGACTCAGCACCAAGGAATTGAGAAAACCTCGACCGAAACGGGGAAGAGAGAAATGAGACAAAATAAAGTGTCAATGGATGAGAGATTCCATACAGAGCCGAGAGGTTATCCTGGAGGTTATTCTTACGCATTAAATAGATATCACCTTTTTAGTCAAGGTATATTGGAGAGGCTGGAGGGAACTGCCTGAAAATGTACAGCTGTGTTCCAGTAGCCATGATTCTTGAAGATGATTGTATAATGATATAGCTTTCGCAATGTGACTGTGTGATTGTGAAAACCTTGTGTTTGATGCTTCTTTTGTCTATCTTATGGATAGATGAGTAAAACATATGGATTAAAAATAAATAAATAATAGAGGGAACAAATGTTAAAATAAATTTAGTAAATTGAAATGCTAGTGATCAATGAAAGGGAGGGGTAAGGGGTATGGTATGTATGAATTTTTTTGTTTACTTTTTATTTCTTTTTCTGAATTGATGTAAATGTTCTAAGAAATGATCATGATGATGAATATACAACTGTGATAAAAAGAATGTTCATATTGCATGTTGATTGGTTTTATTAATAAAATTTTTTTTTAAAAAGATGCCATTAAGAATATTCATGATTCATGGGAGGAGGTCAAAATATCAGTATTAACAGGAATTGGAAGAAGTTGATTCCTGCCATTTGAGGGCTCCTCAGTGGAGGAAGTAACTGCAGATGTGGTGGAAATAGCAAGTGAACCAGAATTAGAAGTGGAGACTTAAGACGGGACTGAATTGCTGCAATCTCGTGATCAAACTTGAATGGGCAAAGAGTTGCTTCTTTTGGATGAGCAAAGAAAGTATTTTCTTGAGATGGAATCTACTCCTAGTGAAGATACTATGAATGTTGCTGAAATGACCACAAAGGATTTAGAATACTTACTTAATAAAGCTGCAGCAGGTTTTTAGAGGATTAACTCCATTTTGAAAGAAGTTCCACTGTGGGTAAAATACTGTCAAACAGCATCACACGCTACAGAGAAATCTGTCATGAAAGGAAGAGTCAATGGATATGGCAAACTTCACTGTTACCTTATTTTAAGAAAGTGCCAGCCACAGCCACCTTCAGCAACCACTAACATCAAGGCAAGACCCTCCACCAGTAAAAAGATGATTCACTGGAGGCTTGGCATTTTTTAGCAATGAAATATTTTTTAATTAAGGTCTGTACATTGTGTTTTTTTAGACATTATGCTACTGCACACTTAATAGATGCCAGTATGGTGTAATCACAACTTTTGTATGTACTGGGAAACCAAAACGTTCACGAGACTCGTTTTATTGCTGTTGCCTGGAACCCAGCCAGTGATAACTCTGAAGTGTGTCTGTACCCATGTAGGACAAATAAACCAACACCCAGTGTTGGAACTACTCGCCCCATGAGGCTGTATACTTTTAATAAATTAGACACTCAGTTCTTTAGTTGCATTGGCCACATTACAAGTGCTCAGTCCATGGGTAGCTCTATCGGACCACCCTGCGTGAATCCAAGGTTTTTAACCCAGGGCTTGTTGATCGGAACGTATTGCCTCATTTGTAATTTCCGAGGCCGCTGAGCAGAAGAGGGTTCCCCTGGGTGAAGCCAGCGTGCCTGGCACCCCTGACTCGGGGACACCTTCTCTCTGGGGCAGATGCCCATGGAACGTGCTGATTTTTTTCAGGGTCCGCGTGATCGGCAGCTCCACCCTGGCCCTTTGCCACCTGGCTTCGGGGGCTGCGGATGCCTATTACCAGTTTGGCCTACACTGCTGGGACCTGGCAGCCGCCACCGTTATCATCAGAGAAGCGGGAGGCACCGTGATGGACACGTCAGGTGAGCCCTTGTGGAGCCCCTCCAGGCCACGCGAGGTGGGGGCCTCAAGGGTGATGTTTTCTGGGGTTCCCTGCCAGATCTGATTCTCTCCCCTTCCCCAGGGTCTCCACCAGAGACCAAGCATGGGAGTTACAAAAGCAGCGGGCCGGGCCCAGTCCTAGACTTCTGTCTTCTTTTCTGTCCCTCTAGACATAAAAAAAAAAAAAAAAAAAAAAAAAACACCCCGGGATGAGAAGGTGTTTTCTGGATAGTAATATTATCCCTTTACACTCGCCTAAGGTTAGCGGTTGTCAAAAGACTTTCACCTACCTCCAGACCGCCCGAGAGTCCAGCAGATGGGCAGAGCGGTGGTGCCCTGTTCCCCAGGTTTATGAGCAAAGGCAGCGTGAGGTGGAGAAGCCAGGTCCTGCCCCCGACCACGTGGCTCGGAGCTGAATCAGCCCGGTAGAAAGCAGGAGGGGCCCGCTGGGCTGGGGAGGGGGGTGCTCAGAAAGGGGGGGCCCCTTCTGCCCCCTTCAGGTGACATGCATCCAGGTGGTAAAACTCACGTGGGCATCAGGACCCACAGGTGCCCGTTCTCACTGCGAGTCCACTCTGCTTCGGGCAGACCTGGATCGAGTGTTTACCAACCACAAATCAAAGACGGGGAGGATCCTGTCTCAGTCCCTTCTCTCCCGCTCCGGAGCCTGTTAGCAGAAACCCGGGGGCTCCCTTGGAACGGCTGCCTACGCGCAGTGACCTCGGAGTAGAAAACATCCTCCGAATGATTCATAACCAGACCTAACAAGTCAAGTTAGTAGATTATCATTAATTGATCCAAGAAATTGATCAACGGAACAAGTTACCCCAGGGATAACAGCGCAATCCTATTTTAGAGTCCATATCAACAATAGGGTTTACGACCTCGATGTTGGATCAGGACATCCAAATGGCGCAATGCTATAATGCTATAATGCTAAATGCACAGCTATTATTGGTTCGTTTGTTCAACGATTGAAGTCCTACGTGATCATTTTTACTTCAATTTTTTTCCCCTTTCTCCCACTGAAAGTCCTCGGTTGAGCTGCCAGAAAGGTTCTAAATGAAGGGATGTCACCCGCACATGATGGCAGGACCAGGCAAGCCAGTGTCACATTAAAAAGAGGGAGGTGCAGGTTTCCACTGCCCAAGTCCAGTCAGGTTGCTTCGTGCAAGTAAGCCCCAGCGCTGCCGGTGTTCCTGTTCCCCTCTGCCCCTCCCCAGCCAGGGACATGCAGGCTCCATCCTCTACCCCCACTCCCCTCCCAGGGACATGCAGGCTCCATCCTCTACCCCCACTCCCCCCCCAGGGACATGCAGGCTCCATCCTCTACCCCTGCTCCCCCCCACCAGGAACATGCAGGCTCCATCCTCTACCCCCACTCTCCTCCCAGGGACATGCAGGCTCCATCCTCTACCCCTACTCCCCCCCAGGGACATGCAGGCTCCATCCTCTACCCCCACTCCCCCCCAACCAGGGACATGCAGGCTCCATCCTCTACCCCCACTCCCCCCCAGGGACATGCAGGCTCCATCCTCTACCCCCACTCCCCCCCTCCCCCAGGGACATGCAGGCTCCATCCTCTACCCCCACTCCCCCCCTCCCCCAGGGACATGCAGGCTCCATCCTCTACCCCCACTCCCCTCCCAGGGACATGCAGGCTCCATCCTCTACCCCCACTCCCCCCCCCCAGGGACATGCAGGCTCCATCCTCTACCCCCACTCCCCCCCCAGGGACATGCAGGCTCCATCCTCTACCCCCACTCCCCCCCCAGGGACATGCAGGCTCCATCCTCTACCCCCACTTTCCTCCCAGGGACATGCAGGCTCCATCCTCTACCCCTACTCCCCCCCCAGGGACATGCAGGCTCCATCCTCTACCCCCACTCCCCCCCCAGGGACATGCAGGCTCCATCCTCTACCCCCACTCCCCCCCCAGGGACATGCAGGCTCCATCCTCTACCCCCACTCTCCCCCCAGGGACATGCAGGCTCCATCCTCTACCCCCACTCCCCCCCCAGGGACATGCAGGCTCCATCCTCTACCCCCACTCCCCCCCCAGGGACATGCAGGCTCCATCCTCTACCCCCACTCTCCCCCCAGGGACATGCAGGCTCCATCCTCTACCCCCACTCCCCCCCCAGGGACATGCAGGCTCCATCCTCTACCCCCACTCCCCCCCCCAGGGACATGCAGGCTCCATCCTCTACCCCCACTCTCCCCCCAGGGACATGCAGGCTCCATCCTCTACCCCCACTCCCCTCCCAGGGACATGCAGGTTCCATCCTCTACCCCCACTCCCCCCCAACCAGGGACATGCAGGCTCCATCCTCTACCCCCACTCCCCTCCCAGGGACATGCAGGTTCCATCCTCTACCCCCACTCCCCCCCAACCAGGGACATGCAGGCTCCATCCTCTACCCCCACTCCCCCCCAACCAGGGACATGCAGGCTCCATCCTCTACCCCCACTCCCCCCCAACCAGGGACATGCAGGCTCCATCCTCTACCCCCACTCCCCTCCCAGGGACATGCAGGTTCCATCCTCTACCCCCACTCCCCCCCAACCAGGGACATGCAGGCTCCATCCTCTACCCCCACTCCCCCCCAACCAGGGACATGCAGGTTCCATCCTCTACCCCCACTCCCCCCCAACCAGGGACATGCAGGCTCCATCCTCTACCCCCACTCTCCTCCCAGGGACATGCAGGCTCCATCCTCTACCCCCACTCCCCCCCAACCAGGGACATGCAGGCTCCATCCTCTACCCCCACTCCCCCCCAGGGACATGCAGGCTCCATCCTCTACCCCCACGCCCCCCCCAGGGACATGCAGGCTCCATCCTCTACCCCCACTCCCCCCCAGGGACATGCAGGCTCCATCCTCTACCCCCACTCCCCCCCCACCAGGGACATGCAGGCTCCATCCTCTACCCCCACTCCCCCCCCACCAGGGACATGCAGGCTCCATCCTCTACCCCCACTCCCCCCCAACCAGGGACATGCAGGCTCCATCCTCTACCCCCACTCTCCTCCCAGGGACATGCAGGCTCCATCCTCTACCCCCACTCCCCCCCAACCAGGGACATGCAGGCTCCATCCTCTACCCCCACTCCCCCCCAGGGACATGCAGGCTCCATCCTCTACCCCCACTCCCCCCCCAGGGACATGCAGGCTCCATCCTCTACCCCCACTCCCCCCCAGGGACATGCAGGCTCCATCCTCTACCCCCACTCCCCCCCCCACCAGGGACATGCAGGCTCCATCCTCTACCCCCACTTTCCTCCCAGGGACATGCAGGCTCCATCCTCTACCCCCACTCCCCCCCAACCAGGGGCATGCAGGCTCCATCCTCTACCCCCACTCCCCCCCAGGGACATGCAGGCTCCATCCTCTACCCCCACTCCCCCCCCACCAGGGACATGCAGGCTCCATCCTCTACCCCCACTCCCCCCCAACCAGGGACATGCAGGCTCCATCCTCTACCCCCACTCCCCCCCCACCAGGGACATGCAGGCTCCATCCTCTACCCCCACTCCCCCCCAACCAGGGACATGCAGGCTCCATCCTCTACCCCCACTCCCCCCCAGGGACATGCAGGCTCCATCCTCTACCCCCACTCCCCCCCCAGGGACATGCAGGCTCCATCCTCTACCCCCACTCCCCCCCAGGGACATGCAGGCTCCATCCTCTACCCCCACTCCCCCCCAACCAGGGACATGCAGGCTCCATCCTCTACCCCCACTCCCCCCCCACCAGGGACATGCAGGCTCCATCCTCTACCCCCACTCCCCCCCCACCAGGGACATGCAGGCTCCATCCTCTACCCCCACTCCCCCCCAACCAGGGACATGCAGGCTCCATCCTCTACCCCCACTCCCCCCCAGGGACATGCAGGCTCCATCCTCTACCCCCACTCCCCCCCCAGGGACATGCAGGCTCCATCCTCTACCCCCACTCCCCCCCAGGGACATGCAGGCTCCATCCTCTACCCCCACTCCCCCCCAACCAGGGACATGCAGGCTCCATCCTCTACCCCCACTCCCCCCCCACCAGGGACATGCAGGCTCCATCCTCTACCCCCACTCCCCCCCCCCCAGGGACATGCAGGCTCCATCCTCTACCCCCACTCCCCCCCCAGGGACATGCAGGCTCCATCCTCTACCCCCACTCCCCCCCCCACCAGGGACATGCAGGCTCCATCCTCTACCCCCACTTTCCTCCCAGGGACATGCAGGCTCCATCCTCTACCCCCACTCCCCCCCAACCAGGGGCATGCAGGCTCCATCCTCTACCCCCACTCCCCCCCAGGGACATGCAGGCTCCATCCTCTACCCCCACTCCCCCCCCACCAGGGACATGCAGGCTCCATCCTCTACCCCCACTCCCCCCCAACCAGGGACATGCAGGCTCCATCCTCTACCCCCACTCCCCCCCCACCAGGGACATGCAGGCTCCATCCTCTACCCCCACTCCCCCCCAACCAGGGACATGCAGGCTCCATCCTCTACCCCCACTCCCCCCCAGGGACATGCAGGCTCCATCCTCTACCCCCACTCCCCCCCCAGGGACATGCAGGCTCCATCCTCTACCCCCACTCCCCCCCAGGGACATGCAGGCTCCATCCTCTACCCCCACTCCCCCCAACCAGGGACATGCAGGCTCCATCCTCTACCCCCACTCCCCCCCCACCAGGGACATGCAGGCTCCATCCTCTACCCCCACTCCCCCCCCAGGGACATGCAGGCTCCATCTTCTACCCCCACTCCCCCCCCAGGGACATGCAGGCTCCATCCTCTACCCCCACTCCCCCCCACCAGGGACATGCAGGCTCCATCCTCTACCCCCACTCCCCCCCCAGGGACATGCAGGCTCTATTCGCTATCACCCCCCCACCTCCCAAGGGACATGCCATCTCTCTCCCCACCCACCCACCCCCCGACTCCTCCAGTGTGCCCCACAGAGCAGCAGCTCACCATCCCTGGGAACCCGTCAGATGGGCAGATCCAGCCCCGCCCCCCTGCCCCCAACCTGTTGAATCAGAGAACCTTCATCTTCACTCAACCTCTGGACCCCACTGGCTGTCGGGGTCCCTGGGACTGGGGCATGGCTGGACGCGCTTTACTTTCCTGGGCGCGTGTGCACGTGGAAGTGCGCCCGCCTGCACGGTGACCCTTCGGCCCTCTCGTCCCCAGGCGGGCCTCTGGACCTCATGTCCCGCAGAGTGGTGGCGGCCGGCACCCGGGAAATGGCGACGCTCATAGCTGAGGCCTTACAGACTATTAACTGCGGGCGGGATGATGAGAAGTGAGGCGGAGTGAGCCACGCAAAAAGCGACGCCGGCCTGGCGATGAGCAGCCTCTCTGCAAATTCCAAAGTTCAAGATGGATTCCTTGGGATGCTTGTAAGGGTTTGCACTCACTGTCAAATGTTGCACACACTCCTCGGTGGCTGTCCTCCTAAGTCCCCGTGTCTCTCCCCTGGAGGTGGTGGTGCCTGGCCTTCCTCTGTGATCTCACATAGCCTTCTTCAGGTTGGTACCAGTCCTTCTGTCAGAGCCAAAACCCAAATCTCATATGACATATATGCCGATGGTCCAATGCAACCAACCAACCTCCCTCCTTTCTCCGTCCCCCCTCCCCGGAAGGCAAATCTCAGGTAATAAGACTTTACAAGATTTTAATACTGCTGATAAAGTGGATTCGTTCTCAGGCCCTTCACCCATGGTACGTCAAAATGCAATAAATCAAAATAACACACCCTGTCGCTGTTTCCTGCCCAAACAACAGGCAAATCCCCAGCTATGGGGAGACCCAGGCTCTGTAGGAAGTTTGCGTGTTAAAACTCAAAGCTGGGGCGGTGCAAGGGTGGCTCAGTGGCAGAGTTCTCGCCTGCCATGCTGGAGACCTGGGTTCAATTCCTGGTGCCAGCCCATTCAAAAAAATAAATAAATAATTTTAAAATAAATAAAAACCCAAAGCTAGCCTGCCATGCCAGAGACCCAGGTTTGATTCCCAGTGCCTGACCATGCAGAAAAAAAAAACCCAAACTGACAGTGTTCCTGGTTTATCAGCTGCTTTGATAAGTAGCAATATTTAAATACAAAATATTTACAGAAAAATGCAAAGTGCAAAGACAAGTGTCTGAAATGCTGTTGTTTGGTGATCAGTTCAGGAGAAGAAATTATAAAATATCCTCTGGGCCTTTAGTTGTGTCTTTAGGAGGCAGAGTTTTGTAGAAGAATAATTCTATGGCTAGCCAGGTATCTTTCCTGAAGTTTGATTCAGAAAGGAAAGTAATCTTGAGACAGAGGAAAACTTCCTACATGCCCTTAACTTTTTCTCGTATTCCTAATTTTTCACGCCTAATTTAATACTGACAGCAACAATACAGAGTATTTGAAAGTTTCCCTGGCGCCTGCTGTCTCTGGCTCCTACACTGAAACCTCAGGGTCAGCCCTTCCCATACCCCCAGTCCCTTTCCCCAAACTGTGCCCCTGAGCATCTCCATTGCCTGTGAGCCTCTCTCCCAGCCTCCTGGCCTCCACCTGGCTGTTCTTGTCCACAGGTAACTCACCTGAGCCATCTGCTTCCTAAAGAGGATGCACAGAGGAGCTGGCTCCCTGCCAATGGCAGAATTCAGGAGGGAGTTCCATAGAGGATTAGGCTCTTTGTGGGTAAATTACCCAAATACCTTGCCTCTATTTCCCCTTTAGGTTACTGTTTTTATGCATTTGCTATTTCATTAAAGGAATTCCTTTTCTGAGCTGAAATGGTTGGGGCAGGGGAGCAGGGGAACCTGACAAGCATGGAGTTCAAGGGCCTGATGTGTGGAAACTCTGGTCCCCCTGGGACTTAGGGCTCTTCCTCTAACAAACCTTGGTGCTCACCATACAAACCTGCCTCCGGCTCTGATCACCTGCTGTGGAACGTTCAGGCTCCACAGCTGCGTCCCCAGGTTTCAGGTCCTCCCACGCCCTGACCTCAGGTGTCCTCTGCACCACCCTGACCACATCCCGTCTCTTATTGGCAACCCACCCCCCACCCCCCATGGAAGCAAACCATGTCTTTAAGGCCACCTGTCCTGCTTTACTTTTCAAATCATTAGAATGTCCTATCTAAGTGGAGCCAAAGCATGCCCTCTTATAACCTGCATCTCTGTTCTGATTTTAACCTTTAGGTCCCAGGGTAACTAAGCAAGGCATCTTCTGGGTGAAGCACTTGAAGACGATAATGTCTCATCCTTTTCCTTTTCCCCAAATCCTGTAGCCCTGCCTCCCCACTGAGTCCCTGGGGTTGATCCCTTCTCTGCTCTAAATCCCAGGTGTCTCCTCTATTCTCCAGGTTTGGTCTCATCCTGGAGACCACAGGTCACTGGGTGGAGAAAGCAGTGACTGCCCTCGTTTAGACAACAGTCCGAGCTTCTGTCCGCCCTTTGCATCTCACCCTGAGGGGGTTCCCAGGCTGGCCAAAGCCCCTGACCTTCATGTTGTGGGTATGTGTGCCTCCCTGTGCTGTGGGTTTGTAGAGCCATCACATCGTGGGGAGAAAATGTTGGCTAGGATTGGTACAAGCACTGAGCCTTCAGCGCCTCTCTAAGCTCTCTCTTGGGGTCCCGGGACCCCATCCCCCACCCCCTGGGAATGGCCCTTCAAACCATTTTGAGTGGCATCTGACGGTAGCTTCAGCCAGCCCACGCTTCTCCACGTGGATCACATAAGATCCACCAGATGTCGTGCTGAAATCTCGGGTCTGCAGCACTGCACGGTCCAAGGTGATCGCCAGGAGCCCACGTGCTCTTTAGGTATCCAGCTCAGCCCCTCGGCTGCGCCTGCCGCATCTCCCATGCTTGGTGCCCACCTGTGACCTGTGCTCCAGGCTGGACAGAGCTGGTTGAGGATAGCTCCGTGTTCTCGGCAAGTGCCATCAGATAGCACTGCGCTGAGCATCCGCTGTCAGCAATCCAGTCTAAAATCTTTAAGTCTGGCACTACAACTGCTATTTTATGGAATGTATTGTCCTCCTGTTTTTTGAAAACCGGAACTATATTTGTCATTCTCCTGAGGTCTCACCTGCAGGGTGGCTGCTGGGCCCGCACTTGTGATGTGACTTGGGAAAGTGGAGCCGGACCTCAGGGACCCACCGAGACCAGAGTAGAGCCAGAGTGAGGAGAATTACAAGCCATGTTATCCCACAGGTGAAATCATAATAGAATCATAGCGTGGATTATCAAGAGGGACCCTCTCCTAAAGGGAAAGAGGCAGAGACCAGTTTTGCCTTAATTATGATGGGGGCAGGGGGAGAAGGAGAGGCCTTGTGCACGGCTAGTGGTCTGTTAGCCCAAGGGGTTTTCTAGAAGTGGCTGCAGGGTCTCTCTCTTCTCCACTGGCGGCACCTCCTGCTGCTTCACACGGCCTGGAGGCAGCCAAAGGCACCGTCCAAAGAGCTTGGCCTTCCAAGCTCAGCTGCTCCCTCACTGGCCTCAGACTCAACCCTGGAGAATGCAGAGGACATCCCCACTGTAGCGTTGCCAAGGAAGGAACCAGCTGAATGCCTCATGCATAATTGACGCCCATTAGCTCGTCCTCACTAACATCCACAACCTTTGGCCCTGGAGTCCTCTGATGGATTTGGCAACCAGGATCACTTGAGTGCCAACCTACAGTGCCGCCTCCATGTTTCGTACAAATCCAGGAGAGCTTGGAACAGACACCCGGCAAATGCTTATTGGATAGATGAGTGACTCTGCCGCCTTCTTGGCTAATTTGACCAGCCAGAGGGTTGCACATCATTTATTTTTTCTGAATTCTCCTTATATTAATATTGTACGTTGGAAACTTGACTAGATTAGCTTGATGGAGATGTGCCACACACGTTGTGGTTGTGACATTTGATTAGATGGAGATGAGGCTCTGCCCATCCCAGGTGGGTCTTGATTAGTTTACTGGAATCCTTTAAAAGAGGAAGCATTTTCAGGAGAATTAGAAACAACAGAAGCCTCAGAGCCTACAGAGACTCCACACAGAGCTTGGAGAACAGATGCCAATACTTGGAGAACAGAGACACAGATGTCTGGAGATGCTTAGAGCCCAGCAGAGGTTTCCACGAGATATTAAGCAAGCCAAGACCTGGAGAGAACCAAGGAAAGTCAAGAGATGAAAGTCAGCCCTGGAGAAGCAAAGTAAGGAACCCCCACAGGAACAGAGGCTGAAAGCAACGGAGCCCAGGAGCAAGGGACCAGCAGACGCCAGCTGACAAAGGTGTCCTAGACCCCTCGGCTTTTCTTGAATGAAGGTAGCCTCTTGTTGCTGCCTTAATTTGGACGCTTGCATTTCCTTAGAACTGTAAACTTGTAACTTACTAAGTTTCCTTTATGAAAGTTGTTCCATTTCTGGTGTATCACATTCTGGCAACTTCTAAACTAACACAGTGGCTTAGGCTTTCCAAGGAGCCTGGAAATGTTCTTTCTGAGTGCACACCTTACCTTAGGGGAGCAGCTGTATGCATTGCCTTTGACAGAGCCTCAGGGGTCACAGGCCAGGGAAAACACCACCCTTACACTCAGGAGTTTTGAGATTTTGTTCAAGAATGTGAAAATTACCAGGACATCTACAGCTGGCATTTTATTCATCCTTCCAACAAAATCGTTGTGCATGTGTATAGGTGTGTGGGTATGTGTGTGTATATGTGTATGTGTGTATTGTACATAGATATACTCCATGTTCAAATTCATTTGGAGCAACCAAAATATGTAAGCAACTTGGCTAGGGTTTTCTGAATGAGGTGAGATGAAACAGATTTGGGAAAAGGTTATTGACATAGCGTGATATAAATGAAGAACAGTTATTCCCACTGTGAGGAGTGAGGCGTATGGAGAGAGCACAGGAAGATTTGGGGGTTCAGACTGAAAGAATAACTGGCCTAGAGGAAACCCCCATATTCATGCTTTTACTTAATCAAATGAAACACTTTACAAATACAGTTCTCTAACTTGTACAATTTCGTGACCTTTGTATTGGTTTGTTAAAGCTGCCAGAATGCAATATACCAGAAATGGAATGGCTTTTAAAAAGGGAATTTATTAAGTTGCAAGTTTACAGTTCTAAGGCCAGAAAAATGTCCAAACTAAGGCATCCAGAGAAAGATACCTTGACTCAAGAAAGGCCGATGAGTCCGGAACACATCTGTCAGCTAGGGAGGTACATGGCTGCATCTGCTGGTCCTTTGGCCTCTGGTTTCAAACAGCTTCCCTGGGGGAGTTTATTTTCTGCATCTCCAAACATCTGGGTCTCTTGTTGGCTCTGAAGCAACTATTCTCCAGGCATCTGCATCTGAGATTTCTCCAAAATGTTTCCCCTTTTAAAGGCCTCCAGTAAACGAATCGAGACCCACCTTGAATGGGTGGAGTCACGTCTCCATCTAATCAAAAGTCACACCCACAGCTGGGTGGATCAGTCTCCATGGAAACAATCCAGCCAAAGGTTTCCACCCTAAATAGTAGGTTTGGCTCCACAAGATTGGATCCAGATTAAAACATGGCTTTTCTGGGGTACATAATAGTTTCAAACCAGCACAAGTTTTAACTGAGTTTTTCATAGGAAAAGATTATGGTCACTTTTTAAGAATGGTTTTTTGGTGATTCCCTCAAAGCTCTCACCTGAGACCCTTACCTGCCTTTCTCATGGTGACAGTTTGCCCTGGACCTGGTGAGGGTCTTGGAAGTGACATGCCGAATCGGGGAGAGCTTTGGGGGCCCTGAAAGGGTGGGTTTTTTTTTTCATTGGCTTAGTAGGGAATCTGGAAAAAGGCTTAAACTGCAGCAGGCTTTAGGGATGTGAGGAGACTGACGCTTTATACCCGAAGGAAAAAAATAAACATTGTAATAGGTTTT
This sequence comes from Tamandua tetradactyla, assembly GCF_023851605.1. Lineage (NCBI taxonomy): Eukaryota > Metazoa > Chordata > Mammalia > Pilosa > Myrmecophagidae > Tamandua > Tamandua tetradactyla. The sequence continues at coordinate 75,907,946 of NC_135344.1, forward strand.
GTGCTCCAGAAGTCCCTGTTCAAGTGTCCTTGTAAAGGCCGTGCCTGTAATAAATACATGGAAGGCAACAGCTAATAAAAGTAAACCTGCCCTCGCGATTCCCCGAGCTTTCTGGAACGTTCTGTTGTGTGAAGGTTTAGAGAAGCTGCTGGTGCTCAGACTGGTGGTTTATAACCCGTGCACAGTTTGGACAGTGCTGGAAGGGTTCGTCTGGTGCTCTGACAGCGATAACTTTTTAAATACCTCTACGTAGGTGATATTTAGCCATGACGCATCCTGCCCTGAGAGAACGTACGTGTCAGGGTGAAGATACCACTTAAACAAAGCCTAAGGGAGCCTTGAAATCCACATGTACTGGAAGGAAAAGGAGAAACTTAAAAGTCAAACAAAACCAAAATATTATGAGAATGTCTGTCATTTTGGACATGAATGTCTCTTAGGCATACATTTGGGACTTTAAAAGACATTGATGTGGATTAGTGAGCATGATTCTTTAATGCTTAAAGTCAGTTCAGAGGAAGATGTGAAGGAGACAGGGTGGGGACTTCCGGTTCTGAATTCGAGTCCTGGCTCTAAACGAATTAGCTGGGTGATCTCAGGAAACTGGAGCCCCAAATGGCCGCTGTAAAATGTGCATGTTCAAGATCTCCAGGCCTCTCCCCAGACTCCGTCACTTCAGCCTGGGAACTAACGCATAAACCCTACACCCTGCAGAAGTGACTGGCGGGGGGGAAGGAAGATGTGGGCATGTTTTCCAGCTGTGAAATCAGTAAGTAAATTCTGTCTTTAATTAGTTCTGGGTTATTGTAAATTTCCACAGGCTCACTCTAGGGTGAGAACTGGGCCTTACCATGTCTGAAATACTGTTGTCTTTGGAGACATAGAGGCTGCCCCTGCCCAGCTGCCCTGGTGAAAAGCAAGAGCCCAGAGCCCCCTGCCCTGGGGCTCCAGGCCTTTCCAGAAGCCCAGTTCCAGGAACCCTTGAGCAGACTGGTTGTCCTTTCAGCCTGGAAACAGATTTGAGTGGTCGTTTTATTGCCTTGTCCACAATAATTTTGTATAGCAAGACATTTCAATAAATGGTTCAGATTTTTTAGATAAGAGTTTTAATTGCCTGCTACAGTTTGACCAGATTGCTTATTACCCTTTCAGGCTTAGATTTATGCTTTTATTTTCTTGCACAGAATGTACTCAAACAGCTCTTCTGAATATCCAAGCAGATACATAAGACATTCTTTAAATTCTCTAACATGTATTTTTAGGTGTTATGCTCAGTGATCATGTAATGTGTTTTTCATTCTCAAACGTTTTATGGAGATTCTCTTCAAAGAAACAACAACCCCTGTGTTCTAGTTTGCTAGCTGCTGGAATGCAATGTACCAGATACGGAATGGCTTTTAAAAAAAGGAATTTAATAAGTTGCTAGTTTACATTTTTAAGGATGAGAAAATGTCCCAATTAAAACAAGTCTATAGAAATGTCCAATCTAAGGCAACCAGGGAAAGATACCTTGGTTCAAGAAGGCCGATGAAGTTCAGGGTTTCTCTCTCATCTGGAAGGGCGCATGGTGAACACGGCATCATCTGCTAGCTTCTTCTCCTGACTTCCTGTTTCATGAAGCTCCCTGGGAGGCGTTTTCCTTCTTCATCTCCAAAGGATGGTAGATCCTGCTTCTTGTGGCTACATCGTTCTGCTCTGCTGTCTTTGAATCTCCTTCATTCTCCAAAATGTTTCCTCTTTTATAGGACTTCAGAAACTCATCAAGACCCACCCAAATGGGTGGAGACATGTTATCACCTAATTCAGTTTAACAACCACTCTTGATTAAATCACATCTCCAGGGAGATGATCTGATCACAGTTTCAAACATACAGTATTGAATAGGGATTATTATGGCTTTAAAAAATGGGATTTAGATTAAAACATGGCTTTTCTAGGGGACATACATCCTGTTAAACCAGCTCACCCTGGGAAAAGCCTCTTGGGGGTCCTACGGAAAGCAGACCATGGAGAACCCGATGTAAATACAGTGACCTGCGGGCTTCCGCGAGCACTCTCTCCCCTTCACACAGGTTTGGGTTTATCTCGTCGCTCAGTAGCTGGCTTTGGTGTGCTCTGGGCGTGAGCATAATCTCCAGGCCCTGGAATAAGGGAACCAAGAGAGAGAAACCGGAGGGCGGGAGGCACTGAGCCCCGAGGCGGGTCCTGCTGGCTGGGTCCCAGGTGACTGGGCACCCACCTCAGCTCCACTAGCAGGGTCTCCCCAGCCCAGAGCCCCCCAGAAAGGAGACGGCTGCTCGCTTTTGTGATTTTCCCAGTCACCGTAACTGTTCTCATCGCATCCTTCAACCTCATCACCACATGTTCACCTCATCCTTGGTGACTGCATTCATTGCACACTCCTCTCATAGGCTTCCACATGCCTTACTTTCACCTATTTTTCCCCTTGGTTTAACCAGTTTTAACCCAAGCACATTGTGGATGAATGTTGTCAAAATGTTTTCGTGCCTCTTAGGGCTTTATCTGAAATTCTACAAAGATTCCAGGCACTAGGGTAACTTTCCAGAAACCTGCAACCTCCTGATGGGTCCCTGGTCCAGATAAGTCCAGAATCCTAGACCAGCCTCTCCAGAACATCAGCTAGTTCCATCTCCCTACCCCATATTATCAACAGCCCCTTCCAACATGAAAAACTTAGAATGGGCATAGCCCAAATACCCCTAGAGAGTGGGAGAAAGATCCAAGGAGAAGGAGTTCATAACTGAGAAGATAGGATTTAACAAATGAGTATGACTGACAAATCATTATTTTGACATGTCTTTTAGTTTCCAGTGTCTCACAGCAGCTAGAAGGAAAAACCTGAAATTGTGGAACTGTAACCCATACCAAACTCTGAAATCTGTTCTATAACTAATACTTGCAGTGTGCTTTGAAATTTATTGCTTTTTTGTATATATGTTATATTTCACACTTTAAAAAAAATGTTTTGCTGCCCTTATAATCTAACCCCTAATAAAATGTAAGGTATCTGCCCGCACTATCCAAAGAGACCCGAATTCAGGAAACTTGGGTTCTGGTCACCTCACAATAGCCAGGTCACTATAGAAATCAAGTAACTTCTGACTCTCGGTCTTGGTGACAATGAGGAACCTGCCCTGCCCACCTCCCAGGCTGTTAGGAGGATATTGTGGGGCCACGTTATGTGAAAGTGGCAAGTGCTATGAAATAGCAGGTGATTTTTTTAAATGTAATTAAATATTATCCAAGGGCACAAAAGATTGTGTTCTCTTTCTAACCAAGTGAGTGGCCCAGCTGTTGGAGAAACTAGAAATAGAGTGGCCCGCAGCTTAGACCAGCTGTGCTGCCCTAGAATGGTTATTTACGGTCAGTTCTGTCATTACTCTGCACCCAAGAATTCAGGCACAGCCTCAGAAAACACCTTCCGGAGCTTTCTTCAATGTAACCACATCAAAGCAGGCAACATGCTTTGCTGTTGCTGCTTTTTTCCAGGAAGCTGAGGTATAAATAGAAGCAATTTTTAAAAGCATGAGCAGAGAACTAAATCAATGGCTTCAAAGCTCAGATAGTTTTTAGAAGCTCCGAGCCATCCAGGCCAATGAGAGGGAGCGCCCAGGGCAGGGCTGGGGCAGGGGCTGCGGGCAGGGGCGCCTCCCACCAGCCAGGGACCCTGAACTGTGTCCAGAACCTCCCTGGGCCTCTGTGAAGTGGGAGGTGGGCAGGGCAGATGTGCTGCTCTGTGCTCCTCCCAGGACCACAAAGAGGAAGTGAGAGGACGTGCATGCGCACGTTTGCCTCAGACTGACCGGGCGGAAGGGGCCAGGAGAGGATGAAAAGTACAGGTTCCTCGCGTCCCCCAACCACCCGCCGGTGGTTCTGACCCCAGCCCTGAGAATGGCTTCTCCTTCTCACTGGTGGCAGGTCCAGGGTGGAGTGAAACCAGATCATCTTGGAAAGGTCCCCTGTGGAGGGACAGTAGGAGACGAAACTCTGAATGTCCGTGTTTTGGTAGATGTCATGCAAGTGCCCGGGCCAGGTAGACCAGAAACCCAGGCAAGTCACACCATTTCCTGTTCCAGCCTGGACCCATCCTGCAAGCAGCGCTCAGCCCCCGTGCACACGGCGCCCCACACGCACCCTGCACCCACATGCCACACTCACACCGGATGCATGCCCGTACCCCACCCACGCGCGCACGCACACACACACACACACACACCAGCTGCAACCCCACAATTCATCTCAAACAAAAGCTGAGTGGAAGAAGGAAGGGTGACAGGAAATGAGAGATTGGACACAGTGGAGGAAAGGAGGGGAAGACTATTGCAAGCCACCCAAATGGCAGCGTTTCGGATCCAGGAACGCGGGTTGTGACAGTCCATGGGAGCAGGTGGGTGCCGCACCCCAGGATAAACTGGACTGGAGAATGCCGAAAGAGCCCGGGCTTGACGTTCAAGGGAAGGAGGAATCCAGTGGGCAAGGAAGGGGTGAACCAGGAGGGAAATGACTTTGGCTGCGGGGGAATGGGAGGGATTTTAGGTGTGACTCAGGACTTGCATGCTTCCTCGGATAGGTCATTAACTCAGGCTCCTGGAATGCAGGGATGGGTTTGTGCCTGTTCACCCATCTCATCTTAGCATCAACATCCAGGAAAGGACAGACCCTGCCCTCAAGGGATCCACTCGACTACAGCCCCCAGCCCTTTGCCCCATGCCAGCACGTCGTGGGTTATCGGAGTGGGGGCGAGGGGAGGGCTAAGAGCTGAGGCTAGCCCAGGACACCAGGAAACCCCAAACCCCCAGGAGGCATAAACCCCAAGAAGTGCCAGGCCAGGCTTCCCGGAGGCAGCAATGAGGAATCCGCATTTGCAAAGGCAGGCGGGGTTGGGACAAGTGTCGGGAGCAGGCGTTCCAGGTGTGACAGCAGCTCCAAGGGGTCCTGTCTGCAAGGGGTTCACTCCCTCCCACAGGGGTGCGATTAAGAGTTCCCGGGGTACATAACTCAGCCTAGGACCTGGTCTTGTGGCCAGAGACACGGGCACGTGGACAATGGCCTGTGATGGTCCCTACAGCACCACGAGCCGCTCTGAAGCCCTGGGTGGCCCTGCATTGAGGTCACACTGACCCTGGCAGACCAAAGCTCCGATGGCACGTGTTCCCCAGGACCAGCCAGCACCCCACTGGCCTGCACACCTGGGGCCTGGGGTCTGGGGCATTTTGGGGGTGAAAGCAAGGAGCTGACTGCTGGAGAGGGCGGGGGCTGCCCAGATGTGCAGGTTCTGGTCCCCCTGAACCAGGAGGAAAGATCACGTGTGTGTCAGTCCCAAAGGCTGGTTAGGGTTCCGATGGGTGAGCGAGTGCTCCGCGGAGATAGCACTCTTTATTCTCTAACAAAGAAAAAGAAGGAATTGAAATCCAGAAAAAAGAGAAGCACATATCACAGAGTCATTGGGAAAAGCGTGTGGTGAACCCGGGATCAGTGGGCAGGCAGGTACGGATGGAAGGTGGGGACAGGGAAGAGTGGCCGGCAGTGAGGTCAAGGAAACTGTGATAAGGAGAGTCGCCAGAGTTTGGTGAATGCCAACTCTCTGCTAGGTACCAAGATCAGAAGAAGCTCACTGTGATGGTATGAATATTTCCTCCTTGCTTTGTTATGAGTATGGTTGTGTTTGTACATAAAGCGAAGATCTTGTCTCCTTCTCATCATATGAGATGAGTTGCATTGTTCATGTTATAGTATTTAAGTTCCAGGATATCAAGTTGAAGAGTGAATGTCGCCTAAGGACTTACACCCTATTCTGGAGAGTTTTAGTACATTTTTGGTTGTATGAAGGGCAACTGGGTATTGTTAGGTGAAACACGTCTGTTGCTGGGTTCTATTTAGAAATTAAGCATGTGTCCAGGTGATGTGTGGCGCTACCAAGTTGGCAAGGGTGGACTGTGTGGTTAGGTTCTCATGTCACCTTGGCCAGGGGACAGCACACTTTCCCAGCTGCTACTGCGAGGATATTTCCTGGCTGGTTTGTTAATTCACCAGTTGATTGCAGCTGTGGCGGATTGCATCTACAATCAAGTAAAGGCCTGTTTCCCTTAAATGAGAGAATCCGGTCAGTCGGGTTTGATTCAATCAGTTGAAAACTTTTAAGGAAGAAGAGAGAATTTTCACTGCTTCTTCAGCCAGCAAGCCTCTCCTGTAGAGCTTGTCAAAACCCGTCATCGGAGTTGCCAGCTTTGCAGCCTGCCCTATGGATTGGGGACTCTCACATTCCCATGAATGCATGAGACACTTTTATAAATCTTATAATTACAGATATCTCCTGTTGGTTCTGTTTCTCTAGAGAACCCTAACACAGGGCATTAAAACCCATGCAAAAGGGCAGGCAACGGTGGGTCACTGGCAGAGATCTCGCCTGCCATGCTGGAGACCCAGATTGACCATTCCCGGAGCCTGCCCATGCTCCCGCCCCCTGAAAAAAAAGTCATACTAAAGACATGGTGACGTGTCCCAGGGACAACAAGGAGCCATCACAGATATCTGATCAGACTCCACTTTGTAGATGTTTGGAATGCACAGCAATGCATGACAAATTGAGTAAGATTATGCTAAAAAAAAAAAAGTATTTGGTGGCAGGATCCTCTATAGATATAAAAGAATGTGAAATAGACATCCTAGTAATGAGGTAGTCCGCACACAGGGCTTGTTTTTGAATTGATAAAAAATAAAGAGCAAAAATAGGGATACAGTCTAACGATCGGGAAGCATCTGACTACAGTTTCTCGTTGGCTGGGTGGGTTAATACCTGACTCCGATGGAAAGGGCAGAGGGGAGAGTCACGCCCCATCCCTATAGTAAGGGCTGGGGGCGGGGGGCATGCGTTTCCTCCCGCGTGGGCGCCGAACCTGCAGCCTCCCAGCCTATGGGCGTGTGCCTGGGGCTGGCTCACACCGCGCTCTCAAGCCTCCTTGGGAGCTGTTTGCTCAGCTCAGCTGAGGCCGTGCGTGTGCACAGACAGGAGCACAGAGCCCGCAGGACAGCTGCTCATCCCGATACCTGGGCCGCCCTTCCCTCTTCCCCAGAGCTTCACGGACCAGGCTCGCGTGCAAACCGGCACGTGTGAACAAACCCCAGGGCCTCGCCGCCTTCCCTGTTGACAGCGAGGGCTCTTCAGGCAGGGCCCAGAGTGAGGGGACACGTGCGAGGGGTGCCAGTTCGCCATCGCCGGGCTCCCGGGGCGCTGCGCCTCCGCCTCGGCCGCGACCCGGTGGCTGGCAGCGGATCACCCTCCTGTCCTCTGAGGGGCTTCCTGCCACCCCTCCCAGGCGGGGGGCAGTTGGGAGCCCCAGGAGCCCAAGGGGAGCAGAGGGGAGTGTGCTGTCTGTGTAAAGAAGCCACGGGGCACTGCAGCTGCCACCTGCGCCACCTGGCTTTTTTATTTATTTATTTTTAATACCATGCCTATTTGCTCTTACTGCTTGTCTCGTTTACAGAGCCTTATGGATTTATTTTATATTTTTACATTCTTTTTTATTGGGGCTTAATTTGCATCCAATAAATTTACATGGTTCTGATGGGTTCAAATGGGCTTTGAGTCCTAGAACAGGATATCCATTCCATCACCCTAGAACATGCCCTCATGCCCCTTCCCAGCCCATCACCCTCTGATTTCCACCTTTCCATATTACTTACAGTTGGGGTTGCAGTGACAAAAAAAGCAATTATAATTGGTAGACAGTTTATGAGTTTGAGCAATGCCTCCGCTCATGTAACCAGCACCTTATCTGTGGAAAGTTCCCTTCTGTTCCTTTCCAGTCTGTAACCGCCCGCAGCCCAAGGCAGCCACTGTTCTGACTGCTCAGATGATTTTATCTGTTCTTAAACTTCATGTAAATGGAATCATCAACTATATATGCCCCTGTCCGGCTTCTTTGGCTCATCACAGTGTTTCTGAGATGCGTTCAAGTTGCTGTGATGTCAGTCCCTCCTGACTGCAGGGCAGTATTCCGTTGTCTAACCCAAAACGTGTTTCTCCATTGTGTTAATGGACGTGAGGGTTGTTCCCAGTTTAAAGAAGGGTGCTATGAACATTCTTGTACAAGTCTTTTTGTGAATAAATCTTTCATTTCTTTTGGTAAAAATCCCTAAGGGTGGTAGGTAAATAAATTCTATTTAAAAAAAAAATGCCAAATAGTTCTCCAGAGTGGTTATACTATGTTGTACTCTTCCTAGTTTTTTTTTTAAGATTAAAATAAGATTTAAATATGGTAAAGTTCACTTTTTTTTTTTTTTATTACATGGGCAGGCACTGGGAATCGAACCCGGGTCCTCTGGCATGGCAGGCAAGGATTCTTGCCTGCTGAGCCACCGTGGCCCACCCAAAGTTCACTTTTTGACATACATTTCCGCACATGTTGACAATCCTTCTAAGGGATTTATCTGAGACATTAGAAGCAGTGCCTGAGAACTTTTTACAAGGCCTCATTTAATTCTCTCCTTCTAACTTATATAGGTAAAGAGAAACGTTCTATGATCATTTTTAAGTTCACACACAAGGGGAAACTTAAGCTTGTTTTTCTTATTTTGGCAATGTTTTATTAACCTAGCCATTGGATTCTATATACTAAACGAGCGTCAGAAATTGCAAATGTAATAGAAAAAAAGGAGAGGGTTTCAGGAAGATGACAGTAAATAGCATACATTTTTTAAATGGGCAAAGGACTTTAACAGATATTTTTCCAGAAAAGAAACACAAATGGCCAATAAACACATGAAACGATGCTCAACATTAACTAATAGAGAAATGCAGATTAAAACCACCAGGATAGATCACTTCAGACCCAAAAGGATGACTAGTATCTTTAAAATGGAAAATAACAAGTGTTGGTGAGGATGTGGAGAAATTAGAACTCTAGTGCACTGTTGTGTGAACATAAAATGGTGCAGCCACTACAGAAAGTGAAATGGCAGTTCTTCAAAAAGTTGAATATGCGACTATCATTCAACACAGCAACCTCATTTCTAGGTATACACCCAAAGACAGTGAAAACAGGGTCACAGATACTTGTACACCAATGTTTATAGCAGCATTATTCACAATAGCCAAAAGCTGGAAGCCACTGACGTGTCCATCAATAAATGAATGGATTAACGAAACTTGGTATGCACACATGGTAGACTATTATTTGACCATAAGAAAAACTGAACTTATAAGACATGCTGCCACATGGAAGAACTCTGAAAACATTATGCTCAGTGCAAAGGCAAGACACATAAGGGTAAATAGTGTATGATTTTTTTTTAATTTTTGTTTTGCATGTGCAGGCACTGAGAATTGAACCCGGGTCTCCGGTATGGCAGGCAAGAACTCTGCCTGCTGAGCCACCATGGCCCGCCGAGTGTATGACATCATTTTTAAGAGGTGACTAGAAATAGCAAATTTGCAGAGCTAGAAAGCAAATTAGAGTTTACCAGGCAAGAGGCAGAAGAGGAAGGGGGAATGTGTGTTTGTCAAATTTAAAAATAATAAAAAATAAAAAAATAAGAAAAGCCAGTGCCTGGCAGTTGACTCTAAGGTAGCTGGTGGTCCCCACGGAGGTGGAAATGGGTAAGTCTGAATTCTGTAAGGCAGGCCGCAGGCTGGGAACTCAGATGAAGGTTTTTGTTGACTTGCCCAGGAGAAGCTGGCTAGCTGAGATGAAGATGCTTCCTTCTAACTGCTGGAATCACACTTCTCCTTTTACGGCCTTCAGATGATTAGAACAGATTTCTCTCATTGTTGAAGGCAATCTTGTCAGTTGATTGTAGATACTATCAACATACTGATGGTTTCAATTCATGAAATACTCTCACAGAAACAATCAGGCCAGTGCTTTCTCTTTTTTTCTTTTTTTTCTTTTTTTTTTTGCATAGGCAGGCACCAGGTCAGTGCTTTCTTGGCCAAACAACTGGACACCATAACCTAGCTGAGATGATGAGATGATACATGAATTTTACCATCAGACTTGGGTTTTCTTTTCTTTCTCCTTTTAAACATAAACTATGAAACTGTTTAAAATTATAAATCACAGGTTTGTTAGTTAGTAAGCTGCTGGAATGTGATATACCAGAAACTGAATGGCTTTTAAAAAGGGGAATTTATTGAGTTGCAAGTTTACAGTTCTAAGGCTGTGAAAATGTCCAAATTAAGGCACCAACAAGAGATTAACTTCACTCAAGAAAGGCCGATAAAGTTCAGGGTTTCTATCTCACCTGGAAAGGCACATGGGATGTCTGCTAGCTTTCTCTCCCAGTTTCTTGTTTCATGCAGCTCCCTGGGGATGTTTTTCTTTTTCATCTCCCAAGGTCTCTGGCTGTGTGGACTGTTGGTTCTGGTGGCTCTCTTGGCTCTAAAGTTTTTTCCAAAATGGTTCCCTCTTAATGGGCTCCAGTAAGCAACCCCACCTTGAATGGGTGGAGGCACATCTCCCTGGAAACTGTCTAATCAAAAGTTACCACCCACAGTTGGGTGGGTCACATCTCCATGGAAACAATAAAAAAGATACCCAGCAATATTGAATGAGAATTAAAGAACATGGTCTTTCTGGGGTACACAACAGCACCTGTTACATCCAGAGAAGTTGAAAGCAACAAAGGATGAAGGCAGACAGCAAGCTGCTAATGTATCTCCATTTAAGAACTGACTTACGACTGGGTTTCTTCAACAGGACAGGGGGGCCAGGTATCCCATGATTTCCCTGAGTTTTCCTTCGTGCCATGGCTGAGTAGAACACAGTGGTTTCAAAGGAAAGGAAGAGTCCTCTAGACAGTAGGTCAGAATTTGGGTTAAAGCATTCTCTCACATAAGTATGCAAGCATATTCGAATACCAATGAAAAAGAACCTGCATGCAGGTGGTGCCAACTGCTAGAAGTTTTGTATACAGTTAGAATGGAGCAGTGTCTTTGACTTTTCAGGTCATTTTATGTGTCAAGATATGGTTATTTCATTGGTGTTTAATACCTCCTCCTCCTGAAGACACCCCTCTACAGAAGCTGGCACCACACCACGTCTGCCAAGTTCACCATCCCATGTCGACGTGGGGCATGGAGCAGAGTGGGGCCAAGACCCGGGCGGCATGGCTTCTACACAGCCCACTGCTCCATCCCCACCAGTCCCAACCCACCCGACTAGCACACTTTTTAAAATTTTTTTATTTTTTAATTTCTTTTTTCTGGAGGTAGCGTATGTTTTTAAAGCAAAAAATTATTGCATGTAATATGGTGATGAATGCTATCTCTGGACAACTTTTTTTTTGTATGGGCAGGTGGCCAACTTTTATTAATGACTTCCAAACTTTTCTTCTCTCCATTAAGCAATTGTCACCTATTCCCTTTTATCTTAACTTTCCAGACTATGACAAATACCATCCAATGGGTTGGCTTAAGCAACAGGGATTTACTGGCTCACGGTTCTGAGGCTAGAAGAGGTCCAACATTGACACATCAGCAAGGCGATGCTTTCTGTAACACGTGGTCCTGGCTGCCAGCAGTGCGTGGAGCTCCTTGGTTTTCCCAATAGTCACAGAATTATGTCCCCTCCTTTCTCTTCCAAGTGAGTTCCAGTTACTTTCAGGTTCTCCTTGTGGTTTTCTTTGTCTGGGTCTGGATTTCTTCTGCTGATAAAGGCATCAGTGTCCTCTGGATTTACATCAACCTCATTCAGTAGTATGGGCCACACCTTCACTAAAAACCACATCTCCAAGAGGTCCTATTACAATGGGCTCACACCTGCAGGAATGTCAGCTAAGATTAAGAACATGTCTAAATTGGGTATATAAGTCAATCTGCCATACCTCTGGACCCTGTGACTCTGCCATTTACAAATCAGCTTTAATTATTGTGATGATGAAGTTCACATGTCAACTTGGCCAGGTGATGGTATCCAGTTGTCTGGTCATGCAAACACTGGCCTGCTGGTTTCTGTGAGGGCATTTTGTGGACTTAAATTATCAGTCAGTGGATTGTGTCTATGGCTGATGACACCTACAAACAATTGAGGAGATTCCCTTCAACAATGAGAGCCATCTCATACAATATGTTGAAGGTTTTAAAAGGAGAAGAGAGCACTTTCCATCTCTACTTCAGCCAACCAACTTCTCCTGGGGAATTCATCAAAAACCTTCATCAGAGTTCCCAGCTTGCAATCTGCCCCTATAGGATCTGAACTTATCCATGTCACAGTCGGGTGAGACAACACCCTTTATCTCTCTCTCTCTCTGTCTCTCTCCTGGTTCCCTGGAGAGCCTAAAACAATTATAAAGTGGAAAAGTAGGAAATGCCTGTCTCTTGGCCAATCCTTGATGTTATATAATAATAAGATAGGGGGACAACGAAATCAACAGGCTGAGCCCTCAATCTTGGGGCTTATCCCTATGAAACCTATCCCTGTAAAGGATAGGCTAGGCCTAGGAGTCACCCCCAGAGAACCTCTTTTGTTGCTCAGTTGTGGCCTCTCACTCTCAGGCAACACAACAAGCAAACTCACCGCCCTCCCCCTGTCTGTGTAGGACATGACTCCCAGGGGGGTAAACCTCCCTGGCAACACGGAACAGAAATCCTAGAATGAGCTGGCACTCAGCATCAAGGGATTGAGAAAACCTTTTCAACCAAAAGGGGGAAGAGTTAAATGAGACAAAAGAGAGTGTCAGTGGTTGAGAGATTTCAAACAGAGTCAAGAGGTTATGGGTTATACATTATATAGATATCTCCTTTTTAGTTTATGGTGTGTTAGAGAGGCTAGAGGGAAGTATCTGAAACTGTAGAGCTGTGTTCCAATAGCCATGTTTCTTGAAGATGATTGTATAATGATATAGCTTTCACAATGTGACTGTGTGATTGTGAAAACCTTGTGCCTGATGCTCCTTTTATCTACAATATGGAAAAATGAGTAAAAAATATGGATAAGAATTTAAAAAATAATGGGAACAAAGGTTAAAATAAATTGAGTAGATTGAAATACTAGTGATCAATGAAAGGGAGTGGTAAGTGGTATGGCAAGTATGAGTTTTTTCTCTTTTCTTTCTTTTGCTAGAGAGATAAAAATGATCATGGTGATGAATACACAACTATGTGATCATATTGTGAACCATTGATTGCAACCATGTCAAGAATGGTTGTCTGTCAAGAATGTTTGTTGTTTGTTCATAGTTTATAATAAAAATATTTTTTTAAAAAAAGAAGTAACATAAATCCTGCCAAAGCCTCAATAAATTACTAAAAAAAAAGAAGAAGAAGAAGAAAATAGACTTCGGGCTGCATTAAAAGAATTTCTTTTTTTTTTAATGGAAGTTTCCATTTTTCTGAAATTGTGGCCACTGAATCCAGATATATCATTTAAGGACTGTGCTTCCTAATTCATAACGCTAAGGAGCTTGAAACGCGCGCTCCACTGATTACTCCGATATAACCACTCCCTAGAAGCCAAGGCTTTGCCCTTTCAAATAAGGTCTTTCCGTTCTGGGCCCCACCCCAAAAGGAAGGGTCGCCTCCGGAACCCTCGCCCACCAACGACACAATCCGCTGAGACAGCGGCGACCTCGGGCGCTGCCAGGGAGGCGCACTTGCCGCGGGGGCCCCCATGGTGCACACTCCTACCCGCCGCCCCGGGACCCCGAGCGTTCCCTCCTCCAGACTGCGAAGCTGCGCAACGAGGAGGCAGGCTGGCAGCCCAGGCACCCCGCCAGATGGGTCCCAGGAAGGAACCTCTCCACGTGCGCGGCAAGGACACCAGTGTCGCTGGGTGGGCCGCGCTCGGGGCGCTGCCACCGCGCGCCTGGGCCACAGCTGGCGAACACCAACTGCGAATGAGCCAGGGGAGAAGATGAAACCCAGGGAAGGGGCCATATTTACCAGGACAGGTTCTCGGGAGTGGGCCTTAGTGGGTCCGAGGTAGTAATTTTTTTTTTAACGTTCCCTTTCCTGTTATCAAATTCCTTTCCAAAGAGGTAATAAGCAGTAAGAATAAAGATTCCCATTTTATTGCCTCCTGTGTGGGTTTGAAAGGATGACATACCCTAGAAAAGCCATGTTTTAGTTCTGATCCAATCTTGTGGGGGGCAGCCCTTTCTTTTAATCCCTGCCCAGCACTGTAGGTTGAAGACTTGATTAGAAGATCTCCATGTAGATGTGACTCCCCAGATTGTGGGTAATTAGTGGGAGATGGGACTCCACCCATTCCAGGTGGGTCTTGATTAGTTGACTGGAATCCTTTAAAAGAGGAAAAATTTTGGAGAAATTCCCTTTTTAGAGCCACGAGAACCACAAGAGTCCACTCAGCCAAAGAACCTTTGGAGATAAGGGGTACATCCCCTGGGAGCTTCATGAAACCAGAAGCCTGGAGAGAAAGCTAGCAGATGACGCCATGTTCGCCATGTGCCCTTCCAGTTCAGAGAAACCCTGAATTTCATCGGCATTTCTTGAGTGAAGGTAACCTCTTGTTGATGGCTTAATTTGGACATTTTTATAGACTTGCTTTAATTGGGACATTTTCATGGCCTTAGAACTATAAACTAGCAACTTAATAAATTCCTCCCTTTAAAAGCCATCCGGTTTCTGGTGTGTCACATTCTGGTAGCTAGCAAACTAAAATACCTCCTCACCAGTACTAAGTTGTTTATTTTTAGAAATCTTTACTACAGTGTAGGCAAGGGGGTATCCAGTTATTGTTTAAATTCATATTCGTTTTTTTGACGAGTGCCCTTGGACATTTTCTCAAGGACATTTCTCAGGAACCACTTGTTTTTTTTCATTTTTGAAAACTGTTTTCTTTGTATTCTCTGCAAAAGTAAAGCATAAGGAGAACATAAATGGCAGCTGTTAAAAACCTTTCTTCTGATGATGATGACAGGTCAGCCGATTCCATACTCAGTGCAGGAGGGTCTGGACAGGCACTGCTAGGCCAGCGTCCATCTTAGGAACAGGAGGTCAAGGGAGCAGTTAGTCAAATATTTAAATAGACCTGAAATCCAACAACTCCGTTTCTTGGTGGTATACTCCGGGGAAGCTCCTGCACACACGCATTTGCAAGGAAGCTTATTGCAGCACGCTTTATGACAACGCACACTTGAAAACAGCTTACGTGTTCTGCAAGAAAGGAAATGTTAGATATACGGGCTGTGAAATATCAGGCAGATGGAAAAAGGACTGGAGCAGATCAATATGCCCTAACATTGAAAGAGCTATGATTGTTGAGGGGAAAAAGCCAGGTGCAGGACATTGTATATGATATCATTTAAGTAAGCTGACTGCACAAAATAATGTCATATGTGAGGTAGCTGTGTGGTTGCATAGAAAAAGGCCCAGAAGGACTGAGACCAAGCTAAGGAGGCAGGAGGTGAGCAGGGAAGACGCAGTGGGCATAGAAGACATCCTCTTCATCAGTAATGTTTTGACAAAAATGTTCATGATACTTAGTTGAATTTTACTTCTTGTTTTAGTTTGCTAAAGCTGCCAGAATGCAGTATTACCAGGAATGGATTGGCTTTTATAAAGGGGAATTATTAAGTTACAAGTTTACAGTTCTTAGGCCATAAAAATGTCCAAACTAAGACATTCAGAGAAAGGTACCGTAATGCCCAAAAAAGGCCAATGTCGGTCACATGGGAAATCACATGGCTGGTGTCTGCTGGTCCGTGTTCCTGGTTCTGTGGGGCCACACGTAGCTGCTCCGGGACAAAACTCTGGGTTTCATCTCTTATCTTAGCATCTCCCAGGCTGGAGATTTCTTCTCTTCATGTTCCGGCTATTTCTGTGAGTCCTTGCTTAGCACCTGGGTTATTTCTGTCTCAATCTCCAAACGTCTGAGCTTTCATCAAAATGTTTCCTCTCTTAAAGGACTCCAGTAAACTAATCAAGACCAACCTTGAAAGGGCCAAGTCATATTTCCAGCTAATCAAAAGGTCACACCCACAATTGGGCATGCCACATCTCCATGGAAGTAATCTAATCAAGAGTCACACCATGATTGAGTGTGTCAAATTTCCAGAGAACACTTAATCAAAAGCTTCCACCCTACAACATTGAATCAGATTTATAGACCATGGCTGCCCCCAAGATTGGATCAGAATTGAATTTAAAGAACATGGCCTTTGGGGATACACAATAGTTTCAAACCAAAATACTTTTTTTTTAACTTTATTATTGTATGGTATAACATATACACAAAGCAAAGAAATAAAAAAGCAATAGTTTTCAAAGTACTCTTCAACAGTGGTTGCAAGACAGATCCCAGAGTTTGTCATGGGCTGCCATTACATCCTTTCAGATTTTTCCTTCTAGTTGCTCCAGAATATTAGAGGCTAGAGGGCTTAAATATTTTTTATCACCACAATTGACTTTTTTTCCTTCTTTTTTTCGTGAAAAATAACATATATACATAAAAGCAATAAATTTCAAAGCACAGCACTACAATTAGTTTCAGAACTTATTTCAGAGTTTGATGTGGGTTATAATTTCACAATTTTAGGTTTTTACTTCTAGCTTCTCTAAAATACTGGAGACTAAAACAGATATCAATTGAATGATTCAGCATTCATATTCATTTGTTAAGTCCTACCTTCTCTGGATAACTCCACCATCACCTTTGATCTTTCCATCCCTCTCTTTAGGGGTGTTTGGGCTATGGCTATTCTAACTTTTTCATATTGGAAGGGTCTGTCACTAATATGGAGTAGGGAAATGGAACTATCTGATATTCTGGAGAGGCTGGGCTAGGTTTCCGAACTTATCTGGACCAGGGACCCATCTGGAGGTTGTAGGATTTTGGAAAATTACTCTAGTACCTGGAACCCTTGTGGAATCTTATTATATTGCCTTAGGTGTTCTTTCGGATTGGCTGGAATGGTCCTGGTTGGGGTCAGCAGGTTATGACAGGTCTAACTGAAGCTTGCATAAGAGCAACCTCCAGAATAACCTCTTGACTCTATTTGAACTCTCTCTGCCACTGATACTTTATTAATTACACTTCTTTTCCCCCTTTTGGTCAGGATGGAATTGTTGATTCCATGGTGTCAGGGCCAGATTCATCCCTGGGAGTCATCTCCCACGTCGTCAGGGAGACTTTCACACCTGGATGACATGTCCCATGTAGAGGGGAGGGCAATGTTTTCACTTGCAGAGTTGGGCTTAGAGAGACTGAGGCCACATCTAAGCAACAACAGAGGTCCTCCAGAAGTAACTCTTAGGCATGCCTATAGGTAGTCAAAGCTTCTCCGCTACCTACATAAGCTTCACAAGAGTAAGCCTCTTGATCGAGGGCATGACCTATTGATTTAGGTGTCCCTAAAGTTTGACACAGTACCAGGGGATTCCCTGATGGTAAGGTTTAATAGTTCCATATTTTTCTCCCATCCCTCTGGGGACTTTGCCAATACTCTTTGATTATCTTCTTAATGTACTCTAGAATGTATCCAGGCATTGCAATAACCTATCCAGAATTAAAGGACCTCTTTCTTATTCTGTGCTTCCTGTGTTTCAGTTGTTCAAATGAGCTATACAGATAGCTTGAATTAGATTATGCACTACAGAAAATTTCAGTTCCAGATCAAATAAATCTTTCTTCCGTTGGTCTCAGAGTAAGTGTGGTTCTAAAATATAGACACTGTCTTCCTCACCCCTATGTTCTGAATTACTTTAACCCCAACCTGTTTTGGCTTCACTCTTATCTCTAAATATCAGGTTATATATATATAACAGCCTCTCAAAATCCAGAAATGATAATCCCCACTCTGGACAAATGTGTCAGCTCTAAAAGCTTGCAATGTAGGCCCCTGTTTTCTTATAAGTATTTTCTAAAGGTGACCACACCATTCTTGTCCTTTTGTTTCTGGCTTATTTTGTCTCACCAAATGTCCCACATGTTCATTCACATCATTGCGTGTTTCTTTTTGTGGCAGCACAACCTTCATTCATAAGTATACACCATCGTTCACCAATCTACTTCTCCGTCAGTGCATCCTTCAGCCACCTGCATTCATCAGGCATCATGTAGAGGGCCCAAAGCCCACAGTCCATCAACATTCTCAATATTAGATAATTTCATTGTTCCCAAAAAAAAGAAAACCAATAAACACACCCTCACCAAATAGGAAATCTAAACCTCCTTGTCCCTCCCCCCATTATTTACCTCTGCTGATGCTGTGGTAGTGCTGATGGTTTCCTTTTGAACATAGCTCATAGGATGCAATAGCAGTTTTCCTCTGTACCCTGGACTTTAACACTCTTTTACGAGAATCATATCTTTGAAGTAATTCTTGAGAGAACTAATTTATATTTCTACTGTTAATCAGTGGGACACATAGGTCTATACAACCCCTTTCAATCTTGTTCATCTTCAATATGGTAATATTCCTTCTAGACTCACTAGAGAATCACCTTTGCTCCTGTCTATTCCCTTACATTGTAGTCAACCTCATCAGCTAGCGACTCACCCATCTCTAGCTTCTATGTATCCTTAAATCCCCTATATTCTAAGCCTCTGATTATACCTTTATACTGGTCATAAAAGTGGAATCATGAAGTATCTAACCTTTTGTGTCAGAATACTTCTATAGTTAAAATTTTATGAAAGCAATTTTAAAAGATCAGGACATCCCCCCTACGTGGGACATAACATCCAAGGGTGAAAGTCTCCCTGATGACGTGGGAGATGACTCCCAGGGATGAATCTGGCCCTGACACCATGGAATCAACAATTCCATCCTGACTAAAAGGGGGAAAAGAAGTGTAACTAATAAAGTATCAATGGCAGAGAGAGTTTAAATAGAGCCGAGAGGCCACTCTGGAGGTTGCTCTCACACAAGCTTCAGGTAGACTTTGCTACCTATCATAACCTGCCAACCCCCAGCCAGGACCATTCCAGACAATCCTAAAGACACCCAGGGCAATATATAAGATTCCACAAGGGTTCCAGGCACTAGAGTAACTTTCCAGAAACCTACAACCTCCAGATGGGTTCTTGGTCCAGATAAGTCCGGAATCCTAGCCCAGCCTCTCCATAACATCAGATAATTCCATCTCCATACCCCAAATTAGTGACAGACCCTTCCGATATGAAAAATTTAGAATTGCCATAGCCCAAACAACCCCAAAGAGAGATATGGAAAGAACAAAGGTGGTGGTGGAGTTATCCAGAGAAGGTAGGATTTAACAAATGAATATGAATGCTGAATCATCCAATAGATATCTGTTTTAGTCTCCAATATTTTAGAGCAGCTAGAAGTAAAAATCTAAAATTGTGGAATTGTAACCCATGTCAAAGTTTGAAATATGTTCTACAACTAATTGTGGTGCTGTTCTTTGAAATGTGTTGCTTTTCTGTATGTTTGTTATTTTTTGCAGAAAAGAAGGAAAAAAGTCAATTGTGATGATAAAAAAATATTTATTCCTCCTTGCCTCCTATATTCTGGAGCAGCTAGAAGGAAAAATCTGAGAAGATCATATAGTAGCCCATGACAAACTCTGGGGTCTGTCCTGTAACTACTTGTTGAAGAGTGCTTTGAAAACTATTATTCTGATTTGTATGTATGTTATACTATACAATAAAAAAAAAAGCTAAAAATAAAATAGAAAGTTTTAAAAATCTGAAAAAAAAAAGAATGATCAGGACGCTTTTTATGAAAGGTTCAGTGTTGGTTTCTTTAGAGAGGTTGTTGTAAACATGGGCACCGCTCATTGCATAAAACAGAGTTGGCTTTACCCTCCTGCCCAGTTAGGGGGGCCAGAAACTGATGTTCATCCTGGAATAAGCCCCAAAACACAGGCTTCTGTAGGCACTTTTCTTCCAACTGACGTCAGCGGGAAAAGATCACCTCTGTTCTTATAAAGGAAAATAAGCATCCAACCTGGCAAGAGCAAAACCACCAACAAACACAGCTGGAGGGCAGGTGGCCAGAGGTCCTCAACTGTCCAGAGAGACGGGGTTCCCTGAGTGATTGGAGGATACTGTATAAACCATTCCTTCCATCTGCTCAGGCCTTTCTAGCCTAATGCACTTAGAACCCCCTGAAGTTGTTTGCAAAACATCACTTTATCACATGCCCCTTCCTGGGGAGAGGGTGTTTTCATTTCCCAGCTTCTAAAGCAAGGACCATACAAGAGATTGACTTAACAACAGGAATTCATTATCTCAGGGTCTCAGAGGCCAGGAGAATACCTTCCTCCCGGGGTTGGTATCTTCTTGCTGGGCGGCAGTCTGGGGTTCCTTGGCTTTGCCATCACAAAGCAATGCACCTGGTGATGTCTTTTTCTGCTTTTTCTTCTGGGTTCCCTTGACTCCAGCTTCTCACTGCTCCCGGCAGTTGCTCTCTGTCCATCTGACTTCCCCTCTGCTTATAAAGGACACCAGGGATCTGGATTAAAGCTCAACCTGATTCAGGGGGGCCACACCTTAGCTGAAGTGACATCTTGAAGCGACTTTGTCTACACTGGGCCCACACCCACCAAATAAGGACTAGAACCACGCACATCGTCACACTGGGGTACACGGCTCAATCCACCACGGATTTTCTAGGGATCTTGGTTATCTATAGTTGTCTCAGTTTGTCAGGGCCGCGATGACAAATGCGACACCCCGCTTGGCTTATGATGGAGATCTATTGTCTCACGGTTTCGGAGGCCAGAGGCCCAAAATCCAAACACTGGCAAGATGGGCTTTCTCCTCAACTCTGTAGCCTTCTGGGGATGGCTACTGCAGTCCTTGGGGACCCCTGCTTACATGTCTGCCTCCTGTCGCAGGGCGATCTTTCTTGGTTCTGCTCTTCTAGTTTCTGTTGACTTTCAGTTTTGGCCTTCTCTGCCTCACTGTGCCCGAATTTCTTCTGTTTGTGAATGAGGCCAATGCATGGGCCAAGGCCCACCCTGATGCAATTGGGCCACACCTTAGCTAATAACACCGTCTTTAAGAGGCCCTATTTCCAAATGGGTTTGCACCCACAGGCATGCAGATTAAGATTCAAAACATGTCCTTTTTGGTACATAACTCACCCTACCACAGACCCCAAAAGGACAAAGAGCTACTGCATTTGGGAGCCTCGTTAAATATCAGGCGCACGATTCAACACTGACTGCGACAGTGTTTTTAATGCTGTTTATATGAGAAATCTTGAAAATCTTAATTTCCATTCCAGAATGAAAAGGCTCTTTTGCTTTTTAGCTAGCTGGAGAAAATTTGCCTACACTGAGGACTCCTTGTGTGATAAAAGTTTTTAATTGCCCTGACTTTTTGCAGCATTGCTTAACAACTTTCAAATTCGGGGTAACACCGTTTGAGTCAGGCAATGCCGAGAGCATTTGAATTTTCAACTTATCTGTTCTGACGGTATCCCTGCAAGGTCTCAGATACGTGGAGCACTTGTCCAGGGTCTCACCCCAAGCAAGTGTCAGGGCCACACTCAGACCCAGTTCTCCTGTTCATGCCACTGCGCCCTGCACCCTGTCCCATTGTGGTCTTCCTGCGTGTGAAATCGAGGCCACTAGCTTCCAGTGTGGTGTCTCCCACATAACAAGTGTTTTCCAAGCCCTGTCCCTCTGACTTTCCATAGAAATCACCAATTTTTCTTTCCTAATTGCAATCCCTGATCTCATTCGTTAGCAGATGTGAACAAAGGCAGCTTAGTCTACTGCAAGCAATCTTTTTTTTTTAAACATAACACTCTTGCTAGCTTACTTTCTCTCTCCCAGACCACACCTATGGCCTCTTGGGGACTTCCCCTACAAGCGGTTAACTGAGGAAGAGAAAACTTGGGCTTGGTTTACAGAGATAAATTGAGGAAGGAACTTCGAAACCAAAAGGAATCCACACTTGATGTGGAAAATTCTCAGCCCCTGGAGGTAGCATGCTCTGAAGGCAGGGTCCAGGATGTGGCTGGACAATCATTTGCTAACAAGATTAGGTATGTGCCTTACAGATCCACTCCACCCTCTCAGCAGAAGCCAGGGAAGAGGGGTGGAGGACATGCTGTCTGATGGCTTGGATCCCTGTGAGTTGCACAGAACACCAAAATTTTTTTTACAATGTTATATCTGCAAAAACACTGCCAGCCTGAACTGAGCAAGACAGAGATGGAGTGAAGGAAGAAAGATTCTGAAGGCAGAGCCACAGACAGAGAGGCCCAGGCCAATGTGACCTCTCTGTTAGAGAGGGCAGGGCTACCAGCCTGGTGGGCCCAGAGAATGGAGCACTGGGCCACAAAGGAATTCTCAGGCCTTGAAATCTCATGGCATTTGCTATTCTGGATTTTGGACATGCTTGTACCTCTGTGCAGGTTTGAAAGGATTTATGTACTCTTGTTCTTGTGTCAACTTGGCCAAGTGAAGGTGCCTAGTTCTATTGCTGTGGATATGAGCCAATGGCGTGTGAACCTCATCTGTCACTGATTACATCTGCAGTCGGCTAGGAGGCGTGCCTGCTGCAATGAAGGATGTTTGATTTAATTGGCTGGTGCTTAAATGAGAGAGCTCAACGTAGCACAGCCCAAGCAGCTCAGCATACCTCATCTCAGCACTCGCAGCTCAGCCCAGGCCTTTGGAGATGCAGAAAGGAATCACCCCAGGGAAAATTGTTGGAACCCAGAGGCCTGGAGAGAAGGCCAGCAGAGACTACCCTGTGCCTTCCCACGTAAGAAAGAACCTCAGTTGAAAGCTGCCTTTCCTTTGAAGAACTATAGGTTAACTAAATAAATCCGCTTTTATTAAAGGCCAATCCATCTCTGGTGTGTTGTATTCTGGCAGCTTTGGTAGATAAGAACAGTTTATTCAAACACCATAAAAAAAAGGGAATCTTGAACAGGGTGTGAGAGTTTGTTGTACAGGTTAGTTTGATGCCCTCATACATCCCAGAGTAATTTGGGCAGAGAATAAAAAAGTATTTGCAAAGTCCTCTGGGGGAATGGCAAGAAAGGAGGACATATTCAACTACCCATCTGGAGAATTCCTAATATTCTTGCAAGCAGTGGAGACAACCACTTCAATAGACTGAGCTCTTGATCTTAGGGCTCACCCCTGTGAAACTTATTCCTGCAAAGGAGAAACTAAGCCTACTTATAATTATGCCTAAGAGTCACCTCCCTTCCCCCAGAGAATCTCTTTTGTTGTGGCCTCTTTGTTGTGAGAGATGTGGCCTCTCTCAGCCAACTCGGCAGGTAAACTCACTGCCCTTCCCCACTATATGGGACATGACTCCCAGGGATGTAAATCTTCCTGGCAATGTGGAACAGAACTCCTGGAATTCGCCAGGACCCAGCATCAAGGGATTGAGAAAGCCTTCTTGACCAAAAGGGGGGAGGAGAGAAATGAAACAAATTTTCATTGGCTGAGAGATTTCAAACAGAGTCGAGAAGTTTTCTGGAGGTTATGAAAAAGTCAATTGTGATGATAAAAATATTTATTAAAAAAAAAGGTGGAGGATATGGGAGTCTCAGATAAAGCCCACCGGCCCGAGAATGTTAACCTTTAACCCAAGGCCTTGGGAGCTGGGTCGGCTGCAATGACAGAAGAGATTCCAGGGCGACAGCAGGAGACGCTGGGGTGCAGTGGTGAGAGCGACCCTGCTGAGGGTTGGGGCAGACTGGCGCACAGAGGCAGCACCTACACTGGGCATTACAGGAAGGGCCCCTCTGGCTGGCTGGCATCGAGCCAGTCCACACAAATGTCTGGGTATCGCTTATTACAAAAACATGTTTTCCCCAGCTGGCTTACATTCTATTTATGGCCAACAGGTCCACTCATGGACTTCTTTCCTCAACTTGCTCACATTCTAGCTGTGGTCAACATGTTTACAATGTGTTGCTTTTATTTTTTAAATCACTGTTCTAGTTTGCTAGTTGCCTGAATGCAATATACCAGAAACAGAATGACTTTTAATAGGGGGAATTTAATAAGTTGCTACTTTACAGTTCTAAGGCTGAGAAAATGTCCCAATTAAAACAAGTCTATAGACATGTCCAATTTAAGGCATCCAGGGAAAGATACCTTGGTTCAAGAAGGTCGATGGCGTTCAATGTTTCTCTCTCAGCTGGAAGGGCACATGGTGAACATGGCGGCATCTGCTGCTTTTTCATGCCTCTACAAAACGGGATTCTCTCCAAAATATTTCCTCTTTTAAAGGATTCCAGTAAGCAACTCCACCTTCAATGGGTGGAGACACACCTCCATGGAAATCGTCTAATCAAAAGTTACCACCCACAACTGGGTGGGTCACATCTCCATGGGAACGATCAAAATGTTCCCACCCAGCAATATTGAATGAGGATTAAAGGACATGGTTTTTCTGGGGTCCACCACAGATTCAGACCAGCACAGTCATGATCATGAATATCATCTCAATACACAATACAGGTTTCAAGACCATCTTATGTCCTTCAGTGATAGAGGCAGCCTACCATCAAAGTCCAATATCCAGCTAGCAACTGTCTCTCAGATGGGAAACTTCTGGTCTGGAGCCCCAGCTGTCATCACTGGCAGATGCTCACAAGCTCTTGCCCTATGCCACCATCTGTGCTCCACAGAGAAGTTCTCCAGACCAGCCAGCCAGCTTCCATTCTGTTCTGTTTGGAAATGAATGGCCTGCTGGACTCAGACAAGCTTAATGGTTCCCCACGTAGTGTTACCAGTTAATAGTGCTGCCAGTGGGTTTACATGACTTCTGCTTCACAACATGAGTGATTGAAAAATTCCCCAGGCAAATGCAAATGCAATCTCCATGCTTGATGGTGCATTCAGGCTGGGGAGATGTAGCCACTTCATGGAGACACACCCATTTCCACCCTCATCCCAAGAGCCACCGCACTCCTGTACTTTCCCAAATTAACTGTAGCCCCCGTGAGGGCTTCACCGATGTTCTAGTTTGCTAGCTGCCAGAATGCAATATACCAGAAATGGAATGACTTTTAAAAAGGGGAATTTAATCAGTTGCTAGTTTATAATTCCGAGGCCGAGAAAATGTCCAAATTAAAGCAAGTCTATAGAAATGTCCAATCTAAGGCATCCAGGGAAAGATACCTTGGTTCAAGAAGGCCGATGAAGTTCAGGGTTTCTCTCTCAAATGAGAAGGCACATGGTGAACAGGGTCAGCGTCCCTCTCTCATCTGGAAGGGCACATGGCAAACATGGCATCATCTGCTAGTTTCTTCTCCTGGCTTCCTGTTTCATGAAGCTCCCTGGGAGGTGTTTTCCTTCTTCATCTCCAAAGGTCACTGGCTGGTGGACTCTGCTTCTCGTGGCTACGTCATTCTGCTTTGCTCTCTCTGAATCTCCTTCATTCTCCAAAATGTTTCCTCTTTTACAGGACTCCAAAAGCTCATCAAGACCCACCCAAATGGGTGGAGACATGTCATCACCTAATCCAGTTTAACAACCACTCTTGACTAAATCACATCTCCAGGGAGATGATCTGATTATGGCTTCAAACATACAATACTGAACAGGCATTAGAAGAAACAGCTGCCCTTACAAAATGGGATTAGGATGAAAACATGGCTTTTCTAGGGTACATACATCACTGCAAACCAGCACAACCGACATATTCTGTTTTTACAGTATTAAGTAGGGAAGGTGTTCCCCAGTCAGACATAGTCTCCAATCCCATGAAACATTCAAGTTAAGAAGACACACCCACTCCACACAGAACCTGCTCAAACGAACATGTTTTCATAACCTGGTCAGCTGTCACTCTCTATATCTTCCAATCTAATCATAGCCTGGATTAGAACCTCACCAGCAGGTTTTGGAGTCACAGCTCATGGGGCTTCCTTGTCATGGAGTCCCAGAAACATTTATCTCCACTTATGAATATTTCACCCTCTCCTGTGCCCGCAGCCTTGGGTTCCCAGCTGGGAGGTGAGCCAAGGCCCGCTGGCTCCTTCTCCACCTTTACCTCAATCAGCCCTCCTGACCAACTGCCCTGACAACTCCAGTTCTGTTTTCTCATTACATCTTTGCCTTCAGGTTTTTCAAATTCTTCCGAAGTGGGGTGAATAGGAAGGACTCATTTAGGGCTGCTGATGCCCCCCATGGGTTCCCTCACTAAGATAGTGCTACCCCATGACTTTCCTTTCAACCACATCAATGTCACTTTATTTGTCCTATTTCTTAACAACCCTCTAAAGATTCCCACCCTGTCAGGACGTGTCCTTTGACTCTCCCTCCTGTCTGTCCACATTTTCTTGTGGGCTACTATGACTTTTTTAGCATCTGTAGGACACGTAAGGGAAAGTGAGGCAGCAAACCTAACAAAGCTTCTAAGACCATGGTTCGATTTTGTAGCAGTAAAGTAACAAGGGGCACCCAAGCCTAGGTCCCCCCTTATGCACAGCATTTCCCATGCCCTGGCATATCCCGTGGGTGACTGTCCCATCATCACACAGCCAATCCAGCAGGGCTTGCAAGCGAAGCATCTCAGCTGCTGCATCTGGGGTGTTCCACGGCATTTACAGGAGGACCAGGACAATCTCCTCGTTGGTGGCCTACCGGGCTAAGGGTTCCCTCAGCTGTGACCTGCCACATGCCTCCACCGTGCACTGCCGTCCGCAGCTGATTCAAAGTGAGCCGTGGGTCCTGCACCCCACTCGGCCTGCCCGTCCACTCTGCAGCACTCAAATCCTAAGAGGCCACCCCTCAGTCAGTCACCCTTATGGTCCATTTTAAGGACGCTTCTTCAGGATGCTGATGACACACAGTGCACCCTTGTTTCAGCAGTTTCCTGGTGCAGCCCTTCTCCCACCTGACCACCTGGCGTCCCAGAGGTGCTTTCTGTTGCTCTTGCATAACTTTTCCCTTTGGCATTGGCCCTAGGGCTAGTGGGCGTGGCTCAGACCTATGGAAAGCTGAGCTTCAGGACCTGCCCGGTCACTTCCCTTCACTCTCAATTTAGCTGTTACAGATAACAATAACCAAGCAATGCATATTTCACTTTTTATTACGCCATGGCTACACTCAATGGGTAACTTTCACCATCAGCACTGATCACAGTGCAGTTTCCATCCCATAGGTGACCCCGTGGCCACCCAGGAGGCAAAGTTTCTTCAACCCCATCCTTTCATCCTTTCTCTTCCCAAACCACATGTTTCACTGAGTCAGGATCTTTCCAGCAGAACCCACTTCGGACATGAATTTTGTGGGTTACAAACACGTCCATCAGCAATGGCAAGGCAGCTCAATTCTGTCTCTAACCACCGGGACCCCTTCAATCAGGAAACAGCCACAAGTCCGGCAACCCAGAGCACCACATTTCTGATCAACCGGCTACAAACTCAGGAGTGCCTCCCAACCTCGGATTTCAATAATTCACTAGAACGACCCACAGAACTCACCAAAAACACTTTAGTTATGATTGTGGATTTATTTCAATAAAAAGATACAAATCAGGAGACGCCAAAAGAAGAGATGCACAGGGTAAGGTCCCAGCTCAACGACGTGCTTTATGGAAGCTCGCTGGGCCCCGAGTTTATATGGGGTCTCATTGAGCAGGCGTCGCTGGTAGGATCAGTGTCCATGTGACTGAACTCAGTCTGCAGCTCCCTCGCCTCCCAGAGGTCAGGGAGGTGGGCTGTTTTGAGGTGGCCCAAAGCCCCAGCCCTCTGATCACCTGGTTGGTCTTTCTGGTGAGACCAGCCCCCACCCTAGGGCTGCAGGTGTGCCTGGCCCCACCTTGTCACCTGAACTACCAGGTCTGTTCCTGGGCCTACAGAGAATTAAAAAAAAAAAAAATCCTTTCAAAGGACATCCCAAAGATTCACAGGTTACGTCCCCCAGAAACATTTTTTTTTTCACTGAAACTGTTTCAAATACTTCAGCATCCCCAGCATGTAATAGCAACTCCAAACTTGAGCCTGTTTACATTCCCCACTGCTGACTTTAGAGCCAGTATAGACCTGGCGGGAAGCCGGAGGGTCGTTAGCCTGGCTGGACGCTGACACCTGGCCCACTGGTGGTGGAGGCTGTTGGCGTCCCGGCCTCCTGGCCCTGAACTGCAAGGAAGCTGAGGTGGGAGGGGACCGTCGGCCACGTGCCAGGGCCACCTTGCAGAGGCCAGCTGTGGGAGGCAAGATCCATGAGGAAGTGGTGATTGACGTGAGGCAAGGCCTGGGGGAGAGGTGGCCCCCAAGCCCCCACCTGCAGCGGCAGGCAGCAGTTTACCCAGGGAGGGTAGGTGGGACAAAAGGACCCATGAGTAAAGGGCAGGGGCCTAGGGTAGGGTGGGCCAGGCCCCAGGTCACTGGTGTAAGAGATCAGGAATCAACCAAGGTTTTTTTATGCTACACCCAGAAAACCCTGGGGTTGCTGGAATTCCCAGCAGGCCCTATAGGGTCAGTGTCTCTGGAGAGAAAATGCTTTTGGCTTTCAACAGTTCTGCAAGGCAGATGAGGCTTGTTTACACCAGCAGCCATGGAGGCCCAAAAGTGTTTGTTTCTGTGTGCTAAATTCAGGAAGATGGCAAGCAAACATGGGCACATTTTAAATGATGGAATAAATATGCTTAGACAAAGCTGACTCTGGAGAAGCAAACACAGGTTCGGCTACAACTCTTGGGGAGCACAATTCATGATGCAGTGGTGATATAAATTACTAATACATTATAAAACGGTCCGCTTGACTACGGGAAGCAGAGTATGCACCAGCAAATCCGTATTCCAGGACCTTTACTTTTTTTTTTTTAAGGATTGGAATTTGTAACTGTTTCACTGTTTAACATACTCATGAGACTTCTACAGCAACGCTGTACTTAAGAGCTCTAATAAATCCCTTACAATTTCCCCTTGCTTCTTTAGAGATTAAAACATACCAATTGCATCTTCTCCATATTGATGTGCGTGCAAGCAGGCTCTGGATTAAGAAAAAAAAAAAAAAAAACCTCAAATCAGCCCTGGGTCTCTTTTACTCGTATTCTCCTCAGGCTGAGAAGGCCCCTTCAGTAAGATCTTAATGAGTTCCAACCGGTTCCTTTACCACCTCCACTATGAAATCCCTTCTCACTGCCCCCACGGACCGGACCGGTGATAAAGCCTAAAGGCAAATTAACCCGAAAGGAACCCAAGCACATCTGAACTTGAAGGGTTCAGGCCGGGAGCCGGGGGCCGAGTGAACCTCCTCATCTCACAGGGAACCAACGGCCCTGCGCTCACAGCAGGATGCCCGGGGTCTCCTACCCCGGCTGGATCTGGGCCGCGGCCCTGGAATAACTGATGCACCTCATTCTCCCCCACCCCGTGGCGTGGGTTTCAAACAGGGCACCCACTTGTCCTCACCCAGGGGATGCGGGGGGCTGGAGGATGTCCCCGATGACCCGTCACGTGGGAAGGTACAGCTGTCAACCAGGGCCGCCCCGAGATCTGGGATCTGCACGGTTCTTGCTGCGGTTCTCCGAGGGGGGAGGGCCCGGGTCCTGCCCGCGGCGGGGGGCGGGGCGGGGCTCTAAATCGGCGCGCGGGGCCGGGGCCGGCGCTGTCCGTGCTGCCGGCGACAAGGGAGCGCGCCATGCAGCCCGCCCGCGACTACGCAGGAGCCCTGCTCAGGCGAGTGCCCCCCGCGCCCCGCGTCCGTCCGCCCGGTCCCCCTCCCCGCCTCGGGGCGCGCGGGAGACGCTCCTCCAGGACGGGTGGCACCGAGAGCGCGGGAAAAGCGGCCGCCCTAGTGTCTGCCGCGGCCGGTCCGGGACTCTGGGCAACGGCCCCGCGGTGCGGGGACAGGGCTTCTCGTGTCCTCGGGAGCGCGCCGGCCGGGGCGTCCCGGGAGAGGGTGGCCTGCGCCCCACTGTGCGCCTGGGGTCCCCGCACAGCCCGCCAACCCCCACCAGCTGATTCCACCCAGGCCGGTAAGGTACCGTGGCGGGAAGCACCTGCCAGGGGTCCGGGGGTCCCGCGCCCCGTCTCCGCCTGCCCCTGCGCGGTGGCCTGGCCGCCCGGAGCATCACCCTTTCCTACTTGGG
This sequence comes from Tamandua tetradactyla, assembly GCF_023851605.1. Lineage (NCBI taxonomy): Eukaryota > Metazoa > Chordata > Mammalia > Pilosa > Myrmecophagidae > Tamandua > Tamandua tetradactyla. The sequence continues at coordinate 75,937,915 of NC_135344.1, forward strand.
TTCACCTTCTTTAGCGGGACATGCCCAGAGCAGTCCTTCTTGATAAAATCCTAAGGAGCCTGCGTGGAAGTAACTTCAAAGTGCGGATAAAGTGCTTCTCTGCAGACCTTCCAGGAGTGCTTCAAAAAGAACGCCGAAGCCTTTGCGCTCTTTAACAGGCAAGAGGGGAGGTCACCGGGTCCCTTCTGTGGGCGCAGGGGACGCGGGGGCTCCTTAGGCCAAAGGGAGCAGGACCCGAAGCTTCTAAACCTGGGGTTTGAAAGGGAAGCAATGGATAGCCTTTTCTATGGACAGAAAAATAGATGCCAAGACCTACATGCTAGCATGGGACCGGACGGACAAGCAAAACAAAAAAGTGAAGGCCTGGTGGTGGGACACAGAAGGAAGGACAGAAGAAGAAAGTATTACCGTTTCTTCACTGATATTTTTAAGCATGAAGTTAAGGTCCTTGGTTTCTTCCTTCTCTTCCTCTTCCACCTCCACCCACCCCTTTCCAAGGATGTACCACTAGTCACAGTTTGGAGCGCGCCCATCCAAGGGTCCTTGCTATGAACAGACAAACACCCCTGTGACTGGCAGGCTGAGTGTTTTGGGTTTTTTTTTTTTTTGCATGGACAGGCACCAGAAAGCAAACCTGGGTCTCCGGCATGGCAGGAGGGAGCTCTGCCTGCTGAGCCAGCATGGCCCGCCCCGGGCTGAGCTTTAAAGATGGGTAAGAGCCAGACTCATTGTTCAAGGGCATTGCCTCCCACAGGTGGAAGAGGCAGTGCCTGCAGACAGGAGCTGCAGCCTCTGCTTGGTCTGCCCACTTGCAGCAGGTCACCAAAGTCTAAATTATATCTGCCCCACGTCTCCACTGGGGCAAAAGGCTGTGGAATTGATCTGCTTACAAAATGTTGGCAAATCAAAATGTAACAAAATGCCTTATCTCCTGAGACATTCCTTCTGAGCTTGCTGTAAATTAATATTTTTTATGGGCCAAATTGCTGCTGCAGTTCTTTGAAAACCTACCTGTTTACAAACTAAGCTTGAAGAAAGCAACCTGTAATACTTCCTGATAGGAAAACACTTCTCCGCCCTTCTTTAGAGCCAAGTCCAGGCTAAAGACCCAGCGTGAGCTGAAGGCGAGGTGACTAACGCATTTACTGACCATGGCTCTATTGCATTTCTGCCACCTCATTGCCCCTTAACTTAAACTGCCAGGTGTGTTGTAACTGTGTCTTTTGCTAGTAAATAACTGCATTTTGTCAAGGAACTAATTTCGTTGGTGTACACACCTTTAAAAAAAAACATTAACTCAGACACTTATGAGCATCTGTAAAATCTGAAAGAAGTCATTACTTTGTCGGTAGTTCATAATGGAGAGAGACGTAGCCACTTGAGGTCTCTTAGCAAGGCTCTGGAAATCGACGGTATTAGTCAAGACAAAACCTGCTTTGTCTCATGTCCTGTCCATGATAACATTCATGCCAAACCCTGAAGGTGTTATAAAGCTGGTGCAAGTTACACTTTGTGCAAAGTGGCAGGCTTGTGCAGTTATTTAGTGCCTCGTTATTCCTCTTGAACAAGGAACTCTAGGTTAGGTATAGCTACTATTTCAGCACAAATCCTATCACGGTCTCATGAGCGATGATAAGTAGGGAATTAAGTTTTAGATAAGTGAGACTTCCGGGTCACTGACACTTACCCCATGGGGGTCCAAACGCTTGTCTGATAACATTCCGAAGTGTTCCTTTACTGAAGATTCGTTTTACACCAAGCATTTGGGGGTGTTGGTAAAGACACAGACGTGAGCCAGGTGTGTCCCTGGACACCTGTCTGCATCCAGCGATGCTCCCCAAGCCCCATCTTATTTCTCTGGCTGACCACATTCGACCTCAACACCCCCGCCCCAACCCTGTCTTTTGCACCACGGTTCTCGTTTTCCACCACACGATGAAATGCGGGGTTCACTCAGCCATCATTTCACTCTGCGCAGCCCCCACGCCACTGTTTCCATGGTTTTATACTGTGGCCTCATCGCCAATGACACTCATACTCCGACACCTTATTTCTGGCCCTGCCTTCTCCTTCTAGCACTTTCAGAATAAACATCAATCTCTTAGGTGCATTCACTGCTTTGCTTATGATGTGGGCGAGGGGCAGTGAGGTTTCACCAGAGCCCAGTTCCTGGTTACTGCCAGTCTACAGCTTTGCTTTATTTCGTACACTTTCATAAGTGGGTAACTCCTTCCTTCCCCTGGAGAAAAATACAAAGACTTGACTGTTTCCATGCACTTCTGGGAGAAATGCCATTTGGCAGTTTTCAAGAAAATTCCATGAAGTCTAACTTCTGCTGTGGTCCAATTTCCCAGAAATGACCAATTTCCTTCAGCAACCTGTTTCCTTATTTTTTTTTCCTTTTTCCTTTTCATGGGTTATTTCTTCCTCCTTCCTAGGACTGCCCTGAGCCTCTTGTCACAGGTCCATGGGGAGTGACGCTTTTCACATGTACTGGCGCTAGAGGCAGAATCCTGAGGCTCCTCAGAGGTCTAATGTATCAGGTGGGAAATAGCAACACATTTTGGGCATTGCACCAATGGCCGGTGATATAAATTCTTCCATCTATTGAGCAGACCAGGACTGAGTTGGATTACTATGTCACTTTGTGGTTTTGGCTGGCTGTTTAATCCTGTTGTTGAGTCACCTGCCGTGCAGCTGGAGTAGAGTAAGTCCTCGTCGAGAACTTGTTAAAAATGGCTTTCGTGAGCATGAAATACGTAAAATGTCATCAACATCTTTTCATGTCATGTCTAAGATTGTCTTGATTTTATATTATTTGGCACATCAAATCATTCATCCGTTCCTTGAAAAGAATGGTAGAATTTGATTTTCATGCCTTCAAAACATTTTATTATGTGCACCCCATAAATCTTTGTCCCACTGTTCCCAGTTCCTGGTTAAGAAACACGGTCACCGGATACGCAAAGGACACAAAGAACAATGGGTGATGTGTCCTTTTTAATCGTCATCTGTGGCAATGTATGGACAAAGAGGACCAGAAGTGACTGCCAACACTGCTCTCTCCCCAGTCAAAAGACAATGTGGGCTGTGGGTTGATCCCTGGCCCAGGTCACTGGAGAAGGGGTGACTGGGTCGCAAGAGTCTGCTGTGGGTGGGGAGATAAGGTGTGCAGCTCCTTACGTCACAGCTGTTCAAGCCCGAAAGGTGTGCCACTGGCCAGGAGGTGCTGCACCCAGGAGTCAAAACCTTCCCTCATTTCTCTAACTTTGTCCAGCAAGGCATTTACCCAGTAGGTAGAGCGAGCACCAACAATAGGCCGGGTAGGGTGGGGAAGTTAAGGAACATTCAGGCAGTCCCTGGCCTCATGAGTGTAGATTCTAGATGGACAGTGGCAAGGTTTCCTGCCTGGACCTTGCTTTGGGGGCCCGGGATCCCCTCTATCGTGGGAGGGTCTTCGTTAGGACAAGCGCCCTGGTGTGAAAGTTGGAGCTGGATTCAAGCCCAGTTGTATTCCTTGCTAACTCTAGCCTTAGTCATTTCCGAACTTCCCCAAGCCTCAGTGTCACTCATCTGCAATACCTACCTTGTAGAGTTGATTGGTTACAGGCTAACATACACCTGTGTTTGGTCCAGAGTGGAATGCGAGCCTTTCTTTCTCTATGCCTTGGTGGGACTTCACCGGTTGTGAAGAGAACAAGCCTGAGCTCCGAGTTTAAAGCACAACGCAGGTCCCCTGGTCACCAGGTTGAGGACGTGAGTGAATTCTGTGTAGTGTTAGCACAATTGGGTAAGAACTTCTCCTTCATCTCTTCGTGTAACTGAGAAGCCTGGTAGAACTCCTTTTAACCAAGGCAAAGTTGAGAAGCTCCAGGCCAGTCCTGCCATGTGTGCCGTGTAGCTTCAGGGCTCTGATTGGCCGGGTAGGTCTCTGTGCAGGCTCCTCAGCCATTCCGAGCGGTAGCTGGGCTTGGGGACCGCTGAGCTGGTGCACTGGGAACAAATTGGGCAGAGGCTTTGGTGACCCGAAAGGGAACAAAATGCAGCGTGTGAACTCAAGACGTTGCTGCCCATTCAGCCATAACGTAACTCTAACTCAGAAGATCAACTATCACTATTGCCTGAGGGTTGAAGTTCAGAGAGAATGAGGATGAAATGAACAGCGCCCCCACCAAAAAAAGAAAAAAAAATTCTTATTTGGACAGAGTTGAAAATAAGTCCTGTTCTAGTTTGCTAGCTGCTGGAATGCAATATTCCAGAACTAGAATGGCTTTTTAAAAAGGGGAATTTAATAAGATGCTAGTTTATAGTTCTAAGGCCAAGAAAATGTCCTAATTAAAACAAGTCTATACAAATGTCCAGTGTAAGACATCCAGGGAAAGATATCTTGGTTCAAGAAAGCTGATGAAGTTCAAGGTTTCTCTCTCCACTGGAAGGGCACATGGTGAACATGGTGACATCTGCTAGCTTCCTCTCTAGGCCTCTTGCTAAGTGAAGCTTCTGGGAGGCATTTTCCTTCTTCATCTTCAAAGGTATCTGGCTGGTGGTCTATGGTTCTCTCATCCTTCAGTCATAGTTCTGAGGCTTTCTCCTCTTTCTCAAAAAAAAAACCTCTCCAAAATGTCTCCTCTTTTATAGGATTGCAGCAAACTGATCAAGACCCACAAAGAATGGGTAGAGACACATCTCCATCTAATCAAGTTTAATACCCACAACTGATTGAGCCACATCTCTATGGAGATAACCTAATCAAGTTTCCAACCTGCAGTGCTGAATAGGGATTAGAAGAAACTGTCGCTGTCACAAGGTTTGATTAGGATTAAAACATGGCTTTTGTAGGGTACATAAATCCTTTCAAACGGGCACAGGTCCCATCTCTTCTCCTTATTACCAGGACAACATTTTGAGACCATGCTGAGCCTCAGCTTTCTTGTCTGCAAAATGAGATGGCCCCTTCCCTGTGAGCCCGAGGTAATGATAGCCGAGGTATTTAAAGAGCGGGCACATCTCCTGCCACGGTCCAGTGCCCAGTGGGAGCAGGTGGTGGGCACAAATGTGTTGCTTGTTGGGAAGAAAAGAAAGTAATTTTTCTTGAGTACCTGCTATGTCGCACTATCTTTTCTCACTAGATGAAAATCCTCTGTAAGATTTTTACTGAATTGGGTACATTTCCAAAGCCCCAGGGCCATTCAAGAACAGAACTAGCATTTATATCTAGTTCACTATAACACCGAACCCCATTTTCTTTCCAGTATGACATGTTGTCTAGCTTCGACCAAGTAGGAGTGTTAAATACAAAACTTTGTTTTTTAAAAAAACTCCACTTTTGGACACAACTCCCAGGGATATTAATCTCTCTGGCATTGTGGGACGGAACTCCCACAATGGACTGGGACCTGGCATCAAGGGATTGAGAAAGCCTTCTTGACCAAGAGGGGGAAGAGAGAAAAGAGACAAAATAGTCAGTGGCTGAGAAAGGTCAGACAGAGTCTGGAGGTTATTCCTACACATTATATAGATATCCCTTTTTAGTTTATGTTGCGTTGGAGCGGCTAGAGGGAAGTACCTGAACCTTTAGAGCTGTGGTCCAGTAGCCTTGATTCTTGAAGATGATTGTATAATGATGTAGCTTTTACAAAGTGACTGTGTGATTGTGAAAACCTTGTGTCTGATGCTCCTTTTATCCAAGGTATGGACAGATTAATTTAAAAATATGGATAAAAAGTAAATAAATACTAGGGGATAAGGGGTGAAAAAATGAATGAACAGATTGGGGTTGTAAAAGTAGTTCAGTGGTAGAATTCTAGCCTGCCATGTGGGAGACCTGGGTTTGATTCCCAGTCCATGCACTTCCCAAAAAGCAAAGCAAAACAAACAAAAATCCAACAAATGGTGCTGCAATAACAGGATGCTCACATGAAAAATAATGGAACGTGACCATGCCATAGAGCATACAGAAAAAAATTGGGTAGATTGAAATACTCGTGGTCAATGAGAGGGAGGAGTATGGGATGTATGATTTTTAAATTTTTTTCTCTTTATTTCTTTTTCTGGAGTGATGCCAATGTTCTATAAATGATCATGGTGATGAATATGTGATGATATTGTGAGCCACTGATTGTACACCATGTATGGACTGTATGTGTGTGAAGATTTGTCAATAAAAATATATTTTTTTAAAACTCCGCTTTTAAATTCAAAGATAGGGCAGGCAACGGTGGCAGGCAACTGATTTTTTAAATGTCTAATTTCTAAAACATCTATAGAAATAAAAAGCTGCAGCCCTCAGTAGGTGCTACACCCTTTAATTTGGATTTGGGCTTTAATTTGGAGACTGAGCAGTGGAGTCTGGTTCTCCTTGTCCCTCACCTCCTGTCTGGGGAGACACTGCAGCACTTACAAATGACTTAAGATGACTCCAGTGTGCAGACGAAAGGTCCCGGTTTTTTCTTGCTTGTATAAAAGTTGGATTCGAATCTACTTGAAAACTGTTTTCATTAGGAAATGTTCGGCTAGCACCGCAAAAGCTTGACGTTAGAGTGAAGTACTTAAACCCTAGTAATAAAATTACCTTCTTGATCTTTCATAATGGATGATGAACCCATCCAACTTACCAATGAATGACTCTTCACCTAGTTTCGTTGAGGGTCCTCTCAGGCTGGTTCCTTCTATCCATATTTCTGTAATTTGAGTATCTAAACTTACTGGCTTTCTAGCCATTTCCTTCTTGAAGGAGATGCCATCCTTTAGCCTATTTACATTGTGTGGTCCCGTGGAGAGCCTTGGTCTCTCTGAGTGCTGTGGGAATCCCGCAGCCAGGAGACCCTCTCCCTGTCCTTGTCCTTGGCCCAGAGATTCCCAGAAGGGAGCGATGCTGGCACAGTCCTGGTGTCAGGAAGGCAGCCGCACCCCAGTGACAGCTCTGCAGGGACTGCCCGGAGTGGATGAGGCGCCACCTGCGCTGGCACACAGAGAGAGAGCAAACGCTACTTTCTATTTATATTATTTGGAGTAATTTATGGATACTGACCTAAATATAGAAAAGCTCGCAGTGCTGGGTAGTTTATACCTTGCTAAAGAAGACTCCGTGGGACCCAACCACGTGGTAATCCACCAGAGAGGGGTGTCTTCTTCCCCTCACCAGATTTTTTAAGCAGCTTCTTGCTGGTTGGCCTAAAAAGAGTGTGGTAGGCCTAGGGCTCTGTCTGCAATCCTGCAGAGGTTCCATGCACTGGGATTGCATTCTGGAAGCATCTGGATGGGTTCCTGGGCCAGACAGGTCCTAGGACCCAGGGAGCCAGCCTCTCCGGAACATCGACTAGTCCATCCCCCATCCCATATTATCAACAGCCCTTTCCAACCTAAAAAGTTAGAATGGGCACAGCCCAAATACCCCTGGGGGTTGGGAGAGGGACCAGGGGAGGGATGAAGTTGTGGCAGATGAGTTGAGCTGCTGAATCACTGCGCTCATGTTTCTTTTTGGTCTCTGGGGTCTGGGGATGGCTAGAGGGAAAGGCCTGAGATTGTGGCGCTGTGACCCGTGCCAGACTCTGAAATCTGCTCCTATAACTAATTGTTGGGGTGTGCTTTGGGACGTGTTGCTTTTTTGTATTGATGCTATTTTCCACCAAGTGAAATAAATAAAGAAAAGAGTGCCGCAGGACATCAAAAGCTGTTTCCCATTTCTTTAATCGCTACTCAGGTTGACTCATATGCAAATGTGCCTTTCTTTAATCGCTACTCAGGTTGACTCATATGCAAATGTGCCTTCCTCTTGAGTTAGTCAGCTCACGGCATCACTGAGGTGGCCTTTCTGATGAGGACTGGGTCTGAATCCCAGGCTCGTTTCACCAGCTCTGGGACAATTCTCTGTGGCCTCGTCCGTGAGTCAAGAAAAGTAGGAGAAATGATCATGGTGATGAATGCACAGCTACTTGATGATATGTGAGCCATTGATTGTTCCCCATGTATGGAATGTTTGTATGTTAAGATTTATCAATAAAAATAATTTTTTAAAATGAGCAAACAAAAAAAAGAAAAATAGGACCATATCGCCCAGTTTTTTGAGGATCAAGTTAATCTCCATAAAACAAAATATGTTAGTTGAATAACTGGTATTGTTTGTTGTTCAGTTTGATATTGTTAATGCTAAGTTATTAAGCTTCTTATCAGCAATTATTTACCCTCCATTTTTCCTGCTCTTTTGTACTTGCTAAGTAAGCAAAAATTCATAATCTAGAGTTGAAGATTTTTTTTTTTACTCTCAAAATTAAGTCCTGTTTTGGTTTTGTAGTAGTTTATTTTTCTAAGTTAGTGCCTTTTGTAGTGGATTTTTAAAAATTAATTCTTTGATAAATGTAGAACTTACTCCAAAGTATCACATGATATACCTTAAGTTCTTTTTCCATCTCGTTATTTCAACAAAAGTTATCACAATGGTCATGTTGTTTCTGGTTTATCCAAGGCTAATTTCAAAGAATTTGTTTGTTATAGTGACCGGTATCTGACTTGAAAGCTAATATCTGGCTTATTCATATCGTACAAATATGTAACTCTGTGTGCATGGGTATATGTGTGTGTGCGTGAGTGTTTGCCCATGCATGTGTGTGCATGAAAGGATGTGTGTGTGTGTACGTGAGAGTATGTGTACCTAATTCTCCAACTTTACTTAGCTACTTCATGGCCACTAGAAATCATTTTCTTGGATCTTTTTAGTTATAAACCCACGTCTGCCGAACAGAATTCTTAGTTCTTCTTTGAGTTGTGCCCTTAACCATTCCTTCTCAAATGGTACCACAAGGACACTGCTTGAGGTAAAACAAAAGTAATGATTGTTTGTTCACAAACACAATTTTTAACAACCTATCCATTGGATTCTTTTCTTTTAGACACAAATATTAAAATTGCATTATTTCTCTATACTTTGAAGCTCTCTTTTGGAGAAGTCAAGGATACAGCAGCCACCTCCAGCCCTCATCCTCCTTCTTCCCTCTTGCTTGTGTGTGTGTGCAGATACCTGTCATGTTTCCACTCTTGTTTGTTTGCATGCAGGTATTTGTTATATTTCTGTTGTGCTTCTTGGGGTGCAGTTTCAATATGTTCTATCTCTCAAGAGACTGCAGGCAGCCAAGGGAGACGTTCGATCTTAATCGGCGCCTGCTGCTTTCCAGGGCATGAAAGTTGCTCACTGGCAGAGCCCCTTCCCCCCAGAGTATATAAAAGCCCAGCTTTCAGTCAGCAGGTGTCCCTCATCTGGCGCAAAGAGAGGCGAGTGGAGCCACCATCTACCAACCCTCACCTGGGGACTGGCCAAGGTGGGGTCTTTTCCCCTGCTCTTTTGAACCCTCTGTGCTATGCAAGTAATGAAGCAGGCATTTGCTGGGAACCTGTGTGGTATCTGGGTCTGTGGTCCCACAACACCATGCAGCGATGTGCTCCATGCTCTCTTTAAAGACTCTTCTATGATGTTTTTCACTTTTCTCCTCCATTTCCAGACCCCTGACATTGATGGGCTCACAGACTAAGAAGGTCCTGCTGACTCCCCTCATGCAGTCAGCTCGGCCTTTCCGCGTCTCCAACCACGACAGGAGCAGCCGGCGGGGGGTGATGGCCAGCAGCCTGAAGGAGCTCATCAGCAAGGTACAAGGCTCCCCACCAGCCACATGGGCCCCTCAGACCACCCACTCAGGTGTCCTGAGACCAGCTCCACAGGGCCTGAGACCACCCACACAGATCCTGAGACCACCCATTCAGGTCCTGAAACCACCCACTCAGGTCCTGAGACCACCCACACAGATCCTGAGACCACCCATTCAGGTCCTGAGACCTGAGACCACCCATTCAGGTCCTGAGACCAGCTCCACAGGTCCTGAGACCACCCATTCAGGTGCCCTGAGACCAGCCCCCCAGGTTCCCTGACTCACACGAGGCCAGGTCTTAGGTAAGGCAATGCAAACATGGACATATCAAGGTAAAAAGCATGTTGGACTGTTAGACCCTCTCTTGGCCTCTGAGTCTGAGGAGAGCCATTTTAAGAGGCTAAAGAGTGAGTATAAATATCAAATGAAACAGGATTGCACCTCTGCAGCAGAAAAGATTTAGGTACAGAGACGAACACCTTAAGAAAAATGTTCCCTTGGTAATGTCACTTTATTTCTTGGATTAGGAGAAGCCAGGGAACCAGCAGACATCGGAAATCTGGTTTTGGTTATAAAGCCCAGGGCAGAATAGTCCTTGATCTAAAACAGTTTCCAGATCACCAAATAAGGAAGAGTTGTGGGCTCTCACAAAAGCAGAACTCAGGCAGAGACACCCAGCTAAACCAGAAGTGTGCGTCCGACACAGTCTCGGAGACAAGGGAGACATTCGAATTATGCCACGAGACAAAGTCATCTTAAAAAACCATACAGGCAGAACGTTTCCTTCCATTCCATCTAAATAAGTTAGTATTTTTGGAAACTGTAAATATCATTCAGTTTAATCCCTTATCTCCCATCGTTGAAATCTCATAAAAAGATAGGTTCCCTGGGAATCTTGGCTTCTCTTTTTTTCAATCTCAAGACTGAACAACAGATACCCATTGAGGTCTCCCTTTTACCATTTAAACTTGATCCAAACCATTTCGGCCAACACCTGTATAGAGTTAACAGTCTAACGGTCAGGAGGAAACACCTGCTTCCTTCCGTGTCTCGGGCATGAACTCAGACGCTGGACGCTCTGGTTCTCACCGCGGGGCTGGTCACCCTGGTACTGGAGGAGGACGGCACCCTGGTGGACTCGGAGGAGTTCTTTCAGACCCTGGCGGACAACACACACTTCATGATCCTGGAGAAAGGCCAGAAGTGGACACCGGTAAGTGAAGGCGCTGCCACCGGAGCAGGGCGCCCTCCACACTTGTTACCTATGAAAGAGCATCTCTGCTTGGGTGGAAACCTGCCCACTTTCCAGAGATGTACTTTGTATCCGCCTAATACCAGATGTGCTACCCTTAAAAGGGATTCTTCTAAGTTTTTCTCTGAAACTTAGTATCTCTTTGAACTTGGTCTGTAGGATTTAAAGCAAATAGTTCTGAGGAACACACTTTGGCCAATGAGTAGCTACAGAGGCTGTTAAAGTGCAACAATATAACCTTGTGACTAATCATCAGATCTGTCCTTTAGAGGCCAGAGGAGCCAGCCAGGAGAAGTTAGGTTGAGGGGTGTGTGTGTGTGTGTGTGTGTGTGTGTGTGTGTGAGAGAGAGACAGACAGAGACAGAGACAGAGACAAACAGTGAAACAGAATATTTTGATTTAGAAAAGCAATGAGATAGAATGAAGGCTTCTATTTCTAGGAAACTAGAGATTATATATCTTTTAAAACTTTCCCACTAAAATTCACCTAAAAACCTAAAGCAAAATATTCAAACATCTTTTTACATGCCTAACTGAGCCTTCAAGATAGGGAAATTCTCAGAGGCCAAAATTTTTCTGGGAGCAGAATTCAGAGAAGAGGGCAAGCCCTGAAGCCCGCAGCTTACCTGTGGCCACCCACACACTGACCCAGGATTTCAGGTTCAAACAGGTGCTTGGAGGGCAGGAGACTAAGTGTGTGTGACACACAGTGCGTTGTGAGATTAAAAAAACAAAGCAGGGAATCCTAAAAGCCTCTCCTGAGACTTCTCAGTCCCAAAACACCCATGCTGAGAAATTAGTTCAAAGAGATCCAGCGAAGAAATACTGAATTCTCTTTACTCGCCTCTTCCTTTCCTTCCAGCCTCATGGTCCGGGGCTGACAGTGTCCGTGCAGGTAGTAGCACGGCTACTGTTGAATATTCAAGGCAGATCGGCTCTGTTGAATATTCAAGGCAGCCCTCAAAGAGTGCCCATTCTAAAGCCCCAACATAAGGAAGCTCACCAGTGAAACAAAGCCTTAGGAGGCAAGGCACTATATACGAGAGAACAAGTCACACTTGCAAGGATCTCAGATATTGGAAGGATCAAAAACAGAATGTGAAATAAAAGTATTAAAATGTGCAAATAAATAAAAGGCAATCAAAATAAGAAGGAGCAAGGGTAATCAACAAATTTTTGGTTCCAAAAAAATCAAATAGAATTTCTGGAAATGAAGAATACAGCAACTGAAAGAAAGGACATGGAGACTCAGATTGGGCAGAAGTGAAGAAATAAAAAAAGACCTGGTATTAGGAGAGGAAGTTCATGATGAAATAAAAAGATGGAGGTAGAAGCCACAAGGGAAGTTAGAGGCCTGACTGAGCAGATCTGATATGCATCTTTTGGGCATCCTTAGGAGAGGAAAGGATTTTTTTTTTTAACAAGACAATGCACAAACCATTTTTTAATGTCTCCTTACATATGTGTATTTCTATATCTGTACATACACACAGAGGCAGTTATGTGATATGTATATCATAGGGAATTTTGTTCTTAATTTTTTTTGGAAGGTTGCATGGGCTGGGAATGAAACCCGGGTCTCCCACCTGGCAGGTGAGAATTATACCACTGAACTACCCATGCACCCTACAAACCATTTTTTTAAAGTGATAAATTCAACTCCATTAAGAATTTTGTACATCAAAAGACACCATACAGGAAATAAAACAAGCCACAAAGTGAGGAGAAAGTGTTTGCAGCATAACCTGAGAAAGGATTTGTATTCAGAAAATTTTAAGAACTTTTCACAAATCCATTACAGAAATGACAGACAATCAAATAGACAAATGGGCAAGAGGCAGGAGCACACATCTCAGAATGGACAATAAATCAGGAAAAGATACTTAATCTCATTGGTGATTAGGGAAACCTAGTTAAGACCACAGTAAGATAGAATTTAAACCACCAGGTGTGGTACTCTTAGATTTTTAAATTATTTCCATCTTGTGAGAGAATATGAACAAAAAAGGCAAAAACAATGTTTATTATAGAAATAATTTTTTGACTTCTCAAGCCACTAAGGATCTCTGAACCCCACCCCCACCCTAGATGGCTCCAAATTACACTTCCTGAACCTCTGCGTTAAACCATTTGTAGATCATTCAAAAACGTGTCAAATTAGCAATATAATGTTTGAGATGCACATGTGCTAAGAATAAAGAAAAACAGCTTGGAAGGTTGCCTCTTGGGGGAAGCACGGAGGTCTCTAAGGACCATCTGCATTTTGTTTTGTGGAGAGGGGGGCACACCCATTTTATTCCTTATTTTCACATATACTGCATGCAAACTCCTACTTAGGGCAAATACTTTATAAATTTTCTAACTGGAAGAAAAAAGCTACAAAGCAGTTATAAAGAGTATAAAATTTAAAATAAGGTTTTTAAAATTTAAATAAGATTCAGATGGGAAGCTCAATGGGGCAAATTAGATAAATCTTTGAAGAGGCCATCTTGGGCTATTCCACTTTTTGTTTAAGGAAAGTGTGGTCGAATAATACCCACCCCCACCCCCCAAAGATTTCAGGTTCCTGGAGCCTGTAAAACTGTGACCTCCCATGGTCATGGGGAGTTGGCAGACGCGATAAAGTGAAGGGTCTAAAATAGGGCTGTCATGATGAGTTGCTAGGGGCGTCCGATATCATCACAAGGCCGGTTCTAGGGGAAGGCAGGAGGAGTGGGAGTTCTAGGGGGGTGAAAGAGGGAGGCAGGGCAAGCAGGGTGATGTGAAGCTACAACAGGCAGAGGAAAGCAGCCACCTCCAGGAGCTGGAAAAGGTGGGCAAGGATCCCAGAGAAGGTACGTAGCCCTGCCGACCTGCTCTAGACTTCTGGCCTCCAGAACACATCTACACTGGTTTCAGCCAAATGCAATGGTAGTTTGTTACAGTGACCATAGGAAATGAATTCTACCTGTCTGACTGTTCCCATTAATGAGATGTACTGAAGGGAGGTCTGGGGCCCACAGAGTCAGGGTGAGACGTTGCCATTGGTGAGTGAGTTTGTGCTGGGGCGTGCTGGAAGGGGGCAGGGGGCGTAAACCTTTCCAGTCGGGTAACACCCTGGTGGAACGATGAACTTGGGCTTCTAATCCTGCCAGAAGAGCTTAAAGCTGCAAACGCCATAACTGGATGGTAGACCTCTCTTGATTTACCTTCCTCAATCATCTTCCTCTTGGGATGGAGATGGGCCCCTCAAAGCTGGTTTTATAATGCCACCCCACTCCAGGTGCTTTCATCAGTGAGGCCAACTTTCTCTGCCTTGGGCGAGAACCTCCCACCGAGAAATAGCCGCTAGGTGTCTCCCTTCTCCAGCCTAAACTCCTTAAGAGCCCAGGGACAGCAGCTCCTCAGAGCCTTAGGGGAGAAGGAGGAGAGGACAGGACTGCACCGTTTCCCCTTCTCAGCCAAGGAAGAGGGATTACGTACCCAGATGCAAAAACCCACGTGCCCAGACATAAACTCAGAAGTAAACTCAAGGAGATTACCCTTGTGAGGGCAGGTCGCTATTCTTATTTAAGGACCAAGGCTAGATGAAAGCATTGAGGGGGGGGAGGACAAAAAACTTCAAAGGTCAGAAGGGAGCAGGAGGCGATGGGAAAGAGCTGTGGCAATATAACGTTTGAGATACACGTGTGCTGAAAATAAAGTAAAGCAAGGAAGGATTCGGAGGCAACGGGGCAGCTCCACGTTAAACATCGGGCACGATGGAGGTTGGGTGTGTGTTCTGTGGGGGAAAAGAAGAGGGGCTGTGTCAAGAAGAGACCCTGATCTTTAAACAGGCAAGTTAGGGCGGTGCCACGGTGGCCCAGTTGCCGAGTGCTCGCCTGCCATGCTGGGTTCAGATCCCGGTGCCTGCTGAGGCAAAAAAAAAAAAAAGTGTAAAAAGGAAAGTTAATGCTTTAACTTGAAATATATTAGATATTTGTCATTAATTAATTTAGCATTCACAGGTTCACCTACTCCCAAGCACAAAGTTTCATGAGATGCAATCACTCTACCCTGGCCTAAGTTAACGGTGGGTCTTTGTTAGCCACAGGTCGAAGTTAAGCACGGGTCTGCTTATTTGGACATAGTGGCAGGATCAGCATATTACTCTGCTAAAAATATTACTCAAACAACAGATAACGGCTTTTAGACTGAGTTTTGGAAGGGTCTGAAACTAGGGTCCAGCCTGAAGGATAAGATCTAAATGTCACAGGGCGTGCCCCTCAAGCCCACCTACCCCTCTGTTGCAACAGGGAAGTAAGTATGACCCAGTGAGCCGGCAGCCAAAGAAAACGGGAATCGCGCGGGTCACCTTCAATTTGTACAAGCTGAGCCCCAAGGACTTCATCGGCTCGCTCAACGTGAAGGCCACCATGTATGAGATGTACTCGGTCTCCTATGACATCCACTGCACGGGGGCCAAGGCCCTGCTGAAGTAAGAGCTTATTGGGGTCCACCGCGGGCACCTCGCAAGGGCACGACCTCATGGGGCAAGGACATTTAAACAATGTCACCAAATGCGGTGTCAACATTGTTTAAATGTCCTCTATTTCACATTGTCCGAAACCAGCTTCAACCTTTATACCGCAGGCTCATTTCCAAGCCCAGAAGGTCTTAGGCTGAGCCAAAATGTAGTATTTCATTTCTCCCAAGACCATTAAGTGCCAAATAGAAACAAAAACCTACATAATGAACGTGAAGAAGCATCAGGTTTGTTTTAAACCCCAGAGCTGCACATTTTCAAACATGAAATTTAAGCAATGAGAGCTAAAACAGAGCTCTCATCTGGGCTTTGGTTTCATCATCTTTGATACATGAGACATGTGTTAGGATTCCCTAGAGAAATGGAACCAGCAGGCTATAGACCTGTAAATATTAAGAGATTTATTGTAGTAATTGGTACATCTGACCATGGGAATTGGCAAGTTGGAATTCCATAGGGCAGGCCCCAAGCTGAAAACTCTAAAGAAGGTGATGGCAAAATCCCTAGGAGAAGTCAGCTAGCTGAAGGAGAGACAGAAAATTTCCCTTCTGACTTCTGGAATCCTCAGTTCTGGCTTTAAGAGCTCCAGCTGATCAGAGGAGGAGACCCCCACTCATTGCTCAGGGCAATCTTCTTTGTTGATTGTAGATGCAGTCAGCTGTCAATACAATCAACTGACTATGGATCTAAATCCATCTATGAGGTCCCCTCACAGTAACAATCAGGCCGGTGCTTACTTGACCAAACAATTTAGCCAAGTTGACCTATGAAATTCACCATCACAAGAAGCTTGCTTACAAAATCTTTCATGATTGCACAGATTCTAAATGCATTTGCTTCCAGTCCTCCAGGAAATGTATAAGAGGGTAGAAGGAGAGGCTGGCAGTGGCAGGAAGGTTTTGAAGAAAGCATGACAAGTCTGCAGCTGCTAACCCTCCAGTGCTGTCCGCAAACCCCCTTTGGGTCTTTCTGTCTGCTGCCCCCGTTAAAGACTGTTCTGAGCTTCCCTGAGCAAAGCAGCGAGAGAGGAAAGGCTGTGGGAAATGCGTCCGCGCTACTCGCAGTGTCCTTCGGGAGGGGCAGAGTGGACGTTTGCCTTCTGCGGTCTCCATTTTGCATCACACCCCCAGGGCAGGCTCTTAGGTCACCAACAGCATTGAAATGCCGACTGCAGGGAGAGCGTGCTCTTTTTGCTGAAACGGAAGGAAATGGTTTCATTGATAAAAAGAAAAAAGAGAGAGATGGAGTTACAACAATTTAGAAAAGCACAATGAAGAAAGCACACCTCACCCCAAATCCCACCTCAGCAAAATCTGTCTTGAAAGACAAATGCAGCCTTCTTGGCACTGTATCTTGTCACCTGACAGATCAGATGACCCAAGGCCCCCCACCCCCACCCCAGCCCCGGGCCTGACGCGCCTGTTTCCTCTCGCAGGAGCCTGCTGCGGTTCCTGTCCTACGCCGTGCAGGTGGCCGGGCAGTTCCTGGTCCACGCCGGCACCTACGTGCTCCGCGTGCTGGGCGACGCCGAAGAAGCGCCCAGATGTCACTCCCGGGGGCGAGGCACGTCCAAATGAGGCGCGGGGGGGCCGGCACCCACGCGCTCCCACTGGGATGGCTGCTCGGTGGACGCTGAGACCTCCGCCCCAGGCTGTGCTTGCTTCTGCCCAGGGGTACCCAGGGAAAGGAAGGGGGGTTCACTCTGTGCGGCAGGAAAGGAGGGGCTTGGGGGTCCCACAGGCTGTGGGAGGGGCCAATAAACTTCGCTGCAATAGACTAATCGCGAGAACTACTCCTAATACTTGTAATACTCCTAACGCTCCCTCTATCTCTTTCATCTCCCCCCCAAAGCGGACAGAATCTTCACGTAGAGGCAAAGCTCAGCCAGAAATGTTCTGCTGGCAGTCGCTTTTGTCCTCATTAACATGCAGTGTCCCCAAAATAACGAGTGGTCAGATGTTCCTGGGGTTCTTTCCATGTGAGTCCCTCATGGCCCAGTGGGGCCAGGAGCCCTACAGGCCTGCATTTGGGGGCTTTCCAGGAAGCACTGCCAGCCTCTCTCTTAGAACAAAACAAAACAGGACTGAAACCCTAATTTAGCACGTGCCCTGGTGACCCGCGTTCCAGGTCCCAATGATGTGTGGGTTATCATCAGGGCCCTGGGTGCAGGCCACAGAGCCTTGGGCTCAGGCCCACTCAGGTGAAAGAAGCCCCAGCACCTCATGTGTCCAGGGAGGCTGCTGGGGCTCCAGCCTCAGCACTGTGCTGTACACGGGTGCTCCAAGGAAGTTGTCAGTTCCATACCTCCTCCTGATGGCTTCATTTTCAGGCAGGCCAGCCACCCCCGTTGGAAGTCCTGATCCGTCTTATTGGGTGCTTTAGATCACCCCACCCTCCTGTGGTCACGGGGGATGCTCCAGGCAGGCAGGGCCACATGCCCAGTCCTGGATACAGGGGCAGGACTGAGTTAGGGGGATGCGGCCCCCCAAAGGGAAATAGTGGTATGTCTCCATTGGCCGTGCTGCTGTGACAAATACCACATCCTGCATTGGCTTAAACAGCAGGAATTTATTATCTCGGTATCTCAGAGGCTGAAAGGATCGCTTCTTCCCCGCTGGCCAGTGATCCTTAGGTTTCTTGGCAATATCTGAATTTCTCTAGTTAATCCATTAATCTGGAATAAGACCCACCTTCAATTAGGTGGGCCACACCATAACTAAAATAATCTTGAAGAGATCCTTTTAACCATGGGTTCACCCGATCACCCGCCCAGAAATGTGGGTTAACACCAAGAACGGTCTAAATTGGGGTGCGTGATCCAATCTCCCACAGGGTGCTGTTATCCAGAAAAGGGGACTTGGTGCTGGCAATTCGTTGCCAACGTGTGAGCTGCTGGTAGCTTCCTCTGGAGAAACTGGCCTCCTCGCCTAGCTGACGGTTTGGGCCCAGTGAAAAGAAGACACACAGGTTGTCCTGGACACTAGAAGAAAAGAACCCCTGACCCATCCCACCTGCCCCTTCACTGCCCAAGCCTTCCCCGTAGGACCCCGAATTTTACGCCCATCACAGGCATAGCAGAGGTCACCCTGGCTCACTCCCAGACTCTCGTGCACCCTAATCCTGGTCCGGAGCTTGTGAGAACCAGCTGGAGGGCCCGGGTCCCAAAATAACATCCGTGCCGGCAGCGGAGGTGCAGCGTTCCTCAAAGCACAGACTTTTCTAACAGCAAAAAGAATGAGCATTTGCAGCTGCATCCTTCCCCCTTTCTGTGTCTGTTCTTCTTTGAGAACGAGATGCAGCCACTGCTGGGGGCAGTTTTGCAAAGCTGCACTGGGACAGAAAATGTTGCCCCCGGGAGCCTGCTGTGTGAACCATGTCCCTGGTCACCCACCCTACTGAAAGCACCCCTTCCACCCCCACCCCCCGCACCAGGCTGTTCAAGGGGCCTGTCACCAAGAGGTGGCACCCCTGTCCCGGGACCCAGGGCAGCTCCACCCACTTTGCTTCCAGGCCCTTCCAGGGCCTCCTGCTCAGTGCAGGATTGCGTCACTTGCCAAGGATTCAGCAGCCCTGGACAGCCACTGCCCGGTTTCCAAAAAAGGAATTTTCCCTGAAGTGCCTGGTCCTGCTGACTCAGCGGTGCTCACGCTGCAGGCGAGTCGGGGCGAGGGGGCCGCTGGCATCCGGTTCGATGGCAGCCTCTTCCCGGGCCGACCCAGAGACCAGCCCCTTCCCTGCTTCAGGGGAACAGTGAGGCCAGCGGGGGGTGTGGGAAGGAGGATGCCTCTGCCAGCGCAGCATTGGAAGACGGATGAAACAGGATGACTCGGAGTTTGGGAATTTCTGGAATAATCATGCAACCCTCCACCACCCACCCCGCCCCAGACTAGTATTATCTTATCTCACATGTCTGTGCTTTGCTGGGACTGTTGCCCCCACATGCACACACACACACACTCTCTCAGAAAGCTCAGGGGAGGCTGTGTGCAGGAGGCCTGTGGAGAGAAAGTGGCCGAGCCTGGTTTTGCCACTCTCAAAGAACTCAGGACCCCTGGGAGAAACTGGGCTGAGGTAAGCCCTCCCAAGTGTGGAAAGGGTCTCAGCAGGTGACCCTTGGCTCTGGCCCCGAGGAGGTAGCACACATCCCAAACACGACACTTCCTTGCCCTACTCTCGGCTTTTCCTCAGCCCACGTCTGGCCTCCAGTAGCTCAGAGGCGGGAGCATGGCAGCTTTGAGCAAGAGTCGGGTGGCGGGCTTCAGGCACGGTGTGCTCCAGGCTGGGCCAGCAGGGACTGAAGGAGCAACCCTGGCTGAATCCTCGGGCATGCAGCCATCCCTCTCAAAGGGCTCAGAGCTTTCTTAGTGTCCTCCATGCGGCTTAGCGCCAGGGCTGCACCTTGCTGATTCTAGAATCACAATCCAGAAACGGGGATAAACCTTCCTAGGAGCTGCAGGCGTCAGTGCCCCTCCTTCCCGCAGCACCCCCCGAGGCACTCACTTGCAGAGAGCTCCCTGCAGGTCTCATGCCCACCTCTGCCCCTGTCCCCTCTCAGGGGGCTGCAGTCAGTGACCAGCCTCTGCCAGGGGACAGAGGACAAATATATGAGCATGACATGGACTGAGGATGCTGGAGGGGGGCGTTTTAGATGCCATGACCTCCTGTGCACCCTGCCCTCCCTGGCTTTCCCTCCACAGCTGTAGGATGGAAACACTTGGGGGCCATTGCCAGGCGCGTCTTCCTGCTACAGGTCTCAGGAACACGAGGGGCACCTGGGCAGTCTGCTGTCCCCCAAACCCCCAGGCCTTTTCAACACTAAGACCCCCACTCGGGGATCCTCCTTCCTCTGCCCAGGCTGTGCTCAGAGCTGCCCCCTCAGGGGACCAGGCCCAGCCTGCAGTTGGGACACGGCAGGGACACAGCAGGCCTGACCTGGGGTGGCTACTCCTGTGGGAGGGGGCCCCCCGCCAGTAATACCCATCAAAAGTGGGGTTTTCTCTGCCCATTGTGCTCAAGGACCAATTCCTGAGACCCTGGGGTTTCAAAGAGAGAAAGGGTTTATTGCCAGGTGGAAAGCAGGAGGTCAGATGGCCTGTCCTAAAGATCTATCTCCGCAAACTGCCATCACTATCTCATCATTTTATAGTATCAACAGATGGGCAGGGTCTAGGATAATGAGCACAGATGATGTAATTAGAGGGACTCTAATTATTGACATGCGCAGATTGATTTCATGCTTAGTCACAGAATGCATGGAGCAAAATGGCAGCCTTAATATAATGATGGGCATGATTTTTAGTATTATAATGGGGGTAGGTCACTTAAAGTCTAAGCTACTGAGCATGTCAGGCGGGCCCATTTTGGTTTGATACAGCTTTGTCTAGCGAAATAGTTCAAGGCCCTTCATTAATAAACATGAGGGTGAACAGTGAATAAAAAAGTATTTGCAAAGTCCCTGTTCTAGCTTGCTAGCTGCCAGAATGCAATATACCAGAAACAGAATAGCTTTTAAAAAGGAAAATTTAATAAGTTGCTAGTTTACTGTTCTAAGGCTGAGAAAATGTCCAATTAAAACAAGTCTATTGAAATTTCCAATCTGAGGCATCCAGGGAAAGGTACCTTGGTTCAAGAAGGCTGATGAAATTCGGGTTTCTCTCTCATCTTGAAAGGCACATGGCGAACACGGCGTCATCTGCTAGCTTTCTCTCCTGGCTTCTGGTTTCATGAAGCTGTCTGGGAGGCGTTTTCCTTCTTTATCTCCAAAGGTCACTGACTGGTGGACTCTGCTTCTCGTGGCTATGTCATTCTCTGCTTTCTCAGAAATCTTTCTCATTCTCCAAAATGTTTCCTCTTCTATAGGACTTCAGAAACTAATCAAGACCCACCCAAATGGGTGAAGACATGCCTCCAGCTAATTCAGTTTAACAACCACTCTTGATCAAATCACATCTCCAGGGAGATGATCTAATTAGAGTTTCAAACATTCAATACTGAACAGGACAGCTGCCTTTACGAAATGGGATTAGGATTAAAACATGGCTTTTCTAAGGTACATACATCCTTTCAAACCAGCACAGTCCCCTTAGGGAAAGACTGTGAGAAAGGGGGAAAATTCAATTTCCCCAAGTGGAGAATTCTTGATATTCTCACAAGCAGTGGGGACAACCAAAGCAATAGGCTGAGCCCCCAATCTTGGGGGTTGTTCATATGAAACTTAACCCCACAAAGGATAGACTAAGCCTACTTAAAATTAGGCCCAAGAGTCACCTCCAGAGAACCTCTTTTGTTGCTCAGATGTGGCCTCTCTCTCTCAGCCAACACAACAAGCAAACTCACTGCCTTCCCCCTCTCTACGTGGGACATGACTCCCAGGGGTGTGGACCTTCCTGGCAACGTGGGACAGAAATCCTAGAATGAGCTGGGACTCAGCATCAAGGGATTGAGAAAATCTTCTCTACAAAAAGGGTTAGGTTCAGGTGTCAACCTGGCTAGGTAATGGTGCCCCATTGTTCCATTGATATGGACTTAAATCATCAACATGTGAAATTCATCTATGGCCGATTACATCTGCAGTTGGCTGGGGGCGTACCTGCTGCATGAGTGATGCTTAACGCAATTAGCTGGAAGCTTAAAAGAGAGAGGTCAGAAGAGAGCTCAGCAGCTCAGCATACCTCATCTCAGCACTCACAGCTCAGCTTAGATGTTTGGAGATGCAGAGAGGAATCGCCCTGGGGAAAAGCTACTGGAACCCAGAAGCCAGGATGGAAGGCCAAAAGACGTCATCATGTGCCTTCCCATGTGACAGAGAACCTCAGAGGAAAGCTAGCTGCCTTTCCTCTGAAGAATGATAAATTTGGAACTAAATAAATCCCCTTGTTAAAAGCCAATCCATCTCTGGTGTGTTGCATTCTGGCAGCTTTAGCAAACTAAAACAGTTCATAAGAAAGAAATTTTTCAGTTACTAGAGATTTCAGACTAATTCCATAATTCCACAAATGATAAAAGGAATTGAATATGGAAAATGAAATGAAGCAAACTATGGGCTAGAACACAAGATTTTGCCGATATGAAGGAATACATAATATATATATGTATATATATCATTTGGAGATAAATAAAAATAAAGTTTCAATTCAGAGAGAAAAACTATTAGATTTTCTAATCAATTACGTGAAAGTATCTTTGTGATTTGATGACAAAAGTGAAAAGTATAATAAAGTGTTAAAATATTTCAAGTTACTGAATCCTGAAACTTTTCCAAATGATGTATATGAAGCTCCATGGCTTCAAAATAAATAAAAAATTAGTAAGATAAAGCCAAACAATCAAATATAACTTTCCAATAACATGTTTTCATGACTTGGCTAATAGCAAAGATATTGAATAAAATAAAACCTCAGGCAGCACTATAAAGTCTTGAAGTCTTTTGAATGGAATTGCTGGTAGCTTTGTGGGGCTAAATTTCCCAGAAAAGTCATCTCTTGTCCACCAGGTAATAGGGGTGTCCTCAGGAGAGCTTGGAAGATGGCCTCGTTCAGCCAGCAGCCAATGTGTCATAAAGAGGTCACATCAAACTTTTGTAAACATCAGTAAATGATTGGGAATTATTGTATCAATGTGATAATCAAATCATGCTACAACATATCACTTAACTAGAAGCTTTGTAACATAAGGTTTTGTTTACCTGGAAATAAAAAGAAACCATTTTGTATTTTTATTGATTGCTATATTAACTCATTTACGGAACTAGTTCTTTGTTTTTCTCTTTTTAATATTTTTATTGTAAACCTTAACAAACAAACATACAAACATCTTTGACATACAAACATTCTATGCATGGTGTACAATCAATGGCTCACAATATCATCACATAGTTGTGTATTCACCACCATGATCATTTTTTTGAACATTTGCATCACTCCAGAAAAAGAAATAAAAAAGAAAAAACTCATACATGCCATACCCCTTATCCCTTCATTGATCACTAATATTTCAATCTACTCAATTTATTTTAACCTTTGTTCCCCCTGTTATTTATTTATTTTTATCCATTTTTTTTACTCATCTGTCCATACCGTAGATAAAAGGAGCATCAGATGAACTAGTACCTGAGATGTTTTCAGTATCGCCCTGTGTTTTCTGCCCACAGATGTTTCTGCAAGACCCGTAACATGTCTAGATCCCAGTCCCAGGTCTGCTATTTTGCAAGCTGAGCATCCTTGGGGGAGCAATTTAATATCTCTGAGATTGCATCTGCCCATCTTTAAAATGGGTATAATTTTACCCATTATACTCTTCCTTTTTCCATTCCACCTACAGTATTATAAGGACTGAATAAGTGGACATTAAAGCAGGTTGAAATGTTTAATAAAGGCACAAAAAGTAGAGTTTTATTAAATCATGGGAGATGTATATGCAGTTCCTGGGAGTTGTGTAAATAACAAAAACTTGGTCTAGAGCAGTTCACGTGGGTTGCACTAGTCAAGAAGATCTTTATTAAAAGAAACATGTGGGTTAACTCCATTCATCCAATTTGAGAAAATTCCCTTCCTGATGTGCATGGGCTACAATTCCCCCTTTCGCATCAGGTCTTGCTGGCACATCCCCCTAGATGCTGGCCTCTCTGCACATGAATAGATGAGAGGCTGCCAAGGTCTCACGTGTGCTTATGTGCTTTCTGTGCCCAGGTGGGCCCCAAATCAAGAAACATGGTGCAGATGAAACCTGACCTGTAGCCTTGAATTGAGCCCCAGTGATGGGTGGTATGAGGCAGAGCTGCCAGCCAGCAGCAACCCATGGGCTCGAAGGTAGGTGCTTGTCATTCTAAGCTTCTTTTTTGGGGAGGGGAGGAGGGGTCTGGTTGTGCAGCCTTATTCAGCAATAGCAAACACAGCTTTCAGTACAGATTTTGTTTCAATTTTCTCGGCTAGTAGTTATTGGGAATTGTATGCAGTGCCATACGCTGTTTCTCTCTGCCTCGCTCCTTTCCTGTTCCTCAGGCAGGACACCTGTGTTTGGAGGTCTGCCAAAGATGAAGCGGCCCACTGGCCACAGATGCAAATGATCCAATCAGCATCCTTGCCTCCTATTATATGAAAAGCCTGAGAATGTGAGACTCACACAGAGACCAGGAACTCAGAAAAGGAGAGAGAGAGACCCAGTCATGTGGGGTCCCCTTTGTACTCCCTCAGCCACCCTATCATCCCCCCACAGAAACTTTGAACAACCAGCAAGAACTGACAGAATCATCTTTCTCAAAGCTCCAGAAAACTGTGAAAGGATTGCAGTAGCAGGGTGAGTGCTAAATCAAGAAAAAGGCAATTGAAAAGTGGTAGGACCGCCCTGGCTGGCTCCTCCCCTACTCCTCACTAGCTCTGCATG
Organism: Tamandua tetradactyla; assembly: GCF_023851605.1. Lineage (NCBI taxonomy): Eukaryota > Metazoa > Chordata > Mammalia > Pilosa > Myrmecophagidae > Tamandua > Tamandua tetradactyla. Next base: position 75,962,690 of record NC_135344.1, read on the forward strand.
GAGCCAACCCACGCCCCCAGTGCGGGTCTCTGGTCCCGGTTCTGAAAGGAGCGGAGTAACCCTCATGCACATTCCAGGAGCATGCGTGTCTATGCCAGTCCATCTGGTGGCAGCCTGAAGGACTGAACCAGGACCTCATCACAGGTGCAGCATTCCTAGAATGTGCTGTGCTGTAGAGCGCAGCTCACAGAGCTCTCCTAAAGAATGATGAAAACAAAGAGAACATCACTAGAGAGAGGAAAATTATGAAAAGGAATCAAACAGAGCTGAACACCACAGTAACAAACTAAAAGTTCCCCAAAAGTGTCCAACAGCAGATTGGAGCTGGCAGAAGAAGGAATCAGTAAGTTTGAAGATTAGACAATTTAAATCAGCCAGTCTAAGGAGGAGAAGGAAGAAAGAATGAAAAAGAGTGAACTCAGCCCTCACCAAATGTACCATATATACACTGTGTGAGTTCCAGAAAGAGACGAAAGTAAGGAGCAGAAAGAATATTCAAAGAAATAATGCCCCCAAAATCCTCAAATTTAATGAAAGACATGACTGTGTACATCCAAGATGCTCAACAAACTCCGAACAGGATAAACTCAAAGAAATCCACACCACACCATGTTATAATAAAACTGTCAGTTGCCAAAGATAAGGAGAGAACTCTGAAAGCTGCAAAGAGAAACAACACGTCACATACAAGGGAGCCTCAAAAAGATTAAGTGCCAATTTCTCACCAGAAACCATGCAGGCAAAAAGGCAGTGGAAAGACATTAAAAAAAAAAAATTACCAAGACTTCGATAGCCAGCAAAACTATCTTTCAAAAATGTTGGTGAGAGTGTGACTGTGTGATTGTGAAAACCTTGTGTCTGATGCTCCTTTTATCTACCTTGTCAACAGACGAGTAGAACATATGGAATAAAAATAAATAATAGGGGGAACAAAGGTTAAAATAAATTTAGTTTGAAATGCTAGTGATCAATGAAAGTGAGGGGTAAGGGGTATGGTATGTATAATCTTTTTTTTTCTCTGTTTTCATTTTATTTCTTTTTCTGTTGTCTTTTTATTTCTTTTTCTGAATTGATGCAAATGTTCTAAGAAATGATGAATATGCAACTAAGTGATGATATTGTGAATTACTGATTATATATGTAGAGCGGAATGATCACATGTTAATGTTTTAGTTCGTTTGTTGTTAATTTTTTTAAATTAATAAATATTTTTTTTTTAAATGCTGGTGAGATTAAGGCATTCCCAGACAAATAAAAACTGATGGCGTTTCATCGTCACTAGACCAATTCTATAAAAGATGCTAAAGGGAGTTTGGCAGGTTGGAAGGAAAGGGCAGCAGACAATAGACCAAAGCCTCATGAAGAAAGAAAGATTTCCAATAAAGATAATGACAGGGGCAAATATAAATACCAGTACTCTCATATTTTTGGTTTGTAACTCCACTTTTTATGTTCTACAGGATCTAAAAGGCTAATGTTTAAATTATAGTGACAAACCAGTGGTTTTGGATTCCTAATGTATGAATATGCAGTTTGTGAGAAGAATTACGTAGAGGTTAGGCAATGGAGGGGTATAGGAACAAAATTCGTGTGTACTATTGAAGTTAAGCTGGTGTCAAGGTGAACCAGATTATTATCAATTTAGGAAATTAAATTTAAGCCCTTTGGTGGTGACAAAGAAAATATCAGAGAATACGCAAACTTATAGAGACAGAAATTAAAGTGCAGGTCACAAGGGCTGGGGAGAAAGCTGGAATGGGGAGCTAACCCATAATAGGTGTAGGGTTTCTGTTTGGGGAGATGGGACAGTTTTAATAATTGAAGGTCTTGAGGGTACCACAATGTTGTGAATATGATTAATCCCATTGAATGGTATGGTTGGGAGTGGTTGAGATGGGAAAGTTCATGTTCCCACAATTCAAAAAAAAGAGAGAGAAACTAAAGAGACAATTACAATTAAATGCAATACATGATCCTGGATGGAATCTAGCAAGGGAGGAGAGATGGCTCAAAAGGAGATTATTGCTTCATCGCAATGGGTTTCCCCATCAGAACACGGGTGTCATGAAAACCATCGTTATGTCTTAAGCCAAAATGGGAAAGGAAAAGACTCATATCAAAGTTATTAGTGGACACCTAGATTTGGGCAAGTCTACCACGATTGGCCATCTGATCTATAAATGTGGTGGAATCGACAAAAAAACCATTGAAAAAATATGAGAAGGAGGCTGCTGAGATGGGAAAGGGGTCCTTCAATTATGCCTTGGTCTTGGACAAACGAAAAGCTGAACATGAGTGTGGTATCAGCATTGATATCTCCCTGTGGAAATCTGAGACCAGCAAGTATTATGTGACCATCATTGATGCCCCAGAACACAGAGACTTTATTAAAACATGATCACAGGCACATCTCAGGCTGACTTGCCGTCCTGATTGGTGCTGCTGGTGTTGGTGAATTCGAAGCTGGCATATCCAAGAATGGGCAGACCCGAGAGCATGCCCTTCTGGCTTACACACTGGGTGTGAAACAACTGATAGTTGGTGTTAACAACATGGATTCCACTGAACCACCTTACAGTCAGAAGAGATATGAGGAAATCGTTAAGGAAGTTGGCACCTGCATTAAGAAAATTGGCCACAACCCTGACACAGTAGCATTTGTGCCAATTTCTGGTTGGAATGGTGACAACATGTGGAGCCAAGCACTGATATGCCTTGGTTCAAGGGATGGAAAGTTACTCTTAAGGATGGCAGTGCCAGTGGAGCCATGCTGCTCGAAGGTCTGGATTGCATCCTACCACCTACTCGTCCATCTGACAAGCCCTTGCGTCTCTCTCTTCAGGATGTCTACAAAATTGATGGTATTGGTACTGTACCTGTGGGCCAAGTGGAGACTGGTATTCTCAAACTGGGCATGGTGATCACCTTTGCTCCAGTAAACGTTACTACTGAAGTCAAGTCTGCTGAAATGCACCAGGAAGCTTTGAGTGAAGCTCTTCCTGGAGACAATGTGGGCTTCAACGTCAAGAACGTGTCTGTAAAAGATGTTTGTCATGGCAATGCGACTGGTGACAGCAAAAATGACCCACTAATGGAAGCAGCTGGCTTCACTGCTCAGGAGACTATCCTGAACCATTCAGGCCAAATCAGTGTTGGCTCTGCACCTGTGCTGGATTGTCACACAGCTCACATCGCTTGCAAGTTTGCTGAACTGAGGGAGAAGATTGATGGTTATTCTGGCAAGAAGTTGGAAGATGGCCCCAAATTCCTGAAGTCTGGTGACGCTGCCATCGTTGATATGGTTCCTGGCAGGCCCATGTGTGTTGAGAGCTTCTCTGGGTCGTTTTGGCTGTTGGTGATATGAGACAGTTGCTGTGGGTGTCATCAAGGCAGTGGACAAGAAGCCTGCTGGACCTGCCATGGTCCAGCAGGACCATGTCTGCCCAGAAAGTTCAGGAAGCTGAATGAATATCACCCATAACACCTGACACCCCAGTCTTAGTCAGTGGTGGAAGAACAGTCTCAGAACTGTCTCAATTGGCCATTTAAGTTTAATAGTAAAAGACTGGTTAATAATAATAATACATCATAAAACCTTCAGGGGGAAAGGAATGTTTTGTGGGCCAATTTGTTTTCATGTGGCAGTTTTGTTATTAGTTTTTAAAATCAATACTTTTCAAAAAAGAACAACTACTTATCATGACTTGCCAAACCTTAATTGAAATCATTCCTGCCAATTCTAAAGAATACCTAGGGCATTATATAAGATTCTATAAAGGTTCCGTGCACTGGGGTCACTTTCCAGAAGCCTACAACCTTCAAATGGGTCCTAAAATGCAGAGCGCCCAGGCTTTCAACTAGTCCCATCCTCCTATCCCATGTTATCAACAGCCCCTCCCAACAGGAAAAGTTAGACTGGGCACAGCCCAAATACCCCTAAAGAGTGGGGGGAAGATCAAAGGTGATGGTGGAATTATACAGAGAAGAGAGGTTAACAAACGAGTATGATTGCTGAATCATTATATTGATATTTCTTTTAGTCTCCAGTATCTTAGAGCTGCTAGAAGTAAAAACCTAAAATTGTGGAATCATAACCCATGCCAAACTCTGAAATCTGTTCTACAGCTAACTGTGGAGATGTGCTTTGACATTTATTGCTTTTTTGTCTCTATGTTATTTTCAGACAAAAAAAGATAAAAGAAAAGGAGGAGAGTAACAGAGAAGACAGGATTTAGCACATGAATATGACTGCAGAATCATTATATTGATATTTCTGTTGGTCTCCAGTGTCTTGGAGCAGCTAGAAGAAAAAACGAAAAATTGTGGAACTGTAAGCCATACCAAACTTTAAAATCTGTTCTATAACTCCTCGTTAAAACATACTTGGAAATTTAGTGCTTTTTTTGTACATATATTTCACAATAAAAAAAAGTTAAAAAAAGTCACAGAAGTTTGAGACCCATTAAATTTTAATGAGAAAAAAGGGACATTATCGGGACATATGAACAAATGGAATATATACTTTAAGATTCATATTCATGCTTAATTTCTTGAAGTTGGTAACTGCACTTAAGTTTCCTCATTCTTAGGAAATGCACTTGGGAGTACTAAATATTCAAGCAGTGTGGTAGTTAGTTTCAGGTGTTAACTTGGCCAGGTGAACGTGCCTAGTTCTGTTGCTGTGAACATGGGCCAATGGTACGTGAACCTCATCTGTTGCTGATTACACCTGCAGTCAGCTAGGAGGTGCGCCTGCTGCAATGAATGATGTTTGATTTAATTGGCTGGTGCTTAAATGGCAGCTTAACGTAGCACAGTCCAAGCAGCTCAGCACACCTCCTCTCAGCACTCGCAGCTCAGCCCAGGCCTTTGGAGATGCAGAAAGGAATCACCCCGGGTAAAGTTGTTGGAACCCAGGGGCCTGGAGGGCAAGGCCAGCAGAGATCACCCTGTGCCTTCCCATGCAAGAAAGAACCTCAGTTGGAAGTTAGCTGCCTTTCCCCTGAAGAACTACACATTTTTAACTAAATAAATCCCCTTTTATTAAAAGCCAATCCATCTCTGGTGTGTTGCGTTCTGGCAGCTAGCAAACTAGAACAAGCAGCGTGGTATATCCAAAGTACACTTCAGTATTCAGGAAATAAATGGATAAATAGAGAGAGACAGACAGAAGAGGGATGGGTAGATAGAAGAATGTGACAAAATGGTGAAATGTTAAAATGGGTGGAGCTGAGGATCTGCGGGGGAGGGGGTATGCTGGCGTTCTCTGTATGCGGTTTGTTTTATTTATGTAACTATCCTGTAGGTGTGAAATTACTTCAAAAGAAAAAGTAAAAAAAATCACTGGGAGGGGTGGAGGAGTGGGAGTTATAGGCCAAGCATGGACCGTGCCAGAAGTCAAGGGGGCCGCAGCTATTGTCCCTTCCCTCCAGACTGCTTCTCAACAAACTTCTTACAAATTCCATCCAGAAGCTACCCGGGGCCCCAGCTGCCTCTGAGCAAACTGAGGTCTTAGCAGAATTCCATTTCCAAACCACGCCCAAGGGCTCATTAAGTGGCGAGTGGTGATTTGCCTCCAGAACCCGGCTGCAGGGAAGTTTGGAAACGTGGTTTCATTTCCCTGCCTCTCCATCCAGAAGGAGGGCAATGTTAAGGGTCCCAAAGAGAGTTCCAGCGATGTTCAAAACAAGTTCTTCAAATTTTTAAAATATTTTTAACCTTACAAAATATTTCCATATGTTGATGATAATTATTTGGTTTTCATAATAATGCAGTGAAGATCAACATTTGTATTTAGTATTTTTATTCTACAGATGAGGAACCTAGAATTTAAGGAACCTGCCCAGTCACACTAGGACACAACAGTAGAGGCAACACAAAAACCCGGGGCTCAGCTGCCTGCCCCAAGCCTTTTGCTGCACCCCAAGAACCAGGGGTCGTTTTTCTCAATGTCTCAGGAACACGGACCTGGGAGCAGAGCTTGGCGTGTTAAGTCCTCTCGTCCTCTCGTTCAATAAATGCTTGTTACATGAAATAAATCCTTTATGCTTCACACTAAGAACAAAGGTATAATAGAAATTTAAGGCGCTACCTTCAAAATATCTGATGCATTTATTTTCCCATTTCTTCCTGAAGAGGGCAAATTAAAACTCCTACTGTAAATGTCACACACTTAAAAAAAAATTAGAGTGTATGTGTTGGGAACGTTTGTGTTTCTTTCTTGTAATTCTTTTTAATTAATAAAAAATTTAAAAAATTAGGAAGCAGGTAGATTGTTGAGATTTGTTTTCTCAAAAATGTTTCCGTCTTTTATCTACGGTATGGACAGATGAGTAAAACATATAGATTAAAAATAAATCATAGGGGGGAACAAATGTTACAATCAATTGAGTAGATTGAAATTCTAGTGACCAATGAAAGTGAGTGGTGAGGGGTATAGAAAATAAATAAGGGGAACAAAGGTTAAAATACATTGGGTAGATGGAAATACTAGTGGTCAATGAGAGGAAGGGGTAAGGAGTATGGTATGTATGAGTTTTTCTTTTTTGTTCTTATTTCTCTTTCTGGAGTGATGCAAACATTCTAAGAAATGATCATGGTGATGAATATACAACTATGTGATGATATTGTGAGTTACTGATCATATACCAAGAATGGAATGTTCAAATGTTAAGAATGTTCGCGTTTGTTTATTGTTATGTTCTGTGAATAAAAATAAATTTAAAAAAGAAAGCTAAAAAAGAACGCTTCTGCAGATAAGCTGGGTGATGGATACATGAGGTTTCATTGCCATCGTTCTATTCTCCATTGTGGGTATATGTTTAAAACTTTCTGCCACAAAAAAGTTTTTATCACTGTTTCGATTTTGAATTCAGCGCCTCTTGCGTCCCAGAGGCCCGGGCTTTGGGGAAGGCAGCCTTTGTCCAGTGTTGGGACGGAGGAACCGCCCCGCCGCGCTCACGCCCAGGCTGCAAAAAAGGAAAAAAAAAATGTCCCCACAGGCCCGGCTGGCCTGCTGGGACGGCCTCTCCTCGGCAGGGGACGTTTCCCCGGGCCTTTGTTCGCGGCACGGTCAGCCACAGCGAGCCCCTGCGTTCGGCCCCGCAGGCTGCGCGTGGCGCGGGAACCCTGGGGCTCGCACGGCCGGCGGACGGACGGACGGACGGAAGGACTGCCGCACGGATCTCCACGGGCCCCGAAACCCAGGCCTCCGCAGGCGCCCCGCACTTTTCCGAGGAGTGGCAAGGGCAGGAGGCGCGCTCAGAAGGCGTTCTTTCTCCTGCCGGGGGGCTCCCTCCCTGTTTCCAGGGTCGATAAATGGACCGGCAGCCGAAGCCCGGCTGCGTCCCCAGCTGTCGAGGCGTCACCCACCCGGCACGTCGCTCCCTTGGGCCCGCCGAGCCTGGTCTGGGTGGCAGGTGGCCCCCTAAAAATAGCCCGGGGGCCCTTGACATGCCGCGAGCGCAGCTGCTCCGGGAGCGGAAGCAGGAGCTGCCACCACAAGAGGGGCGCCGGGCAGAAGCACCTGTCGGGAACGCCGAGGGGCCTTTTGCGCGGGGCGGGACGCGACGACACGCCCTTCCCGCAAGGCATGGCCCGCTCCGGAGGGAGCCTTGGGCAGGCTGGGGCTTCCCGACCCATCCTTTCTCCGCGCTTCTCTGGCCCCGCACGTGGCTGGCTGCAAACATTCCGTGCACTGCCGGGGACCTGCAGGTTGTTTCAAAAGCTCGAGTTTAGATGTGCGGCCCTCGGACTCGGTGTCCCCCGTCTGTGGACACTTGGATGTGTTGGCTTGACTGCTGAGACAATTCCATGGGTGAGGAGTGATCTGGCTACCCCCTGCCAGACTGTTTCATTTCTCCCATGATGAGCGAGCAGGCCGCAGAGCATGTATTTCGGGGTTTCTCATGGATGTGATTTCCCGGGAAAGGGTTAAGGGACCGGGGTGGGAGTGCTCTGGGCGGGTGGGGAAGACTGCTTTCTGAATCACTGGGCCAGCTGGACGCCTAGGGAAGCTGCCCCGAATTCCTGAGACAGCTGGGGCAGGGAGGGGTCTCAGCTTGAACTGAGTTAAACTCTCCCCAAATAGCCATGGTGCTACTGGGGAGAGGAAAGCATCAGAATTTAGCACTGCTTTTGCCTAGCAGTTTGCAGTTTATGACACGGGTGTCCACACAGTGTCACAGGTGCTCTCCCAGCAGGCGTGTCAGGTAGAGAAGACGGGCCCTGGCGTAGGAGAAACAAGGTGCCACGGCTAAGAAAAGTGGACGGTGGCGACGCCCACAGGGTCAACACCCATGCCCCATGACCCCACACGCCAAGACCCTGATGCCCCAGGACCCAAGATCCCCACACCCCAATACCCCACCTGCATGGCACCTTGCAAATGGGCATTCAGGACCCGATGGTGATGCCTTAATACAAAACGCACTTCCTACGGAAAGATGACCAGGATGGGACTCGGGCAAATAGCCAGCTGATCACAATCAGTTGTGCCCTCTGAACACAGAATTACACATGACCCAGCAGTTTCAATTACACATGACCCAGCAGTTTCACTCCTAGGTCTCTACCCCAAAACTTGAAAGCAGGGATTTAAACACATACCTGTACACCAATTTCATAGCAGCGTTATTCACAATAGCCAAAAGGTGGGGGAAAACCAACTGTCCATCAACAGATGATGCATAAGCAAAATGCAGTCTATCCATATAATGGAATATCGTGCAGCCATGTAAAGGAATGAAGTTCTGAGCTACAGCCTGGATGAACCTTGAAAACATCATACCAAGTGGAAAAAGCTGTGCACAAAAGGACAAATATTGTGTCAGTCATAGGCTGAGTATTGTGGAGCACATACGTCTCTAACCTTAAGGAATCTGTCTAGTCCAGGAGGTGAAATCCTTGGATACTGTAATCATGGACCCCACCCCGTGAGTTTGTGATAATGTGAGGGTGCAGAGGCAGGAGTTATTCTGGGTTCCCTTCTGACCCTACCCATATCATGATGTCCTGTGCCGGGGATTTCCAGACAAGAGAAAGATCCTTCTAGCCTGGAGCAGGGAAGATGCTGATTAAGTTAACTCAATCCAATGCACAGAGGTAAGTGGGAAAATAACCAGCATTCCCATTTGTGTTGGGGTTGTGAAGGTGCAGTATGACTGTAAATATCTTTGGAGGCACGCTCCACTGTGCAAATACCTCAGCTGGAAGTAGCAAAGGCTGGACAGAGGCTGAGCAAGTCCAAAAGGTGGAAAACTTCAGGTGCAGGGAGACTGAGCTGTGAGGGAAGTGGCAGTAGGGCAGCTGGCAGAGGCACCAGGTGGGAGCCCCCAAGGCAGATGGAGCACGGTGCCGGAGGTCTGGGCAGAAGATGTAGGCTGCAGACCAGACAAGTTTGCCAGGGGCAGAGGAGAAAGCAGGAAACAAGGAGGGGGCTGGCTACAGGGACATAAGTCTAATTCCGGGAAGGCTCAGTGCAGCATGGAGAACTCAAAAGGGATGGGCTGGGAGACCCAATCCCAAAACCCCACCAAGGCAGAGTCTTAGTCATGGGGAAACAAAGCAAGAGTTCAGTGTCTGGGGTGCAGGGGTGGTTCTGTGGTAGAATGCTCACCTGCCATGCGGGAGACCTAGGTCCGATTCCTGGCCCATGAACCAAAAAAGGGTCCAGGGTTTGGGAGCAAAAGCCAGTAAGGTTTGGAGCTGTGCCAAATTCAATGAAATCACTAGGAAAAGATGGAGGTAGCTAATCAATGGACCCGGCTTGTGAGAGCTCAACCTCAAGTCTGTCCTGGCATGCCTGCGAAGGCTCCGTAGGTGGGTCACAGACTCTAACTATAGGCAGGGGTCTGCTCCAGAGAAATCCCCTTTGCCTTGGGACATTCCTGTGCAATTCTGCTGTATTGCCCCAGACCCTCATGTGCCCTGAGGCTGGGTTTCACCGGAGGCTTCTCTGGTCACCAGCTTAGAGGTGGTGCATTGGCCTCTGGGCTCGATGAAGGAGTTCCCGTCTTATCAGAAGAGGTCCTTCAGGTCCTGAACATCCAGACTGTCATTTCCTTGGTTCCCGTCAGTACAATTTTGGTTGAAATTGTCCTTCTCCTTGCTTTCCAGCTACCTGCCTGTCTTAGCTTCCTGGGCTGCCCAAGCAAATACCATGAGATGGGTCGGGTTAAACAATGCAATTTATTAGCCGATGGTTTTAAGGCCAGGAAAATGTCCAAATCAAGGCATCGCCAAAGCAATGCTTTCTCCCAGAAGACTGGCATTCTGGGGCTGGCTACCAGCGATCCTTGGGCCTTCGCTTGTCACATGGCAAGGAACTAAGCCTCTCTTAGCCTCTCCCTTGCCTTCCGGGTTCTGCTGAATTTCAGTTTCTGGCTGCTCCCTGTGATTCTGTCTCTCTATATCTCTAAATTTAATTCTCCAGTAATGGGACTCGAGTAATAGGATTGAGATGGGCCACACCTTAACTGAAGTAGGCTCATCCAAAGGTCCTACTTATGATGGGTTCCTATCCACTGGAATGGATTAGATTTAGGAACAGGTTTTCCTGGGGCACATACAGCTCCAACTCAGCCTATTGCCCCTCCCACGTTAAAGTGCAGGCAGCGTCCTTAAGTCACTTCCACCGCTTTCCTCCTTGATGTTCACATGAAACTTTTTTCAAATCATTTAATAGCAAAAAGGATGGCAATCCTCATGGATCAATTCTTTAGCATTTTAAGAGTTGTTCTTGGGGGGCATGCTATTTGTAAAATCATACATGATATAATAACAATATTGAATGTGTTTAGCTACAAGAATAAATATTTCATAATTCCATTAGCAGAAAATTTAAAGCAGACAAGGCCATTGAAGTCAAGAGAGCGACTACTATTGGCTTGAGAAGAACATGGCTAAGCAGTTCACAAGGAAGCCCACTTCCTTTAATCCATGTTGATATATGATTTGTTTAGTAACTAAATTCACTGAATTGTACACTGATACTTTGGGCCCTTTTCTGTATGTAAGGTTATATTTCAAGAAATAAAAACTCTGCATAAAAATTTAAAAAAAGGATGGCAATCATTATTTGTTCCTGGCCTACCACATTAAAGCGATTTTTTTCTGCTGCAAGTGATATGAATAATTCAGAGGTTTCAATCAGCACCTAGCACTGTTCTCTGGGGTGTAGTGAGCATTCGATATTCGTTGAAGAAAAGAGTGAATAAATTGACAAATTGTCATTAATTACTCAAAATAGCATCCCAGGACAAAACCAGATGGAACAAAGCCAGTGAGGTCCTGGCTTGGGTGCTTTGGGCCTACGACTCCTTTCTCTCCTGGGCAGTGAGCACCAGCTTGACTGACTGCAGGGATGGCTTTCCTGGGGTACACAACAGATTCAAACCAGCCCATTCCACCCCTGGGACCCCAAAAAAGACGTGTTCTTCCCAAATGCAAAATGCATTCATTCCATACAATATCAGAAAGCCTTAAACCATTTCAGTAACAATACAAAGTCAGAAATAGTACATCTGAAAGTCAGCTACAGGTGTGGTCTATCTTAAGGCAAAATTCTCTTCTGGCTCTGGACCTATAAGACTCAGAACAAGTTATCTGCTGCCAATATACAAAGGAGGGACAGTCATAGGATGCATAGTCCCATTTCCATTAGGGGGAAATTGGAAGGAACACAGGAGTCACAGGACCCAAACAGTTCTGGAAACCTGCAGGGTTGATTGGATTTCAAAGTCTGAGAGTCATTTATCCTTGGGGATTTGGAGAAGTATCAGTCCTACCGTTTCGAAGGTCCTACACTGTGGCCCACCTTTCTCTGAATGCAAACTTGGGGGACATTGGGGAGACCAGCTTTTCCTCGGCTCCACCCTCTCCAAGCATCAGGGCTGCACCCAGGCTCTCTGCCATCTCCGAGCACACGCTCAACCCCTCCAGAACAACATGGTGGCAGCCAGGGTCCCCCCAATCCCCAAGAAATGTGCTGTACTCTCTCCGAGGCCTGAGGTGGCACAACTCTTCCTGAAGCGAGGTGGAAGACCCACCCTCTGCCTTCAGGGCAAACTCACCCTCTCTAAGTGCCTGAGTGGGTCCGCTCTCCTGGCCCGAGGTTTCTTGATTTCAGATCTTAGCTTCCATGGCTCTGCCTCTGAAGTTATTTTTCCTTCCATTTGTCCCTTTTCTCTACCTTTTAGCCCAGCTCGGCAGTGGTTCTGTTTATACAGATCCCATGACACTCTTGCTGTTTCCTATGCAATACGCTGGGATCATGCCCACCAGACAAAAGGACTTACCACAGATCCTTCCTGGATAACTCCATTTCAAATCCTTGCTTGTCTTGTAATGCTTGACTGCTTTCATGTTTGGTTAAATGCTCATGTCGGGCACTACTCTCTGGGGTCTCCCTTTCTGGAAGCCCCAGAGTTTTCAGACTATCAATTTCTGGTTTCTTTATACCCAAGAGTTCAGCTCTCAACTTATCTCTTTCCTGTCACACTTCACTATAAGCTGCAAGGAGAAACTAGGCCGCACTTTCCACATTTAACTTGGAGATCTCTTCTGCTAACTCTCCAAGTTTGTGACTTTTGAAATCTGCCTTCCTTCTAAGGGAAGATTTCAAATTTACCAAATTCTTTGCCACTTTAAAACAAGGATCACCTTTCTTCCAGTTTGCAATATCACATGCATCATTTCTGTCTAAACCTTATCAGAGGTATCTTCAGAATCCACATTTCTAACAGTCTCTTCAAAGCATTCTAGACTTTCTCTATCAATCTCTTCACATATCTTCCAGAATCTTCCCCTTATCCATTTAAAAAGCCATTCCAGCATGTTTTGTATTTGCAAAGTACAACAACACCCCACTTCTCCTGTACCAAAATTTGTGTTAATCTGCAAGCTGCCAGAATGCAATATACCAGAAATGGAACAGCATTTAAAAAGGGGAATTTACTAAGTTGCAAGTTTATAGTTCTAAAGCCATGGAAATGTCCAAATTAAGGCATCGAGGGAAAGATACCTTAACTCCAAAGAAAGGGCTGATAAAGTTCAGGATTTCTCTCTCAGCTGGAAGGGCACATGACAACATCTGATAACTCTCTCTCCTCATTTCAAAAGACTTCCCTGGAGGCGTTTTCCTTCAGCTCTAAAGGTCTCTGGCTGCATGGGCTCTGTGGTTCTGGTGGCTCTACAGCTTTTTCCAAAATGGTTCCCTCTTAAGGGACTCCAGTAAGCAGCCCCACCTTGAACGGATAAAGCCACATCTCCATGGAAACCATCTAATCAAAGGTTATCACCCACAATTGGATGGGTCACATTTCCATGGAAACAATCATAAAGGTCCCACCTGGCAATATTAAATGAAGATTAAAGGATATGGCTTTTCTGGGGTACATAATAGCTTCAGACTGGCACACTGAACAAGTCTAGTTTTGAAAGTTACCCTACTTCAAGTGGTCTTTAAAATCCTGGGGTGAAGACCCCTCTCCTTCCTTCCCCTTTCCTTCCCTCTAATCGCCTGATTCTGAATTCCAGAGCTGTTTACACTGGGGCTCATTGTCCTGCCTGCCCTGCCACCCCCTCTACCATTCTCAAAAGCACTGCTGATCCCAGTCCCCAGCCTCTTGCTCCTTGGTTCCTCCGAGTGTGTGGTTGAGATAAGGGGCCGAGGACTTATCAAAGCACATGTGGCAAGGAGGCGGCTGGGGAGTCTTAGAATACTTGGGCTCGAGGGTCCTTCCATGTGGTCAATTTGGCCCCCTCATTTTGCAGGGAAGAGACAGACTCAGAGACGTGAAAAGCTTTTTAAGGCTTCATCCAGGGCTAGAACCAGGGTTGCCCATCTCATTTGGAGCCCCTTCCTCCAAAATATGCTGAAGACAATTCTGTTGTTGTGTGGTCTCGGAGAAAATGGTCAGTGCTGGAGGTGAGTCTATGACTGCAGGAATAAAAATTAAGGATCAGGTTTGGTAAGATAGGTCATTTGATTAGTTTTTTTTTTCCCTTAAACTGTTTGTTTTGAAATAATTTCAAACTTACAGGACAATTGCAGAAAATAATACAAAACCCATACAGAGAGTGCCAACATGCCCTCCCCAGACACACTCATCTCCCAGTTCTGATGTTTTACCACATTTACAGTATCATTCCATGTCTCTGTCTGTCGATTATCTAAACATCTGAGAGTAGATTGTACACATCATCCTCCTTGAACACATAATACTCCCACATAACTTTCCTGAGAAAAAGATACTACTCATGCAACCACTTTAAGTACAGTTATTAAGGACAAGAAATTTAACATTATATAAAGTTTCAGTCTGTATTTAATTTTTAAAACGTCCCAATAATGTCCTTTAGGTTTTTTTTTCCCTTCTATTACTAGATCCAGTCCAGGATCATGCATTTAATTGTCATTGTCTCTTTAGTTGCTCTTTTTATTTTTTAATTGTGGAAACATATACAGCATAAATTTCCCCATCTCAGCTACTCCCAAACATAGCATTCAGTGGAATTAATCACACTCACAATATGTGCTACTCTCACCACCACCCATTGCCAGAACTCTTCCATCATCCCAAACAGAAACCCTATACCCCTTATGCATTAATTCTATTCCCTCACCCCTACCCAGCCCCTGGTAACCAGCCCTCTTCTTTATGTCTCTATGCATTTGCAGTGTAGTTATTTCATGTAAGTGGAGTTATACAATATCTTCCCCTCTGTGTCTGATTTATTTCATTAAGCCTGATGTTTCTCAGGTTCGTCCATGTTGTCACATGTATCAGAACTTCATTCTCTTTTAGAACTGAATGATATTCCATGGAATGTATATACCACATTTCATTAATCCACTCATCTGCTGATGGGCATTTGGGCTGCTTCCACCTTTTGGCAATTGTGAATAAGGCTGCAGTGAACACCAGTGTGCAAGTTTCTCAGTCCCTGCTTTCAATTCTTGATTGCATTTATTGATGCTAACCATTTATACTTAATTGCTATACACAAAGTAACAATTCCATCTATCAGGAAATAGGTGCCGGATCAAATCTGTCATAAATTTGATTTATTTGTTTGTCATTTTGTACTTCATGGACAGATGCTCGATACTTTTCTAAAGATAGACAAAGCGCGACCGTACAGTTGCAGCATTTTGCAGGGAAGCTGTGTGGACTGGTTCTTGCTGGGTTTGTCTGTTAGGGCAGGTCTTGATTACTCACAGGATGTTAGAGTTGGGAGGAAATTTTAAGACATCTGTTCTCACTTACTGACTGACTAGGAAACAGATTTGGGCTAAACCTAGAACTTCCCGGATGAGGAGTAAAAGTTGCAATTAAATTATGATTCATTTTCTATGTGGAGGCAAAACGGGGTGCAGCCAGCCAGACACCACAAGGGACTTCCTCCAGCGCTCTGGGGGTTTAGCAATTCCGTAAAAACAAAAATATTTTCTAATCAAACATGCTAAAGCTGCCTGGCCTCTCGCTTTCTTGTCTAGAACAGGCATATAAAATTGGATCTTTACTTTTGTTTCCAATGCTACGGAAAGCGGCCGGGGTGGGAGGCGAGCAGGCTTGGGCACTTAAGGAATCGCGCCTGGGCGGCGGCTGCGCGCTTTCCTGCCCTGCTCTGTGCGACTCGGCCGCGACTCGCTCCCTGGAGGCTGCGCTCTCTCCCCCGAGGTTTCGGCTTCTCCGGCGGTTATCAGGAGTTGACCTCGGGTCCCCCAGGCTCCCCCCGGGCGCTTGGCACACAGGAGATGCTCAATGATGTTGGTGGGGTTGAAATGCACCCAAAGGAGCCGTGCGCCCCAGCTGCTGTAGAGAGCAATTGTGGGGGGCGCCGCGGGGTCCTAGAGCCAAGAGGGACTCCCCTCGTCCCTCCCTCTGCGCTTAAATCTGGCTGTCAGCTTCGAAAGGGCCTGGCAGGCCACGGGCAGTGCCTCTGCCCCCTCCGGGAGCCGGGGAGTCCTGCTCCTCTTGGAAATTCGGACCTCACCCTCTTGGGCACCCCAAGCCCAGACGCCTACTCGGCCCCACTGGAGGGGGGAAGCCTGGCCCCTTCTCTCTGGGGCAGCTTGTTCCCTATGGGAACTGCAGACTGGCCAGGACGTCCTTAGGTGAGGCTGACGTCAGGTCGCCCCTTTTCTACAGGAAGGTAGGAAGAGTAGGGCAGAAGGAAATACGCACCGGAAACCTTCATCTCCACTCACGATTGCTGACATTTCCACATCTCTCTCCCCCCACCCTTTTTTTTGGGGGGGGGGGTGTGCATGGTCAGGGGATTGACCTGGGTCTCCCGCATGGAAGGCAAGCATTCTACCGCTGAACCACCCATTTTTCCCTTTTTGTAGAAAGCATTTGACAGCAAGTAGGACGCATTATGAGACTTCACTATAAAATACTTGAGTCTGCATTTCTTATGTATCACACACAAAAACAGCATCAATTAGTTGAAGCGACTGAAACCTGGAAGAGAAGGAGAGACCAGCAGGTGCGGTCATGTGCAGAGAGGCTGGGGATCACCGGCAGCCAGTTTTCTGCAAGAAACCATTATCTTGACGATGCCTTGATTTGGACATTTTCTTGGCCTCAAAACTATAAGTGAACAAACTCCCATCATTCAAACCCCACCCATTTCATGGTATTTACACAGCCCAGGAAACCAAAACAGTAGCATGTAGTAAGGGTGAGATTATCTTGTGGCACTTTTATTTTAGTTTGCGCGTGTGTTTACTGAGTCACACATGCATTTGTTACTGTGGGTCAAGCGGGGGGGGGAAGCTTGAAAGGCTCTGCTTTAGGATGACTTTCTTAGAAGAGCCCTGCATTTTGCCTTCTTTGCTTTCTCTTTGGCTCTTTTGCTCAAATTTTTTCCAAGTCACCCCAAACTCTCCAGCTTGCCTGGGACTTCCAAACCCAGCCCCATCTAGCTACAATTTCTTTTCCACTGATTTTCAGAACAAGCTAAGTGTCATCTGGCATGAGTAGTTTATCAGAGAGAAGAACCCCTTCCTTCCTCAGCTCTCTTAACCAGAGGAATTTGTCTCTAACGGCATTAGTCAGACCCCGTGACACCGAGGGGCAGTAAGATAGCTTAGAAGCAGGGAACCCTCCCGGTGCTGTGCAAATCACAGAGCCAGTGGCCGGAACTCTATCCACAGATAAGCCTGGCCCTGCCCAGATGCTCAGCGTCTTAGTTTCCTCGCTGTTATGATAAACGCAGTGGCTTGGCTTACCGACAGGAGTTTATTGGCTCACGGTTCCTTCCCAAGGGTCAGCAGCTTGCTGGCTGGCCAGCAGTCCTTGACCTTCTTGGCTTCCCCACCACATGGCAATGCCTCTCCTTTCTCTTCCAGGTTCTGTCGACTTCCAGCTTCTGGCTCCCAGCTCCTGCACATGGCTTTCTCTCTCTTTCTGTCTGAATTTCCTCTGCTCATAAAGGACCCTATTAATCCAGATTAAGGCCAAACCTCATTCAGTTGGGCCCTACCTTAACTAAAATAAAAATCTTCAAGAGATCCTACTTACAAGGGGTTTACACCCACAGAATTGGGGATCTAGAGCATGAACGGGTCTAAATTGGGGTCCACAGCTCAATCCCCACCTCCGAGCATCACCAGTTTCCATGGAAGGTAATCACAGTAATCAACTAATCACAGACAGGTTTACGGAGCAGCTAGAATGAGTGCCTTATGGGTACATGTCTAAAGATAATTCAAAAAATGATTGTGTAGTTTGAGCCTTCCTTCTCAATACCAACAGTTAGAACCCTGATGTTCACAACTCTAAGTTATCTCCAGGACCCTCCCTGAACGAGAATCCCCAGCATGGGCCAGAGCCCACCACACCTCACCTCTCTTCTGGGGTCTCCTAATCACTCCCCCTCTGTCATCAGGCGCCTTTTTAAAACAGAAGAGGGACCATATCCTTTTCTCTCTCTTTTTATAGTTTCTACCTCCTCTGCAATTCCCCATCTGTTCATGAATATCATCCATCTTTTCAATAGCTCTTTGACAAATTAAGTATAGTTATTTCTATTTAGTTATCATTTTTTATTAGAGCAGTTGTAGGTTTACAGAAAAAAAACATGCACAAAGTACAGCACTCTGCACACATAGTTTACCCTATTATTAGCATTTCACATTAGTGTGCTTCCTTTGTTATAATGGGTTGTTCTAGTTTGCTAGCTGCTGGAAAGCAACACACCAGAGACGGGTTGGCTTTTAATAAAAGGGGATTTATTTTGTTAGTTCTTCAGAGGAAAGGCAGCTAACTTTCCACTGAGGTTCTTTCTTACGTGGAAGGCACAGGATGGTCTCTGCTGGTCTTCTCTCCAGGCCCCTGGGTTCCAACAACTTTCCCCGGGGTGATTTCTTTCTCCATCTCCAAGGGCCTGGGCTGAGCTGCAAGTACTGAGATGAATGCCAAGCTGCTAGGCTGTGCTATGTTGCGATCTCTCATTTAAGCACCAGCCAATTAAGTCAAACGTCACTCATTGCAGCAGACACGCCTCCTAGCCGACTGCAGATGTAATTGGCAACAGATGAGGTTCACGGACTGTTGGCTTATGTCCGCAGCAACAAGATTAGGTATGCTCACCTGGCCAAGTTGACAACTGAATCTAACTAACACATGGGTGAAAAAATATTATTATATTATTGTTACAGTTTATTTATGAACTATAGTCCATAGCTTACATGCAGTTTTTATTAGTCTGGTAACATATATACAACATAGAATTTCCCATTTTGATCACTTTTAAATACACACCCACCTTTGCAATTTCTACCACCACCACTATCCATAAAACCAAAACTTTTCCAGTCATCCCAAACAGAAATTCTGAACCCATTAAGCCCTAACTCCCTGTGGTACAATGAAAAACTTGGCTGGTCTTTGTCCCCAGTTCTCCAGGAAGCAGCCTCAGAGTCTTTGGAATTTCCTGTGATAGGGATGACTTTTGTTCTTCCTGATGGGCACAGGACCACCTCTGGGAGTGCTTATGCTAACGAGACTGGTGGGCGGGGCATCCACACCTGCAGCCTTAGGTGGAGCTGACCCCCGTCAGAAAGACCAACCAGGGACTGGGCTTGGGGCTTCCAGCCAGATCCTATCGGCCCACTGCCCCACCTCTCAGAGGGAAGAGGGGCTGTAGATTGGGCTTAACCACATGAGTCTATCAATCAATCCTACGTAATGAGACCCCAGATAAACTCAAAAGCCACAAAGAGCTTCCCTGATGGAGAAAATACCTGGCTGCTGTGCCTGGAGGGTGATGCATTCTGACTCCACTGGGAGAGGACATGGGAGCTTGTATTTGAAAACTGCACCCTCCCCCCACTCCAACTTTGCACTATACTCTTCCTTTGGCTTCTTCATATTGTATCCTTTCACTATAATAAAATGATAATCCTAACTATAGTGCTTTCAGTGAGTTCTGTGAGTCATTCCAGTAAATTATCAAACAGGCAGTTGGTGTCAGGAGCTGTTGTTGGAAGTTGCAGATGTTTTTGATAACCTACAAACTCTATCCCCCATCCCAACCCTGTCTGCAGTAAACTGTATTCTCGTTTCTGACTCTACAGATTTGTGACTCTATTTCTGATAATCGCACAGTGTCTGTCCTTCTGTGTCTGGCTTATTTCACTCAACATCATGTCCTCAAGGTCCGTCCACATCGCCCATGTCACCTGCATCAAAGCTTCACTCCTTCTTATGGCTGACCAGTTCCCCATAGAGCACATGTCCTTTATCCACCCACCCACTGACGGACACTGGTGCTGCACCCACCTCCTGGTAAGTGTGCCTCGTGCTGCTGTGAGCTCCGGTGTGACAGGTACAACCATCTGAAGTCCACACCTGACAGCTCAAACAGCCGAGCCATCTTGATGCCTGATGCTCCCATTGTTTTCTCTCTTGACAGTGGGTTGCTGTTCTTAATTTTTTACATAATTTTTGCTTAGAAGAACAGTGGAGATGAGGTAAGTCATGTTTATGCCAGAAATGGGCAAGCCTTTCTTTTGTCAGGACATTATTGGGAGCGGTTGAGTTTATCTACCCAGCAGCTGAGCTGGGTTTGAGTTTCACTGTTGCTATAGTTACACTTCGGTCCACACAGACTTTCAGTTCCTCTAGCAGCAGGGGACTGCTGTTATGTATGGCTGATAAGGGGGGCTGCTTTTTAAAGAGTTTCATTGAGATATAATACATAACATACCCACTTAAAGTGTACACTTCTCTGGCTTTTACTATAGTCACAGAATTGGGCATCCATCACCGCAATAGGTTTTAGGACATTTTCATCAGCACCCAAAGAAGCCCCATCCCCTTTCATCATCACCTCCTGTTTGCTAATGCAGCCAGAATGCAATATACCAGAAATGGGTTGGCTTTTATAAAGTTATATGTTTACAAGTCTAAGGCCATAAAATGTCCAAACTAAGGCGTCCAGAGAAAGATTCCTTGACTCAAGAAAGGCTGATGCATCTGGAACACCTCTGTCAGCTGGAAGGCACGTGGCTGGCATCTGCTGGTCCTTTGGCTTCTGGTTTCAAAGCACTTCCCCAAGGGCATTTTCTTTCTGCTTCCCCAAATGTCTCTGTCTGTATCAGCCCTAAGCTTTTTCCAAAATGGTTCCCTCTTAGAGGACCTAATAAGCAGATCAAGACCTACCTTGAATGGGTGGAGACACATCTCCACGGAAACCACCTAATTGAAGGGACCCACCCACAACTGGGTGGCTCACATCCCCATGGAATGGGGTTCTTTTTATGGCTCAGTAATATTCCACAGTGTGGCTATTTGCCAGCAGGTTTGTCTCAGTGCTTCTGCTCCATCCTCAGCTTTCTCAGTCCCTGGAAGGCTGTGCCACAAAGGGGTCTCCCTCCCCATTCTTGCTTGTTATTCGGTGCTGGGCTTGAGGTGGGGGCTGAGGTAGGTCCTCAATTCTCCTGGTCTAGTCCCATTTTGGGGTAGGCCCAGCAAGCTGGGGATAGGGCTGTCCCAGAATCCCAGCCCCTCCCATGGCAGTCCAGCTCTGCCTGGTTCCCACTTTATATGAGAAGGGTCCGGCATTTCCTGCCTGGTCCCTGTGGCAGCTGGCCCCCACCGGAACGCTGACACCAGGAGTGAGCATCTCTGGCCCCTGCCCTGCCCCCAGTGGAAAGCGCTGCATCTGGGAATGGCCTCCCTTGTGGCTGGGCCTCGAGCTACTCTAAACTGTCACACTAGTCCATGGGATTTGTCCACAGATTTGTTAAAATTGCAGCTACCTTATTCTTACCACTTCCATGGCAGCCGCCTCTTCCCCCCACGCTTGGCCCAAAGTGGGGCAGTGTGCCCCCACCTCTCCTTGGAACACCTGACCCTCCCTGAAATTCAGTTCACCTGGCCTTGCCACCTCAACTCTCTCATGGACTCAAGAGAAGATAGGACTTGGTTGATTTTCTGGACTCTTTCTCATTGTTGATGAGATGGGAGTGCTGCCTTCTTGCCGCTTTCCACGTCCTCAGTGGAAGCAGAACTCCCCAAAGATTCAGGCCATACTCCTCAGCACTTGTGGCCTCCAAAGCCCAGCTTGGGTCACTCCAAACGACTTTCAGATCCCCAAGCCCATAGGCTGTTTTCTAGCCCTGGTCCCATATTCCCAACTTTCTCTCTCCTAGAAATGCCCCCTCCCTCATTCCTTTCACTTCTGATTTTACCCCAACCAAACTCTGGGGCCATCCCTCTCTGCTGTGTCCCCTCTCCACCCCACCCTGTCCTGTGCCCGCATAACCTGTGATGCTGGGACTGCCTCCGCTGCACCCCCCCCCCAACCCTCACAGCAGGGGCCAGGCATTCCTAGAACAGTGGCAGCATACAGCAATACAGCAGACCACTAATCAATGTGAGCTGCCTGAAAGGAAATACATGAATCAACGGTTCCCCAATCCTGGGGAAATCCCCAACCCTGGGATTCCTCAGGGGCCCATGCAGAGTCTACACCTGAGAGGTGTCACCTCACTAGCGCATCTCCCCCTTGCTGCCGGGTTCCTGGGGTTGACTTCTGGCCCCACAACAGGAGAACCCTCCTTTTTGCTGCAGTGCCCACCCAGCCTAGAGCACGGGAGCACCCCCTCCTGCCACCCCCAAGCTCCCTCTCCTGCCCCAGCTGTGCCTCTTCCCTGCTCAGTTGCAGGTGGGATGTCCGTTCCTTTCTGAAGAAACCCTGTCCTCTACCCACCAAGAGCAAACTCTCATAGAAGCATAATGGGCTGATGTCATTTACATTTTTCAGAATCTGCAGTTTCAGCTTGAAAATAAATCCCCAGCGGCCGCTGTGGCCCCTTCCCCATGGCTCCTCCAGCACCCGGAGAGGGCCAGCCCCTGATGCCTTCTGCCACCGGGCAACCCCAAAACGGTCAGGAAGGAATTGACATTCATAACCCTTTCCTGGGCTCTGGATGCTTTATATACCAGTGTTCAAACCTAGGCAGTGACTCCGATAAGATGGATGAAAATGGATGCAACAGAAAATGGGGGAGGGGGGCAGGCAGCCGTGGGTAATGCGCTTATCCAGAACTCCGAGGCCATGCACTGAGCCCAGGGGCCCGCCCTGGCACCCCACTCCAAAAGGCCCCACTTGGGTTCACCCCTCACCCCAGAGGGAGCCCATGTCACTGCCTCTGGACCAGGCTTTGGAAGCCAGGAGCTCAGGAGGCTCCGCCCAAACATCCTGGGTCTGCTTCCAGGCCCTTCCATCCACCGTTGCTGAAGTGTGCCCTGGGGGAGAGGGTGGGGAGGGCTGTTTGTGGGAGGGAGGGGACGGGTCAGGCCTGAGACCCCTGGTGGCCTGGCCAAGAACGAGACCCTTTCCCAGGTAGGGCAGAGTTGGAGGCTGGAAAGAAGGAGACAGGAGTGAACATGGGGCGGGGGCTCAAGGCCAGCTGCCCCCACAGCCACCCCGTGATCCCATCGCCACAGCCTGTGGATTTAGAATCCATGCCCTGTGGATTCGAAATTGGGGTGTGGCCTTCCAGAGAGGCAGGGACATCATTTAAGGCAGGAGGAGACAATGCATTCCCTGTGACTTTCTGTGAGCCTGATTGCACCGTCCATACGTTTAGGCGCACGGCATGCAGCATTCTTAGATATAAAGGCAACCACAGTGTGAGGACCTGCAAGGAGGAAGACAAGTAGCCCTGGGGTGGGGTAAGGGGCAGGGGTCCAGTGGTGAAAAAATTAGTCTCTAAAATTGAAAAAATCTGAAAAATTTTTCAGAAGTCTTCCACTCCTTTCCAACCGCGCACACACGCATTTTAGGATTTTCCCAAAGTTTTCATATATCTAAAAGGAAACTGTTGCTTCCTCAGTGTGTGCTGTGGGCCTGGCCAGGAGGGGCTGCCCTGCAATGTCTGGTACAGAGTCTCCTTGGTTGAAGCATTGCAGGAGGAATCTCCCAGGGAAATCCTGGGTGACTGCTCTTTTGGCATTGAAGGCTCCACTGAGTCCCAGAATTTCAAGAGCTCGAGAGACCCTTGGTGTCACCCAGGCTAACCCTTTCCTTTCAAAGATGAGTAAACAAAGCTCAGGGAACTTAAATGAGTTATGGCAGAGCTAACTGGAAGCAGAACCAGAATTACAGTTTGAGTCACTGTGACTCACCATCCAACAGCCATTCCTTTCTATCCCACCAGAAAGGCCTGGAAGAGGGGGCATGACTTCCTAAGGCCCTGTGCAGGCTGGGGGTTCCCACAGCTGTGAATACAGAGCGTTCTGGGGACCAGAGGGGCAGCAGCCACAGAGTCCAGGCTGTGGGGGACACAGGGTCCCTAAGATGAAGGGGGCGGGGCGCAGAACCTAGAGGGCGCATGCACGTCCAGTAGGGACCCAGGCAGGACTGGGTTTACCTGGCTAGAGGGGCTGATGGGGGACAGGTTCCCTGTAAGTGTGTCCACCAAAGGCCAGAAACGGGAGAGCTGGAGTTCACAGAGAGGTCAGGGCTAATAGATTGGGAACCATTTCAAAGAAGCACCCGGAAGCCTGGTTTGCATCAGGGAATCGGTGGCCGTGGCCGGGGGGAGGGACCAGTCCACTCCGTGCGGGTGGCCCTGCCGCAGATGGGAGAGAAGCTGCGGGCGGCTCAACCTCCTCGAGCCTTCCTCCTCCTCACCTCAAGCGCGGCACTCGCCCGAAATGGGGGCACCGCACCTCCCAGCGAGCCAGCAGCCCAAGAGCCGGGCTAAGAGCCGGGTGAGCCTCTTCCGCCCAGACCCGGCCCTCGGGGCTTCCCGCGGACCCCATGCGGGCAGCATGACCACTCTCAGCCCCGGCCTCGTGCTCAGTTTACCCACATCCCACCGAAAACCACCCCGGGTCTTCGGAGGGCGACGGCACCTGCCCTTCCCGGCGGGAGAGGAAATAAGGGCGTCCGCCGGGGCTGCGGTCGGGCTGCGCGCCCCGGGGAGCCCCGAGCCAGCTCCTGCCCCCTCGGGGGGAGGGGACTCCTCCGTGCCGGTGCGGGGACCGCTTCTCCTCCCTCCCCTCTGTCCCCGCGGACGTCCCGCCCAGGTTCCGGCCAGCAGCCCCAATCTGGACGGCGCCTCTCCCACCCGGCTTCCCCCAACTCCACCCCCCCGGGGCGCGGCACTAACAGGCGCCGTGGCCCCACTCCGGGCGGCGCAGCCTCGGGGCGCCCGGGGAGGATGCAGGGGCGGGCGGCTAGGGGAGGGCCGGGGCGGGCCCGGGGCGGGGGCAGTGCACCCGGGAGGGCGAGGCCCGCGGCCATTGGGCGGGCGGGCGGCGGGTGGGGTAGAAAGGGGCGGGAGGGGCGCCCGGGTGGCAGACGCCGTCGGGACCGAGGCAGCGCCCGCAGCGCGAGCCGCCGCGATGAGGGAGATCGTGCACATCCAGGCGGGCCAGTGCGGGAACCAGATCGGCACCAAGGTGGGCCGGCCCCGGGGGCCCACGGGGGCGCGAGTCCGGAGCGCGGCGGGATCCCGGGCGCGACGCCCCGCCTCGCGGTGGGCACGCCCTGCCCTGCGGCCCGGCGCCGCGCGGACCCGGTCCTCGGAGCCCCAGTCGATCCCCCGGGACCCCCCACCCCCTCATTCAGTCCAGGGACCCGCACCCTCACCCTGTCCTCAGGGCCCGCAGCGCGCTACCCCCCACACCCTCACCCGGCCTCCGCAACCCGGGACCCCCACCCCGCCCCCGGGGCCTGCAGCCCCAGACCCCCACCACCTCAGTCGGCCCGAAGACCCGCAACCCGGGTCTACACCCTGCCCTCGGGGCCCGCAGGCTGGAACCTCTACCTCCCATCCCCAGCGGGCAGCCGGGTCCGGGACCCCACCCCCACCCCTATCCCACCCCCACCCCCACTCGCTCCCCGGGACCTGGGCGGGCCGTGGCCTCCCTCCCCCCGCTGACGGCCACCCCGGCCCGCCCTCCGCAGTTCTGGGAGGTGATCAGCGACGAGCACGGCATCGACCCGGCCGGGGGCTACGCGGGCGACGCGGCGCTGCAGCTGGAGAGGATCAGCGTGTACTACAATGAGTCGTCCTGTGAGTCCGCGGCCCGCGCCCCGCCCCAGAAAGTCCCGCGAGCCACGCGCCGACCCCCCCTTCCCCTCCCCCCGCCCCCCAGCTCCGCTCCAGCCCCGGCTCGCGAGCACCCCCCCTCCCCTCGGGGGCCGGCTCTGGGGTCCGTCCGGCGTTGGGGTAGAGCACCCCATAGAACAGCCGAGGGAGCTCCGGGCGGATCGTAGCGAGAGCAGAAGCTTGCGGACGTTTTCGTTTCGGCTGTAGGCGTCCCTCGTGTTGGGAGTTCTTGGTTAAAGTTTTGAAAAACGCTCGCTCAAATGACTTTTCTGGCCCTTGGCAGAACTCCAAAAATACACTCATGGAAGCTGAAAGTAGAAACATTCGTGGTAACCGGGGGTGGGGGGGTAGGGAGGTGTTCGAAAAATTCCAGGCTGTGGTTTATCCAGGTTTCAGAAAAGTCACGCTCCGGTTCTGGATGTTACAGTTTTTATTATAAAAGTGATACATGCCTTTCACAAAACAACAAAACGAAAACGCAAAGTGAGGGCCCCTGCCTCCAGCTCGTATGAGCTGTATCCCCGGAGAAACCCACGCTTCTCCGCGTTTTTGAGTCCCTTGATAGTTAAAGGGAGGTGTCATTATTCCTAGCAGCTGGGACATAAGGGAGCAGCAGGGCATGGAAATTTTGGAGGCCCGCTAAGGAAGATTCCGGTTCTGCCTTGCACCTCCTGTGGGCCCTTTCTCCAGTCTGAGCAGGCCCAGCAGAACTCGGGTCCTAGGGCAGCTTCTATTTGCATTCCTGTTTAACCCCATCTTCGCTGGATAGGTGGGAACGATTTCTTGCCCATTTGGCATTAGAAGCAAAAATGCTGCCTGGGACACACCTATTCCTAAATGAGTGTCTGGGGGTGCACTAAGGGGAGTACTACCTGCAATCAGGTGTGCAGACCTAGCTTGGGTGCGTGTGTGTGCATAGGGGGAGGTGCCAAAAAGCTAAAAGGAAGTCACAGCACCCGCGGCAACAAATTCAGTTTAGTTCCATGGAACTGGAAAAGTAAAACTTCCGGATAGGAAAGAGGTTTCAGGGTGAACTGGAAAATACAGGAAGTCAGGAGACCCGCTTTCTCATCCTGCTTCTTCCTGGAAGCGCCTCTGCCCTCTCTTGCCCAGGCTGGTTTCCTCATCGGAATAACTCGGGAGTGGGATGGGTTTCAAGTTCTTTGATCCTAAGAGAGCCCAGGAACCTCCCTGAAGGGGCCCTGCTCAGACACTGCAGGCAGCTGTAGCTGGTGGGGCGTGCTGGGGGAAGTTGCTGCAGGAGAAGCTCTGGAAACTGGAAGTAACCCTGTTCGGCGGGCTCTGTTTTCCTCCAGCTCAGAAGTATGTGCCCAGAGCTGTGCTGGTGGACCTGGAACCAGGAACCATGGACAGTGTGCGCTCCGGGCCTTTTGGTCAGCTCTTCCGGCCAGACAGCTTCATTTTTGGTAGGTTCCATCTTAAACTGCTTGCTTTCTCTTTCATTTTTTTCTTAATCGTTTCAACAACTAACTTATGTGCAAGAGTGAAAATATCACATGGCATAGAAAAGCTCGGAATGGAAACTGACAGCCTCAGCCCCCCTTCCCTCCCTTATGGACTTCTCACAGGTTGCCTCTCAGGTCTTGACTTTCTCTTCACAGTAAGTAGCCTCTCTCAGAATTTCCCATTTTATTCACTTTCAAGTGAGTGGTGCTATTAACTACATTTACAATATTGTGCTACGGTCACCAATATCCACGACCCCAACTTTTTCATCACCTCAATCTCGCCACCCATTAAACAATAACCCCCCCCCGCCCCCTGCCCCTGGTAACCTGTAACCTACTATCTGTCTTTATGAAATTTGCTTCTTCTAGGTATTTCATGTAAGCGAGATCATACAATATTTGTCTTTTTGTACGAATATTTGGCTTGTTTCGTTCAACATGATATCTTCAAGGTATACTGATAACTCTTGATTGAAAAAAAAGTCAAAATAGTTTTTGACATTAGCATCTTCTCATAATGAAGTTCTTTCAGTTCTTGAAGAGTCAAATGTTAGTCATCTGTTAATTTCTGTGTATTTGCATTATTATATATTTTTTTCCGTCATCTATGGACAGTTGTACTTTACTTTCTAAAGGCTGTGGCACCAGCAACCTCGTCAATTTAGTTTGATCAGAATCAGTCAAATCCTTTTTCCCTCCCTTCTTCCACCTAAAAAATTTTGATTATCCCTGTCCCTCCTGAAGACCCCTAAAGAAAACTCTATGAAATGAAATAAAGTGGTCCTGGTGCAGTTACCAGCCTCCATCAACCCATAGCCACAGTTCCTAGGGTCACATTTACTTCAAAGTGTGCACGATGGGGCAGCATCTTGGAGATGTTTTTGGCTCATGAGTTGACTTGAGGAAAAATCAGTCCATGAGCTCTTAAAAAGTTGACTCAGCAATTTATACTTCCGCAGAGATTTTATAAGTCCTCTGAGTACCATCTACCTCCCTGTTTCGTTGGCAACCAACATGACCAAGGGGACAGGCAAAGCTTCTGATGATTTCTCCTTAGGGATTTTATCACCTTTGATATTCCGCAGAGACCAGGACCAGTGCCCCCTTTTGAGGCAGAATCCTAATCCATCAAGATATTTATAGTCCTAAATGGGACATTTGTGCCCTTTACCTTTGATTAAACTAGACCTGCCTTTATGGCGACCACAGTTGGTTGCAAGCAGAGATGCTTCTAGACCCTGCTGCCCATTATGGTCACTGTCAGCCATATGTGACGGTTTACATTTAAATTCAGTAAAATTAAATAAAATTACAACTCACTTCCTCAGTTGCACTAGCTGTATTTAAGTGCTGAATGGCTAAATGTGGCCCAGTAGCTAAATGTGGCTACCATATTGTACAGGGCAGGAGTGGGATATTTCCACCGTGGGCAGAAAGTTCAACCAGACCACAGTGCTCAAAGCCTTAATATTCTACCAAATTAGGGGAAAGAAGAGAAAATGAAAAGCCAACCTGCAAATGGGGAGCCAAGCAATTTCTACCTGAAGAGCCTAGGGGAAGCATGGCAGATTTGAAAGTTTCCCATGTGATAATTTTATTTTAATGTTAGATAACAAATATTAATTTACCTTATTTCTCAAAAATTTCTATTTTATTGAATAAGAAAGTGAGCCTAGAAGGGGGAAAAACTGTCATTTATCAACAAAAATTGCCAATCAGCAAACATTTTCATTAATGGTGGGAGGAAGAGTGTTTAAAAAAGAAAATATAAGAATTTTAAGGCTCATACCTATTATGATATAGAAACTGAATTTTTCATTAAAGCTCTATATTCTACCCCTCCCTTAAAAGGCACCAGGTAGAGATGGTTTTACATAAGGGTAACAGATAATCCTTGCATTATTTAAGCCGTTCCAAATAGAAAATGATGGAAAGCTTCCCAGTATTTCCTATGGTAGCAGGAAATACAGAAGCTGTGCCATCTACTAGAAGATACAAGTGAAAGCCATAGATTAAGTCCACTAAAAATATAGACACAAAAATTGAAAATAAAATATTTAGCACATCCATTCCAGTTGTGTTTTGAAAGAGCAGTACTTGGTTTACAAACCAAATAAAACTGAGAGGCAGATTGTGTAACAGTTAAGAGTCTGGCTGTGGGACTACCCCTTGGTTTGAAGTTTGGCTTTTCCACTGACATCAGCTTTTGGTATCATTTGTTGATTATTGCTTTTAAGGTGATCAGTTTGTCCCAGTTTTCCTGGGACTTTCCAGTTTGAGCACTGTGCCTGACTGTACTATTTAATGACTTTCCTCATCTGTAAATGAGACTATCTAACTTTTAATGAGGTGTGAGGACTAAATGAATATTTAGAATACCTAATACACAGTGAGTGCTTACTAAATAGTAGCTGTATGATTAGCAACATGCTGGGAAGGCAAGGATGGTTCAACCTTTAGAAATTTGCTAAAGAATCAAAATATCTTAATTTGATAATTTAGCATATATTTTTTCCTGATATTTTAGAGAACAAAATTCTTCTCAGTAAACTGGAAATAGAAAGAAACTTCTTTTATGTGAGAATTATCTACCAGAAATGCATAGCAGACATACTCGCGGGTGAAACACAGAAAGTATACCCAACAAAGTCAGCTCTGAAAAAAGAGATCCATTGGGTCTCCTTCCATTGTATGTTTTTCAGGCTCTAGTCAGGGCTCAAAGGCCAGAGAAAGAGATAGAAACCATGGAAGGAAAAGACAAAATAGTTATTCACAGATGGAATGTTTTTCCTGGATTTTCCAGGTAGGCTGTCAGCTGAAAAATGACCAGCACATGTAAGAGTTCAGTAGGTCAGTTAGACACAAGATAAAAATAGTCATAAACCAATAGTTCTGCCATTTTAAATTTCAAGTGACCGGTTGTCCTGATTGGCCCAGAACTGAGAGCTTTCCCAGGAGGCTGGACTTTTCAGTGCTCAAACTGGAAGGTCCCAGGAAAACTGGGACAAACTGATCACCTTAAAAGCAATAATCGACAAATGACACCAAAAACTGAATAGAAGAGACCAGAGCTTTTGTTGTAATTCCTTCCTGAAATAATATTATTGATTCATCATAACTATTGTTATGTGATTACAGTTATGCCTTTTACAGAAGAATATACTACAAGTGTATAATTAGGAACAGTGCTTTAATATATCCGTGGGCAGTTTTTGGGAAAGGAATTTTTCTACCCTCCAAACTTTGGGTTTACTAAGCATAATATGAGAGGGTAATGTAGATAAAGTATCTCCCAATTATGAACACTGCATGAGAATTAAAGTACATGTTAAAAATCAGTATGTTCTTTGTGCTTTTAAATGTCAAAGTTTATGTGAGAGTTATTTTGGTCATAAAGTGATCATAAATGATGGCTTTTAATAAATATACTCTGATATGAAAACAATAATCAGTTATGAAATATGAGAAAAAATCCTATTTACATTAGCAATAAAAGCTATCAATACTTAGGGACAAAATTCCCTAAGTAATTGTAATGGGGAAAAGCAATTAAAACAAGATAATATTTTTCTCCCATCAGATTGGTGAGTATTTTAAAAATGTCTAACATCTAGTTTTCGGTGACGGTGTTTGGGGAAGTAAATACTCTTATACATTTTTTTGGAGCACAACTTAGTAAAGTCAGCAGATAAAGGATTCTGACTCAAGAGTTTCAGTTCAAGGAATCTGTGCTGCAGAAATGCCTGCACATGTACTATGCGAATTGAATTTGCTGTCCAAAAGGGCTGCACTAGCTTACGCCTTACCACCAGATGGTATCAGTCTTTGCCAACTCAGAGGAACCGATCTCTCACACTCATTAATAGAGACCAGACCAGGACAGCATTAATATTCCATATTCCGAGGAGAGAAAGAAGCCAACATCCCACCCCCGCTTTCTTGATGCAGATCAGAACTATCTGAGCAGCTTTTACCTGGCCCTTGAATATATAAACCCTCAGCAGCAGATGCTTTCTGGACCACTTTGCTGGATTACAGCATTAAGGTAGCCAAGGAGAAAAGGCCCTGAACTGGGAGAAGAGCTGGTCAGCCAACTTCAGCTGTGTAACCTTGGGGCATCAGTTACCTTTCTGGGCTGCTTCCGATGTTCCATCTGCAAAATGAAGGGCTTAGATTTCAGTGGCCTGTAACAATCTGAGGGACGCAACGGACCTGTTTCCCACCTCTATCAAAATGCACAGACTGATAGAATTCTGCTCACAGTTTCTTCCCTTGAAGGTTTGGTAGGTTTCTGGTAAGAATCTAAGAGCATAGCTGAGTTTTCTTGAATCTGAATTACAGTCAGTTAATTTTTTTCCAAAAAAAAATTAATGCATTTCATCATTAAAGGAAATTATACTTCTCCTTTGATTGGTAGTACACATAAACATGGCATAAAATTTAAAAATGCTTACAGTTATACCATGAAAAAGTGAGTCTCCTTCCCTCCTGCTTTCCTGCCCAGGAGACAACTGCTGTTGCCAATTTTTTGGGTGTTTTTTTACAGTTTTATTTATTTTAAAATACATACCTTGGATGGGCCACAGTGGCTCAGCAGGCAGAGTTCTCACCTGCCGTGCCAGAGACCTGTGTTCAATTCTCGGTGCCTGCCATGTTAAAAAAATAAAAATAAAAAACACATACCTTCCCTGCTTCTAAGAAGGACATGAAACAATATATGGTAAAAGAAAAAAAAAACAAACAAGCAAAAACCCCGACAAACTCTGTAGCAGTTTAAAACTCAAAGCCAACCATGAGGGTTAATTCCGATGTGGCTGAGAATTAATTTTAATTATTGTTTTTTTTTTTTTTTTTTTTACATGGGCAGGCACCGGGAATCGAACCTGGGTCCTCTGGCATGGCAGGCGAGCGTTCTTGCCACTGAGCCACCGTGGGCCGCCCGAGAATTAATTTTAGCTTTGAGTTTCTGGCAACTGAATCCAAGAAAGCCAAGCACGTTAGGCCAGACAGTTGTTATAAAAGGGAATTTGTAACTTTTGAAAAGGGAGATACCCCCCCCACACTTCTAAATTGTATTTATTTATTATTCGTTTTTACTTTACTTTTTTTCAACAAAATAATATAACCCTGTTATCAAATAGCTGAAAGCAAGAATGAAAGTTATTCCATCTGCTCATTATTTTAATATAATCACTCTTGGCAAATGGGATGATTCCATCCGTAGTTGTTCTTTTTGCTGATTTTCATTAGTTGTAATGGCACTCTATCATTCTGTGTCTTTTTCCCTCACTGAACATTATATCATGAACCATATTCATGTTAATGTATAATTTCTAAAACCTGTACTGCTTAATAGATACATATATGTGTTATTTTTTAGTTAACCTTACAATGGCCAGTAACAAGGAAGTAGGTTTTTCCTAATTTTTGCTTATATAAAGAATATTGTAATGAACATCTTGGTTCACATAAATTCTGCTGTGATCCTAGAATAGATCCCCAAAATTGAAAAAAAAAAGGTATAAACAAATTTAAATCCGCTGTACATTTTGCTGTATTCCTTCCAGTCAGACTGTAATAGTTCAGTACTACCAGCAGTGTTTGCGTATGGGTTTTTCTATGCTTTTGCTTGAAATTAAATTTTTAAAGAAAAATATCAACTGAATGCTTATGGCTATGACCAATGTAATTGACACGGTTCTAAGAACTGCTTTATGGGAAAAGTAAAAACAGTTCTTAATTTGGCCATTCTATATAAAATTGTCACCGTAAACAAGGGGAACGTTGCACACACACACACACACACAGCTCATGCAGAGACCTGAGGACAATATTAAAATGCTGCTCAGTGAACACTGTTCTATCAGAGAAGGGTTGCTCAGCTGAAACAAACATAGATGTGTGCACGTGCTATTTTTTAAATGCATTTTGAGAAAAAAAAATGCAATTCTGTATTTAAGTTCAAACTGATATTTGCTACATTGGGCACATAATGTTTTATTTCTTAAAATGAGTGGTAGGTACATAGATATTCATTATATTGATCTTCGTAGCCTTTTGCATGCCCTAAATTCATTATGGGAAAGACGTCGACTATCTTAAAAGTGTCGTCAGGAAAGAGGCACTGCACTTCTTTAAGGCAGTGTTGGGAGCTCTTGGAAAGGGCTGTAGCAGGACACTGGAGATGCTGTGCTTGGCTCACTTCGTGTCCTTGCTCAGTGTCTACTCCTTAGCCCTCGCCCCCGGGGATGAGCTGGCTGCATCCAGGGCAGGTGCCGGCGGTCAGCTCCTCTTCAGTGTGCTACCCCAGCACAGCCTCCTGTGAAGGTTTCGAGGTGATCCGACGTGTGAACTGATTCCTGGGCAGTCGGGTCCACCGCAGGCTGTGATCAGTAGGTTTCCTACAGTAGCGGCTTCAGCAGTTGTACACGGTTTCTTTGGTTTGATTTCTTTGACCTGAAAACTGGGAGAGCGTGAGAAAAGCTTGGCCTTGTTTCTATAGCTGCCAACAACTGGAATCAAAAAGATTAAGAACAAGTTAAGACAGACCCGTGGTGACCGTTTAGTTATTTATTCACTGTTTCCATAAAGCTTCAACATATTAGGAATGACGTGGTTAAACCGTCCCTAAGATTGCTTCTTGCCTCTTTGCTTCTTTGTTAGAACATGCAATCCTATTTTTGGATCCGAATATTTTAAGTTTTAATAGGTTTGTGCTAGTGTGAAATAGCTTCATTTAGTTGTAATTTTAAAAATTGACAGTATTTTTGGTTAAGAATTGTAGATTTTTAAATGTTTGTTTTATTGAATATGCTTGTTTTGTTAAAATCGCATGTTTATTATGGGGAATGGAAGTATCCGGAAGGTACAAACATACTAAGTTACCTGGCTAACTGGCTGTTTTTAATCCTTTCCTGATTAACAAAAGAGGCAGATCGGTCTTTGAACGGGATATGGTTCCTCTCCCACTAGTATTAGAGTTAGATGAAGTTTGAGTCAGCCAGTCACCATCCCATGTGAAGATATAGTTTGAAATGGTTTAAAACATGCTACTTTGAAATATTGTGTGACTTTAAAAACGACACTTGCCCGCGATTGAGTTTTGAACAAATGTGGCGTTTGCGTGGCCGTCAGTGAGATGGAGGAGAGGGTTTTCTGGAGAAACGTGCAGCCCACACAGGTAAACTTTCCCTGAAGCTTCTTTCTGTGCTTTTCCCTCCAGAATCAGGGGTAGGACAGGAGGCAGAGCGCAGCACAGCTAAGATTTCCTCCGTGGTCTAGTGGGAACTGAGGCAAGCCGGAGGGTGGGCGCTCTGAGAAGCCCCTGGGCTGCAGCCCCACTGGCAAAGCTTCGAAATTGCAGCCTCTTATTTCACAATCAGGATTGGCTGGTGCATATCATGACCTGTATCCTTACAGAAATGTTCACCGCATGACCTCCAAATATTTAACTGGGAACGTCTGTTGCTATGAGACAGTGGCAAAATATTTTCAGAAGTCACCAGCTTCCTTCTTTTGTCGAGCTTAGAGAAAACTCTGGCTAATCGGCTTGCTATAAATATTTAGAAGCAGAGTAACTGATAGGAACTGGAGAAAGGGTAAAGTCAAGTTCAGAATCTCTGTTCATTTAGGGCGAAGCTAGTTTGGTTTATTCTGGTTTAATGTCTGCCAAAAGCCCAGTGCTTGTTTCCAGTTGTTTCTGCTGCTTTAATGAAGTAATTTCCAGGCTCTTCTTGCAGATGCCCCCTCTGTAAAGGCTTGGTGGTGGTATACTGAGCTCCGAGTCTGGGGTCTGCCGCCTCCTGAGTTGGGGACCATGACTGCTCCAAGCCTGCTCAGGGCAGAAGGCAGCCCAGCTTCCCGTGCGACCCAGCTGGGCAGGAAGAGAGGGATGTCTCTGCTCTGCAGAGAACACGGTCCCATCCTCAACAATGGCCAGGGCTTGTGAAAAACAAAACAAGGAAATGATGCTTGAGAGGGCTAAAGTGGCTGGGACCGTGGGGGTCCAGGGGAAGCATGGGGGCGGGGGTCTGACCAGCCCAGAGCCCCCCTGTGCAGCCGCAGTTCCTGCTGTGCTGTCTGGAGGCTTCGTGCCTTTGACAGGTCAAATGAACGAGATGCGAGCTGGACCTAGGGGAAAGGGGGCAGGGGCAGCTGCGGGGTCCTCCCGCTGGGTACTTCTGCTCTCTGGAAACTTTACTATTTGACGTTGGGTTATGATTAGTGCTGTCATTACCGATGCAAACTGCTTGTGCCTGTTGTTTTAAACAGTCCACAGGCATATAGTTCAGAAATGAGACCCCTCAACCTTACAAATGCCCTGAGATGGTGTATTAGTTTGTAAGCTGTCAGAGTGTGATGTACCAGAAATGAAATGGCCTTTTAAAAGGAGAATTTATTAAGTTGCTGGTTTACAGTTGTAAGGCCAGGAAAATGTCCAAATTAAGGCATCCAGGGAAAGATACCTTGGTTCAAGAAGGCAGGCACAGATGATGTTTGGGGTTTTGCTCTCAACTGGAAAGGTACGTGGTGAGGTCTTCTAGCTTTCTCTCCAGGCTTCTTCAGTGGCTTCCCTGGGAGCTCTGTCCATTCTGTTCACTCTGTCAGTTCTGGTGGCTTTAAAGCTTTTTCTAAAATGTTTCCCTCTTAAAGGGCTCCAGAAAGCAACCCCACCTTGAATGGGTGAAGACACATCTCCATGGAAACCATCTAATCAAAAGTTACCACTCACATTTGGGTGGGTCACATTTCCATGGAAACCATCAAAAAGATTCCACCCGGAAATACTGAATGAGGATTAAAGGACATGGCTTTTCTGGGGTACATAATAGCTTCAAACCGGCACAGGTGGCATTCCCCTGGGACAGCTAACTGTTGTACATGTTTAAGGGGTGTCCTGCCAGGCTTTTTGCTTTGTGCATGCACACACATGTGCACACACATACACACATGGGTATGCACACACATTTTATTTTGTTTTTAGAAAATGGGATCTATATACTGATTTGCAACTTTATAAAAAGTTCAGTTACACACCTGGGACATCTTTCCATGACAGGCATGGTACCTTGCCATTGTGTGTGTGTGTATGGTTTATTAATTCGCTACTTTTTGGCAGATATTTAAAAATTTTTCTTAAAGGCATATTTTCACTTAAAAAAACTTTTTATTTTGAAATACTTTCAAACTTATAGGAGAGTTACAAAAACAATATAAACCCCATACAGAGAACTCCAATATACCCCTCCTCCCCTAGACATTCAGACCCACCAATTTTAACATTTGCCATATCTTCCTATATCCACGTGTTTTACTATCCATTTCTGAACACTTGGTTTAAGTTGTGTGCATCATGCTCCCTGAACACTTTATACCACCATGCACATTTCCTAAGGACAAGGATTCACTTACATTTTCGCTTTAAGTGAAGTTACCAAGTTCAAGAAATTTAACGTGAATATAAAGCTTATAGTCTATATTCCAATTTTTCGTATGTCCCTTTGAGCCTTTTCTCTTCCCTTGCAAGATCCCTTCCAGGATCATGTATTGCAGTTAATTGTCACTGTCTCTAGTTTCTCTCTCTAGTTATGGGAGCATATATACAACATAAACTTTCCATTTCAACCACTCCCAAGCATGCCATTCGATAGGATTAATTACATTCACTATATTGCAGTGCCCTCGACACTTTCCAATGCTAACACTGTCCTGTCTGCCCCAACAGAAACCCTACACTCAGCATGCCTTAACTCTCCATTCCACGGAGCCCTGCCCCTGCGACCTGCACGCTGATTTCTGTCTCTATGAGCTTGCATACTCTCTGATACTTTCTTTGTCGCTACCATGGGGCTTAAATCTAACATCCTAAATGTTTAACGATCTCATTTGTTTTGATGCCAACTTAGCTTCAGTAGCATACATCAACTATATTCCTGTCCCTCCACTGTATATAGTTCTTGTCACAGATTTCACATTGTTTATAAGCGTTACGAATCCAAAACCACTCATTTCCCATTACATTTTATGCATTTGCATTGTAGATCCCGTAGAAGTAAAAAGTGGAGTTACAAACCAAAATACAATAGTTCTGGTGTTTCTCTTCACCATGTTGTTACTCTCACCGGTGACAGTGATTTCTTCATGTGGCTTCACTCTACTGTTGTCCTTTCAACCAGCAGGACTCCCTTTAGCATCTCTTTAGGGCTGGTCTAGTGGTGATGAACTCACCACTTTTGTTTATCTAGGGATGTCTTAAGCTCTCCAACATTTATGAAACAGTTTTTCCAGATATAGAATTCTTGGTTGGTATATTTGTTTGTTTGCTTTGCTTTCAGCCCTTTAAATATGTCTTCCCACTGCCTTCTTGCTCTGTGGTTTCCCAGGAGAAATTGACTCAGTCTTTTTTGAGGCTCCCCTATGCTTCTCTGCAGCTTTCAGAATTCTCTCTTTCTCTTTGGCGTTCCACAGTCAATTATAATATGCTGCAGCATGAGTCTATTTGGGTTTATCCTATTTGGAGTTTCTTGAGCATCCTGGATGTGTATATTCCTGTCTTTTGTTAAATTTAGGGAATTTCCAGCCACTATTCTTTGCCTATTCTCTCTGCCCCTTTCTTCTCCTTCTGGGACTCCCACAAAGCAGTTGGTGCATTTGGTGCTGACTCAGGTTCCTTGGGCCCTGTTCACTGTTTTTCATCTCTTCCTTATGTTCCTCAGACTGATAAAATGCCTTATCTTCAAGTTCACTGATTCTTTCTTCTGCCGGCTCCAATCTGCTGTTGAACTCCTCTAGGGAACTCCTAATTCCTGTTACTGTGGTCTTCAGCTTTGTTTGGTTCCTTTTTTCATAATTTCCATCTCTCTATTGAAATTCTCTTTTTGTTCATCTATTATTTTTCTATTTCCTTTAGTTCTTTGTCCTTATTTACCTTTAGCTCTTTGACTATATTTAGAAACATTTCTTAACCCTCATTGATTGGTTCTAGCACATTAATCTTCTGTTCTTCCTGGATCATTACTTCCTGTTTCTTTGTATGTTTTGTGAACTTTTGTTGAAACCTGAACATTTTGATATTTTAATTTGTTATTACTGGAATTTAGATTCAAAAGCATCTGTTCCTTAATCTTGTAAGTGGCTAGTGATAGAGCTTTCCTTGAATGCCAGGAACTAACAAAAAAAAAAGAGAGAGAGAAGAAAATACCTTTCCCAGTCTTTGCAGATTGACCTGTGCAAGTGCCCTCCTTCATGGTCCATCCATACCGTGAGTTTACAGAATAAAACATAGGGTCCTCCCTGGTCCCTTCTGCCTTGGGCATGTGTGTTTGGCCCTTGGAATTCCCCCATTTTCACAGTCCCAGTGGAGGTCCGATAGCCAGCAGTCCCTTGCCGCACGCAGCATGATGTGACTGCCCTCCCACATCGTTCTGTAGGAGCGCTCTGTGAGCTCCCTTCTACATGCAGGGCAAGTTCTGGGAGCGTGGGTCCCTCAGGGTGGCACCAGACCAGTTGGGCCAGACGTTCAGCATCCCCTGAAGGTTATGCTTCTCTCTCTGGAACTGGGACCAGGCATCTGCCCTGGGAGCTTGGGCCAGCAGCTGAGCGGATGAGGGGATGGGATTGGGGCCAGCCAGGGTGCCGGGAGATCCTACAACTTTTTATTTTTTAGCAGTTTCATTGCCATATATTCGCATACCACACAATCCACCCAGGTGTACAGTCAGCAGCTTTTGATATAATCACAGAGCTGTGCATTCATCATCACAATCAATTTTAGAACATTTTCATTACTCCAGAAAGAAAAACCCTATATTCCTTAGCAGTCACCTCTTAATCCTTCTATCCTTCCACAGCCCTGCATAACCGCTAATCTAATTGTGTCTCCATAGATATATTTATATATTTATATATCTTTATATTTCAAGAATACATAAGTATTACCATTAAATATAATCCATAGTTTGCATTAGGTGTATTTTTCCCATATACCACCCTACTACTACTACTACCTTGTAATAGTGACATATGTTCGTTATTCATGAAAAAACATTCTTATATTTATATTATTCACCAAAGACAGCATCTGTCACAGAGTTCACTTTGTATACAGTCCTACCTTCTAGTAACACATATGACTTAAACTACCCCTTTTATCCGCATTTACACACATATTTCAGTGCTGTTAATTTTACCTCTGTCCATTTCCAGACATTTGGAATCAACCTAAATAGAAATTTTGCACAAATTCAGTATCAGCTCCCCATTCTCTGCCCCCATTCTATCTCCCGGTAGTCTGTATTCTAGACGTAACTTTATGAGTTTGCTTATTCTGAATTCATATTAGTGAAACTATACTATATTTGTCCTTTTGTGCCTGGTGTCTTTTGCTCAACAAAATGTCCTTCAGGTTCATCCATGTTGTTGTATCAGGACCTCAGTCCTTCTTGCTGCTTGAATAATATTCCAATGTATGTATATCCACAGTTTGTCAATTCATCAGTGGATGGACACTGGGGTCGTTACCATCTTTCGGCAATTGTGAATAATGCTGTTGTGAACATGTTTACAAATGTCTGCGTCCCTGCTTTCAGTTCTTCTAGTAACGGGATTGCTAGATCACGTGGCTATTCTATACTTAGCTTTCTGAGGAACTGCCAAACTGTCTTTCACAGTGGCTGCACCATTTTACATTCCTACCAGCAGTGAATAAGTGTTTTTGTTTCTCCATGTCCTTGCCAACACTTGTAGCTTTCTGTTTGTTTAATAGTGGCCATGCTAGTAGGTGTGAAATGATATCTCCTTGTGGTTTTGATTTGCATTTCCCCAATAGTTAGTGAAGTTGAGTATCTTTTCATGTATTTTTGGCCATTTGTGTTTCTTTTTTGGAGAAATGTCTATTGAAGTCTTTTGCCCATGTTTAAATTGGGTTGTCTTTTTATTGTGGAGTTGTAGGATTTCTTGTATATTCTGGATGTTAAACCTTTGTTCGAATTTCGTTTCCAAATATTTTCTCCCATTGTGTAGGCTGCCTTTTTACTTTCCTGATAAAGTCCTTTGAAACACAAAAGTTTTTAATTTTGAGGAGGTCCAATTTATCTATCTTTTGTTACTTGTGCTTTGGGTGTAAAGTCTAAGAAACCATTGCCTGCCACAAGATCTTGAAGATGCTTCCAGAAGTTTTATGTTTTATGGCTCTGATCTTGTATTTAGGTCTTTGGAGATCCTACCACTTTTAAGTGACCTTTTTTATGATTTGCCATGTTACTGCAGTCCTTTAATTGTTTTCTAGAACTTTTAGAAAGATGTTTCTGCCAATTCTTCATGGTTGTTCAGAGCCTCTGTGGGAGGACCGAACCCTGAAGAGTCTCACTCTGCCATCCTAAATAAGGCCATGTTTTCATTTTTTTGTCTCTTTTTGGTTGTCATAAAATGCTTGTTTAGTTACAATTAAAATTTTATAAGCAATATATAATTTTGAAACTGAAGTTCCCTATAATCCCATCTTCTTGAGACAACCATTGTTATTAATTTAGTGTCTGTTTCTCCAGTTTCTTTCTGAAATGCATTTTTATATGTTTTCATAAAACTAAGCACTTTTCATTTTGCTAGGAAGCTAGGTAAAAATTGGCATGGTACAGGACTCCAAAGGATATTCAGTGAAGAGTCCGTCACCTTCCTACTACGCCAGGCCTTCTCAGAGGCATCTCTGTAAGGTTCTTGTGCATCCTTTCTATAGTCTGTGCACACACAAACAAGTATGTATTACACACTCAAAATAGTAGCATGTTATATATACTGCTTAGTACCTTGTTTGTTTCCCCTTAGCAATATATTTTGAAAATCTGTCTCAGTACTAGAGTTGCCTCATTCTTACTGATTGAAACCATCACTGCCTTATCCAGTCTTCTGTTAATATGCATTTAGGTCATTTCCTTTTTTCTTTCCTATTACAAACTGCTCTTCACTGGTTATTTGTGTATGTCACTTTGTACCTGGGCAGGTGTGTCTATCTTTAGGAAAACTTCAGGAAGCATAGTTGCTGAGTCTGTGGGGACTAATTTTGATAGATATAGCTAGGTTCTCCACGGAGGCTGCCACTGTCCACACCTCCAGCAGCAGTGCGTGGGTCTCTTTCCCCAAACCCTCACCAGTACTATGTTTTCAAACTCTTTGATCTCCATGAAATTCATAGGGAAAAAAAACAATTCTTCTTGTTTTAATTTCCATTTCTCTTATGAGGAAGGTTGAGCATGATTTCAAATGTTTAAGTTGTTTCAGTTCCCTTTACCGTGAACTGTTCATATCCTTTGCACATTTCCTCAGTGGTTGCTGCTGTTTTCCTTATTGACTTACAGGACTTCTTTAGATATTTAAGGAGGGAATCCCTTTCTGTGTGATTTGAGTTACTAATAGTTCAGTACATTTAAAATTGACCAGAGAATCACAGGACATTGGTTGGTTTTACAAACTTCCACCTAACACCTCCAGTGTTTGCACTGATACGTGCTGTGGATGATCACACAGGTGTCATTCCCTCAAGAGCAGGGCCCTTGCACAAGGCCATACCCATTGCGCATTGCAGAATCCAGAAGTGCCAGCTGATGTGGGTTCTAACTCCCTGCCCCAGAATGGCAAAACGTGGTGGCCCTGCTCAAGAGCCCTGCCTCTCCCAGTCACAAGTGGATGAATAAAAGACTTCGTACCCATGCGTCCTCAGGAAGCAGCCCAGTGAGCCCACCACTTCCTAACTGGTCTCTCGGCCGAGTGTCACCAGGTGCTCGGTGAACTTGCCAGCACCATGCAGGAACAGAGAAGTCTGCCTGCTGGCAGGGTTGGGCATCGCTGCAGGGTCTGGACCGAATCAGGTTGACATCTTTGGAGGAAGTAGGGAGAAGTCGTGGGATGAAATGTGAGCAGTGTCATGGCTCAGACAGATGGGCCTCAACCTCTGCCTCCTCTTCTCTGCCTTCTGCTTCCAATGAACATGTGAAATACCTGCTGATTCCTGTTTACAGCAGCATATTCTTATCTCTTTCACTAAGTATTTAGGAACAGTTTCAGGAGCATTAATGACATTTTTTATGTGATTCTTTTATACATAATTTTCAAAACCTCAGAGTTTGATGTAAAATCTATTTACTAATGAAATGCAATGCCTTTTTATCATCTTAGTTACTCCCTGATAATTTTAGCTACATATAGCACTGCTTTATTTCCATTTAAGTAATGGGAAACAGCATTACCTTGTTTTTATAGTTAATTCTTAAATTGTATTATTGCCACATAATTTACTGCTTTTTGTAAGTTACCTCACAGTATGCAATTTGCAGTGGTTTTGCTAATCTCCTTGAAATGCATGTTAACATGTTGATTTGAATTGGAAAAAAGTAATCTTTATTTAATAAATTAATGTATTAATTTAATAAGTCTGATTTGGAGGATTGCTTCGATGAAGACTGCCTTTGCCAATTTGATTATATAGTGAATAGTTTTTATTCACTGGACTAATAAGAGGAATAAGCTAACTCTGCAACCTAAATATTTTGACAAACATATATTTTAAACATTTCATTAAAAAATCATATTGGCAAAGCTGTACTAGAATTAATATTTCAGTTTTCCCATCTCTTTCTAAGTACTAAATTAAACAAGGTATCTTTAAGTGAAATAGTGAGAGAACAATTGGTGAGTCTTAGTGAACTGTTTTAGGTGTACTTCCAGAAACAAAGAAGGAATGGTGGTTGGGTTGCACATTATTTTGCAAATCAGGTCATTTCCAATCCTGCTTTTCCCCAGATTAAAGAGGGCCTGCCTGACTTGTTGGCTGACAGATGATTAAAAATACTCTTTGGTAGAACACTATTTGATTTTTTGGCATGTAACTCAGAAAAAAATCAAAGAACTGATATTATTGGAACATAATTCATCTCCACTTACATATGTATGGGAACCAGATTTCTCAGTGTTTACACATGTGAAAACAAAAGAAGACTAAAATTGACACTGAACTTTGCCAGTTTTTGGCAATACTTAACTTGGATAAATTAACTAATTGGAAAAAATACAGATACGGTTATGACACATTTTTAATATCTTGGATCACAGGATTGTAAAAACTATTTCAACTTCAATTTCTGATTTCTATTTATGCTCCCCTAGATGCATTTAACAGAATAATGTGACTTTAAGAAAAATTGAGGTGAAATTCGCATAACATACAATGAACGAGTAGCATTTAGTACATTTATAATTTTGGGTACCTGTCACCTCTTCAGTTTCAAAATGTTTTTGTCCCCCCAGAATACCCTGATGAGTTGTTTCTAAAAGGGAATATTTATAGCACCCCAGAAATGAACACTATAGCATTCGCAACTATTTGAATTTATGGAGAAAAATTAAGATGCCATCTTAAAAATTCATGGGGGTATGCAGATTTAAAATTCTTTCAGGAGTATAGAGTAATAATGTTTGAAGCTCACTCATGAGTAAACTTCACAGGATCCAGAAAAGCAGAAAGTAAAATAAATGCTTCCCAGGCTTCTTTACCAGTTTTTGTTTTTTGATTTTTAAAAAATGTGACCTTTCATTCATACAGAGGCCTATATTTTCAGTTTGGGAAAAAAGCTTTGTCTAGTGATATACCTTTAATTTTATTATGAAATAAACTGAAAAACAGAATTTTACACTTGTATAAGAGCCAAGCTTTCAGATGCACAGTTTCTTCTATGAAGTAAGGTACACGCATGCTGGGTGGAGATGGAGCACCAGGAAGACAGCTAGAAGTTCTCTTTCTGGCTGCTTGAACTCATTGGATAAAATGCAGAATGCTTCCGGGTGTGTTATGCCCCTGTCCACATCTGACTAGAGAAAGTTTGAGGGCAGGAATTGCTTTTTCCTTGTTGAGTATTTACAAAACAAGCAGTTGGTCTCAGAAACTTTGGCAGCAATAATTCTGGATGCTGAATGAGGGGCTCCTATAACATGAAAAAATCAGTTTTGGATAGAAAATATTTGTACATAGTATAAACTTCTGAAGCGTGGAGAGGGGAAGGTATCTTATTTTTTAATGTAAACCTCGTCTCCTTTCATGTTTACCAGGTATGAGAATTACCTCTTAAAAAATCAGCATCTTCAAGTGTCTTCACTTGTTTAGAGAAGTTGTGCTACTCCGCATGCCCACCAGCAGTGCTGGCAAGAGGCTGCCCCTTCTAGCATTGGCTAGCTGGGTATTTCTGTTCCCATTGTAAGTCTTTACTGGAGAGCCATTCCTTCGCCTATCTGTGTAAGTTGCCAGCTGCTCTGTCTTGCTTTATT
Source organism: Tamandua tetradactyla (assembly GCF_023851605.1). Classification (NCBI taxonomy): domain Eukaryota; kingdom Metazoa; phylum Chordata; class Mammalia; order Pilosa; family Myrmecophagidae; genus Tamandua; species Tamandua tetradactyla. Next base: position 76,007,051 of record NC_135344.1, read on the forward strand.
CCAGGACAGACTGGTGCAGGAAACAACTGGGCGAAGGGGCACTACACTGAAGGGGCCGAGCTGGTGGACTCAGTGCTGGACGTGGTGCGGAAGGAGTGCGAGCACTGCGACTGCCTGCAGGGCTTCCAGCTGACCCACTCGCTGGGGGGCGGCACGGGCTCCGGCATGGGCACGCTGCTCATCAGCAAGATCCGCGAGGAGTTCCCCGACCGCATCATGAACACCTTCAGCGTCATGCCCTCGCCCAAGGTGTCGGACACGGTGGTGGAGCCCTACAACGCCACGCTCTCGGTGCACCAGCTGGTGGAGAACACGGACGAGACCTACTGCATCGACAACGAGGCCCTCTACGACATCTGCTTCCGCACCCTCAAGCTGACCACCCCCACCTACGGGGACCTCAACCACCTGGTGTCGGCCACCATGAGCGGCGTCACCACCTCGCTGCGCTTCCCGGGCCAGCTCAATGCGGACCTGCGCAAGCTGGCCGTCAACATGGTGCCCTTCCCCCGCCTGCACTTCTTCATGCCCGGCTTCGCCCCGCTCACGGCCCGGGGCAGCCAGCAGTACCGGGCGCTGACCGTGCCCGAGCTCACCCAGCAGATGTTCGACGCCAAGAACATGATGGCCGCCTGCGACCCGCGCCACGGCCGCTACCTGACCGTGGCCACCGTCTTCCGGGGCCCCATGTCCATGAAGGAGGTGGACGAGCAGATGCTGGCCATCCAGAACAAGAACAGCAGCTACTTCGTGGAGTGGATCCCCAACAACGTCAAGGTGGCCGTGTGCGACATCCCACCGAGAGGCCTCAAGATGTCATCCACCTTCATTGGCAACAGCACTGCCATCCAGGAGCTCTTCAAACGGATCTCGGAGCAGTTTTCTGCCATGTTCCGCCGCAAGGCCTTCCTGCACTGGTTCACCGGGGAGGGGATGGATGAGATGGAGTTCACGGAGGCAGAAAGCAACATGAACGACCTGGTGTCCGAGTACCAGCAGTACCAGGACGCCACAGCTAATGACGGAGAGGAGACTTTTGAAGATGACGAGGAAGAGATTGATGAGTAAAGGAGCCTCCCTGTCTCAAATACTAAATCCCAGATGCTCTTTCCTTCGGCCTGCCTGCGACTGGAAAGGCTCGCTGGTCTAAATGAGTCAGTATGGGCCCCTCACAAGCACAAGGCTGCACCACTGGGCATCTGGAATACAGGAAGTGTACCCACCCCGAATGTCAGACCACGGAGATTTGCTCCTAGGACTTGAAAGACCTTGGGCCATAACCAGCTCAACACACACACCTTGGCTTCCAGGAAGTGTTCACCACGTCAGAATTAGCAGGGAAGAAGTTAGAGGAATGAGTACATTTCATCCTTTGTGGTGGAACCTGAAGCTGTGCAGTGTTAACATTATTTGAATATGCAGTATTGGACTCTTGAAACATTCTGTCATAATAAAATACTAAACATGTCCTTTGTTTCTCCTGCCCGCTTATTTGGTGGTAAGTCACTGCTGTTACTCGGGTCACTTTTCTCTTGGAGTAAATCTCCATTGCTGGTCAAAAGGAAAGCAAAGTGTTTTTCTTAAGTTGAAGGCTGTAAAGGTAATAGCTAGTCTTCTTGAATGCTGACAAAGTGCAAACACAAAGTGCCTCCCCACTTGCAGCTGTAACCCTCTGTTCTAGTTTGCTAGCTGCTGGAATGCAACACACCAGAGACGGATTGGCTTTTAATAAAAGGGGATTTATTTTGTTGGTTCTTCAGAGGAAAGGCAGCTAACTTTCCACTGAGGTTCTTTCTTACATGGGAAGGTACAGTATGGTCTCTGTTGACCTTCTCTCCAGGCCTCTGGGTTCCAACAACTTTCCCCGGGGTGATTTCTTTCTGCATCTCCAAAGGCCTGGGCTGAGCTGTGAGTGCTGAGATGAGGTATGCTGAGCTGCTTGGGCTGTGCGACATTGAGCTCTCTCATTTAAGCACCAGCCAATTAAGTCAAACATCATTCATTGCAGCAGGCGTGCCTCCTAGCCGACTGCAGATGTAATCAGCAACAGATGAGGTTCACGTACCATTGGCTCATGTCCACAGCAACAGAACTAGGTGCCTTCACCTGGCCAAGTTGACAACTGAATCTAACTACCACACCTCCCCACAGGCACTTTGGCCTTACTTATCAGTTCCTGACCTGTCCCAGCTCAGCCGAGGTCTGCAGGAGCCACAGAGAATGGTCTTTGCCCTTCCAGACAGCTGGGGGACGCTCAAACCCTTTTGGGAGGGACATCGGGAATCTAGCCCCCAGGGCTGCTGTGAGTCCTTCTCTGAGTGCTAAGCTGAGGGAGAGTGGCCACTTGGCCAGAGGGAGCAAGGCAGAGGGCTTTTTTTGATTGCAACCAATCCCACAACTGTTTCTGTAAGTAGACACTTCTTTAAAAGGCCATTTAAAGTCAAACCGCACAGGATCACATTTTCTCACTAGGTCAGACGTTGCTGTTTGCATTTCTGCTTTCTCTCCTTCCTGTCCCCTGGAAACTAGCCATGTGTAGAAGTTCCCCGGTAGCAAGACAGCAGAGCCCCTCTGACCTGTGTTGGGTGTGGACTGAGGGGAAATGGACCAGTGTCATTGGTAACCACTGAGGTTAGGGGCCACTGTGGCCTCCCGAGACAGACCCCGTGCTCGGATCCCATGCTGTGTTCCGAGTAGAGCATTATCAGGTCAGGCTCAGCCTTGGGCACATGGAAAATGACCCTCTCAGCCCAGCAGCGTGACTAGAAATGAGTGGGAGAACAGATCTCATTTTGTACAAATCTTAACTATTTTGTGAGATTACCGCAGAAATATCTTAGCTCATGATCTATGTTTTGCCTGTCCCTGGAGTGCCTGTGTGGGCCAGGCTCTCCTCAGGAGCCTAAGCAGCTGTCCCAGGCCATGCAAGTCCCTCTGGGTGAGAAATACACGACCATTAGCCTTGCGGTGGCTTTCGCTTCCTTGCTGAGCAAATATGGCTCAGTAAGGCCCAGCATGCTTCCTCCCAGCCCAGGCCTGCCAGGTCTGGTGCATGCAGGCACCTTGTCTCTTCAGAGCCAGGGGGAAAGGGCTTTTCTCATCTGAATTTTATGATCCTTGTGTGGAAGAAATCACACTAAATGCCCTTATGACTAAGTAACTCGCACAGCTTTAAAACAGTTCTTCACTGAAGCACTTTCCAAAACACTGTATGAGAAGTAGGTCTCTAACTCTGCAGACCAGTGGCTGAGGGGAGAATGGACCTCAAACAGAAGGCTGCGATCCTTCTAACACTGGACCAGTGACCAAAGAATGAGCACTGTGCCACTCAGGACAGGGAGCATCCCCAGACCACCTGAAGAGGTGGGTCATGGGACAGCGCATGGCCTTCCCACTCCCATCAGTCAGGCCAGCCCACGGATGCCACAGGATTTCATGCCGTAAGTCTGGCCCATCACTGTGCCCACGTGTTTAATCAGATTAAGAACACGGACAGCAAGCTGGAGTTATGAGGCAGCTGCTAAGAACAGTAAATGTAAAAAAATGCAAAAATGCTTGGTATCTACAAGTCCAAATGATGGCATCTCTTCCTCATGGCATCTTTTTGTAAGAATGCTGATGTAGGTTTAGAGCAGTGCAGACTTCAGCAGTGCAGAACTTATAACTCTCTTCTAACAGCGAAGAGTAGTAGTTAATGGCTCAGATGACTTTGCTGAGGAGCCTCAGCAGCTTAGGCTCACGTCAAAGTCGGCTAAGGGACAGATACTGCTCAATCGTCAGGGACACGAACTGTCTGACTCTGGCCATCAGTGTGCTTTACATCCAGAGGCCAGCAAAGCACTCCAGGAAGTACAAATGGAGAAATACTTGCTGGTAAGAACCACAAACGCTGAGATTTTATATGAAAAATCCCCTCTGAAAAGCAAGAACATTGATCCTTGCCACTGTTTTTCTAAAATAAAATCTCCCAAGCCTAAAGACCTTTTGAGTGCTCAGAAAAAAAAGTGTTTTTACCTTTTATTTTTGATGTAAAGAAGCTGTATTTACACAATACATTCATGTTTTTAAATATATTACAGCTCTGTAGAAAATCATTCCATTAAAACAGTAAGTGATCCGGATTCAATCTTCAAAATATTAAGTCAAATTAAAGTATTCTATCAGGACTCCTATCTAACTTCACAGCCCATCTGCCTCCTGCATCTGCAGAGGGAAACTGAAAGAAAATAGGAATGAAGAGTGGGTGATGAAAAAAGAAAGAGCCTCTCCAACACCGTCAAGATGCCGTACACTGGCCCCCTGGCTGGCATCAGCCCAGGAAGTGCTGACGGGCAGCACAGGGGCAGCGTGGGTTCGGGCAGGGCACCTAACCAGGCATGTGGCCTACGGCTCTCCTTTGGGGCTCGCAGAAAGTCATACTGCCACCCACGCCCCAGGAGCTGGCGCTGGGATGAGGACTTCCTCGCCCACTGGTTACTACCAGCTCAACTGCCTTCTCTCGTCCACAGCACGGGCAGATCAGAACGGCACCCCCCCTGTGATCTGGCTGGCCACCTTCTCCTCAGTGGGCTCCTCCTTCTCCTTTGCACGCTCTTTGTTCCAGTCCTTCAGGCCTTCAGGAAGCGATGTGTCCTCATCCAAGCTGCCGGTGCCTTCCACAAATTCTTCATAGGTAGATTTTTCCGCAAATGGTCTAGGGCCCAAAAGCTCAACCATATCATTCTTATCTAATACTTCTTTTTCTAACAAGAGAAGAGCAACCTGAAATATAAACAATTTCCATTAAATATAGCTATTTAGCAAACGTCTATTCAAAGAGGATAATGTTTTTATTTATAGCCTATTTAATTTCATAAAGGAATGTAAGAAAACTTTCAAAGATGCCTTCTACATAAGGATCACATAATTACGGGATACTGTAAACAGCAAATGGCCACTGGTGAGAAGCTGGTTAATTAAAATTTGATACACCCCCACAATTAATGATTAGGCTCCTAGAATAAAAAATGAAGAATCTCTCTTTGTAATATACATATATATGTATTAAAACGGTACATATTTAAACGATATAAAATGAAGCCCAGAAAGTTAACATGAAAATATGTATACTGAAATTCTACGTTTGTTACGGCTGAACTACAAAATCTGACACTGAACATTTCCATAGGCCACAGCAAAAGGGACACCTGACCCCGTTGTGTATACACAGGTAAAGGAGGTAACGGTGTGTATGTCAGGTCACCTGACAAGTATAAGGAAAATGAAGCTATTTCAACTATGAATTGATCTCATGAAATGGATTTAGTTCCTACGATAGCTCCCTACTTAGAAACTTAAATGTATCTGTAATTTACATTAAATGTGCCTGAAAAGATATAATTTTTGTCTTTTTAATTTTTAAAGAACTATTTATTAAGGAATATTTAAAATATGTACCAAAGTGGAGAGAATGGCTAACCAACCCCCATATACTATCATCTAGCTTCAACAATTATTTACTTTGAATTATTTTTGTTTGAGCTACTCCCTAGATTATTTTGAGGAAAATCCCAGATTGTCATGTCATTTATCCATTTATATTTTTGTATGTATCTCTAAAGGATAAAGATTTAAAAAAATAATAATCAGGATACTTAAGTACTTGCAGATGTAAGAGCTGGAGAAACAAGTTTTTGGGTTCCTTCTGAGACTACCTTTAATACTCAATTTGCCCAGCACAAGCAAAGGCTCACAGGCTTCTCTGAAGACTGGCTGACTGAATAACCCATCTTTAGAATATGCTTTTAGTTGGGTCAGTCTCTTAAAAAAGGGTTTTTCATTTGTGTTTTTCTCATTGAAGTGTGGAATGTTTAAAGAAAAAAAAGTTCTGATTTTGGTTGCATAGATTCTGAATAATTAAGACTTTACTGGACACAAGAAATCCACTGAATTCAGGAAGGGTCCTTCCTTTTCTATAGTTTCTATCAAAGGAAGTCCAAGTCCAACAATGAAGACCTCAAAGCACATTTATTCATGGAAGTACGTAATCAAGACCATTTGGGTCCCATGTGCCAATTTCCTCATTATCTAGTTTGTGGTGAATTCTTTTATTTGCCCGTTTACCTTCTAATGCAAACAACGGTAAGCATGTACGGAATGTCTGCATGCCAAGAAAGTTTGTATGTTAAGTTTTTACAATACCCCGCACTCCTTATTTATTAGCACTGAAAAACTGGTGGTTAAAAGGGCCAAATGTTTATTTTGCAGTTATGAACAGACTTCGTTAGTCCCTCAGCCCAACCTACTAGGCACAGACAGCCAGCTGAGATGTGGCTGCTTCTGCTCTCCACTGTCTTCCCACCATCTCAGATAGGGCACTCGGAGACACCAAAATGAATGAATCCAAGAGTTAGCCAGACAGAGAAAATCCTCAAGCCTAAAATCCTCAAGCCTAAAATCCAATCAAAATATCCAATCCATCATTTAATCTTGTTTGCAAAACTTTGCAGAGAATTACTCATGCACTGGCACCTACCTTCTCCACATCAGCTTTCTTTTCTGTGAGAAGAGCTACTGTTCTTTTATAAGCATCATTAATAAGTATCCGTACTTCATCATCTATCAGTCTTGCAGTGGCTTCACTATAAGGTTTCTCCAGTACCATGTCCCCCTGACGTGGAAGGTCAAAGGAGATTTGCCCAACCTTTTCACTCATGCCAAACTGAACAATCTGTAAAAGAAGGTATGATTAATGGTGAGCATCCCATTTAGATTGACAAGTTAGCTTATTTTCATAAAGTGGCAATATGTCTTTATAGTGACATTACGTTTACACACCTCACTGTGATACTTTAGCAAATCTACATGGTAGCCCTGAGTCAGCTAAGTGGACAAACATCTTGTGAAGACAGCATCAGCAAGGGCATAATGTTTTAAACTCCTCTACTAGGAAAGCAAAACCAGAAACATACAGACAACATTTATAACAAAATTAGGTGACAAATGATCAAGTCTGAAGACCTGCATGACATCACTCTCTGTATGGGAGGTGGCAGGAAGCAAAGGAGGAACACCTGAAGGACCTGAGAAAGTAAGAACCCCAAGCTGCCGACAGGCTCCTCCTGGCAGTGTGGTATGCCAATGTGAGAACAAATGAGTGTTAAAGAGGCTGATGGAAGGTCTGAAGAGACTGGCCTAGTCTCCATGCTTTCAGAAACTACAAAACTTTACGGCCAGGGAAACCCCTGATAATGCGTCAAATATTAGGAACATACAAATCGCAGCCAAGCCCTTGATCTTGAGGCTTGCTCTTGTAAAGCTTATGAATATAGCAGAGAAGCTTAGCCTACCTATAAGTATGAATAAGCGTTACTTCCAGAGGACCTCTTTTGTTGCTCAAATGTGGCCGCTTTCTAAGCCCAGCTCTGCAAGGGAAATCACTGCCCTCCCTCCTACGTGGGGCATGACATCCAGGGGTGAAAGTTTCCCTGGCAGTATGGGAGATGACTCCCAGGAATGAGTCTGGCCCTGGCACCACAGGATCAACAATGCCATTCTGACCAAAAGGAGGAAAAGAAATGTAACAAATAAGATATCAGAGACTGAGAGAGTTCAAATAGAGTCAGGAGGCTTCTTGGGAGGTCACTCTTACACAAGCTTCCGTTAGACACTGCTACCTACCATAAGTTGCCAAACCCCAACCAAAACCATTCCTGCAATCCTAAAGAATACCTAGGGTATTATGTAAGATTCTACAAAGGTTCCATGCGCTAGGGTAACTTTCCAGAAACCTGCAAACTTCAGATGGGTCTCTGGACCAGATAAGTCCTGGAATGCAAAGGGTCCAGCCTCTTCAGAACATCAGCTAGTTCGATCCCCCTATCCCATACTATCAAAAGCCCCTTCCAATGTGAAAAATTTAGAATGGGCATAGCCCAAATACTCCTAAAGACTGGGAAAAAGATCAAAGGTGATGGTTGAGTTATACAGAGAAGATAGGGGTTAACAAATGAGTATGATTGCTGAATCATTATACTGATATTTCTTTTAGTCTTCAGTACCTCAGAGCAGCTAGAAGTAAAAACGTAATTGTGGAATTGTAACCCATACCAGACTCTGAAATCTGTTCTACAACTAACTGTTGTGGTGTGCTTTGAAATTTATTGTTTTTTTGTATATGTTATTCTTCACAACAAAAAAAATAAGGAAAATAAATTTTTAAAAAAGTAAAAAAATCACTTTCAAAATTAAAGACAAAGAAAAAAACCACAGCTCCCTTCTAGACAAAGCCCACATTAAGAAGCTGCTACTGGAAGTAAAATCACAACTGACAGAAATGAGAAGGTTCAAATTAAAGGACAGGAACAGAGCCAGAAGATCTCAGAAAGTGGGAAGCATATTTTCCAACATTTCCTGAATACAGCAAAAAGGGGGCTGTAGAGCCATGAACCTAGAAATGCTGTCCAAATCATTCCTCCCTCCCAAGAGATCAGGAAAACAAACTTCAGGTAAAAATGCGTAGCAGAAAAATCCCTCAAAAAGTTATGCAAGAAAAAAAGAACAAGACAGTATCACTACACAGTATCACTACAGATAATGACATGCCCATAAAACTGTAGCCTACTGTTTCAAAAAAGGTGAGAAATTTAAAAGTTTCAGAAAATAGGAAAGAACAGAAAACAGAATTAGAAAAACTTAGATGAGATGTTAGAACTCAGGAAAAAATTAAGATATTAAAAAACTTATTTTAGACATGAAGATTAACTGGAAAGAACACAAGAGCAAATAAGCACAGAAAATAATGATTTACAAGAGAAAGAAGGTAAAAAGGAAGACAACTGAAAACTTTTTTTTTATGAGGCAATAAAAAACAATCAGAAAGTGACAGATACACAAGATAGGGAAGAAGAGCTAACATTAATAGACATTCTCAAAGAAAGTCATTTATATCAAGTTTAAAGACAGGGAAATGGTAATGTTTACGATGTATTCATCAGTGGTAAAACAAAAAGGCCAACTGCAACAGGTCAGCACTTCAGGCAGGCAGGGAGGGGACAAGTGATAAGCGAAGAAAATACAGGGGATTCTGAGGTACAAGCAATGTTCTCACATGGAATTACGCCAGCTTCGAACTATCCTTTAAACCCTACATATAAGAAATAAATGCTGCAGCACTACAAATTAAAGTTCCCTTTTCAAAACTTTTGGTTGCTTTAACATTGATTTCTTTTATGAAATAACCTTTGCCTAAAAAGCCTACAAACCAAACACAAATTATTTCAGAACCATTTCATGAATGCCAACTTTTTATGCAAATGTGAGAAAATGAGGAAGAAATACCATTTCACACACTTACTTGGGCATATGCACTCTGAGTTACTTTTCTTAAGTCATCTTGGGCACCAGTCGTAATTCTTCCGAAGAAGATTTCTTCTGATACTCGACCACCTAAAGTCATACACATCCTGTCCAAGAGCTGCTCTTTGGTGTACAGGTACTGCTCTTTCGGTAAATACTGAGCATAGCCTAACCCTTTGCCCCGCGGGATGATGGATACCTGGTAACACACATACAAAATATTGAATATTCCTCAACCAAATGCAGACTTCATAAAAATCTTCTCTTTGTCTACAGAAAGATAAACTCACTGATGGAAAACAAAAGCAGCCCACAAGCTGGGCAATCCCTTGGCCCCAGCCACATGACATCTCGTAGTAGTGACTGTTCTGGAGGAATATTTCTCTTACAAGAACTTCTCCTTGGAGTCCTATAAAGTATTTTCTTATCTTTTTGTAAAGTTCAATTGAAATTATTCAGTCTTGATAAAAGGGCCACTGGTGAGCAATGCCTAATCCACATGGTAACCGCTCTGCCAGCCCAAATCCTGTGCAAGCTTGATCAAACTCGGCTGTTGACATAGCTGTACCCTCTGGAAGGAGGGATAAAGCAGAACATTCCCTTGCAACTTTTACTTACCTTTGTCTTCTTTTCCTCTTCTAGAAATTGAGTAAATTCCTTTCATTTGTATGAAATCAACTTTACTGAGGATTGACTTTAACTGTACATTCAACGTAGGTAGGTAATCCCCCAATGCAATGAAGATACAAAACATTTTCATCATTCCCCAAAAGTTCCCTTGTACTCCTTCGTAATCCATCTTTCCCTCCACCTACAACCGCAGGCAATCCCAGATAAGCTTTTTATCCCCACCGATGAGTTTATAATTTCTAGAACTGCATACAAATGAAATCATTTATGTTTTGTTGTACTTCACCTCTACTGTCGTGCATATTGATAGTTCATTTTTATTGCTGTGTAGCATTTCTTTATGTGAATATAGCAAAATTTATTTATCCATTTCACTTTTGGACATCAGGGTTGTTCTCAGTTTTCTGCTATTATGAATAAAACGGTGAAAGTCTATGTGTAGACATATGTTTTCCTTTTTTCTGGATAAATATCAAGAAGTGGGATTGCTTCGTAGTCGTCTACCTTTAAGAAACTGCCAAACTGTTTACTAAAATGGCTGTACCACTTTACATTCACATCAGCAATGTGAAAATTCCAACTGATCCCCATCCTCACCAACACATGGTCTTGGCCTTTTTGATTTTAACCATTTCTATGGACTTGTGTGGGCTACCTTGTTAGGACTCTAATTTGCATTTCCCTGATGACCAGTAAGGTTGAGTATCTTCACCTGCTTACTGCCCAGTTGTACACCTTCATTTGTTAAGTGTCTGCTCAGATCATTTGCCCACGGGTTTATTGGGTTGCCTGTTTTCTTATTACTGAGTTGTAAGAGTTCTTTACCAGACCTTTGTCATGTATGTGTATTTCAAGTATTTTCTCAGCATATTTAGCTTGTCCTTTCATTTTCTTAATGGTGTCTGTCAAAAAGCAAAAGCCTTTTAATTTTGACAAGATCTCATGTATTAACCTTTTCTTTCATGGTTCATACTTTTCTGTGTCCTGAGAAATTTTTGACTATTCAAGAACACAAGATTGATTTCTTCTAGAATTTTGTACTCTTGGATTTTATGATTTCGAATTATTATTTTTTGTGTATGGCGTTAGGTAAAGGTCAACATTCACTTTTTTTCCCATACGGACAGTCAATTATTCCAGAACTGCTTATTAATAAGGCAATCCTTTCCCCCTCGAATTACCTTGCTACCTCTGCTGAAAATCAACTCACCAAATCTGTAGGGTTCTATTTCCACACTCTATTCTTTCCACTGATCTATATGCTAGAACTTTCACCTATACCACAGTGTTGATTACATCAGCTTTGTGCAAAGTCTTAAAATTAGATAGAGTAACCCCTTCAATTTAATTGTTTCAGCTGTTCTTGGTCATCAATGTTTCTATATAAATTCAAAATTCAGCTTGTCAGTTTCAAAAAATAAAAGAGCCTGCTGCAATTATAATAGAAATTGCAGTGAAATTGTAGATTGATTTGGGGAGAATTGAAATTTAAGATTCCATGAACATGGTATCTCTCTCTCTCTTTTTTTTTTAAGGTCTTCTTTAATTCAATGTACAGGTCCTATATAACATTTTGTTAAATTTATCACTAAGTTTTTCATGTTTTTGGAGGCTACTGTAAATGAAATCACATTAAAAAATTTCATTTTCCAATTGTTCACCACTTACATACAGAAATACAATTGACCTTTGTAACTCACCTTTAACCCTGCAACCTTGCTGAGTTCACTTACTAATATCCAGTGGCTTCTTTTGAGACTCAGGATGTTTTACATATACTTTTAATGTTGCCTTCTCTGTGGTCTCTTGCTTCAGGGGATCCCCCTCAATTTTCAGCTGTTCTCTGGCATTTCAAGTCAGCAAGGCTTCTCTTGTTGTCCAAGTTGTACAGTTTTGGGTAATAAACTCAGTTGAAAAAACAGACAACTTAAAAATCTCACTTGGTGCATCTCTATATTTCAAGGGTAGACAGACTTCTCCTTAGAATCCACTCGTTTTTCTGCCAAAGTTTCAGAGCCTTGGGGTCTCCCCTGTGCAGATGTAGTTTAGCATACAGCCAGGAATTTGGGCAGTTTCTACTCAGATTTGGGTCTCTCTCCTGTAGTTTATTCACTTCCAGGATTTTAAAACTGCCTCTATTTTTCAAATCCTGAGCTCTCTCCTCTGCCCCTCAAAACGTTAAGGCCGTTTTCCACCACCGTGTCATGAATGGTAAGGGTAACCCTCCTGCAAGAAAGCCACAACCTTCCAACTCTTACCCAGTGCAAGTGCTGCTTTTCAAGAGCAAACGTTCCTTCAGCTTCGGTCTGCTTTTGGACACTTTTCGGTCCTCTAAAAAGTTTTCTGTCCACATTTTATAAGTTATCTGTGGGAGGGGCCATCACTGTTACCAAGAGTTTATGCCAAATTCATTTAAACTTATCCTTCATATTTATATTTATCCTTTGTGGGAGTACAATTTTCTTCTCAAGTAATTACAATCAAGTAACTGTTCATATAGTGGGGTGGCTTTGCTGATGTTTAACACAAACTGCTTTACCTTTAAAAGTGGGTCAGCATGTTCCAGATACCAGCCAGCAACTGCATGGCCTGCCTCATGATACGCCACAGTTTTCTTCTCCTCTGGCTGCAGAACCTGGGTTTTTTTCTCTAAGCCTAACAAAACAATAACAAAAAACAAATCCACTGTATTAGTGACACTGACACTGCTTTATCTAAAATGTGATTTACAGACCTAGCTTCACAGGACAATCCAAAAATTCCCAAACAAGGTTAAAGTAAAAGCAAAGTGTTAATACCCAACTACAGGCAAAACCAGATTCTCTACTTATGCCCCAAACCCACTCTCAACTCCCATACTCTTTTGAATTCCATATTCCGTTTTGAGAAACAACTAGAAATGCAAAACAAAATTCAGCACTTCAGCTCAAATTAAAAAAAAAATCATAAAATTCATAAAAACAAAAAGCTCTGAAAAGGTCCTCACTACTTAGGCTAGGAATTCAGAATTATCAAATCCCAGGTAAATGAAGATGGCTGCCACAAGAGACTAACTGTTCTTTCTTACTGACCAAAGGCAGATGATAGAGAAAGGAGTGGGCTAAAGATGTGAAAATACTTATTAAGCATCAGGTAGACAATTCTGGAACTCATACCTGTAACTGACTTTTACATAGTTTGTTCTAATACAAATCATCACAGCCATGACAAAAGAAGTTTTATTATGTTCAAGGTAGTAACTCATCTGAGAGAATTTCACAACTAATAGTGTATTTAGGAGTCTCTGGGTGATTGAAAAAAAAGCTATGTTCCCAATGACACAAACCTGAGGCAAGTATATACCACAGAGTAGAATAGGAAGTCAGAGAGGACGAGTTCATAAGTCCTAGTTTTCCACAGACAAGCATTTCTTGCTTATCTGGGAAAAAAACAAAGAACTCTCTTCCTGGTTTATCACTAAACAATTGCTTGTGCCTTCTGACTTATAGAGGGGCTGAGCTATGACTTCTACCACATCAGAGCAAGAGCCTTACTCTCTGCCACGCCCATTCATCATGGTCCATGGCTATACCAAGACTGATAACTTAGCTTTCCCTTGACCTGAAAAGGTGCAAATATGCCATTTCCACCTGTCTCTAAAGTGAATTATTTAATTCCATCAACTCTATCAACTTAGATTTTTCCTTGTCCAATTCAAATTTCTAGAATAAGTGGTCTATAAATAAATTAATTCAATAAGTAGATGTTAAAGTGAAACAGGATAAAATAGTACAACTGTAAGTCCCTGGTTTCCCAGTCAGCTCTGAAAGAGTTAACAGACAACTCCAAGTCCCCTGTTTCTTATCCAGCTCCAAAGAAACTAACAGTTACAAACTTCCCGGGGGAAAAAAATTTCCCTAAACTCCCAAAACCTGCCCAAGATGACTGAAGCCTCCCAAACCATAAAAGCTTGTAAACTTCTGGGCCCAAAGCAAACTCTTAGTTAATAACAGGGAGCAGAGGGTCATACAGGTTGTTAACCATTTGCCCAAATACAAATTTAGGTATGTAACAACAAACAGGAATCTTCCTAGTTATCTTCTACTAAAACAAAGACACCTTGGTATTCAAAGGTTACTATGGAAACCTGTGACTTACAAAACTTTCCTATAAACCAAGCTGGCCTATTCCCCTCAGTGTGTGCCCCTTCCTTGGGTATATCTGCATTAACCTCTCTAACGTGTACTCTCTCTTTTTTATAAACTTCATTACTTATTCCTACTGGTCCTCTCATCTCTAAATTCTTTTAGTTTTGAGACAGTCGAACCTGGATCGGGGCTCAGCTGGCACCACTGCCAGTAGGGCACCAGTTATATAAGTAGCACCTAACCCATACTAAGCACACTGCTATAGTAGCCTGTAACCTTACTGTTACAGTAAGTCTGTTAGTCTGGTTTCCTCCTATCAACTGAAACTATCATGTTAAAAGCCACCAGCATAGCCTCCTTGCCACATCTATCCTCCTTAGTGACCCACAGCACTTGATCCTGCTAACTCTTTGGGGGGGCCTCTTCACTGCCTTGCTCACAGATGCACCTTCAGTGCCTCGACTGTGCGAGGCAAATCATTAGCTTCAGAGACCTGGTTGATTCACTCACCACCCACCCTCATACCAAATGAGGCACCCAGCAGCATGGACTCTGCAGGGCCTCTTCTTCCTTTCCCTGTGACCCTGCCTCCCAGCACACAAGGGGATGACCACTGCCAGACCTGTTCACCTCATACCCAGCTTGTCTGAAACTAAATTCACCTTCTTCTCTGCCAAAACGGCTGTCCCCTGGAGCACCCATTTGTCCTTTGGCCACTACCACCGACTTTGCTTGCCTGCTCTCACTGCTACTATCTATGCTACAGCACGTTTCTTCACATTAATGACAAGGGTCTCTGCCTCCAGATGCTCCCCTCTGCTTCAAAGCCAAGTTTCTTTTCCTAAAACATCACTTGTTACTATGTTACTCAGTGGGTTCAGGAAAAAATCCTCATTAATTCCAATACCCGCCACAGAACAAAATTTTAAAAGCTCTAAAGTTAGTATTCAAGGCTTTCCAAAACCATGATTTAAATAACTTGTTCAGCTTTACCCTACCTTATGCAGAGGAACTTGAGTCTGACAGATTAACCTTCCCTCCCTGCACAAGTGTCTCTTCTGCGCTTGCCATATTGATGCCTAGCTTATTCTCCATTTACTTCACTTAATTCCACCCCTGTGTGGAGCTCTGCCTTTCCACTGCAATCCCCAGTGCTTCTCCCACATCTGAACAACCAAGTGCCTGGAGTACTAGTTATCTTCTTATGGGTATTAGACTACAAGTTCCTTAGAAAGCAAGAATGTGCTCTGTGCAACCCCTTCTCTGCTGGCAGAGAGCGAGCACTTATCAGCTGACAAGCTGTTATAGCTCTTTTATATCTACCATGGACATCTAGCACAGAACACATTTAACTCATGTGAGACTGGGAAACAAGAGGATTGGGAGCTTTTCTTGAAACTACATTGCTACAATCCAGAGGCAGACACTTCAATGACTGCTGCTGCCATCAGAAAAGCAGGATATGGCTGCTGCTTCGAAGCCCACGACTGCCTGTCAGACTCGTCCCAACACCACTCACCTCTGTTCACACAGCAGGGAAAAGGGAGGGTGCTTGGCGCACCAGCACATGGAGCCCATAGGTGGCCTGGGTATACTTTCCTTTGCTGTGTCTTGCCAAAACAGAGAACCCCCTTGCCTACATTCATATGATCAGGCTTTCAACTGAATTACATTCAGCTGCCTTACCACCAATCACTCGTTCAATTGCTTGTTCAAAGTGTTTCTGGTTGATGGAATCTGAAAGGTGTCTGGCAGCAATCAAAGCAGCTTCATTACACACATTAGCTACATCAGCACCTGCAAAATGAACACACAGAACAGATTACATACTGAAATACATGCAAACCAATTGGTCACACACTGTTATGACTGAATTAATAGTCAATTTCCCCACCAGCAGATTAGATAAGGGTTTTATGTCAATATCATTCAGTTTGATTCACGATAATCCTAAACTATTCGCTACTAGTCTGGTACAATCCTCTGAACAGAGATGAGAGTGTTAGAAATAGAGAATTACAGGCAACTACTTACCTGTCAACATGATCCATAAAGAGCGAACTAAGACAGCATGTAAAAATGTCCATTAATAGTACCTACTTATAAGTTTTATTATACCTATTGGGAAAATGGCTTATGTGGATATTAGATGGTAAGGTGATGTATAATGGTAAGTATAAGCATTACAATAACCTAGTGCATTCAAGTAAACAGCAAAATTCAAACATGTGAAGCCTGATATGTTTTCTCTATAGATACGTAAGTCTCCTTAATTTTCATACTAAGAATATGGTACCACAAATAAGCCATTACACAATGTGTGTGCTCAATAAACAAATGTTAAAATATTATAAAATACAAGGTCCCAAAATGAGAAGTTAAGAGTTAGGACCCCTGGGAAATTTAAGATGACCATCTTTTTCTGACAAAATATTTGTATACAATCTTCTCATATGTTTCCAGTGTTTTTTCTATTAGTTTGATTTTGGGAGGAAGGGGATACGTCATGAGAAAGAAAGACCATATTTTACATTAAAAAGCGTTTTTAATAAGCCCACAAAAAGAAGTTCAACATCATTAGCCACTAAGGAAACGCACATCAAAACCATAAGGAGAGGGTGGGCAATGTTGGCTCTCGGTGGCAGAGTTCTCACCTGCCATGCCAGAGACCCGGTTTGTTTCCCAGTGCCTGCTTATGTGGAAAAAATTAAATCAAATTAAAAAAAACATCACAAGGAGATACCACTTCATACCCACAAGGATGGCCAGCCTCAAAAAGACAATGACATGTGTTGGACACTGCTGGTGGGAATGTAAAATGGTGCAGCCACTTTGGAAAAACAACTTGGTTCCTCAAAAAGTTAAGCACAGGTTACTGTTTGACCCAGCAATTCTACTCCTAGTTACATCCCTGAGAAAAATGAGAATCTGTGTACACACAAAAACTTGCACTGAAGGTTTACTGGAACATTCATGGAATATTGGAACATCAACTGATGAATGAATGAATGAATGAAATGTGGAATATTGATCCATACAATAGACTATATTCAATAATATAAAGGAATGAGTAAGTACTGATACATACTACAACATGGATGAAGCGTGAAAACATAAGTGAAAGAAGCCAGGCACAAAGACCACATGTTGTATGATTCCATTTATATGAAATGTCCAGAACAGGGAAATCCATGGAGATAGAAAGCAGATGAGTGGTTGCCAGGGGCAAAGAGAGAGGCATGAATGTGGACTGACTGCTAATGGATACAGGGCTTCTTTTGGGGTGATCAAAATGTTCTAAAAATTACATTTTAGTGATGGTTGCACAACTCTGTGACTATACTAAAAACCACTGAATTGTATACACTTTCAACAGGTGAAGTTTATGGTACGTTGATTTTATCTCAATAGGTGGGCTATAGATGAAATAATGGTGGACATGAATGAATAAGTATTTCAGAAGTTAGCTGATGGGTACAGAGGGATTTTTACACTAGTTTTTGGGTAAAAGTGTCACAAGACAAAGTGAACTGGTACCTGGTATTTGTCATTTATTTAACAGCCCTTACGAATAGTCCAGGAGGTTGTTTTCCACTCACCTGAAAACCCTGGAGTTAAGGATGCAAGTTTTCTTGCCAGTTTGTCTTTTTCCAGGGCACTGTCCAGCTTTAGTGGTCTGAGGTGAACTTTGAAAATAGAAGCTCTTCCTTTTATGTCTGGTGGTCCTTTAGAAATTATTTTTGAGGAAAAAAGAAAATCAGTGAACTAGTTATATCTACACCCCATGAGAACTAGAATGAACCCACTGAAAATACTCTCACCAATAAAGATTTGCCGGTCAAAGCGCCCTGGCCTCAGCAGCGCAGGATCCAGGATGTCTGGTCTATTGGTGCCTGCCAGAATGACCACATTTGTTGTTGTGTTAAAACCTGGAAAGACAATAACAAATACACAATCCCTATTAAATGACATAGCGCAGAAAACAGTGGTGTGCCTGTCAAGAATTTCTGGGCACTACAAATAACATTAGCAAAATAAACTGTGGTCTATTTCTTATCCAGTGATTTTTTTAGTCATAAATTTGAATTTTTTACTATTCATCTTGTTCTTAATGATAAGTCATATATATTAAATATGAAACAAGAATAATCAATTTTCTAAAGACAAATGACCAAAGAATTTAATTTATTCAACTAAAAATATAGATGTTGTCAATTAAATACATGTTTTTTAAATCAATAAGATACAATTTGTAAATGATGTGTCTAAATTCCCCTGACCACAGGAAAATCCACTGCATATCTGAAGATAGGTAACTTTTATAGAGGTCATCTCTTTTCCAAACTCCAGGTCTTCGGTTTTATTATTCTTTCTCAAATGCTAATCTCACAGCTCCAGATCCTTCACCATCAGGTCCTGTCCGGAGAGCCCCTCTTGCTGCCTTCCCTTCCATGTGGCACTGTGATCTGAACACACTCTTCCCAGAGTGTGTTCAGATCACCCAGAACCGGACCACCCAGAACGGAGGAGCTCTGCCTTTGTATTTGGAGACTATGCCTGAGCAGCAATTTGCACGGTTCTTCTTTCTGCATGTACATCGTGTATTTTACAACAGGAGGATAGCGCACATTAGAGAACTGAATTTGTGAAATAGGAGCGGACTAACATATATAGATTGCTATTTTACTAGTAAAAGAGTACTTGAAATTTACCAACTCTAGATTTGGTTACACACAGATTTTCATACTTCAGAATCATAAATGATTTTGAGAATGAGACCAAAATTCTTTTGTGAATAATTCATCAATCTTTCCCTTATTCAACACCAGGGAATGCACTATCTAACACCAATACTGAGTTATGGCAGGCTGCCAGGCAAGAATACTTTATTACCTGTATTAGTGTAAAAGGGTTGTTTGTTTCAGAGAATGCTTTATTTATATATGTGTATATATATATATTTGTACTCACTGTGAGCATATGGATTGTCATCTTAGGTATATAAAATACTTATAAAATGTAGTTTAAAATACAAACAACTTGAATATTCACCATCCATTTCCACAAGCAGTTGATTGAGTGTATTTTCCTGTTCACTTTGTCCTCCAAAGTTGCCTCTTCCTCTCTTCCTTCCCACTGCATCTATTTCATCAATGAAGAGAATGCAAGGGGCATTCTTCCGAGCAAGGGCAAATAAGTCTCGAACCTTAATAAAAAATTTATGAATTCAAGGATCAGGCTTGACAAATGAATGTTATTAATCCTCCTAATAAAAAACATACTGCTAGAGAATATTATGCTGAGTGAGTCCAGCCAAAAACTAAAGGACAAATACTGTATGGTCCCACTGATGTGAACGGACATTCGAGAATAAACTTGAAATATGTCATTGGTAACAGAGTCCAGCAGGAGTTAGAAACAGGGTAAGATAATGGGTAATTGAAGCTGAAGGGATACAGACTGTGCAACAGGACTAGATACAAAAACTCAAAAATGGACAGCACAATAATACCTAATTGTAAAGTAATCATGTTAAAACACTGAATGAAGCTGCATCTGAGCTATAGGGTTTTTTTTGTTTTTTTTTTTTTACTATTATTACTACTTTTATTTCTTTTCTCTATATTAACATTTTATATCTTTTTCCGTTGTGTTGCTAGCTCCTCTAAACCGATGCTAATGTACTAAGAAACGATGATCATGCATCTATGTGATGATGTTAAGAATTACTGAGTGCATATGTAGAATGGTATGATTTCTAAATGTTGTGTTAATTACTTTTTTTTTCTTTCCGTTAATAAAAAAAAAAAGAAAAAAAAAACATACTGTCAAGTTTGCTGTCCCATATGAAGAAAATCTTTGTTCCATATTACACATGGTAAAGAACATATTTAAAAAGAATGAAATATTAGTGCAGTTGCCTTCTACAAGTAGCAAAGAAGTGGCAGATGATGAATAATTTTTAGGGTAATTAATTTAAGGCAAGTTATTATTTCCATCATCTCATAAATTATTGTATAAGTAATCAATACTAACAATATCTGTTGTTTTACATCAGCAAATTGATACTATATATTTCTGCCTCACAGAAAGAATCTTCTGCCTCAGTAGATTCCCAGATTTGATGTTCAGTTGAAAATGTTAACTACTCTGGGCTCACATTTTGTGCAGTTATTAATGAGCAGGAACTTACTAGCAGATCTCCTAACATATACACATAAGGTACCAGCTGATTCCCCAGTTCTACAGATTCACCCACCCAAGAGCAAGCAGTGGCACCTCCATCCTCAACCCTGCTGTAACATGGAGCTGAGGCCCTTGTTTCCATTACGGGGCTGCCCAGCCAGGCCACCTTGATAGTCTGAACTCAGAATTTCAAAAAAAAACTCCCCTTCCAGATTCCCTGTCAGAGACAAACCCTACAATGTCTCATATCATTTTTATTTCAGTCCCAGAAGTCCAAGTCTCTCTAGTCATCCGCGACCATCCGGTTCCTGGAGTGCCATCCCTATACTGCTCACTCCGAGCACACCTCTGAACACAACTCATTTCCCTCTCTGGCCTCTATCTCCAAATTCCAGATCTGTGATCAACAGACACCCTAAAGCCTTAAACTCATCTCTGATATGTCCCTCATGTCCTTGCCTGAACTGAATTTTGGCTGTCCCAGCACCCTCCCAAGCAGACAGGCTTTGTACCTTTCCCTCAAGGCCAGGTGGAATGGAGGTCCTTCTTTCACCCCTTAACTACTGTCAAAAGAATCCTGCTGGAAAAAAATCCCCAGTTCCTTTAGACCCAGGCCAACCAGCAGGCCTCTACATCTCCTTGCTGTGGTCACCCCTGGCCAGCCTCCATCACTCTCCCCATCCTGAACACTGGCTTTTGCTCCCCACCCTTTTCTGCAGTCACTATCTTCTTAGTGATTGCCACATCTTCATGGTTCTTGGTCTCAGTTCCTGGACTCATCTCTTCAGCAGCCTTTTGTTCTACTCTAACTGGCCCACCATTGCTAAATTCACTCTAAGCAATCAGCTTCAAGCATTCCATGCTCTGACCATTGTCTCCTATCAATCTGGCTAGCCCCACGTTCGAGTTTCATACACTAATAATTATTTACCTACTTCTCAGCTCTCCACTTCATTAGCCACATCGCTTTTCCCACCATCTATGGCTCCTTTCCGGTCCGCAATTCCCTCCTGCCCATACTAGATTCCATGGTCCATCATTACAAACATTCAGCTCCCCCATGCTCCCCTTTTCTTCTAAGACTTATTTGCTTGACAAACCCATATGAATTCACTTACCGTATATCAACTAGTCTAAGATGCCATCATTTGGAAGAACTACCATTATTATACTTGCCACTAAGGAGGAAAACCTGCCATCAATGTATGACACAATGTGTTCTTACTGACCATACGTTGCATCCTGTTGTTTGGAAAAATTAACTGTGATGGCACCTTGCATCTCCATAGCACTTAATAAAAAGTCGACAATTTACATGCTAGTAAAATAAACAAGACTAGAAAGTTTGAGTTTCTTTAAAAATTAATTCACAGTCATCATTCCTGATTTCAAAACACAGTACAAAGCAACAGAAATCAAGACAGTATGATACTACACAAAAAATATAGGCACGTAAGATCAACAGAATAGAACTGAGAATCTATAGATAAACTCAGGTATCTACCTATGCTTACTACAAGAAGGTCAAGAGCATCCAATGGGGAGAGAATAATCCTTTCCACAAATGGTGCTGAGACAACTGGATAGCCACATGCAAAAGAATGAAGCTGGACTCATCTCACAGAACACATAAAAAATAACTCAAAATGGATTAAAGACCTAAATGTAAGAGATAAAACTATAAAACCCTTAGAAGAAGAAAAACACAGGGGTAAGTCTTCATGACTCTGGATTTGGCAACTGACTCTTAGATATGATATTATAAACATAAACAAGAGAAAAAATAAACTGGACTCCATCAAAGTTAAAAGCGTTCATATATCAAATGACATTATAATGAGAATGAAAAGACAATCCACAGAAAATGGGAAAACATTTGCAAACCATGTATCTGGTGAGGGTATAGGATAGAAAGAACTCCTACCACTCAACAACAAAAAGATAAACAACTCAATTAAAAAAACAGGAAAAGCAATTCAGCAAGTGAACTCACTGCCCTGCCCACTACGTGGGACATGACTCCCAGAGGTGTAAATCTCCCTAGCAACGTGGGACAGGACTACTGGGGATAAGCCAGGGCCTGGCATCACAGGATTGAGGAAGCCTTCTTGACCAAAAAGGTGGAAGAGAGAAATGAGACAAAATAAAGTGTCAGTGGCTGAGAGATTTCAAACAGAGCCAAGAGGTTTTCCTACAGTTATTCTTATGCATTATATAGATATCCCTTTTTAGTCTATGGTGTATTGACTGGAGAGGCTAGAGGGAGGTACCTGAAACTGGAACTGTTTCTCAGTAACCTTGATTCCTGAACATGATTATATAACTAGACAGCTTTTACAATGTGACTATGCAATTGTGAAAATCTGTGTCTGATGGTCCCTTTATCCAAGGTATGGACAGATGAGTAAAAAAATAAGGACTATAAAAAAATAAATATTTTTTTTTGGATATGCTGGAGGAGAGAAGGGGTTAAAAAATTTGGGGTATCCTGAAATACTAGTGATCAACGAGAGGGAAGGGTAAGGGATATGGGACGTATGAGTTTTTTCTTTTTTTTTAAATTTCTTTTTCTGGAGTGATACAAATGTTCTAAAAATGATCGTGGTGATGAACACACAACTATGTGATAATATTGTGAGCCTCTGATTGTATACTTCATGTGGACTGTATGTGTGTGAAGATATTGCAGTAAAAATATAAAACAAAAATGAACAAAAGGCTTGAATAGACGTATCTCCAAAAAGGATATACAGCGGCCAATAAGCACATGAAAAGATGCTCAACATCATTGGTCATTAGGGAAATGCAACTCAAACTCACAGTAAGATACCAACCACTTCATACATATTAGGATGGCTATAATCAAAAAGGCAGATAATAAGTGCTAGAGAGGAAATGGAGAAACCGGAATCCTCATACATCATTGCTGGCAATGTAATATACATTTTTGGAAAAAAGTTTGGCAATTCCTCAAAAAATTAAGCAGAGTTACCATTTGACCTAGCAACTCCATTCCTAACCACCCAAGAAAAATGAAAACATATGTACACACAGAAACTTGTACATGAATGCTTACAGTAGCATTATTTACAATAGCCAAAGATGGACCCAAGTGTTCATCAACTGATCAATGTATGAACAAAGCAGACAACAGAATAATATTCTACCATAAAGAAGAATGAAGTACTGCTTAAGAGCTAGAACATGGATAAGCCCTGAAGACAATATGTTAAATGAAAGAAGCCAAGCACAATTGTCCACCTATTATATGATTCCATTTATACAAAATGCCTAAATAGACAAATCAATAGAGATAGAAAATAGATTAGTGTTTGATTTGGGCTGTGGGATGTAATGGGTAGGGGGTGATACTTAGGGTAGGGTATTTCTTTTTGAGGTGATGAAAATATTCAAAAATAGACTGTGGTGATGGCTGCACAATGTGTGAATGTATTAAAAACTTTTACATGGGTGAACTGTACAGTATATGTGAATTTTATGTTACCAAAAAAAAAAAAATCCATGAATTAAAGCCACTTCTTAATATATCATGACTGACAAGAGACGAATGGATAGGCAAAATGTAGTATACATACACACAAGAATATTATTCAGCCATAAAAAGGAATAAAGTTCTGATGCATGCTGTGTGGTTTGAATTGGATGGAATCTTTTCATTGTTTCCATGGAGATGTATCTCCACTCCATGCTTACTTGAGCCCTTTAAGAGGGAACCATTTTGGAAAAAGCTTTAGAGCCAACAGAACCATCAGAGTCCACACAGTCAGAGATGCCGAAGGAAAACACCCCTGGGGAATCCTTATGAAATGAGAAGCCAGGAGAGAAAGCTGACAGATGTCGCCATGTGCCTTTCCAGCTGAGAGAGAAACCTTGAACGCCATCGGCCTTCTTGAGCCAAGGTATTTTTCCCTGGATGCCTTAGTTTGTACATTATTATAGCCTTGCCTTAATGTGGACATTTTCACAGCCTTAGAACTGCAAACTTGAAACTTAATAAATTCCCCTTTTAAAAAGAAAAAAATTATGACTGAGTTGTATAGTTTAGAATAGCTAATTGTTCCGTGAATTTCACCTCAAAACCCTAAAATTATACTACACAACAACAGCCTGTGAAGCTGGTGGGTTGGACATCACAGGCCTTGCTGTAGGCTTAGCCCTGAAACAACGCTCAAGGCAGTGACTGGTAGGAGGTCCCTCCAAGGGCCTCTAGAGACACGGCAATCTTCACCAAACCCCTAGTGGGTGGCAGGGGATAAGCTGCATCCTGGGAATAGAACAGACTTACTCTGGCTGGACCCACACCAACAAACATCTCCAAAAACTCAGATCCACTGACTGTAATGAAAGGGACATTGGCTTCTCCAGCTGTAGCTTTAGCCAGCAGTGTTTTCCCAGTGCCTGGAGGACCAGTGAGAATGGCACCCTTCAAATACAAAAGAGAGAAATTATATTTAATTAGAATTTCAGAAAAGTAAACTGCAAATGTTAAAAATACCAAGATATAAGTCTGCCTATAAATCTTACTGATATACACTAAACACTGAACTATGGTAGATCACTTACATTACTCATAAGAAGAACAAGAAAAGAATTATTTGAGAATTAGAGATAATTTTGATTCAAAAAATTAGGTAAGAATGTGAAAGCTTAAATATTTCCTTTACTTTATAAGCTTTTTAGTGATGCTTCTGGCCTTTAGGCTTATAGTATATAAAAGGTGACTTAAGGATAAGGAAAGTACAAGTAGACCCATTGAGATTTACCTCAATAATTCAAGAAAACATAAATACCACATTCCACGTTTATCTAATTCTTTCACTCTTTCCAAGTAAATGTTTTCTGAACCCAAATAATTCAGCCAGCCCCTCATATCTACTTTCATGTATAGGTTAGTACATGTTTAGCATGGTGGATATGCAACTTAAAATCTAACTGTATGAATTCTGCTTTTGTATTTATTTACCATTAAGTGACTAGCTATAATCAGTCTCTTCTCTTTTTTTGAGAAATAGACATAATACTATAGTACCCTAATTTTAAATATTGGGTGTGGGGAGAAGGATAATATAGTCAAAAGGCATATAAAAACTTTAAGATATTTTTTACTTTGTTTCATTTTTTAATAATTTTTCTTTCTTAATTAAAGTTACATCACATTAAACATTTATATTCATATATATATATACACTATCTGATATAGACAGCAATTCTTTGCCATATATGTTACAAATATTCCCAGCTTAAGGTTTGTCTTTTAATGTTTATCATATACTGATATACAGAAATTTTAAAGTTTTTGGCTGATAAATTGGGTCTTTTGTGATTTTCTGTATTACTTTAATATTTTGAATTTCAATGCTTTCAAGAAATAAGTTTAATATTCACTCATATTTTATTATAGTTTTGTTTTTACACATTTTAACTCTTCCAGCTAAAATTTATTCTGGCCAATGCTATAAGATTAAATTTTTCAAATTTTACTTGTTGTCTTCCCTTTAAAATTTACACAAACGAAGTAAAAAAATAAATGACAACAATGAATATAGTGAAAAAGAAAACTACAGGTGTTTCATTTATGTAAGGACAGATCCATTCCACAAATGCTAAGTCACTTTCCAGGGCCTAGCCTAGGAGTCTGCAGGCACAGCAAGCACTGGGAGATGTGCTGGAAGGAGGGGAAATGTAAGCAATGCTGTCTGTGCGCCTCACTGTCTCCCGGGGCCACAATCAGTGCCAGGCACAGCTAGACCACCCGCCACACCCACGGCTAGACCTCCCGCCACACGCATGGCTAGACAGCCCGCCACACCCACGGCTAGACCTCCCGCCACACCCACGGCTAGACAGCCCGCCACACGCATGGCTAGACAGCCCGCCACACCCACGGCTAGACCTCCCGCCACACGCACGGCTAGACAGCCCGCCACACCCACGGCTAGACAGCCCGCCACACCCACGGCTAGACATTCCACCACACGCACAGCGAGACCTCCCGCCACACGCACGGCTAGACAGCCCGCCACACCCACGGCTAGACCTCCCGCCACACGCACGGCTAGACAGCCCGCCACACCCACGGCTAGACAGCCCGCCACACCCACGGCTAGACCACCCGCCACACCCACGGCTAGACATTCCACCACACCCACGGCTAGACCTCCCGCCACACGCACGGCTAGACAGCCCGCCACACCCACGGCTAGACCTCCCGCCACACGCACGGCTAGACAGCCCGCCACACCCACGGCTAGACAGCCCGCCACACCCACGGCTAGACCTCCCGCCACACGCACGGCTAGACAGCCCGCCACACCCACGGCTAGACAGCCCGCCACACCCACGGCTAGACCTCCTGCCACACGCACGGCTAGACAGCCCGCCACACCCACGGCTAGACAGCCCACCACACCCACGGCTAGACCTCCCGCCACACGCACGGCTAGACAGCCCGCCACACCCATGGCTAGACCTCCCGCCACACGCACGGTTAGACAGCCCGCCACACCCACGGCTAGACCTCCCGCCACACGCACGGCTAGACAGCCCGCCACACCCACGGCTAGACAGCCTGCCACACCCACGGCTAGACCTCCCGCCACACGCACGGCTAGACAGCCCGCCACACCCACGGCTAGACCTCCCGCCACACGCACGGCTAGACAGCCCGCCACACCCACGACTAGACAGCCTGCCACACCCACGGCTAGACCTCCCGCCACACGCACGGCTAGACCTCCCGCCACATCCACGCGAGACCTCCCGCCACATCCATGCGGTGAGAGTGCCTGGATGACAGGAGGGTCAAGAATGGGCAGGGCATATAGACAGACTTGAGAAAGAGAAGAAAGCACAAATCCTTTTGGGAATACACGCAAGACAATATATGTACGCAGAAAACTGACCCAGGAAGACTCGAGTTAAACAGAGATTAGTAGGTTAAGATTTAGGAAGAATAGAAAAACAGCTAATTATAAGGAGGAATCCAAATTTCATAAAATTATAACTTCATAGATAAAGAAGTATGTCAAAAAAATCTTTGGATAACAGATTGAAAATCATCTTCTCAAAGTTCATTTTACCTTTGGGATTTTTGCTCCTAGGTCTTGATATTGCTTTGGGTTTTTCAAGAAATTCACAAATTCCATTATCTCTAATTTGGCCTCCTCACAGCCAGCCACATCTTTGAACTTCACGTCTATCTCATCTTTTAGGACCTTAGCAGTGGTTTCTCCAACGCTGAAGAGTCCTCCCATTCCCCGGCCTGATCGGCCAATACCAGCAGGCCCTCTTCTTATGGTATATAGCAAAAAGGCAATTATGAGGACTGTAGGCAACATGCTCAGTAGAAATGAACTAAAGGAACACATAATAATGTTTGTGAGACTGACTGTTGATATGAGACTTTTTTTTAATGCTTTGCAAAATATATTTTCTAATATTTTATCTGAGACACAAAATTTTAGTGTGTTACCACCGAAGTATTATCGCAAAAGGTAAGACCACAGAAAATCCTGTTCTCACCATATATGCTATTATTTTTTTACTTCTGTCCTAATACCCACCATTTATGCACAATACAGACCTAACTCTGATTTACAAACATTACACCCACATTTCCAAGAAATTTCTTCCAAATTATTCACTTAAAAATTTTAACATGACTCTGGTGCTAGTTTGGAAAGAAACTCCAGCTCTTATTGGCATACATTAACTTATTCTGAAGAAGTATTTTCAAGAAATCAAAACCTTGCTAAATAGCATCTCAGGTTTCAAAAAGCAACACATCCAATATTTAAACCCATCTCTTAAGAAAAAACATTCAGTTTGATTCCTTTAGCATAGGCCATTCTCTGCTACCTTGCAGGTTCAAAAGACACACCAAAGGAATTGGTTTGCCCTCCATCAACATGCCTGCTTTGGAGGGAGCCTCTTAGGAGGGCTTAAAGATTGGGGATGCCACTGCCTTGTTTGCTTGTTGAAATATGTTTACTGCAACAAAACTATGGGTACAGGTATGTACTTACATAGCTTAATATGATGCAATTTTCCATTAAGAAATTTGGCTCAAAACTTTGCACATGGATTATTAGGTGAAAAACAAAAACCAGGATTTGCTTTCTAATTTTTTCATCTATTACACATTTTTAAATACTGCTACAGCAGGCAGCAAGAACCTTGAAAAATTTACCTTTATTTCTGAAAATAAAAGAATAGCAATATACACAGTGACAATCAAAGTCTGAAGAACGGTGCAATGAGACATTCTAATGTTTCAATACCTGATCTTTACAAAGTTCAATCATTATATTATGGCCTCAGGAGCTGGGGACATACTAATTGTGAAACAATCATAATAGCTATTTGGAGTCAAATACTGCAGGTAAATTGTAGGCTCAAGAAATTCTCTAAATAAAGAGTAACACAGTCAGCTCAACTAACACAAAAGCTATCAGTTTTTGTTTTTTACATATTTAGAAAATGTTAAGTTTTATCACTAATTTCATTCCAGGACTGCTAATCTACAGCAAGGTGTACCTTCTGCATTTAATGCAAATGAGGAAACTGCTAAGGGTACTACCTGGATTTATGTTTATAAATAATCAAAGGCAATGTAGTTCCAATATAAGCTCAAGGACAACCAGCTCCTGAAATAAATGGGCCCTTCTTGAAAGAACAGAGCATCTGCCCAGACATCTAAGTCACTTTATTAAAGACAGTTGACCCCTAAGTGACGAAGCTGTTTTGACAAGAGAAGAAAAATAATTACTTATAAATCCTGGAACGCTGTGTGAAGTACATAAATGAAAAATGACAGCTGAAAGATGGGAGTGTTACTTTTTAGCAGAAAGGGACTTCTTATACTAAACTCTTACTAAAGGACAGTGCATTAGACATTAATACTCCAAGCCACTGCTTAATCAAGACAAATACAAATGTGCAGGAAATAATCCAATCATGTATAGAGACTGGTTAGTTACTAATGGTTTTCCAAGAAAGAAAAAATCATCTGGCCACCCTGTTGATTGAGAATTAGTTTGTAACACTGCCACCTAGTGACAAAACCACATTCTGAGTCACCAACTGCGCAGTAAACAGGCTTCAAAACACTAGCATTTTATTTTAACTGTTTCTTACCCATCACTTTCAGCAATGTAGATAACAGGTACCCGATTTTCCCCTTCTATGCCCAATTCTTGCTGCAAAGTTTCTAGATTCCGCTCAAAGGTGTCCACACTGCCAATATTAAACCAGACGTATTGCTACAAAAACAGAAAAAATATCCTAAGAATAAAGAGGGTATAAAATGTTCCATTTACTAAAGGGTTCAACTTTTTAAGAATATTTCAAAAATATAAAAACTCCCCCCCCCCAAAAAAAAAAGCAGTAACGAAAGATTGGTTTGGTTTTTAAGTGGTGGTGATTAAGTTTCACGAAGTGAAACATTCAAGCAATCCCTGGCAAATAAGCATTTCTTTAGAACCATTTAGAAGCATTTCTCCAGTGATTCTAAAATATCAATGAACAAAACTAAAATTCTATTTGGAAAGATGATCCTTTTCATAACTAAATATGCATTTTTTTCTCTTCTATATGTCCCAGGTATTTTTCAGCTGCCTTTCCTAAATTAAAAACGAATGTGATACAAAAACAGCTAAAATGTATTGAATGCTTACTAAATACCAGGCACTGTTCTAAATTCTTATGTATGTTAATTCACTCAATCTTCAGAACCATCCTAAGTAGTGAGCACTATTACCAGGAGTGATACTCAAAATCTGGCAAATCAGGAAGGCACCACACCATACAATAAGATAAAAAGTCTCACCCCTTTCCTCATTAGATGGAGAATTTCTGAGGCCCTGGGGAGGGACACTTGAGGGGCTTGGGACGGCGGCTATTCTACAACCAGTACAGAAGCATTCTACGTTGTACCAGTATTCCTGACTGCTACCGGCCTGACCTTACTCATCTCATTTCACGGATGACAGAACTACAGAGCTTGCCACTGTCTCTTAGACAACCGAGACACCAGTAACCACATCTCACATTTAAGGAATTTTACAACACACTAGACTATGCTCTAAGCACTTTTCAAGTATCATACCCCATTTTACAGCACAAGAAGCAACACTAAACTTATTAAGTAAAACTTAGACAAAGAGAGCAACATGCCAACCCACATTCCTCCCACCAACGCTGTGCCTCTGTGGGGAACAATACTTCTGCTGGCTCACTCCTGTATCCAAAGACAAAAGATGGAGAGTAAGGTTTATAAGATTACGTAACAACAGTTCTTGGCAAGCTGTTCACTGACAAAGCTACAACCTTCATGTGGTCCCAACCCTAAAGCAGGATTATAATAAACTCACTGCAAAAGGACTGAAGGTTCCCTAACTTAGCACCTCTTGGACTTATGCAACGTGGAAATGCCTCCCTTACCCCTAAGAATCAATGGGGACTGGTGTTCTAGTTTGCTAGCTGCTGGAATGTAATATACCAGAAATAGAATGGCTTTTAAAAAGGGGAATTTAATAAGTTGCTAGATTACAGTTCTAAGGCTGAGAAAATGTGCCAGTTAAAACAAATCTACAGAAATCTCCGATCAAAGGCATCCAGGGAAAGATACCTTGGTTCAAGGGGCTGATGAAGTTCAGGGTTTCTCTTTCAAGTGGAAGGGCACATGGTGAACACAGCCAGAGTTTCTCTCTCATCTGGAAAGGCACATGGTGAACACAGTCAGGGTTCCTCTCTCATCTGGAAGGGCACATGGCGAACACGGCATCATATGCTAGCTTCTTCTCCTGGCTTCCTGTTTCATGAAGCTCCCTGGGAGGCATTTTCCTTCTTCATCTCCAAAGGTCGCTTGCTGGTAGACTCTGCTTCTTGTGGCTATGTCCTTCTGCTTTGCTCTCTCTGAATCTCCTTCATTCTCCAAAATGTTTCTTCTGTTATAGAACTCCAGAAACTCATCAAGACCCATCTGAATGGGTGGAGACATGTCATCACCTAATCCAGCTTAACAACCACTCTTGATTAAATCACATCTCCAGGGAGATGATCTGATTACGGATTCAAACATATAGTATTGAATAGGGATTATTCTGCCTTTATGAAATGGGATTTAGATTAAAACATGGCTTTTCTAGGGGACATACATCCTCTCAAACCAGCACATTCCACTCTCTGGACCCTAAAACAGACATGTTTTCCCCGTATACAAAATACATTCATTTCATAATAATATCACAAATCCTTAAACCATTTCAGCAGCAATATACATGAAATACAAAGTTAGAAACGTACAAGCGCCTATCAAAGTTAGTTACAGGCATGGTCTGTTCTAAGGCAAAATTATTCTCTGTCTTTGGACCTTTGAAAACTCACAAGTTATTTGCTGCCAACATACAAAGGAGGAACAGTCATAGAATATATATATACATGTTTCCACAGGGAGGAAGGAACTCAGGGGTCACCAGACCCATACCTGCAGGGCAAAGTCCATCAGATTTCAAAGGCAGAATCATTTATCTTTGGGGCTTTAGAAAGCAGCAGTCCCACCCTTTCCAAGAGCCTACACCGAGGTCTGCCCTTCTCCGAACACAACCTTGAGGGACACTGGAGAGACCCCTTTTTCTCGGCAACACTCTCTCCAAGCATTGGGGCCACACCTGGGCTCTCTGCCATCTCTGAGGCATACGCTCAACCCCTCCATGTGGTGGCAGCCAAGCTCTCTCCAAACCCCAAGGACTGTGCTTCATCCTCTCCAAGGCCTGAGGCAGCATGACCCTTTCACTGCAATGAGCTTGAAGGCCCATCCTCTGCCTTTGGGGCAAACTCACCCTCTCCATGTGCTTGGGTGGGTTCGCTCTCCTGGCCCAAAGCTTCTTGACTTCAGACCTGAGCCTCCATGGTTTTGCCTCTGAAGTTAGTCTTCTTCCATTGTGTCCCTTCTCTGAACCCCAGTCCAGCCTGGCAGCGGCTCTCTTTATACAGGTCCCACAGCACTCTCGTCGGCTTTCTACACAGTAGCCTTGGATCGTGCCCATCAGACATAAGGAGTTTCCATAAATCCTTCCTGGATAATTCCATGCCTGATCCCGGCTTTCTCTGAAATGGCTGACCGGTACCACATCTGGCCAAATCCTCACATGAAGCACTGTTCTCTGGGGTCTCCCTTCCTGGAAGCCCAGAATTTTCCAGGACATCAATTTCTGGTTTCTTTGTACCCAAGAATTCAGTTTTCAGCTTATCTCTCTGCTGTTGCATTTCACCATAAGCTGTGAGGAGAAACCAGGCTGCACTTTCCACATTTAATTTGGAGATCTCTTCTGCTAAGTATCCAAGTTCATGGCTTTTAAAATCTGCCTTCCAGCCAAAGCCACTAGTCAAGTTTGCCAGATTATCTACTATTTTAAAACAAGGATCGCCTTTCCTTCCAGTCCACAATAGCACATGTCTCACTTCTGTCTAGAGCCTGATCAGAAGTCTCTTTAGAGTCGATGTTTCTACCAACAGTCTCTTCAAAGCATTCCAGGCCTTCTCTATCAAGCTCCTCACAACTCCTCCAGAATCGTCCTCTTATCCACTTAAAAAGCCGTTCCAACATGTTCGGTATTTGCTAGCTGCAGCAGCACCCCACTCTCCGGTACCAATCTGCTCTAGTTTGCTAGCTGCCGGAATGTAATATACCAGAAATAGAATGGTTTTTAAATACGGGAACTTAATAAGTTGCTAGTTTACAGTTCTAAGGCTGAGAAAATGTTCCAATTAAAACAAATCTATAGAAATGTCCCAATCTAAGGCATCCAGGAAAAGATACCTTGATTCAAGAAGGCCAATGAAGTTCAGGGTTTCTCTCTCAAGTGGAAGGGTACATGGCGAACACAGTCAAGAGTTTCTCTCTCATCTGGAAAGGCACACGGAGAACACGGTCAGGGTTCCTCTCTCATCTGAAAGGGCACATGGCGAACACAGCATCATCTGCTAGCTTTCTCTCCTGGCTTCCTGTTTCATAAAGCTCCCTGGAAGGCATTTTCCTTCTTCATCTCCAAAGGTCGCTGGCTGGTGGACTCTGTTTCTTGTGGCTATGTCATTCTGCTCTGCTCTCTCTAAATCTCTCGTTCTCCAAAATGTTTCCTCTTTTATAGGATTCCAGTAACTAATCAAGACCCATCTGAATGGGTGGAGACATGTCATCACCTAATCCAGTTTAACAACCACTCTTGATTAAATCACATCTCCAGGGAGATTTTCTCATTACAGTTTCAATCATACAGTATTGAATAGGGATTATTCTGCCTTTATGAAGTGGGATTTAGATAAAAACATGGCTTTTCTAAGGGACATACATCCTTTCAAACCAGCTTACCAGGGCATACTGCAATGTGAGGTAAGGTTTCCTTTTCAGCTTTAAATTGGAAGAGTTCATTTAAAAAAATTTACATGAATTAATAAGATAATTTACCCCATCAACAGGTGTTTTTCCTGGCGTAAAAGTCACTCGAACAAAACGTTTGTTGACGACTTCCAGTCTATCGACCTAGAATTTTAAAAGTTAAATATTCAAATATAAATGTATAGAAGTACTTAAAATATTCTTTAAGATCACTTAAAATGCATATATTTCAAATATATGACAAAGAAAAAAGACTAATGTGAGGATGCCCCCAGTGCCCCCATTTGGGTTAAGAAAGTAAGAGGCCACTCTCAGAGTTGGGTGCTAAACACCCCAAAGTATGTCCTTAGGTTTTCATCACCTATGCATGCAACCCTAAACAACATATACATTCACTTCTGCGTGTTTTTAAACTTTAAAAATGGTCTGGTCCAGTGTATTTTCTCCTACAACTTTCTTTTTTCTCTTGACGTTACATTCACAGGCTTGACCATGCTGACATTATCTGCTTTATGAACCACCCTAAGTTACTTATCCATTCTCCCATTAACAGACATTTAGGCTGTCTCAAATTTTCCACTACTGCAAACAACAGTGCTGTGAAAATTCATGTTCACACCTACAAGAATTTCTCTAGGATATGTACCTGGAACAGGTCTCCTAAGGTTGGGTTGTATAGGGCACACTTAATTTCAACTTTACTAGATACTGCCAAATTGTTCTTCAGAGTGGCTGTGCCAATTAACACTCCCAGCAAAATATTTCCATTGCTCTACATCCTCACTAACACTTGGTATTCTGTGACTTTAATTTTTGCCACTCTATGGGTATAAAATCATTTAAACTTTTTTTCTGTAAACTTCCAAACTATCTAGTACTCTTAATAATGCTCTTAAAAGCGTTATTAAGGCCCATGACTGGTTCTGGAGCATGAGTCCTCTGGGACGTGTGGATTTCCTCCACAGTGGACAGCCGCTGCCATGCAGTCTGCTTGTCAGTGAGTCTGGAAGGTCTGACTAAAAAACGGAGAGTGAGGCAGTTCCAGAATATTTCCAGGAGCTGAAGAGGGGGATGGTTATTCTTAAAGGTCACCTGTCTAGAAAGGAACCACCAGAACTCTAACCCCACAACATAGCTGGAGCAGTGGTAAACTGATTTCAAAAAACCCAGTGAGTGGATCAGGAGGAAATGGAGCTCAGGAGAATCCTCCCACGATGCCAGCCATCATACTTGGAAAGGACTATAGCCGCGCCATCCACACACGGATGGAAGGGGCTTCTTAGAAACCAGGTTCCCCACTATGTCTGGGAATCACACATAGAACAGCCTAGCTTTCACGTGACAAACATGTGCTTCAAAACTAAGTAGATAATCATTTTCAGTTTTTTCTATTCTCCCCTTATCGTATGATCTTAAAAAATTATTTTGGATTCGTTACACTACCTCAGACAGTATTAATATCTTATCCTAGTTTATTTGAACACATAATCTGATAAAAAAAATCAAAGTATTGAGAAGTTAAGTAATTTACTCAAGATAGCACAACAGGCCAAGTCCTGGTTCTCTTACTATCACTATATTTCACCAGCTCTAACATGTACATTTTAACATGTCAGAAATCAGAATATATTTTACAACTGATGGCATGTCATAGTTTCAGTGGCAGCTTTAAAAATTTTTCTCAGTAATACATAAAATAATGTGTGTCCTACAATCAACAACATCTTAAATATGGTGTTATATTAGGGAAAGAATCAACAAGTAAATAATAAAGGCTTCAGAGCAGACAAAACAGACTGCCAAAGTCTATGTGCCTTCCTCAGGCCTCCCTAGAGTCTGTGCACTCTTATTAAACAATGCTTATGAACTTATTAATCTGATTTCCAAGCCCAAAGGCAATTTAAAGCAGTTAAAACATGAAAAGAACACACACAGCAGGGAGAAGAGGCAACGTAGGGACATGAGAAAAAGGTAAGGAGACAAAGACCACCAAGAACCACAGTCTGAAGCAGCACTTCAAAAACTGGGTTATAGCGTGAATTGAAAAAAAGGATTTTGTTGTAATTTGGGAAGTGCTGGGTCAAAACAAACAGGCTTCTTGGTGCAGTACTTTTCAACATTTTTTTTTTAATCCAATGTAAAAAAACTGTAACTTCAAAATGGGCACATTTGGCTAACTCGCTGTTTTCCAGTTTATTAGTCTAATCTACTAAATCTCACCTTTTGAGCTACCACAACCACCAATCCCATAAAATACTTACTACTCCTTTGGAAAGATAGTTATTGACGAAGTCCTTCCAGGTAATTTCTCTCCCAGAGCTCTTGAACAGGAAGTAAAACATGACACCACCCCAAAACAGAGCAGTCCAAAGAAAGTACATCCTGAATTCCTTGTCGTCCCATG
The DNA here is from genome assembly GCF_023851605.1 of Tamandua tetradactyla. Classification (NCBI taxonomy): domain Eukaryota; kingdom Metazoa; phylum Chordata; class Mammalia; order Pilosa; family Myrmecophagidae; genus Tamandua; species Tamandua tetradactyla. The sequence continues at coordinate 76,043,151 of NC_135344.1, forward strand.
GAAAGTCACCCTGTGGCACAAAGAAGAAACCTTCTATGAAGAGTAAAACTTCAAAATATGATCTGAGATGCTAAGACACAAATCCCTCCCAATACTACTAAAGCAATCCAACCTTTCCTGTGGCTACCTCCATAACCTCAAAATTAACAGACAGTTTGGAATCAAACCTTCTGGAACCTGGACCACCAGTGAGAATCATCTTTCCTGCCACCTCGTTTTCCACCACCACCAGCTCCTCCTCCAGAAGAACGTGGTGCATTAGCTTGCTTTGGTTCTGATCACAAACAAAAAGCATACATAACAGCATAGCAGGATTTTATCGCTCAAAAATGCTTTTATTAATACAGTTTAATAAAAGACATTGCAAAATACAGTATGACAACTGATCAGTTACCAAATAAAATACTATGAGGAAGGATGCTACGAATAAAGTAGTTAACATTCAAGAAGGGCTTATAAATGTTTTACTTATATTATCTCATTACATCTGCAGAACAACTCAATAACCATATAACTATACTACTGTGTCCATTTTAAAATGAAGAAATTGCAGCTTAGGGAGACCAAGTAACTTGCTGCAGTGTTAAGATACTAGAGGTGGGATGTGAACCCAGGCAAGTGAATTCATGAGTCCCCACTTATAGTAAAGAAGGAAGTACTCTCCTTTCCCACTCCCACAAAGTAAACACCAGAAATACATAAGAAAGCTATGATGTCAATAACTGGTTTAAAACAAACAAACAAAAAAACATATAAAATTGGCTTGCAAGAATCTGAAATGAGCTGCTAACATCTTCTTTCCCCTTTTCTGTCCTCTCAAAGACCCAAAAATACCATTCTAACTACTTCAACAACCAGGCAGCAACTGCCCACACTGCAGGATGCTGGGACGCTATGGACCCTCAGCTGTCCCCATGGGGAACTGAGCCTCTGGCTTCCTGGCATGCTTCCCAACCTCGATCCACACAGGAGCGTCTGCACCTGGGCCGTAAGTCAGGCAGACAGCGTGCAGTACATGAGGTGTATATGCCTCAGCCCCACCACCAAACAAGGGTGCAGCTGGAAATAAATAATAAACACATTTTTAAAGTTGTTTGACAATATTCCATACTACTCTGGGACAAAATAACTTGTGTAGAAGGTATCGAACAGGTAATAATAGAGTTGTGTTTAAAAAGTGAGCCTGTTATCATTAATCTGCCCCTAAACCATGATTAAAAATCTATCTACTAGGCCCCTGAAGAAACATCTTAGAAGCAGCCTCTTTCACCAATGTTTCATCCAGAATCTGGGGGCCACCATCAGTTCACATTTAGTGCTTTTCCATTCCCTTGTCCCCTGACCTTGCTTTCATTCTTTGAGCTTATTATTTCTTTCTCCAACTAGACCACAAGTTCATTAAAAATCAAGGGCTGTATTATAATTTTCCTTATATTTCCCTAAAAAGAAAGGATACCCACTGAGTGCTCATATGTGTCAAGCATTGTGTTAAATGCTATCACACATATGGAACGGAGGCAGGAGGCCTGGGGTCCCGCATTCCCCAATGCTAAGAGTTTCTATAAGTAGCACCAGGTACCAGTTGGAAGACACTGCATCACACCAGCTGTGTCAATAAACCACACCACGTTACAACACACCACAGTTGGTCAATAAACCACATCTACTATGATTTTAAGATTGCTCTCACCAGTTAAAAGTTTATGTCAAATATCTACCAAGCATGCTTTACTTTGATTCATCACTATCTCTAAGGTGACCTTAAATTATTTCAACTTGAAATACGTGAACAGAAAATTAAGGTGCAAAGAAACCCAGGGTCTGTAGAATTTTATATATATTGTAACCTACAGTTTCAGAACTGACAAGATAACTCTTCCTTAGTGCAAAGCATCAACGACATCACGTTATGGGAAAACACTAAATTCAAACAATCTTTTCAAAAAGTACCTTTTTTATCTCCCATAAGTTCTTTAGGTTCACTAGCTTTTCCATTTTTTCCATTAGGAAAGTATTTTTCAAATCCTGTTAGAAAAGGAAAAAGAACACACACCTCCAAATTAACATTCACCAGTTTTGCGAATTTCATTTACTTTTAAAACAGCTAATACGTCATTAAAAAAGCATTAGCTAAAAGTATAATATTTCTCATGCAAGAATAAATCAAATTCTAAATAATACATCTCACAATACAGAGGTGTTAAAGAAGCCTGACTTGCACGCCAATTTTATTACCTATAAAAGCATTAGACTGGACAGTGACCTGTTTTCATCATTCAGCCAGACGGAAGGGGAGGTAAGGGAGGGGCTCACAGGAGACGAGTTAATAGGCAAGGCAACGTGAGACACAAATACGCTTCTGCTTGGCATATGCCTACTGATGATGTCCCTCTTTAAGAAGAAGGTAGAACATTACGGCCACACCTAAATGTTTACCTTTCGGAGGCTGGGAACAGAGTCTTCGATAAGCAGCAATTATACTCGTAAAAAGGGAATTTCTGCTGGTTGCTGCCTGAGTTGTAGCATACTGACAAAGCTGAAACATGACAAATAATAAAGCATGAAGGTTATAGCAAGATAAAAAGTTAAAGTTTCATTTCCTAATATCATAAAGTGGATAAAATGCTTCTCCCTTCCACAAGTGGTTACAGATGAGCACAGGATTAGCAGTTTTTAAAGGAAGGACTGGTCTGTGTCCAGCACGAGGCCATTCTATCCTAGCAATAGAGCCAGATGACATAATTACCCAGAAGACAAGACTATTTCAAAACTCATTCATAACTTACAATTGCAGCCCAATTACAAGACTCTGACAATGCATTCACTTTGGCATTGTTTACTTAATTTGAGGAATTTAAAAGGCAAACTCTGGTGCAGAAAAACTGCTGCTTCACGATGACACTGAGAATGCTGCTGGTAAATATAACACTAAATTTATCTTTGTTCAAAGATAAGAAAGTCATGACCCATTATCATGGATAATTCTTACACTAGGAATGTTTGCTAAATATATCTAATATATTGCCATCCTGATGAGAGAACCCTAGTTACACAAGTTCCACTACAGATACATCTTTGGTTTACATAACATATGTTGCTAAAAAGTTGCTTGTAAATGCAGTCTAGTTAAATGGAAATATAATGTAAATAAACAAAAGACGCTTATTATTAACCACACAATTAAAAACAATCAATGCCAAGGCATGCTGAAAGGATATATCCAAATTTGGCAGTGATAAAATTCAAGTAATCTTATCCTTTGCAAAGAAAAATTTCACCTCCATTTTTTTGTGGAGCAAGTTCTTAAATAGATGGGAATGTTTACAGTGAAGTTCATCATCTGTATTAGCATTCATCATCATTTGCCTCCTTTATGATCTCACGAGTAAAATAAAACAAAGTAAATTAAACCACTTCACACCCGCTAGGATGGCTATAATAAAAAAGAGAAAAAATTAGTGCTGACAAGCAGATGGAGAAATCAGAACCCTCACAAATTATTGGTGGGAATGTAAAATGGTGCAGCCACTGTAGAAACCTATTTAGCAGTTCCTCAGAACATTAAACAGTTACCATATGATTCAGCAATTCCACTTCGAGATATATATCTAGGAGAAATGAAAACTTACATCCAAGCAAAAACTTATACACCTGTTCACAGCAGCATTATTCATAATAGCCAAAAAGTGGAAACAACCAAATGTCCATCAAGAGATAATGAATGCACAAATAAAATGTGGAACCCATATAATGGGATATCATTCAGCCATAAATAGAAATGAAGAGCTGATACATGCTACCACATGGATGAACCTTGAAAACATTATGCCTAATGAAAGATGCTACACGTGTACTGGATGATTGCATATAAATGAAATGTCTAAAATAGGCAAATCCACAGAGAGAGAAAGTAGACTAGTGGTTGACTAAGGCTGGGGAGAAATGGGGTTGACTACTAATGGACACAGGATTTCTTTTTGGGGTAATGAAATATTCTAAGATTAGACAGTTTTTTATTTCACAACCTTGTGAATGTACCAAAAATCAACAAATTGTACACTTTAGAAAAATTTTACGGTATGTGAATCATGAACACACAAAAAAATAAAAACGAATGAGCTTCTCTAAATTAATTCTATACCATATAACAGGAAGGAAATACCGATCCTGTTTGTGGTTTCGGCAATGCTGGCCTAAGAGAATTTAGAGCTAATGTTCGGTGAAGTCCTTCCCACACCCTCTACCAGAACACTGGCCTATGAAAGAACTACCAATAATGGTTGAGAATTTATCATGATCTAATGAAGTTTTTTCCAATGCCAAATCCAATAAAAGTGTAGATTAAAATGATGGTTATTCAACAAATGGCCAAAAGGCACATGAAAAGATGTTCAACTTCCCTGGCTATTAGGGAAATGCAAATCAAAACCACAATGAGATATCATCTCACACCCACCAGAACGGCCTTTATCAATAAAACAGAAGACGACAAGTGCTGGAGAGGATGTGGAGAAAGAGGCACATTTATCCATTGTTGGTGGGAATGTAAAATGGTACAACTACTGTGCAAGGCAGTTTGGCAGTTCCTCAGGAAGCTAAGTATAGAATTGCCATTTGACCCGGCAATACCATGGCTAGGTATCTACTCAGAGGACATGAAGGCAAGGACACAAACGGACATTTGCACACCAATATTTATAGCAGCATTATTTACAAATGCCAAGAGAAGGAAACAGTCCAAATGTCCATCAACAGACGAGTGGCTAAACAAGCTGTGGTATATACATACGATGGAATACTATGCAGCCATAAGACAGAATAAAGTTATGAAGTATGTAACAACATGGATGGATCTTAAGGACATTATGCTGAGTGAGATTAGCCAGAAACAAAAGGACAAATACTGTATGGTCTCACTGATATGAACTGACATTAGTGAATGAACCTGGAGAATTTCAGTTGGTAACAGAGACCATCAGGAAATAGGATAGATATTGGGCAACTGGAGCTGAAGGGGTACAGATTGCGCAACAGGACTGACTAAAAATTCAGAAATGGATAGCACAATACTACCTAACTGTAAAACAATAATGTTAGTACACTGAATGAAGCTGAACGTGAGAATGATAGAGGGAGGAGACCTGGAAGCACAAATGAAATCAGAAGTAAGGATAGACGATAAAGATTGAGATGGTATAATCTGGGAGTGCCTAGAGTGATTAAATGTACAAATTTAAAAATGTTTTCACATGGAAGAACAAAGGAATGTCAATACTGCAGGGTGTTGAAAATAGATGATAATTAGTATTTTAAAACTTTAACTTACGTGTGAGACTAAAGCAAACAATGTTCAATTGGTACAAAATTTATATTTTGACTAGTGCATTTCCTAATATAACTTATGTGGACAGCTTACTTAACACCATAGTACTTAGAAACTTGAGTAGGGCATGAGATTTTGTAGGTTTGTCCAGAGTGATGCCTCGATAAATCCCAGAAGGATCTGAACAGTGAATAAAAAAGTATTTGCAAAGTCCCCTTAGGGGAATGGTGAGAAAGAGGGAAAATTCAACTTCCGCAAGTGGAGAATTACTGATATTCTCACAAGCAGTGGGGACAACCAAAGCAATAGACTGAGCCCCCAATCTTGGGGTTTGTTCATATGAAACTTAACCCCGCAAAGGATAGGCTAAGCCTACTTAAAATTAGGCCTAAGAGTCACCCCCAAGAGAACCTCTTCTGTTGCTCAGACATGGCTCTTCTCTCAGCCAACACGACAAGTAAACTCATTGATCTTCCCCTCTCTAAGTGAGACATGACTCCCAGGGGTGTGGACCTTCCCGGCAACGTGAGACAGAAATCCTAAAATGAGCTGGGACTCAGCATCAAGGGACTGAGAAAACGTTCTTGACCAAAAGGGGGAAGAGCAAAATGAGACAAAATAAAGCATCAGTGGGTCAGAGATTCCAAACAGAGCTGAGAGGTTATCCTAGGGGTTATTCTTATGCATTAAACAGATACCACCTTTTTAGTTAAGGTGTAATGGAGAGGCTGGAGGGAAGTGCCTGAAAATGCAGAGCTGTATTCCAGTAGCCATGTTTCTTGAAGATGACTGTATAATGATATAGCTTCCATAATGTGACTGTGATTGTGAAAACCTTGTGTCTGATGCTCCTTTTATCTTATTGACAGACGAGTGGAACACATGGATTAAAAATAAATAAATAATAAGGGAACAAATGTTAAAATAAATTTAGTAGACTGAAATGCTAGTGATCAATGAAGGGGGGGGTAAGGGGTATGATATGTATGATTTTTTAAATTTCTTTTTCTGAATTGATGCAAATGTTCTAAGAAATGATCATGATGGTGAATATACAACTATGTGATGATATTGTGAGTTACTGATTATATAACAAGAATGGAATGATACGGTAAGAATGTGTTTGTATCTGGTAATGTTTCATATAAATATAAAAAAAATTAAAACAGCAAAGAAAAAAATGATGATTATTCAATCTAGACAAGGCAACACTATCCACTGAACATTAAGTGCAGGCCAGTTGCTGTCAAGCAGTTGGGAGTCTATAGGGGAATCAGAACCCATCCCTACCCTTAAGAAACTCAGAAGTGCAAGGAAGAAAGTCATGGAAGACATCAATGACAAGGCAGTATAGTAAGTACAACCATATATAACCAGTGAGTGTAAGGAACAGAGGCAACACAGACAAAGAGATTGTATGTTTAAGGGTCCTAGGGAATATTTCACAAGACAGTGACACCTAGCCTGGGATCTGAAGGAACAATAGTTCACCAAGCAGACAATGAGCTTGGGAACCTTCCAGGAAGATGAAATATGGAGACAGGACGCAAAACACACACCATTCATAAACTAAGCAATTCCAGACTGCTGAAACAACGTACAAGTGGGGAGCGAATGTTGCAGAGACAAGAAAAGAAGGGTAGACAATCACAAAGAGCCCGAAAATACTGGTAGCAGCAGATACCATTAACTGAGCATCTATTATGTGACACAGCTATTCCTCTACAGCGTATCCACAATTTGCTTAAGATAGATATTTTCCCTATTTTATAGATGAAGAAGCCAACGCAAATGTGGCATGGAGAGCTAGCAACCCAGGTCAAGCCCCTGAGCCCACACAGACATTCAGATCAAATGCCAAAGGAAGAAGCCTGATCTCATCTTCTAGAATGGGCCAATATTTCCCGAAGTATGAAATAACCACAAGAAAAAAGGGTTAGGGTACCACAGTCAAATAAGTTTGGGAAGCATCATACTGTATTCCCCTCTTAGGGATTAAAATACCAAAGGTTCTGAGAAATCTGCCATTTTAATTCAGATAAACCAAGCATTTCCCAAAGCTTATACGATCACAGGTCCTCCTTCTATATATGTTTAAACTCATGCTTAAATGAACTCATTTTGGAAAATGTTACCCTAGGTGACAGGATGCCAGCAGTGTTTCTTTCGTTTGTTTGCTTGTTTTCTCCTTTGTTTGTTTTATTGTTTTGTAGTTTTAAGAGGAAAATCAGATTTGGTCTTCCTGGAATTCAAGATGGTGGACTTACAGCAGGGAGGTCAGTTTAGAGGCTACCTAAGAAAGGAAGGATGACAGAAGATGTTCAGTTTTAAAAACAGTGGTTAATAAGGTTACTGAGGAGGTGGATATAAGAAATATTCAGGTTAAATTCAAAGGAATTATCTGGATGTAAGGGTGGGGAATAAAGGAGGACAAATGCCATGTTTCCAATAGGTTACCAAATGGCAGTAGGTGAGTGTAAAGTCCATGTAAGTGGCAGGATATGCCTGAAGAGGAAATTGTTCAGTTTTGGTCCCACTGGGTTTACAGGAGAGTTAGTATCAAAAGCAAATGCCTTAGGGTAGCCCAGAAAGAAAGCTACAGAGAAAAGATAAGACGGAGAGGTGGGGGCGTGCATGGCTTTCTAATGGGGTAAGGGGTGATGCCCAGCTACAGCCAATATTTGCATGTGGGATCCAGGCTAATATTGTCAGAACTTCCAATTTCCTTAAAGCTGGCAATCTGAACTTTTGTGTATGATGGTGTTCAACAAGACCCACAATATGACTCAGTGACACATCTGTAACATGAGAAAACAGCTCTGCATGCCCATTTCCAGGGTACCACCGTGAGGATCAAATGTAAGAAGATATAAAAAAGAGTGTTTAAAATCATACAGCACTACCTAGATTTTAATGATCATTTCCAGTAATTTTGAAATCTCTCTGAGCACAAGAACCAGGCTTTATATCAACATAAACTTCAGTACAGAACTAGGCACACAGCTTGTGATCCATCCACATCTGCAGATTAATAAACTCAGAAAAACATTTGCCCCCTTCAGGTACTATTTTCAAAGTGTGTTTACCTGGAATACTCATAGGAATAATCCCTCTGACTATATTTAATGCTGAGGCTGTTTTCCCTAAAGGAATAGTCAAGGAAATATTTCTCCTCTGCATATCTAATCTAAGCCCCGGGAGCCTATCACTCAATAAATAATAAAAAAGATAATTCACAAAAGTTAAATTTAGAGTACCTCATTTAAGAGGATTAGCTTTCATGCTTTACAGCATGAGTGCTTTCTAGTGGCTTTTATAATCAGTTTGATACCTCCGGCACAATATCTGAGAACTGATATCTCAATACCTCAAAACCTTCTCCCCAGGAACCTCACTGTGAGAAGCATTATTGCTGTCCCCGACCTGTAACAGCAGCAGGAACCTAAAGGAAAACCTACTCTTTTGGACTTCTTCGCAGGTAACAGTGTTGTCCCCTGTCCCCACCTAGACCTTCGGAGCAGTACCAGAAAGATCTGTCATGGACTCAGTCAATCAGCTACGGCTGTCAGCTCGGAGGACTTCCTGCACCTCAGTATCGGTGCTTCACCGAGACATTTGTGCCATCCAACAGGAACGCCTTTTAGACAAGATTCCTGAGAGAAAATCTGCAAACTCACGAGGCACATTCCTAACGGCCCATTGTATGTCTGAGTCCAATATTCAGTAGGAACAAAAGGAAGAGGACTGGAGTAAAGTAGGACGGGAAAAATGGATGCAACGCAAGAAACTAAAAAGGACCTAGTGCAGGGCAGTTTGGGGTAGGAAAGATGACGACAGCTAAGGAATTACAGCAAGACTGGCAAAGGAGCTTCAAAGAGTAAAAATAATGAATGCACTATTACTCCTTTCAAGTGAAAAGGCCGAGCTGACTTCCTCTGGAGCACCAGCCCGGCAGTGACCCCAAGGCCCAAACCACTCTCCTGTTAGTTGTGCACCCGTGGGAAACAGAAACCGCCGGCACGGACTAATCAATACGCGAACCTGACTGGAGACAGCGCACTGCCCGTTTCTGCCAGTACGCCGGATCCTCGCTTCAGAAAACGTACTCCCCTGTGCCCCGGGTAGCCCTCAAGCACTCTTACCGAGAGCGATAGCCTCCTAGGGAGGACAGGCCCTCTGAGACAACAGAAATCTCAGTCCCTACTCTGAAGAGGGGACGTTAATAACAATAACAGTAACATGTGCCAGGCCCAGAATGCCAGCAACAGCCCATTCTACAGACGGGAAAACCGAGGCTCGAAGACGTTCAGGAGCTCGACGCCACAACCTCTGCTTTCGCCCACACGTGCTCGGGCTGCCGCCTCCTAACAGGCAGACACAACGCGTCAACGCTGTTTCCCGACGCCGTGAAGCCGATGCCCGAGACACAGCCGCGTCGGGTCTCGGCCGCCGCCTCAGCGAAGCGCTTCGGCCTGAATGGAGTCGGCAGGCGCGCAGAGACGGTCTCCTAAAGCTCCCTGCAGCAGAGATGAGATTCTATCGCGGTGCGGGTTTTCCCTGTGGCTGCGCAGCTCGAGCGCCCACTGGGCAGCGGGCTCAGACACCACGGCCGCCGGGTGTCCGGGGCTGGGGGCGCCGGGAAGGGGCGCGGCGGCGCCGCTGACCTTGAGGCGTTGAGGACTCACCGTGCGGAGGCAGGCCCGCCCGCTGGGACCCGCGCCACCTCCAGGCAAGAGGAGTGGGGGCAGGCCGCGGGGCCAGCCCCCACCCCGGGCCGACAGCAGCAGGCAGCGGTGCGCCATAGCGGCCGCAAAGGCAGGCCCGGGCCGCGGCGCCGGGAATGGACGCGGAGGGCGGAGCACTTAGCTCACTTCCGCTCGCAGGATGCACTTCCGCCCGCGGCCACTCGCCCGCGCGCCCTACCTCCGGCCCAGCTCTGCCCCAGCGTACTGACGTCAGCCATAGGGCGTATTCCTCGGCCAATGGTGCTGCTGGGGTCTGGGAGCCGCCGGCCTTGGACGGGCGCGCATGCTCAGTAGCTGAGCACCGCCCCTTGTCTTCCCCGTTCAGCCGAGACTGGAGGTCGGACTGAAGAGGAGGAGCGCGAGGCGAGCGGTGGGCGGGGCCGGGACGGGGCGTGGCCGGGAGGGAAAGGTGCAGGTGGGCGGGGCCAAGGGGTGGGATGGAGGAGGGAAAGTTAATCACAAACCGCTAAACTTAAAGCCCTGTGAATGGGTTGGGACTGTGGCATTTAGCGCGGACCCAATAGGAACGACTTCAAGGAGAAACGCGAGTTCTCCAGGCAGTGGAAACTGCACATTGACATCTGGGTAATGAGTTGTATTATTTATGAAGTAAATGGTAGCTGATATTATGGATGACAGAAGGAATAAGAAAGTCAGAAGATGAGGCGGGAGAATAGTTGAGTTTTAGTGTGAAAAGTTTGCCTCAGAAATTTATTCATGTATTGTTTTGGTTTGCTAATGCTCCCGAAATGCAATATACCAGAAATGGAATGGCGTTTAAAAAGGGGATTTATTAAGTTGCAAGTATACAGTTGTAAGGCCATAAGAATGTCCAAACTAAGGCATCCAAAAAAAGATACTTTGACTCAAGAAAGCCAGTGGGTCCAGAACACATCTGTCAGCTGGGAAGGCACATGGCTGGTGTCTGCTGAAGTCTTTGGCATATGGTTCAAGCAACTTCCCCAGGGGTGTTTTCTTTCTGCGCCTCCAAACATCTGGGTCTCCTGTTGGTTCTGTTCAGCTCTGAAGCTTTTGCCAAAATGGTTCCCTCTTAAAGGACTCCAGTAAGCAACCCCACCTTGAATGGGTAGAGACTCATCTCCATGGAAACCACCTGTCATGGTTAGGGACAGGTGTCAACTTGGCCAAGTTGTGGTACCTGTTCATATGATTGGGCAAGCGCTGGCCTGCCTGTTGCAATGAGGACATTTCATAGGATTAGGTCATGATCACGTCAGCTACATCCACAGCTGATTCCATTTGTAATCAGCCAAAGGGGAGTGTCTCCTGCAATTAGTGATGCTAAATCCAATCATGGGAAGCCTTTTAAGGAGGACTCAGAGGAGACAGATTCCATTCCTGCTTTGGCTGGTGAGCCTCTCCTGTGGAGTTCGTCCAGGCCATCCATTGGAGTCGTCGGCTTCGCAGCCTGCCCTGTGGATTTTGGACTCTGCGTTCCTACGGTCACGTGAGACACTTTCATAAATTTTATATTTGCAAGTGTTCCCTGTTGGTTCTGTTTCTCTAGAGAACCCTAACTAATACACCACCTAATCAAAAAGTCCCACCCAACAGCATTGAATCAGGCCTAAAGAACATAGCTTTTCTAGGGTACACAATTTTTTCAAACCGGAAGAACAGACATTATGTTAGTGGCATCTCTCACCTGTTAGAATGGCAAAAATCCAAAATTTTGACAACTCACTGTGCTGGTAGGTTGAGTGAAATAGACATTCTTGGAAATAAATAGTAGGCATGCAAAATGTTGCAAGCTTATGGCAATGCCTGCCTAAATGACAGGGGCACACACTCTTTAAAGTAGCCACTCCATTTCTAGAAATGTATCCTAATGATAAACCTGCACACATTAAAAATTGAAGTGAGGACAAAATTAATATTGGAGCATTGTTCAAAATAGCAATTATTGGAAACAACCAAATGTCCTGGTTTGAAGCTATTATGTACCCCAGAAAGCCATGTCCTTTAATCTTTATTCGGTATTGTTTGGTGGGATCTTTTTTATTGTTTCCCTGGAAGTTGTGACCCGCCCAATTGTGGGTGGTAACTTTTGGTTAGATGGTTTCCATAGAGCTGTGTCTCCATCCATTCAAGGTGGGGTTGCTTACTGGAGCCCTTTATAACGGAACGATATTGGAAAAACTTTTAGAACTGATGGAGCCCACACAGCCAGAAACATTTGGATATGCATGAAGAAAATGCCCCTGGGGAAGTCATTGAAGATGCCTGGAGAGAAAGCTAACAGAGATCACCATGTGCCTTTCCAGCTGACAGAGGTGTTCTGGAACCATTGGCCTTCCTTGAATCAAGGCTTCTTTCACTGGATCCCTTAATTTGGACATTTTCACAGCCTTAGAATGGTAAACTTGCAACTTAATAAATTGCACTTTTTAAATGTCATTTTAATGTTGCATTCAGACAGCTCTTACAAACTAAAACACCAAGAAAAATCCATAAGGGGCTGGCTAAAACTATTACAAATCATGCTATGCAATACTATGCAACAATTGTTTTTTTTTTTTTTGGAAATGAGTGAAATCTACTCCCAGATAAGATGCAGTAACAGGGTCTGAAGCCATCATAAAAAAAAAAAGCAACAGACAAAATATATGAAACACAATTCTCAAGATACTTGACACTGGGCAGAGAAGGATAGTGGTCCCTGGAATCCAGGCAGAGCCCAGCAGACCCCTTGAGTAAGAGAGGAACTGGGAATCTGGGTAGAGCCATAGAGGAGAAAAATCAAGCAATGAAATTCCAGAAATGACACATGATCAAATTCATAGACAAGGACTCTAAAATAGTTATTATAACTAATTTCCACATTGCAAGAAAGAACAAGAAATATTGAACATATTAAGTAAGATATACAATATGACTTTTAAAAAAACAAGTAAATTGAACTTCAATGGATGAAAACTACAATGTCTAAGATGAAAGACATGAAATGTCTCATTTAAGGCAGATTATACTGCAGAAGAAAAGATGAGTGAACTTGAAGACATAGCAATAGATACCCAATATAAAATACATAGAGGAAAAAAGACTGAAAAAAATTAACACAGCATCAGTGAGCTGTAGGATTTATGACCACATATATGTATGTGGAACTTGCCACAGGCCATCAAAATGAGCCGTAGTCAGCCGGCAGCCCGTACTCTAAGCAAGGCCGTCACATACACAAGCCAGGAGACCTCTCACACATGCGCAGCAGAAGGTCAATGAGTCGGTAAAATCATGCCTCTGTCTAGCTCAGATATAGTTATAAATCCTAACTTGCCTGATGATTGGTCCATGATGTCATACCCAAACATTTCTGCATCTTGCTGTGTACACCTCCTTTGTCCCAACTCACCACAGCACCCTCAAAGCTTCGTGTCCTGCTGTACAGCTAAAATAAAAATGATTCAAGCCTGACCTCTTGTGTCACATCCTGGTTTGGAAGCTGCTCGGCTGAAGGCTGTGCCCCAGCATTAGGGGTGCAACATGTATAACTGCAGGAAGAGAAGAGAGAGAGGGAGCAAATAAAAAAAAAAATTTTTTAAGAAATAAGGGCCAGCAAACTTTTCCAAATTTGATGAAAATTATGAACCTACAGATCCAAGAATCTCAACAAACCACAAGCATAAGGACTGTACCAAGGCCCACATAATAAAATTGCTTTGTACTGATGATAAAAGAAATCTTAAAAGCAGCCAGAGTATAAAAGACCTATGTACAGAGGAACAAAGGTAAGGATGATAGCTCATGGGAAACGATAAAAGTCTGAAGACAGTGGAACAACAGCTCTGAAGTAGTTAAATTAAAAAGCCAACCAAGGAGGCAGGACAAAATGACAGCATAGTAAAGTCTGGAATTTAGTTTATCCTCCAGAGCAGCAGGTAAATAGCCAGGAACAGTAGAGAACAACTGCTGGGGGGACATCAGTGACTGGACACACAGGGTACACCAGTCTGGATCGGGTGGGAATGACTGAGATCCCTCACAGAACTGTAGGTCTCCCAAGCTGCGGAGGCCGGCACCCTTCCCCTAGGGACATGGCAAGCTAGTTCCTCTAGGGGAAAGGACACAGACTTTACTAGTAGCAAGGAGTTAGCTCAACCAAGCTCTAATTGTGAAATTATCAAATTCTGACTGCTGAAAACCGGCCCTGAGCACAGATAAACATAGAGTAAGCACTAAAGGAACCAGGTCTTTTTGCCCCAGCAGAGGGGGCAGGGCTGATGGAAGAAAAAAAAGAGAGAGAGGCTTTTTTAGTTGGATGGCAGAAAATACTGGAAAAGAGATGGAGCCCAAGAAAAGGGGGCATAGAGAGCCTGAGTACGCATAGAACCACATACTAACTCCAGCTCATGATTGGTAAACTCGGGGAGTAGGGGTCTGGCTCTGAAAAGGCTTTTTTTTTTTTTTTAACATAACAGCTCACTAGATGGAACTGCTAGCACTCTCAGGCTCCAGCCCTGCCCTAGGTGAGGGCAAAATTAAGGCACATCTAAGAGACAAAGTAAAAAGTCAAAGGAACAGGGACAATTCTCTAACAGGTGTATCTTCCCCCAGAAAAGAGAGGGTGAGGACCCTTCTTCAGGGAATTCAGCCCACAGGGGCTGGAAAAAAGAAGCAAAGAAATCCCACCTACTACCTCAGCCACTGTCTCAATGACACCACTGGCAGGGAAAGGCTGCTGAACTTAAAGGCACTGCATCACTTTACACTGGTGGGAAGCTGTGCACAGACAAGCACCAAATGCTGGACAGGACAGGAAAAGCACAGAGTCTAGGGGCTTCATAGGAAAGTCGAACAACCTGCTGGGTCTCACCCTCAGGGAAATATGATACTGGCTACATCTCTCTTGAGATGTGGGCCTGTCTGGTCTGGGAAAATCTGACTGCAGTCGATCATATCTGAGGAGACCCTCAAAAAAAAAAAACAGAAAAAAACAGGTTTTATATGGGCAGCACAAGAAACAAAAACACAAGAACTGAAAAATTCTAGTTAGTTAAACAGAACCTATGCTAGAAGTCTAGAACAAGTTGAACTAAATGCAAAAGAGCAGATAGAGAGCAAAGTCATCCAACCAGAACTCCCTAGGTAAAAGGGTGAAAATAACCTCCAGGATAAATTAATTAAGGAAATAAAATGCCTAGACACCAGCAAAAAATAATGAGTCATACTAGGAAAATTGAAGCTATGACCCAGTCAGAGGAACAAATCAACAGTCCAAATGAGATACAGGAGTTGAAACAACTAATTCAGGATGTTTGAACATATGTGCAAAATTTCGTCAAAAGTCAAATAAACAAGTTGAGGGAGGATATAAAGAAGGCACCGGGAAAACCTAAAGAAGAGCTCAAAAAATTTTAAAAACAAATCACAGAACTTATGGGAATGAAAGTCACAGTAGAAGATATGAAAAAAAATAATGGAGACTTACAACAATAAATCTGAAGAGGAGGAAGAAAGGATTAGTGGATTAGAGGCCCAGACATCTGAAATATAACACACAAAAGAAAAGATAGGGAAGATAATGTAAAAATATGAGCAAGGTCTCATGGAATTGAATGACAACATGAAGCACATGAATATATATATTATGAGTGTCCCAGAAGGAGAAGAGAAGCCAAAAGGAGCAGAAAGATGAAGTAATCACTGAAAATTTCCCATCTCTTATGAAAGACATAAAATTACAGATCCAAGAAGTGCAGCATACTCCAAACTAGCTACAAATAGACATACTCTAAGACATTTGCTAATCAGATTGCCAATTGTCAAACACAAAAAGAGAATTTTGAAAGCAGGAAGAGAAAAGCAATCCATCACACACAAGGGAAGCTCAATAACATTGTGTATGGATTTCTTAGCAGAAACCATGGAGGCAAGAAGGCAATAGTATGATATATTTAAGACTCTGAAAGAGAAAAATTGCCAACCAAAAATTCTATACCCAGCAAAACTGTCCTTCAAAAATGAGGGGAAAATTAAAATATTTTCAGACATACAGTCACTGAGATAATTTGTGACTAAGACACCAGCATTACAAGAAATATTAAAGGGAGTACAGCAGGCAGATAGGAAAAAACAGGAGAGAGAGGTCTGGAGAAGAGTGTAGAAAGGAAGACTATCAGTAAAGGTAAAAAAAAAAAAAAAAAAACTAAATATGGCATTGTTCTAGTTTGCTAGCTGCCGGAATGCAATATACCAGAAACGAAATGGCTTTTAACAAGGGGAATTTAATAAGTTGCTAGTTTACAGTTCTAAGGCTGAGAAAATGTCCCAATCAAAACAAGTCTATAGACATGTCCAATTTAAGGCATCTGGGGAAAGATACCCTGGTTCAAGAAGGCCGACGACGTTCAACATTTCTCTCTCAGCTGGAAGGGCACATGGCGAACATGGCGGCATCTGCTGGCTTTCTCGTGGCTCTACCAAAAAGGACTCTCTCCAAAATGTTTCCTCTTTTAAAGGATTCCAGCAAGCAACTCCACCTTCAGTGGGTGGAGACACACCTCCATGGAAATCATCTAATCAAAGGTTACCATCCACAATTGGGTGGGTCACATCTTCATGGAAACAATCAAAATGCTCCCACCCAGCAATACTGAATGAGGAGCAAGGGCATGGCTTTTCTGGGGTCCACCACAGATTCAGACCAGCACAGGCATATTGAATCTAAAAGACAAAATGGTAGAAAAAAAGTATTGTCTTTACAGTAATAACATTAAATGTTAATGGATTAAACTCCCCTATCCAAAGAAATAGACTGGTAGAATGGATTAAAAATCAGGACCCATGTATATGCCATCTACAGGCTACTCACTTTAGACCCAAGGACAAAAATAGGTTGAAGGTGAAAGGTTGGAAAAAGATATTTCATGCAAACAATATTCAGAAAAGAGCAGGGGTAGCTATACTAATATCCAGTAAGTTAGACTTCAAATGTAAAACAATTAAAAGAGACAAAGAAGGACACTATATATTAATAAAAGGAAAAATTCAATGAGAAGGCATAACAGTCATAAATATTTATGCACTGAACCAGAGTGCTCCAAAATACATGTAAAAACAATGACGATACTGAAAGGAAAAGTAGACACCTCTACTATAATAGTAGGTGTCATAGTCAGGCTCATGTGTCAATTTGGCCAGGTGGTGGTACCTATTTGTCTGGTTGGACAAGTGCTGGCCTGTCTTTTGCTATGAGGACATTTCATAGAATTAAATCATGATCATGTCAGCTACACCCACAGCTGATCCCATTTGTAATCAGCCAACGAGAGTGTCTTCTTTAATAAGTGATGCTTAATCTAATCACTGGAAGCCTTTTAAGGAGAATTCAGAGGAGACAGACTCTCCTCCTGCTTTGGCCAGTGAGCCTCTCCTGTAGTTTGTCCAGACCTTCTGTGATAGTTAGATTCAGTTGTCAACTTGGCCAGGTGAAGGCACCTAGTTCTGTTGCAGTGGACATGAGCCAATGGTATATGAACCTCATCTGTTGCTGATTACATCTGTAGTCAGCTAGGAGATGTGCCTGCTGCAATGAATGATGTTTGATGTAATTGGCTGGTGCTTAAATGAGAGACTCAATGTAGCACAGCACAGCCTAAGCAGCTCAGCATACCTCATCTCAGCACTCGCCGCTCAACCCAGGCCTTTGGAGATGCAGAAAGGAATCACCCCAGGGAAAGTGGTTGGAACCCAGAGGCCTGGAGACAAGGCCAGCAGAGATCACCCTGTGCCTTCCCACATAAGAAAGAACCTCAGTTGAAAGTTAGCTGCGTTTTCTCTGAAGAACTAATGAAATAAATCCCCTTTTATTAAAAGCCAATCCATCTCTGGTGTGTTGCATTCTGGCAGCTGGCAAACTAGAACCATATACCAGAAACAGAATGGCTTTTGAAAAGGGGAATTTAATAAGTTGTTAGTTTACAGTTCTAAGGCCGAGAAAATGTCCCAATTAAAACAAGTCTATAGAAATCTCCAATTAGAGGCTTCCAGGGAATAATACATTGGTTCAGGAAGGCCAATGAAGTTCAGGGTTTCTCTCTCAATTAAGAAGGCACATGGCGAATTCAGTCAGAGTTTCTCTCTCATCTGGAAAGGCACATGGTGAACATGGTCAGGGTTCCTGTCTCATCTGGAAGGACACATGGTGAATATGGCATCCTCTACTAGCTTCTTCTCCTGGCTTCCTGTTTCATGAAGCTCCCTGGGAGGCATTTTCCTTCTTCATCTCCAAAGGTCATTGGCTAGTGGACTCTGCTTCTCATGGCTATGTCATTCTGCTCTGCTGTCTCTGAATTGCTCATTCTCCAAAATGTTTTCTCTTTTATGGAATTCCAAGACCCACCCAAATGGGTGGAGACATGTCATCACCTAATCCATTTTAACAACCACTCTTGATCAAATCACATCTCCAGGGAGATTATCTGATTAAAGTTTCAAACATACAGCATTGAAGAGGTATTATTCTGCCTTTGTGATATGGAATTTAGATTAAAACATGGCTTATCTATGGGACATACATTCTTTCAAACCAGCATACCCTCCCTTGGAATTGTCAGCTGCACAACCTGCCCTACAGATTTTGGACTGTACATTTCAATGGTTACATGAGACACCTTTATAAATTTTATATGTACGAATATTTCCTGTTGATTCTGTTTCTCTAGAGAACCTTAACTAATACAACTTGGCACCAGGAGTAGTTCTAAAGAAACAGAATCTTAAAAATGGGTTTTTATGACTGGTTTTCTAAACTGACTGGACTCAAAGGCACTAAGGACCCTGATTCCCACAATCAGAATGACACTCCCAATCCATGGAGTGAGTTGGCAAAAGAGATAATCAAAATATCACCATTTGATTCTTCTAATGCTTTCCTTGTACGAAGCCAGGCTCTGGGGGATAATGTTTTTGACACCTTTATGGAGTTTTGTGGGAATAGGAGGTATAGAGATGTTGGCTGGTTGTGGTTAAATACACATTAATTTGTGAAAGGGATGGGCTTAAGGCTTCAAACAAGAAGCTTAAATGCCATCTGACAGATATAAATGTTTCTTTGAGGGTCCTGAAGGAAAATCTTATTTCCTGTAGCTGCAGACTTGAGATCTCTGAAAGTCAGAGTCAGAATCTTATTGTTAGAGTAGTTACTTTACAACATAAACTGAAATCTCAATATTACATGGCATCTGCCGTTAAAGTGAGGGCATTGATTGGAAAGGAATGGCACCCTGAGAAATGGGATGGTGACATATGGATTGATAATGATGTCCATGGAGAGGTTGAAACCCTAGGCCATGTTGAGTCTTCTCTAGGTAACCCTGTAACAGTCTGCCCTGAGGACATAGCTGCCCCACCTCCAGTCTGCCTTGAGGAGTTGGCCACCCAACCTCCACCTGAAGGAATTAGCCCTAGAGTGATTAATCCTGTTTCACCAGATGAAACTGCAAATGAATGCCCTGAAGTAAATGGCATTTACTTCAATAAGTATCTTATTGGAAGATACTTCTAATTCTTTTTATGACCCACGCCCACCACCCCTCATTTCTTCCAGACCTATAACTAGACTAAAGTCCCAACAGGCCCCTAAAGGTGAGGTACAAAGTATCACACATGAGGAGGTATGTTATACTCCAAAAGAACTGTGTGAGTTTTCCAATTTATATAGACAGAAAGCAGGAGAATATGTGTGGCAATGAATTTTAAGAGTGTGGGATAATGGTGGGAGGAACATAAGGCTGGATCAGGCTGAGTTTATTGATATGGGCCCACTAAGCAGAGATTCTGTTTTCAATGTTATAGCTCGAGGGGCTAGAAAAGGTATTAACAGTTTGTTTGGATGATTGGTTGAAACATGGATCAAAAGGTGGCTGACGTTACCCTAGGTTGAAATGCCAGAACTGCCCTGGTATAATGTAGATGAGGAGATCCAGAAGCTTAGAGAGATTGGAATGTTAGAGTGGATTTATCATGCAAAGTCTGGTCTTACACCCCAGGAATGTCCAGAGGATGCATCTTTTACAAGAACAGTGAGAAATAAATTTGTGAGACTAGCGCCATCATCCCTGAAGAGTTCTATAGTTGCACTTCTCTGTAGGTCAGACATTACTGTGGGAACTGTTGTCACTGAGCTGGATTTCTTAAACACAATGGGGATGACAGGATCCTGAGTTGACAGAAACCAGGTGGCAGCACTTGATCGCCAAAGATAGGGTAGACATGGCTATTATAATAGACAGCAAACTCAAAGCAGGAGTCAAAGTAATCTGACTCACAGAGATTTGTGGCATTGGCTAGTAAATCATGGGGTACCTAGAAGTACAATAGATGGGCAGCCTACTAAATTCTTGTTTGAGCTGTATAAACAAAAGAGTTCTAGGTCAAGTGAACAGAAGTCTAACCTGAATTATAAAAACACAGAGTCACAGCCCCTTAATTGATTTCCAGACTTGAGACAGTTTACAGACCCAGAGCCCCTTGAACTAAGGGGAGGCCAGGTCCCTTTGGGGAAGAACCCTGTTACATTGCCACTAATTTATACTGTTAATCTTCCTCCAAGCCTTCCCCAAGGAGACCGACGGCCTTTTACCAGGGTAACTGTGCATTGGGGAAAAGGAAATGATCAGATATTTCAGGGATTATTAGACACTGGTTCAGAAGTGACATTAATTCCAGGGGACCCAAAACATCACTCTGGTCCACCAGTCAGAGTGGGGGTTTATGGAGGCCAGGTGATCAATGGAGTTTTAGCTCAGGCCCATCTCACAGTGGGTCTAGTGGGTCCCCAGACCCATTCTGTAGTTATTTCCACAGTTCTAGAATGCATAATTGGAATAGACATACTGAGCAACTGGCAGAATCCCCATATTGGCTCTCTAACTCATGCAGTGAGGGCTATTATAGTGGGAGAAGCCAAGTGGAAGCCACTAGAACTGTCCATACCTAGCAAAATAGTAAATCAGAAGCAATACCAGATTCCTGGAGAGATCACAGAGATTACTGCCACTCTTAAGGAGGACTTGAAGGATGCATGGGTGGTGATTCCCACCACATCCCCCATTCAACTCTCCTATTTGTCCTGTGCAGGAAACAGATGGGTCTTAAGGATGACAGTGGATTATTGTAAGCTCAACCAGGTGGTAACTCCAATTGCAGGTGCTGTTCCAGATGTGGTATCATTGCTTGAGCAAGTCAATACATCCCCTGGTACCTGGCAAATGCTTTTTTCTCAATAACTGTTAGTAAGGACCACCAGAAACAGTTTGCTTTTAGCTGGCAAGGTCAGCAATATACTTTCACTGTCCTACCTCAGGGGTATATCAACTCTCCAGCCCTATGTCATAATCTTGTCTGCAAGGACCTTGATCATTTCTCCCTCCCACAAGACATCATACTGGTCCATTATATTGATGATAGCATGTTGATTGGACCTAGTGGGCAAAAGTAGCAACTACTCTAGACTTACTGGTAAGGCATTTGCATGTCAGAGGATGGGAGATAAATCCAACAAAAAAATAGGGGCCTTCCACCTCAGTGAAATTTCTAGGTGTCCAGTGGTATGGAGCATGTGGAGATATCCCTTTTATGGTGAAGGATAAGTTGCTGCATCTGGCTCTTTCTACAACCAAAAAAGAGGCACAATGCTTAGTTGGTCTCTTTGGATTTTTGGCAACAACATTCTCTCATTTGGGTGTGCTACTCTGGCCCATTTATTGAGTTACCAGAACAGCTGCTAATTTTGAGTGGGGACCTGAACAAGAAGAGGCTGTGTGACAGGTCCAGGCTGCTGTACAAGCTGCTCTGCCACTTGGGCCATATGATCCAGCAGATCCAATGGTGCTGGAAGTGTCAGTGGCAAATAGATATACTGTTTGGAGCCTTTGGCAGGCCCTTATAGGAGAATCACAATGCAGACTCTATGCAGACCCTTAGGATTTTGGAGCAAAGCCTTACATTTGCTGCAGATAACTACTCTCCTTTTGAGAAACAGCTTTTGGTCTGCTACTGGTTCTTAGTGGAGACCGAGCACTTAACCATGGGCCACCAAGTTACCATGAGACCTGAGTTGCCTATCATGAGCTGGATGTTATCTGACCCACCAAGCTATAAAATTGGGCATGCACAGCAGCACTCCATCGTAAAATGGAAATGGTATATATGAGATAGGGCCAGAGCAGGTCCTGAAGGCACAAGTAAGCTACATGAGGAAGTGGCCCAATTGCCCATGGTCTCCACTCTTGCCACATTGCCTTCTCTTTCCCAGACCAGAGCTATGGCTTCTTGGGGAGTCCCTTACAGTGAATTGACGGAGGAAGAGAAAACTCGGGCCTGGTTTACAGATGGTTCAGCACGACATGCAGGTACCACCTGAAAGTGGACAACTGCAGCACTACAACCCCTTTCTTGGGTGTCCTTGAAGGACAGTAGTGAGGGAAGATCCTCCCAGTGGGCAGAACTTCGAGCAGTGCTTCTAGTTGTTCATTGTGCTTCAAAGGAGAACAGGCCAGAGGTGCATTTATATATTGACACATGGGCTGTTGCTAATGGTTTGGTTGGATGGTCAGGGACTTGGAAAGGCCATAATTGGAAAATTGGTGACAAAGGTCTGGGGGAGAGGTATGTGGATAGAACCTTCTGAGTGGGCTAAAAACATGAAGATATTTGTGTCCCATCTGAATGCGCACCAGAGGGTGAATTCAGCAGAGGGGGTTTTAATAATCAGGTGGATAAGATGACTCATTCTGTGGATACCAGTCAGCCTCTTTCACCAGCAACACCAGCAATGGGCTCATGAACAAAGTGGTTATGGTGGTAGGGATGGAGGTTATGCATGGGCTCAGCAACATGGACCTCCAATCACCAAGACTGACTTGGCTACAGCCACTGCTGAGTGCCCAACCTGCCAGCAGCAGAGACCCACACTCAGCCGCCAATATGGCACCATCCCCAAGTTGACCAGCTGGCTACATGGTGACAGGTTGATTACATTGGACCACTCCGTTCATGGAAGGGGCAGTGATTTATTCTAACTGGAATAGACATATACTCTGGATATGGGTTTGGTTTCCCTGCATGCAATGCTTCTCCAGAACTACCATCTGTATGCCTTATCTATCATCATGGTATTCCACACAGCATTGCATCCGATCAGGGAACACACTTCACAGCAAATGAGGTGCGGAAATGGGCACATACACATGGAATTCTCTGGTCTTACCATGTTCCCCATCATCCAGAAGCAGCTAGATTGATAGAACGGTGGAACAGCCTTTTGAAAACTCAATTATAGTGCCAACTAGGTGCAATACCTTGAAGGGTTGGGTAATGTTCTCTGGGAAGCTGTGTAAGCTCTGAATTAGTGTCTGCTGTATGGTGCTGTTTCTCCCATAGCCAGGATCCATGGGTCCAGGAACCAAGGGGTGGAAATGGAAGTAGCACCACTCACTATTAGCCCTAGTGATCCACTAGGAAAACTTTTGTTTCCTGTCCCTGTGACCCTGAGCTCTGCTGGTCTACAGGTTTTAGTTCTAAAATGGGGAGTGCTTCCACCAAGAGAAACAACAATGATTCCATTGAACTAGAATCTAAGACTGCCACCTGGTCACTTTTGGCTACCTATGCCTCTGAATCAACAAGCCAAGAAGGGGATTACATTATTGACTGGGGTCACTGACCCTGACTATAGGGAGAAATTGGACTGCAACTACACAATGGAGGTAAAGAAGAGTTTTCCTGCAATACAGGAGATCCCCTAGGGTGTCTTTTAGTACTACCATGCTCTGTGATTAAAATCAATGGAAAACTGCAACAACCCAATCCAGGCAGGGCTACCAATGGGTCTGAAATTTCAGGAATGAAAGTTTGGGTCACCCCACCAGGCAAAGAGCCACAGCCAGCTAAAGTGCTTGCTTAGTATAGAGGGAACATGGAATGGGTAGTGGAAGAAGGTAGTGATAAATATGAACTACAGCCACATGATCAGTTACGGGAATGACTGTAATGCTGTTTTGTTCATGTTATACTGTTTAAGTTGTAAGATATCAAGTTTAAGAATGAGTATTACCCAAGAAATAGCATCCTATTCTGGAGAGATTCAGTGTATTTCTGGTTATATGCAGGACAGTTGAGTTTTGTTAGGTGAGAAAAAAAATGTGTCTTTTATTGTTTTCTATTTAGAAATTAGGTATGGCTAAAGTGATGAGTAAGGTGATGAGTATAGCTGACAAGGGGTGGACTGTCATGGTCAGGTTCATGTGTCAACTTGGCCAGGTGGTGGTACCTGTTTGTCTGGTTGGGCAAGTGCTGGCCTGTCTTTTGCTATGAGGATATTCCATAGAATTAAATCACGATCATATCAGCTGCATCCACAGCTGATTCCATTTGTAATCAGCCAAGGGGCAGTGTCTTCTGCAATGAGTGATGCTTAATCTAATCACTGGAAGCCTTTTAAGGACGATTCAGAAGAGACAAGCTCTCTTCCTGCTTTGGCTGGCGAGCCTCTCCTGTGGAGTTTGTCCAGACCCTCCATCAGAATCATCAGGTTCACAACCTGCCCTACACATTTTGGACTCTACATTCCCACGGTTATGTGAGACACTTTTATAAATTTTATATTTATGAATATTTCCTGTTGATTCTATTTCTCTACAGAACCATAACTCATATAGTAAGAGACTTCAACTCCATACTCTCATCAATGGATAGAACATCTAGAGAGAGGATCAATATGGAAAAAGAGATTTTGAACAATATGAAAAATGAACTAGACTTAACAGACATTTATAGGACATTATACCCCACAACAGCAGGGTACACATTTTTCTCAAGTACTCATGGATCATTTTTAAGGATAAACCATATGCTTGTTCACAAAGTAAGTCTAAATGAATTTTAAAATATTGAAATTATACAAAACACATTCTTAGATTATAATGGAATGAAGTTGGAAATCAATAACAGGCAGAGGGCCAGAAAATTCACAAATATATGGAGGCTAAACAACACACTCTTAAACAACAAGTGGGTCAAGGAAGAAATTACAAGAGAAATCAGTAAGTGTCTCAAGGCAGAAATAAATGAAATCAGAAATATGAAAACAATAGAGAAAATCAACAAAACCAGAACTTGATTCTTTGAGAAAATCAATAAAATCAATGGAGCCCTGAGCTAGGATGATCAAAAAAAAAAAAAAAAGAGAGAGAGAGAGAGAGGATACAAATAAATAAAATCGGATATGGAAAAGGAGACATAACCACTGACCCCACAGAAATAAAGGAGATAATGAGAGGATATATGCTAATTACTAGACAACATAGGTGAAATGGACACCTTCCTAGAAAAAAATGAATAATCAACACTGACTTGAGAAGAAACAGACAATCTTAACAAAACAGTCACAAGTAAAAAGATAGAAACAATCATCAAGAGGCACCCAAAAAAAGTAAAGTCCAGGACCAGATGGCTTCACATGTGAATTCTACCAAGCATTCAAGAAAAAATTATACCAATTATGTTCAAACTTTTCAAAAACATTGAACAGGAGAGAAAGCTATCTAACTCATACTATGAAGTTAACATCACCCTAATGCTGAAGCCAGGCAAAGATACTACAAGAAAAGAAAATTACAGACCAATCTCTTTAATGAATATAGATACAAAAATCCTCAACAAAATATTGCAAATCAAATCCAGCAGAATATTAAAAGAACTACACACCATGACCAAGTGGGATTTATTCCAGGTATGTAAGGCTGGTTCAACACAAGAAAATCATATAATACACCATATCCATATCAATAA
This sequence comes from Tamandua tetradactyla, assembly GCF_023851605.1. Classification (NCBI taxonomy): domain Eukaryota; kingdom Metazoa; phylum Chordata; class Mammalia; order Pilosa; family Myrmecophagidae; genus Tamandua; species Tamandua tetradactyla. The sequence continues at coordinate 76,069,032 of NC_135344.1, forward strand.
GTCAAAGTGAATGAACCTTGAGGACAGTGTATTGAATGAAATGTCAGAAACAAAAAGGCAAATATTACATGCCTCACTCATATGGATAACTATAATACATAAACTCAGAGAACTGAAGTCGAGAGCATGAGTTATCAGTTTGGGGTCTATTGTAAAGCATCCGAGATTGTAAGCTCTTACAGCAGTCACATATATTCAGGAGTCACAACTGTCATTTCTAAATTCTGAGCTACTGAGTTATTTGTGTATAACCTGGTCATTCCCTGAAACTGGGGATATTTATGTGATACTTGAAATTCAGAGTTAGAGCACTGAAGCTATGAAAGTCAGCATTTCCCCATACAGCAGGTGTTAAAAAAGTTGAAAAAGTGATCAGATGTTGACTAGAGCTGTGAATGAAGCTCAGCTGGATAGGACTAAAGTGAATCAGAATACAGGGTAAAGGGTGATATGGTCTATACGTTAAAATGCCAACTTCTGGCTTTTTTTCATGGCACCTCGGAGGCCGTGGGCTGCTTCACCATGAAGTTGAACAGCTCCTTCCCTGCCACAGGCTGCCAGAAGTTCACTGAAGTGGACCATGACGATGAACACAAACTACGTACCTTTTAAGAGAAGCAAATGGCTACAGAGTTGCCGCTAATGCACTGGGCGAAGAGTGGAGGGTTGTGTTGTCCGAATCCGTGGTGGGGCCAAGGAGAACTGGAGAAAGAAAGGGCAGATCTGTTTGGGGTTGCATTGTGGATGCCAGTCTGAGTGTTCTCAACTTGGTTATTGTAAAAAAAAAAAAAAGGAGAGAAGGAAATTCCTAGACTGACTGATACTACTGTTCCTCATCAGGAGGGACCCAAAAGAGCCAGCAGAATCCGCAAACTTTTCAATCTCTCTAAGGAAGCTGATGTCCCCCAGTATGTTGTGAGAAAGCCCCTGAACAAAGAAGGTAAGAAACCCAGGAAAGCACCCAAGATGCAGCGTCTTGTTACTCCATGTGTCCTGTGGAAGTACATATTGCCCTGAACAAACAGCGTATAAGAAAAATAAGGCCGAGGCTACAGAATATGCTAAACTTTTGGCCAAGAGGATGAAGGAGGCCAAAGAAAAACACCAGGTAGATTGCCAAGAAACGGATGTTGTCCTCTCTGAGAGACGCTACCTCTAAATCTGAGTCTGATCAAAAATTAGATTTTCTAAGAGTTACAAATAAATAAGATCAGACATTAAACAAAACGAAACAAAACAAAAACTTCTGTACCCTAGGGAGAGATGTTTATTTGGTGTAAAATTTATATCTTGGGTAGTGCATTATCTAATTTAACTTGTATGATCAGTTTATTCAAGCACCATAATTACACGGAATCTTGAATAGGGCGTGAGACCATGCTGGGTTGTCCAGGTTAGTATGATGCCCCGATACATCCCAGAGTAATTTGAACAGAGAATAAAAATTATTTGCAAAAATCCCCTAGTGAGACTGAGAGAAAGGAGGAAATATTAAACTTCCCCATCTGGGGAATTCCTGATATTCTTGCAAGCAGTGGGGACAACCAATTCAATAGGCTGAGCCCTCAATCTTGGGGTTGGCCCCTGTCATGGTCAGGTTCATGTGTCAACTTGGCCAGGTGGGAGTACCTGTTTGTGTGGTTGGGCAAGTGCTGGTCTGTCTGCTGCTATGAGGACATTTCATAGAATTAAATCATGAACATGAGTGTCTTCTGCAATGGATGATGCTTAATCTAATCACTGGAAGCCTTTTAAGGAGGGTTCAGAAGAAACAAGCTCTCTTCCTGCTTTGGCTGGCGAGTCTCTCCTGTGGAGTTCATCCAGACCCTCCATTGGAGTCATCGGCTTCACAGCCTGCCCTGTGGGTTTTGGACTCTGCATTCCTGCGGTCATGTGAGACACTTTTATAAATTTTATATTTGCAAGTGTTCCCTGTTGATTCTGTTTCTCTAGAGAACCCTAACTAATACAGCCCCTATGAAACTTATTCTTGCAAAGGAGAAACTAAGTCTACTTATAATTATGCCTAAGAGTCATCCCCCCCAAAGAACCTCTTTTGTTGCTCAGATGTGGCCTCTGTTTCTAAGCCAACTCGGCAGGTGAACTCTCTGCCCTTCTTTCTATGTGGGACATGATTCCCAGGGGTGTAAATCTCCCTGGCAATGTGGGGACAGGACTCCTAGGATGACCCAGGACCTGGCAATGAATCAAGAAAAAGGCAACTTAAAAATAGTAGGCATATGTTTCTTGAAGATGATTGTATAATGATGTAGCTTTCACATTGTGACAATGTGATTGTGAAAACCTTGTGTCTGAAAACCTTCTTTTATCTACCTTATGGACAGATGAGTAAAACATACGGATTAGAATAAATAAATAGGGGGGAAAATAGTAGGCATGCTTTGGTTAGACATTGCTGCATATCATAACTTGCCAAACCTCAACCAAAACCATTCCTGCTAATCCTAAAGAACACCAAGGACATTATATAAGATTCTACAAAGGTTCCATGCACTAGGGTAACTCTTCAAAGCCTACAATCTCCAGATGGGTTCCTGGACGAGATAAGTCCTGAAATGCAGAGGGCCCAGCCCTTCCAGAACGTCAACTAGTTCCATCCCCCATCCCATATTATCGACAGCCCCTTCCAAAATGAAAAAGTTAGAATGGACATAGCCCCAATACCCCTAAAGAGTGGGGAAAAGATCAAAGGTGACGGTGGAGTTATACAGAGAAGTTCGGGTTTAACAAATAAATATGAGTGCTGAATCATTATACTGATATATATTTTTTAGCCTTCCAGTACCTTAGAGCAGCTAGAAGTAAAACCCTAAAATTATGGAATTATAACCCATACCAAACTCTGAAATCTGTTCTAGTTATTAGGATGTGCTTTGAAATTTATTGCTTTTATCTATGTATGTTATTTAAAGAGAAAGAGGAATAAAACAGAGAAGATAAGATTTAACAAATGAGTATAATTGTTATATTGATATTTCTGTTGGTCTCCAGTGTCTTGGAACAGCTAGAAGACAAAATGAAAAATCATGAAACTGTAACTCATACCCCAACTTTTAAATCTGTTCTATAACTACTTGTTAAAATGTACTTGGGGGCGGGCCTTGGTGGCTCAGCAAGCAGAGTTCTTGCCTGCCGTGCCAGAGACCCGGTGCCTACCCATGCCAAAAAAAAAAAAAAAAAAAAAGAAAAGTAAAGAAATGTACTTGGAAATGTATTGCTTTTTGGTATATACGTTGTATTTCACATTTTAAGAAATTAAAAAAAAAATAGTATGCAAACATCATAGTATCTTTGCTGGCCCTACCCCCACCCTGACTCTGGTTTAATGTGAAGCCAGTCTGTGCTCCCAGTGTATGCCTGGTACCAGTTCTGGAGGGAGAAAGCAACCCTTGTGCACATAACAGGGTACATGTCTATCTGTACTAATCTATTTGGTGGCAGCCTAAAAGACTGAACCAGGACACTTATTACAGACTCGTCAGAACTTGCCCTACATGCCCTTGGGACAACCAATAAACTGCAAAAAAGCAATCAAATCACAATGGCACAGGGCAACGTATAGCTGTTTTCAAGACTTGGAATGGAGAGCCCAGACCGGGAGGAAAGACTCTTTGGGGGCATTCACATCTGTGAAGATGGGAGAGTTTCCAAGGTCATGTGCACATGCACAGGCCAAAGCAAATGCTTAAAAAGACTGGGAGGGGTGTGGCATGTATGAATTTTTCTTTTTTGTTTCTTTTTCTGGAATGATGCAAATGTCCAAAAAAATGATCATGGTGATGAATGTGCAATTATGTGATGATATTGTGAGCCACTGACTATGCTATGTATGGAATGTTTGTATGTCAAGTTTTATTAATAAAAATATTTTTTAAAACAAAACAAACAAAGAAACAAAAGACTGGGAGGACCCTATGCTCTCACCGTGGGCTCTTCTTTAGGCCTGTTGTTCGGACGGCTAAATTCTGAAGGAGAGTATATGCACAAACCAATCTACAAAGACTGGGAAATGTGTTTTCTCTTCTTTTTTGTTAGTTCTTGGGATTCAAGGAAATCTCAGTCATATCACTAGCTGGATACAAGCTTAAGAAATGGACACCTCAGTCACTAATTTCCAGATATAACACATTAAATTATTAAAATGCCCAGTATGCAACAAAAGATTACAAGGCATGCAAAGAAATAGGGAACCATGGTCTGTGCAAAGGAGAAAGATAAAGAATTAGAAACCATCAAATGAAGAATACTAGACTTTGGATATACTAGACAAAGACTATTTTAAAAGTTGCCTTAAATATGCCCCAAGAGGTAAAAGAAAACATGGACAAATAACAAAAGGAAAATGATAGATGAGCAAAATGAGAATTTTACTAAAGAGATGGAAATCATAAAAAGGAACAAAAGCCCCAGAAATACTGGGGCTAAATAACCCCAATAACTGAAATAAAACATTCTCTAGAGGAGTTCAGCAGCATATTGGAGTTGGCAGAAGAAAGAATCAGTGAATCTGAAGGTAAGACAATTGAAACTATTCAGTCTGAGGAGCAAAAAGAAGAAGGAATGAAGAAAAGTGAACAGAGTGTGTGGGCTATGCTAGTTTGAAACTGTTATATAACCCAGAAAAGCCATATTTTTCTAGTACAATCTTGTAGGGGCAGATCTATTATTGGGGGGGAACTTTTGATTAGGTTGTTTCCATGGATATGTGACCCACCCAGTTTTTTATTAGGTTGTCTCTATGGACATGTGACTCTTCCCATTCAAGGTATGTCTTAATCTGCTTACTGGATTCTTTAACAAAGGGACATTTTGGAAAGGACGTAGATGCTTGGAGATGCAGACAGAAATGCCCCGGAAGATCACAGGTAATGGTGCATAGTAACTGAAAGAGCCAGAACCTGGAGAAAGCCAAGGGAGGCTAAGAGATGAACTTCAGAGTTTGCCCCAGAGACGCTGAGAGGACCCACAGATGCTTAAAGAGAGAAGCCACTGGAATCAGAAGCTGAAAGCCACAGAACCAGGAGCAAGGACCAGTATTGGCATCTTCCCAGATGACAGAGCAGCCTTACTTCAGAGTCAAGGTAGCTAGATGCCTTAATTTGGACATTTTCACAGCCTTAAAACTGTAAGTATGTAACCTAATAAATCCCCTTTGCAAAGGCCAATCCATTTCTGGTATATGCATTCAGGCGGATTTAGAAAACTGAAATAGATACATTAAGCATACTAATATATATGATATGAGAGGCCCTAATGGAGAAGAAAGAAGGGGGCTGAAAGAATATGTGAAGAAATAATGATTGAAAAGTTCATAAAGTTAATGAAAGACATGAATATACACATTCAAGATGCAAAAACACTCCAAACAGGATAGACTCAAAGAGATCCACACTGATGCACGTTATAATAAAACTGTTGAATGCCAAGCACAAAGAGAGAACCCTGAAAGCTTCAGAAGGAAGGAATGCACCACGAGCAAGGGAGCCCACGTAAGATTAAGTGCTACATTCCCGTTAGTGGCCATGGAGATAGGAAGGCAGTGGGATGGCATTTAAAGTGCTACTGAAAGAAAAAAGCTGCCAAGTAGGTATTATAGATCCAGAAGCAATTAAGACATTCCCAGATAAACAAAAGTGGAGGGAGTTTATCACCACTGGACTGGCCCAACATTAACTATTAATGGGAGTTCCACTGGTTGAAAAGAAAGGACATGAGACAGTAGATCAAAGGCCCATGCAGAAAGAAAGCTATCTGGTATAGACAACTACATGCGTAAACATAAGTGCCAGTATTATTGTATTTGTGGTTTGAAACTTCCCTTTTTACTTTTTACAGGATCTAAAGTGCAAATGCATAAAAAGTAATGATAAATCTACAGTTTTGGACACACAATGAAGGAAGATATAATTTGTGACAAGAACAACATAAAGGTAGGGGAGAGAGGGCTATAGGAACGTAGTTTCTGTATGCTTTTGAAGTTAAGTTCATATCAAATCAAATGAGATGGTAACTTAGATGACATTGGCAAATTCCTAGAGACACACTATTTACCTAAATTGACTCGGGAAGAAATAAAATATTTCAAGAAACTATAACAAGTAAAGAGACTGAATCAGTAATCAAAAATCTCTCAACAAAAAAAGACCAAAATCAGATGACTTCACTGGTGTATTTTACTTAACATTCAAAGAAAAATTAACATCTCATTTTTGGAGGGATGCAATCCAACCCATGACAACCAAGAGAAATGAAAACACACGTCCACACAGAAACTTAGACACAAATGTTTGCAGCAAGCAGCATTATTTGTATGAGCCAAAAGGTGGAAACAACTCAAATGCCCGTCTATTGACAAATGAGTAAATAATGTGAAAATCAGTGCAGTGAAATATTATATGGCAATGAATAGTATGAAGTTCTGATCCATGCTACCACATGGATGAACCCTGAAAACGTCATGCAAGAGAAAGAAGTCAGGCACCAAAGACCACATATTGCATTCACCAGTTATATGGAATGTCCAGACATCCCGTGTAGAGACAGAAAAAAGATTAGTGGTTGTCCAGGGCTAGGAAAAGTCTTGGAAGAATGTACAGAAAACAATGAGAGAGGCAAGGTGACTCAGCTCAACTGAGACTTCTCAGCATGGACTTCTTTTTCCTGTTGTTTAAATTGTTTGAACCATGTGAATACATAATCTATTCATATGAAATATAATAAAATTTAGGAAGGGTGGTTACTTCTCTTGGTGCTGAGATTACAAGTAATTTTTTAAAGTTACTTCTATACCTACTTAGGTTTTCCAGGCATTCTATAATAAATACATATTAATCCTATTATCAAGAAAAAATAAAATAGAAATAGAAAAAGTTTAGGATAAATTTTCCCATCTGTTTGTAAAGTTATGAAATGGAAAGTAAAAGAGCCTCAACTTCTCTTTCTCGCTCCCTAAAGACAACCATCTAAATAGTATTTTTGTGTGCATTTTCCATTAATTTTAAAACACCTGCATGCATTTGCAAATTATTTTTACATAAATTATGTCGCACCATTATGTGCCTTGCTTTTTTGCTTAATATATATTTTTACATAGATCCACTTCATTCTTTAATGAATGTATCACAGATATAACACCATTTTTCTACCTGTTCTAGTCTGCTAGCTGCCAGAATGCAGTATACCATAAACGGAATGGCTTTTCAAAAGGGGAATTTAATAAGTTGCTATTTTACAGTTCTAAGGCCGAGAAAATGTCCCAATTATAACAAGTCTATAGAAATGTCCAATCCAAGGCATCCAGGGAAAGATACCTTGGTTCAAGAAGACCGATCCCTCTTCGGGAAGTGGTGAGAACGGGGAGAAATTCAACTTCCCCAAGTTGAATTCTTGATATTCTCACAAACAGTGTGGACAACCAAAGCTATAGGCAGAGCCTCCAGTCTTGGGATTTGTTCATATGAAACTTAACCCTGCAAAGGATAGGTCAAGCCTACTTAAAATTTAGGCCTAAGAGTCACCCCCAAGAGAGCCTCTTTTGTCGCTCAGATGTGGCCGAGAACGAGCAGTCTCACCACCCTACCCCTCTCTACGTGGGACATGACTCCCGGGGGTGTGGACCTTCCTGGCAACGTGGGACAGACATCTTGGAATGAACGGAGACTCAGCATCAAGGGATCGAGAAAAACCCTGGAATGAGCTGAGACTTAGCATCAAGGGATTGAGAAAACCTTCTCGACCAAAAGGGGGAAGAGGGAAATGAGACAAAGCGTCAATGGCTGAGAGATTCCAAACAGAGTCGAGAGGTTATCCTGGAGGTTATTCTTATGCATCAAGTAGATATCATCTTGTTATTCAAGATGTAATGGAGAGGCTGGAGGGAACTGCCTGAAAATGTAGAGCTGTGTTCCAGTAGCCATGTTTCTTGAGGATGATTGAATAATGATACAGCTGTCACAATGTGACTGTGTGATTGTGAAAACCTTGTGTCTGATGCTTCTTTTATCTACCTTGTCAACAAAGGAGTAGAACATATGGAACAAAAATAAATAATAGGGGGAACAAATGCTAAAATAAATTTAGTTTAAATGCTAGTGATCAATGAAAACAAGGGGTAAGGGATATGGTAGGTATAATCTTTTTTTTTTTTCTTTCCTGTGTTCGTTTTATTTCTTTTTCTATTGTCTTTTTATTTCTTTTTCTGAATTAATGCAAATGTTCTAAGAAATGATGAAAATGCAACTAAGTGATGATATTGTGAATTACTGATTATGTATGTTGTTTTATTTTGTTTATTTTTTTAATTAATAAATAAATTTAAAAAAAAAAAAAGAAGAAGAAGGCCAATGAAGTTCAGGGTTTCTCTCTCATCTGAAAAGGCACATGGTGAACACGGTCAGGGTTTCTCTCGGCTGGAAGGGCACATGACGAACACGGTGTCATCTGCTAGCTTCTTCTCTGGGCTTCCTGTTTCATGAAGCTTCCCAGGAGGCATTTTCCTTCATCTCCAAAGGTCACTGGCTGGCAGACTCTGCTTCTCGTGGCTATGTTGTTCTGCTCTGCTCTCTCTGAATCTCTCTTTCTCCAAAATGTTTCCTCTTTTATAAGACTTCAGAAACTAATCAAGACCCACCCAAATGGGTGGAGACACGCCTCCACCTAATCCAGTTTAACAACCACTCTTGACCAATCACATCTCCAGGGAGATGATCTGATTACAGTTTCAAGCACACAGTACTGAGTAGGGATTAGAAGAAATGGCTGCCTTTACAAAATGGAATTAGGATTAAAACATGGCTTTTCTAGGGTGCATACATCCTTTCACACCAGCATACTAAAGACCCTTTCGGTATTTTCTTGTTTATTTCTATTTCAAATGCTGCAGTGGACATTCCTTTTCAATGCGTATTTATATACGTTTACCATTATCCATTCAGTGAGATACTTGGTAAAGATTTTAAAAATTGATTTGCAAAAGCTGTGCTGCCCGGGTTTGCCCACTAGGTGCCAGGAGAGCGCTACAAACCGTTGCGACAAAATTTAAAAGGGTTAAAATGGTTACCTTATATATATATATTTACCCCTTACCCCCCAAAAATGGTGAAAAAAATTAACAGCTCACAAGGAAGTCTAGAAACTTTAAAAACATACGGTTAAAAGCCTCCGAGAGAGGGCGGCGCCACGGTGGCTCAGGGGCCGAGTTCTCGCCTGCCCCACCTGAGACCCGGCTCGACGGCCGAAGCGCGCCCTGCAAAAGCGCCCGGGAGGAGCGCAGCCGGGGCGCTGTGAGCAACGTGCGGCTGCACTAACCACAGGCTCACGCGTGCCCGGGACCACAGGCAGGGCGCGCCCGTGGGGGCCGCAGAGGCTGCGAGGCGGCGTCGGGTCCGGGGAGCTTGGCGGCCGAGGCCCCTGGGAGGGCGGCGGTGCGGCCCCGGGCTGGGGGCGGGCGGAGCGGAGCCCACGCAAGACCAAGGCGGGAGAGGGGTGGGGCGCGAAGGTGTGCGGGGTAGCTGTGTAGTCGTGCCCCGGAGAGTTCAAATTACTTTTTTAAAAAAAAACTTTTAATTTTGAAATAATTCCAAACGTACAGGACAGTTGTGAAAGAAATGGAGAACACATGAAGGACTCCAGTATACCCCCACCCCAAATACCCAGGTCCACCAGCTTTTAACAGTGGCCACCTTAGCCGCATCATTCTCTCTAGATGTCCGTCCAGCCAGCCAGCCGTCCATCCATCCATCCAACTGACAGCCCGTTTAGCCACCTGTTTTCTAAACATTTGAGAGTAGATTGTAGACACCGCGCTCCTTGAACACTCGATACTCCCATGTACCTTTCCTGAGTTCAAGGATATCCAATTATGTAACCATCTTAAGTGCAGCCATCAAGTTCAGGAACTTTCACACTGCTGTAAAACCCAGAGTCTGCATTCCAGTCTTCTCATACGTCCCCATAATGTCCCTTTGGGCATTTTCTCCACCATGATTCAGTCCAGCCTAGGATTGTGTATTGCATTTAATCGTCTTTATCTCTTAAATCTTTCTCTCTCTCAACTCTGGAGGCACATACATGACACGAAATTCCCAGCCCACTTCTCCCGAGCGTACCATTCAGTGGTGTTGATCACACCATGTGCTACCCTTGCCGCCACCCAGCCCTGGAACTTTTTCATCACCTTATGCCTTAACTCCCCATTCCCCCTGCCCTCCCTAGAAACCTGTCCTCTCTTTCTGTCTCTGTGAATTTGCATATTCTAGTCACTTCATAAGTGGAATCATACAATATTTGCCCTTTTGTGTCTGGCTTATTTCATGCGACATGATGTCACTGAAGTTCACCCATGTCATAGCATGTCAAACTGCTTTAAAAATGATTAGAGAACTCATGGATTTACAGAACAATCGTGCATAAATACAGAATTCCCATATTCTACTCCACCACCAACACTTGCATTGGTGTGGAACATTTGTTAAAATTGATGACAATGCTTTTTTTTTTTTTTAATTCTACTATTTTATTATTATTATTTTTTAACGTGGGCAGGCACCAGGAATTGAATCCAGGTCTCCGGCATGGCGGGAGAGAACTCTGCCACTGAGCCACGGCTGCCTGCCCAATTCTACTATTCTTTAACAGTAGTTATACTTGTTACTACCGATGATTAAAGCAGTACTAGAACTATTGTCCATAGCTTAGACAGGGGTGTTTTCCCCCATATTCCCACCCTATTACTGTTATTCTTTCATGCATGCCTCTTTTATTACTCACCTATCCATACACTGGATAAAGGGAGTATCAATCACAAGGTTTTTATAGTCATATTTTATATTATTTTTTATTATATTTTATAGATAAATTTTATATTATATTTCATAGATAAAAGCTATATAGTTACACAGTCACTATCAAAGATTAAGGCTACTGGATTATAGTTCAACTAGAAACCAAAAAGAAATATCTATATAATGAGTCAGAAGCCATAATCATTGGTTAAATCCTAACTTCTCAGTTAACTTCCTCCCTCTCATTTGGTCATTCTCTCAATCTTCAGGACTATCTGGGCAATGACCAATCTTACTTCTTTGTGCTGAAAAAGGTGCTAACCTAGAGGAATGAACTGGTTGATGTTCGTGGAGAAACTGGTACCTCTGGGTTTCAGGGCTTACGAGGCATAGGAACAATCTGGAGGCCTTAAATTTCTGAAAAAACAAACTTACTAAATAAAACTTTTATAGAGTCTTAGATAGAGCCCCAGATATTCTTTAGGGTTTTCAGGAAAACTGTTCCTTGGGGCTTGTCACACTGTGGAAATTTGCAGTATCTGGCTGAAGCTTGTATAAAAGTGACTTTAAGAATGATGTCCCCACTCTATCTGAAATCTCTTAGCCAATGAAACTTTATTTTGTTTCATTTCTCTCCCTCCTTTTAGTCAAGAAAGCATTCAGGGCCAGACTCATTCCTGGGAGTCCTGTCCCATGTTGCCAGGGAGACTTACACCCCCTCAGGGTCATGTCCCACATAAGGGGGAGGGTAGTGAGTTTATTTGCAGAGTTGGTTTAGAGAGAAAGACCACATCTGAACAACAAAAGAAGGTCTCTGGGGGTGACTCAGGCATAATTACAAGTAGGCTTAGCTTCGCTTTTGCAGAAATAAGTTTCATAAGGACAAACCTCAAGATCGAGGGTTTGGCTTATTATTATTGGTAGTCCCTAATACTTAAGAGAATATGAGAAATTCCCCTGGTGGAGAAGATTAATAGTTCCACCTTTTTCCCCAGTCCCTCAAGTGGAGTTTGCAAATACTTTTTTATTTTCTGCCCAGAGTACTTTGGAATGTATCAGGGTATTACATTAACCTGTACAGAACAACAAGCTCTGATCCCGTATTCTAGGTTCCATGTAATTAAGTTGTTTAAATAAACCGATCAGGTTAAATTAGATAGTGTGCTAGAGAAAATTTGAATTTTGGACCAAATAAACATCTCTGCCTTTGGTCTCACCAGAGTTTAAAGTTTTAAAATACAGACAGTATCATCCTTTACCCTGTATTCTGATTTACCTTAGTCCTAACCAGATCTGCTTCATTCGTATCTCCAATTGAAGTCTGATCTCTTTGTCAGCTTCTTTAACAGTTGCTGTATGGAGTAATGCTGACTTTCAGAACTGCAGGACTCTAACTCTGAGACTCAGGTGTCATACAGGTACCTAAAGTTCCAGGGAAGTACCAGGTGATACACAAAGAACCCAGCATCCCAGAATTTAGAAAAAACAGTTAAAAGTCAGGAATAGATGTGGCTTCTATAAGAGTTTACAATTTGGTGTATTTACAATGAGGCTTATTGAACATTCTGTACTCCTTGATCATCGATTGCCCAATCTGCCCACTTTCTATCCCTTGATAACCTATGCTCTTGATTTCAAGTTTCAGAGTTTCTTCTTTATAGTTAGTTTGCATTAATGAGACCATGCAGTAATTGTCTTTTTTTAGTGGGGGAGTGTTACATGGGCCAGAAACTGAACCCAGATCTCCCAAATGGCAGGTAGTCTGCCACTGAACCACTCGTGCTCCCCCTTCGAATTGTTTTTTTTCTTTCTTTTAAAAAAATTATTTATTTTTATTGATATGCATTATATATTCACATATCATGTAATAATCCAAAGTGTACAGTCAGGGGTTCACAATATCATATAGCTGTGCATTTATCATCACAATCGACTTTTTTTTAAACGAAAAATAACATATATACAAAAAAAGCAATAAATTTCAAAGCACATCGCAACAATTAGTTGCAGAACAGATTTCAGAGTTTGGTATGGGTTACAGTTCCACAATTTTAGGTTTTTACTTCTAGCTGCTGTGAGATACTGGAGACTAAAAGATATCAATGTAATGATTCAGCAATCATGCTCATTTGTTAAACCCTACCTTCTCTGTATAACTCTACCATCACCTTTGATCTTTCTCCCTCTCTTTAGGGGTATCTGGGCTATGCCCATTCTAACTTTTCACGTTGGAAGGGGCTGTCGATAATATGGGATGGGGGAAGGAACTAGTTGGTGTTCTGGAGAGGCTGGGCCCTCTGTGAATTGCTTTTTTATTTTTTTGGTGCACTGTCTGGGAATTGAATGTGGGCCTCCCACATGGAAGGTGAGCATTCTGCTACTGAACCACCCGCGCACCCTCAATTTGCTTTCTAAAAACAATGTCCAACGCAGTTTCCTCCTTGAAATTCCAAGTGGCTGCGCTGCAAGTATTCCCCACTAGGTGGCAGGAGAGGTCTAGGAGTCATTATGACAATTATGCCTCTTGCTGGTCAAAACTTAAATGAGGTCATAAGGCTGGAATTGGGGAAAAAAATTAATATTATGATTTTACTATTGCTGGTAGATCACCCCTAATAACCCAGTGCTTTGTGTAAGGTTAAGCTGATACAGTATTTTATAAACTCCTTATCTCAATATGTTATAAACTTTTTTTACTCCAATAAATATGGAACTTCATATTTATTTTGGAATAAATTTTTGAGATAAATTTTCATATTTATTCTGGATTGTATCAACACATCATAATTTATTGAACCAATCCCTGATAATTGGGCATTTAGACTTTTCTCCCCTATTATTTATGTAGTGTGGTTGTGGAGAAAAGCTTTTTTTTCAGCTGTTGGCAGAATTCTATGAGGCAGGAGAGACAAAAAGAGATGGGGAATGGACGCCCTTGGCAGTAAAGGGTTTTGAGCTTTTGGGGACAGTCAGAGGAAGGGGAAGATCTGGGCTGCAGAGAGACTGAAACATGTAGGAATCTGTATTTTAGAGGAAAATAGGTTTCTAAGAAGGGGATTTGCTAGCTGGGAAAGGAATGGTTTGTTAGGGTTCTAATGAACAGCCACGGAGGCTCTATTTAATAGAATTCTGCCCAGAAGCAGAAAAAAGGAGCAAAATTTAGGGTATGGATTGGAAAGACTTACTTTGGAATTGTATATAGGGGCTGGAAAGAGAAATTAGTCACATAGAGACAGAAAGCGTGGAAGGTAATAGCTCACATTGATGTACTCTGTTTTAATCATATGCTAATACATCTTGGGTGTTTTGAGGCTCAGGGTAGCTCTGAGTGAGAGAAGGGTCTTTGGATTTCAATAACGTTTTATAAATTAGCGACACGATTCCCTGACCTTCTGGCGTCTTGTTCTGACAGGTCTTAATTTCCACTGTATTGAAGATCAATTCGACTTCAGAGCTTAATTTCTACTAATTTCATAGCCCTAGGGATAATGAAATAATATTGGTGACAAATGAGAAACAACCAGCTCAAAAAAGTTCTTCAAAACTTTTTACCTGCTGGGAAATCGAATTTGCTCCCTGAATTAAAAAAAAAAAAAGTTCTGGTACAGCAGTCTACAAACTTAATCACTTATTTTCAGCAGCAGACTCTGGTAAAAATGAGATTCTGACATGGAATCTCAATATACAGAATCTGAATAAAGTAGGACTACTGGTTGCATTTCTTGGTTTACCCCACAGATGCCCTGAAAGGTATCAGGGCTTCTGAGCCCCAATGTGGAAGAGAGAGAGGACTGGACAGCATGTCAGCAGATGTCCAGAGGGCTGGAGCCACTCCCAGAGTTCGGACTTCCGGGGAGTCATCCTTGACTCACTGAACAAGCAGTCGTCAAGTGCCTGCTATTTGCCATGTCCTGAGACAGACCCTGAGTGCAGAAAGGTGACTAAGGTCGGTTCCTCTCCTCGAGGAGCTCAGGAAGAGGAGTGCTGTGCTGTTTTCCAAACTTTAGGAAGCACGATGATTGCTTAGTGTGCCCATTTAAAATGCCCATTTCCTGGGGCTCACCAAGATGCCAATGCAAAAGGCAGTACTGGAGCCCGTAAATCTGCATTTTCAATGAGCATCAACGCAGTGGGAGGGACAGAAACATAAACAAGCAGAGCAATTATAAAACAATGTGCTGAGTGTAACCACGGGGGAGATTCCAGGACGTGGAGGAGGAGCCGGGCGCACCCAAAGGGGGAATCCAGTAAAGCTTGCTTGGAGGGGCTGCAGGCTGACCTGAGTCTCCCAGGACTGTGGGGTAAGCCAAAAGGGAGAAGAGGAGGACTAGGCAGGCTCAGCAGTCAGCAGGGGCCGTGGCTCCACTACTAGAAACAAAGGCCTCTCAAATCTATTGTTTACTCTCTACCGTTTCTGTAGAAAGAACTTTTGCACTCTCATTTACTTCTGGCAAGGCCGGTGGGTCCTCCCACTTCCCCACTTCACAGATGATGACACTGACGTTTAGAGATTAAGTAGAAGGGAGGCCAGGTCTGGACTCCAGGTTTGCTTGTTTTCAAACCCGTGCCTTCAACTGTCAAACTCTATTGCCTCTTGAAGGGATGAAGCACAGGGGATGGATTGAAACCATTCTGAAGTGGTAAATTCCAAAGGACTGGGTGCAGACTCCCCGCTCTCCAGCCGGGGGCGCTGAAGTGGTACCAGCTACTGGCCAGTGAACCCTGGAAGAGGAGGCTGCTTACACTGGAAGATGAGTGAGACACTGTGAGCTTGATGGAGGTACCCAGGGAGTATTTCCCAGGCAGCTGCATGTTTGAGTTTGCAGCTTGGGTTAGAAACCTGATAGAGACACAGGTGTTGGAATTGGTCACCTTGGAACTCAATAAGCTCACGTCGGGGGAGGAGGTAGAATGAGAACAGAGAGGAGGAGGAATATGCTAAGGAGACAGAGAAGGAATGTCACAAGAGAACCAGAGAAATGGAGTGTCCTTGAAACTAAGGGGGGAGTTTCAAGAAGAGAGTGTTTGTTAGTTCAAGTGTAGTAGAAGGGTCTAGAAAGCTGCGGGGACTGAACCCAGTGGACTGGAGAATTTGGTTGCTATGAGTGACTCGAATGAGAGGAGGCGCTTCTGGAGCCCATTAGAGTAAGTTGCAGGATAAATAAGTAGCAAAAAAGTGGAGAGAACAAGTATGGACTGTGATTTTGAAAACCAAGGAAATGGCCCTGGTTCTCAAGCCAAAGAAACGTAGAAGTGCCGCTTCAGCAAATGATGATGATTAGGGATTCTGTCTGTCCCTTATCCTCCCTTCCTTGGGAATCTCTTCTCCTGGCCCCATAACTGCTGGGACAGGCACCAATCCCAGACTCGCTGCATGACATGCGTGCCAGCCGCTGCCTCTACCACCCCTTTTTGCTTGATAACTATTGGAGCAAACCCCGGATCCTGTGCTTGGTTTAGCCAATGAATAGGTGGCCATTTGCCATTTTGAATGGCATTCCTCCAATCCTGCAGCCACCACAAAACAAACACAAACAAGGACCCTGTTGGAGCTCCTGGCTCAGTTCTGTGCATCTGCTGGCCGCCAGACCCCAGCGGCGAGTTCCGCCGGAGTGGCCAGGCCCCTGACAACTGTCCATCCAGGGCCATGGGTGCCCAGGATGTCTGCTCAGAGCACCCCAAACTAGAGTCCATCTCTGCCAGGACATCCCTATGGCAATGAGAACATTCTAGTTAAAAAGAACAGCTCATCTTCTATCCAAGCGGCAGGCAGCTTCGGGATTGCTCTGTTCCCACAATCCCCAAACAAGGACAAATTGTCCCCCACGGTTGGTTTGGAAAGGACAGGGTGGGCAGGATGGCGTAAATCCTGAGCCTCCTCCAAGGACCCACAGGTAGGGACCGTGTCGGGGGAGAAGTGGTTTTGTCTTGTTCTTTTTTTTTTTTAAAGCCAAATAGGCTTGGTCCTGTGTATTATCATGGGTGGGATGTGGGTTGGAACGACAGGTGGGTGGAGGAAATGGAGATGGCTGGGCGGGGGTGGGGGTGGCTCTTGAAGGAGATGGGCCCTGGAGAGAGCAGGGGAAGCGGTGCAGCAGGGATCCTGGCCTGGACCTGGATCTGGGGCTTAGAGAAGGTCGGCAGCTCGTTCAAGGTCACGCAATAACCAAGGGGTCGTAGCCTGGGCCAGCTGGAGTCTACACGTAAATGCCCTGAGGTTCGTGGAGAGCATGCCTCGCCCAATTTTCTCCCCAGAGCAAGAAGCAAAGTCGCGATCCTGATCTGGAAGGACCAGGATTTGACTAGGGAGCGCGGAGAGAGCCGTAAAGGTTTGGAACCAGCGGGGTGCTATGGAGATGGCGCTGGCCAAAGATAAATGAAATCATTGAGAGAGGGGCCCGGACAAAACAAGACTCCTAAAATTTCTTGTGCAATGACCTGCAAGATTGTGATTCAGAGAGTCAACCACATGTCTAGGGTGGGAAACCGGGAAGGCCAGGAAGGGCTGCTGGCATGTGTGGGAACGAGGGTCCAGGGGCTGGAGAGGGCTGCGAGGCTGGAGAGCAGGTTTCACTGACAGAGGTGGGGAAAGCTGCAGGATGGCAGGCTGTGCTCCTGCGGTGGCTGTACCTGTTAAGGGGCTTTTCGCTGGACTGTCCATTCACATGCACTTTTATGGTTTAATCATAGGTTCCTAGCTAAGGAGTGCCTGAGTGGCTGACAAGTGGTGTGATAAGGTCTTAAAGAACCCATTTCTGGGCTTTGGTGTTTTTTTTAACCCCTTTCTTTAAACTTTTTATTCAGAAATAATTTCAAGTTTACCAACATTCTCTCATACCCTCAGATATCAAATCCATCAATTTCAACATTTAGCCACATTTGCTGTATAG
This sequence comes from Tamandua tetradactyla, assembly GCF_023851605.1. Taxonomy (NCBI): domain Eukaryota; kingdom Metazoa; phylum Chordata; class Mammalia; order Pilosa; family Myrmecophagidae; genus Tamandua; species Tamandua tetradactyla. The sequence continues at coordinate 76,086,724 of NC_135344.1, forward strand.
CTCAATCAATCCATCTATCTGCGGTCATCTATTTATTTTCTGAACATTTGATAATTTGTGATTTACCATTCTGCTCGAATACTTGCACGTGTATTTGCTAAGAACAAGGATAGTCACTCTATAACTACCTTAACTACAGTTACCAAGTTCAAGGACATTGATGTATATAAAGTTTTCAGCCCATATTCCAATTTTACCATATGTCTTGATAATGTTATTTTGGCTCCCCTTCATTATTAGATCCAGTCCAGGCTCATGTATTATTGCTTTTGGTTGCTCTTCTTTAAAAAAAAAATACTGTGGAAACATATTTACAACTTGAACTTTCCCTTCTCACCCACTCCCAAGCACAGCATTCCCTGGGATTAAGCACATTCACCATACTGGGTTCCCCTCTCCGGTATCCTTTACCAGAACCTTCCCACAGCTCCAAGCAGATGCCCTACACATCAGGTACTGACTCCCCCTTCCCTGCCCCTGTAACATGCACTTTACTTTCTATCTCTGTGAGTTTGCATATTCTCACTATTTTATATAAGTGCAATCATACAATATCTATCTCTTTGTGTCTGGCTTATTCTGTTCAAAATGACGTCTTCAAAGTCCACCCATGTAGTGGCACGCGGCAGGACTTCATTCCTTTTCAAGGCTGAGTAATATTCCATTGCATGTATACACCACATTTTGTTTGTCCATTCATTTGCTGATGGATATCTAGGTCGCTTCCATCTTTTGCCAGCATCAGTATTTTCAAAAGCTCCTTGGGTTATTTGAATATGAGACCCAGTGCTCTACTTCTCTACACTACTGTCCCTTCTCTCCCTGAAAGGCAGCTGGTGGAGATCACTCTCATTCATTCAAAACTCCGTTGTGATGTCCCCAAGACGTCCCCAGTGCTGGGAATGCAAAGACAAAAGCACATGGTGTCCACCCATCCAGGTGAGTCTTATATTTTGTGATAGGGCGCTGCAAGCATACAGGAGTGGGTCCCCTTTCAGAGCTGGGGAAAAGGAGGTCCAGGAAGGCTTCCCACAAGAGGAGAAACCCCACCTTTTGGTTACACTCACTGCCCGGTTACTTCAGCTGCCTACTGCCAGCCGCGCCTACTGCCTAGCTCTTGCCCACATTGGGGCTAGTAGAGCTGGACTTCCATCGGTATACGATTTTAGGCAGGGATGCCACTTCCTCTCATTTATTCAACAATTATGTATTTACTGAGTACTTACTATGCTCCTCATCCTGGGAGTACCAGGAAGGAGAATCCAGTTCCTGAGCTCACAAGCATTCCAGGCTGGTGGGAGAGACAGGGAAATAAATGGATGAGGGTGGGTGTGCATTGCAGGTTGTCATGGGATTGGCAAGGAGGGTGCCTCGTCCAGGCCGGGGAAGGGGGGCATGGAGTAAGCTTCCCAGAAGGGAGGATCCCTGAGCTGGGTCTCGGATGGCCCAGTGGCAGTGTGGACAGAAGGGTCGAGAGGGACGCAAAGGGCAGTGGAAAGCAGGTCCCGAGGAGACCCTCTGGCAACCGCGCAGGGATGAGCAGGTCCTGGCTTCATTCCAGGGTTTTCCCGGCACAGCCAAGGGCAGAGGGCATGGTTGGGCAAGCAGTGACCATGAGCCCCTCATGCCTACTGCACGGCTAGCGTGTGCTACCGGGTGATGAATGCTCAGTGCTCGTGTCATTTAGTGAAGGAAGGATAATGTCCAGCCTTCATGTTACTCAGAGCGCAGGTGACTCACCGGCTGGGGACCAACTGACCAGTGGGTGATGTGTCAGACCGCTGAGTCCAGGAACAAGTGGATAGGGGACTTCACCAAGAAGGTCAGACAAAGCCAGAGGGCCATCCCAAGGGAGGTGAGCGACTGGACTCCAGTGGTGAGTTTAGTGCTGGAGTGTGGGAGAACAGGTTGATATCTTAGGAGACAGGGGTTGCGGCAGGAGCGCAGGGGGCTGACTGTGAGAAGCGCTTCGCCATCCCACTCCAGCTCCACCAGGCAAGAGTACGGCTCCATGTGCGAAGTGTTGAAGGGTTTGCGTCTTTGTTTCTCCATGTGGCAAAAAGAACAGACTCAGGTCCTGCCCCAAGCCGGGCCTGGAGCACACTACATGCACCGTCTCAGCCTCTGTCTTCTCACCTGCAACCTGGGAAGACTGTGACCATCTCCTCCTCAGATGTTCTGAGAATCAAAGACAGCCACATCTGTTCTCAGCCTACAGCAGCATGCACAAATAGTGGGCATTACTATTATTACGTTTATATTCTGTTTATTCAGGTAGATGCTAAATTCTTAGCAGACACAATTGTGTAACTCACAGCTTAGCGTACTTTCATCAACCTAATGCTCAATATGCATTTGCTGAAAATGCTGTTGTAAATGATGACACATTTTTAAAACCGCAATTCAGTGCACCTCAGTACATATTTATTGGACATTGGTTTACAAAGATCCAGTTCCTAACCTGCCTCAAGGGCCCTATAATCTGTAAAAGGAGATATACACAAAAACAGCTAAGGACAAGGATTTAAAGCCCACACATATTCATTTTCATACAGATCACAGGAAGGAGAAGACAAAACTTGGTTTTGGAAATGGTATGGAGTTGGAGGTATCAAATGCAAGGCATTCTCCTATTATTCAAACTTAGGGAGCCCAGACAACCTTGGAGGTGTGAAAAGATAACAGTCCTGAAAGCAACCTGCCAGCTTATATGGAGTTTCCTGTTTAGGGAAAAGTGCAGTTTAAATGTTAAAAGTTTCAAGTAGTAACCTTGATGTAGGATTTGCAGTAAAATAGTGGAAATCATTTATATGCTTCTAATTACTGCATTAAAAATCAATGAAGAAAAAAAGCAATAGAGATATCCAATTGCATGAATAACATAATTTTTAAATAGTGAAAGAATTGTTAAGAAATCAGATCTGTCTTAAATGTGGGGTCTACCACAGTGGTGACCGATGCGTTGTCTTAGGTCACGGACTGTCAGTACACATGTCACCCAGTGGGTTGGCACAGAAAATAAGCATTTATTGTCTCATGGTTTCCGAGGCTCAGGGCAACCATGATGCCCAAAATCAGGGCATCGGCCAGGTCATGCTTTCTCTCGGGAGTCCGTAGGGCTCTGGTGCTAGCCTGCCACAATCCTTGGGGTTCTTTGGCTCCTACTTTTGCCTCCATCACATGACCACACCTTTGTCCTTTCCTGCTGACTTCTCCCATCGGGCCCCTGCGAATCTTTCTCGGAAGGATTGTTTCTGAATTTCTCCTGCTTATAAAGGTCTCCAGTAATATGGTTTAAGACCCGCCCTTCAGTTTGCTCACACTTCAACTAAAAATAACAACTTCAAGAGGTGTTATTTGCTGTGGGTTCTGACCCACAGGGATACGGATTAAGAGCATGCCTTTTGTTGGGGCACATAACACAACCTGCCACGTTTACTGTAGCAAGTCTATAGACAGACTGCTGTCTTTAGGAAGAGTGATAAATGTTCATAGTGATACTCAAAAGCTCTTCAGAATTGAGCAATCATGCGGGCAGAACCAAATTTGGAATAAGAGCTGTAGTCTTCCAGCCAGACTGCCTGCTTTCTAATCCCAGCTCTGCCTGTTCTTAGCTGTGTGACCTTGAACAAGCATCTTGACCTCTCTGTGTCTCTGTCCCCACTATGGGTAAAATGGTGGCGATGGTAACTGTATCCTTTCTCATAGGACTGCCATGAGTATTGGATGAGACCATACATGGCAGGGTAGTGTCTGACCCAGGACAGGGGCTAAATACTATGATTATTATCACTAGTGTGGCTCACTGGACATGAATAAAATAAAATAAAATAAAATGAGCCTGCAGGTTTTGGGGAACTATATCCTTCAAAAAAAATAATCCCCAGCAGAAAGTTCCCAGAGATACTGGAATTCTTTTTTAGGGGTGTTTGCAGTGTTTCCTCACCTTATTTTAGGAAAGAAAATGTCCAAGTTTAGTTTTCTGGGTGGTCTGGGTTACTGTGGGTGGTCTGGGTTAGTGTGGCAGGAGGGACGGGTTGTCTAAAAATGCCAGTACATGCTGCTATCCCTGTGCTGATCTCACGTCACCCTCACCAAAAGCCCTAGGATCAGTACAGCCTCCCCATTTGACACAGAGGGAACCGGGTGAGACTACAGCCCCATCTTCTCCGGCTCCCAGGTCATAATTCATCGTAAGCCCAGACTTCGGAGTCACACAGACCGTGGGTCTGAAATCCGGTAGTTGCGTGACCTCGAACAGGCTCTTTACTTTCTGTGTCTTAATTTCCATTTGAAAAAGCCCATCTTCTGTCATAAGTTTGGGGGAGACATTTCTTCTTTGGAGAAGACGATGAGCAAACCCAGGTGGCCACCCAGTCGCCAGGGGGAGTTGGGGAGGGCTGTTTGGGGAACAGTTTGGGAGGTCCTTCTCCTGGAGAATTAGTTAGGTTTTTCAGGAGAGCGTGAACGTGGGGGCTGCATGTCCCGGCCCCAAGGAATGGGGCGCTGGCGTTCTCGGGAGTCTCGGATGCCCGTCGCAGTTTCCTTTAAAGCTTATTCAGGAAGAGGGCTGTTTGCTGCCTCTCGTACCTTGTGGAAGGCAGGAGACTTTGTTTTTAAGTTCACTTCTCCAGCAGCCGAAACCGCGTGACTGGAAAATGTGGGCGCCCCCCGCCACCCCGACTGATAACCATCATCCCTTTTGCCAGTACCCCCCCTATATTTCCAGCTCGTGCGCCCCCGCCGCCTGGAGTCCGCTCCCGCCCAATCGCGCGGCTGCAGCAACCGAGCGTGTTCCCCACCGCAGGGTTTCGCCGCAGCCCTATTTTTAGCCGCCGCCTTCTTTCGCCGCAGCCTTATTTTTGGGCGCCGCCTGCTGGCTCCGCAGGCCTGCGGGTCACGTGCGCGGGGAGCGCGCCTGAGCCTCCCGCCGCCCCTCCCCCCACCCCATCTCGCGCGCTGGCTGCCGAGCCCCGAGCGCTGAGCCCGGGCCGGGGTCCTCCTTCCCGCACCCCGCGCCCTCCTTCTGGGTGCGGGGCCTGGGCCTCCCGCGCGCGGCGATGCGGATCTGGAGCGCCGAGCACGTGTTCCGGTGAGCCCGGGCGGCGGGGCCCGGCTGCAGGTTCCTGCGCAGAGCTGGGTCTCCGACCCTTCGAAAGGGGCGGGGCTGCCCGTCTCCCAGGAAGGAGCCCACGCACGGCGGCGGACCGAGGGGGCGGGCGGTGGGGGGCCCGCTGGAGCGGGTGCGGGGGCCCTGCTTTCCTGGGGGAGGAGGGGAGGACAGGTGACTGCGCGCTCGCGGTTGGGAAGGACGCCGGGGCCGGGTGGTGGGGAGGAGGGGCGCCGGGCCGGGTGATGGGGAGGAGGGGCGCCGGGCGGGGTGGTGCGGAGGAGGGGCGCCGGGACCGAGTGATGGGGAGGAGGGCGCCGGGCCGGATGATGGGGAGGAGGGGCGCCGGGTGATGGGGAGGAGGGGCGCCGGGACCGAGTGATGGGGAGGAGGGCGCCGGGCCGGATGATGGGGAGGAGGGGCGCCGGGTGATGGGGAGGAGGGCGCCGGGAGGGGTGGTGCGGAGGAGGGGCGCCGGGAGGTGGGGAGGAGGGGCGCCGGGACCGAGTGATGGGGAGGAGGGGCGCCGGGTGATGGGGAGGAGGGCGCCGGGTGATGGGGAGGAGGGGCGCCGGGACCGAGTGATGGGGAGGAGGGCGCCGGGACCGAGTGATGGGGAGGAGGGGCGCCGGGACCGAGTGATGGGGAGGAGGGGCGCCGGGTGATGGGGAGGAGGGGCGCCGGGTGATGGGGAGGAGGGGCGCCGGGACCGAGTGATGGGGAGGAGGGCGCCGGGCCGGATGATGGGGAGGAGGGGCGCCGGGTGATGGGGAGGAGGGGCGCCGGGACCGAGTGATGGGGAGGAGGGCGCCGGGACCGAGTGATGGGGAGGAGGGCGCCGGGCCGGATGATGAGGAGGAGGGGCGCCGGGTGATGGGGAGGAGGGCGCCGGGACCGGGTGATGGGGAGGAGGGGCGCCGGGTGATGGGGAGGAGGGGCGCCGGGACCGGGTGATGGGGAGGAGGGGGCGCGAGAGGGGCGGAGGCGCGGTGGGAGAGGGTGTCCAGAGCACCCGGAAACAGCTCTAAGGAGGCTTTCGGGCCCTGGGGAGGGCCGAGGCGGAGTGGGGGGCTGGGGGTGGAGTCCGCGGCCCTGCGGGGCTGCGGCCCGCGCGGAGGCTGGTCTGGCCGGGGGCAGCCCCCTCCCTCCCGCAGGAGCAGCTGTCCCTGCCTGCACTCTGCCCTCCCAGGGGAGGGTTCGGGGGTGGGGAACGATGCTATTTAATGGCCCAGGGAGGGGCAGACCTGCCGAGGGCACTGTGCAGGTCACCCTGACGTGCAGGGGGATCCCACGGGGCGCTGCGCGATGGGGGGGGGGGGGGGGCGCTGGGACCCGGGCGGGAATGCACCCGCGGGCTCTGAAGGTCTCCCAGATGCAAAGCACTCTCTGCTTCTTAAGGCCTGCGCCAGCACTCTAAAATCCTGCTTTAAGATATATATATATTTTTTTAGCATGGGCAGGCACTGGGAATCGAAACCGGGTCTCCGGCATGGCAGGCAGGAATTCTGCCTGCTGAGCACAATGATTTTTAAATTCCCTGACTCCACTTTGAGAAGCATTTCGTTTTCGGGAAAACAAAGCAAAACAAATGCTGCATGAAACGGAATTATCTTTTGGCCTCTCTATGTAACAGTAAGAGGAAAATGTCTCAAGTGGTGTTAAAACTTCTGAACTTTTTTATTACGAAAACTTGAAACCTTTTGTGTGCGTATCCGTAAACTCTAATATTGTTTGTCTTTTTAAGTACACATCAAGGGGGTCACCTTCTATGCTCTTTTTGGCGACTGTTGTTCCTTTCAACAGTATGTTTTTGAGATTGGTATATATATATATCTCCACAGTTTGGGCTTCTCCCCACCCACAAATCATTGTGCAGCCACCCCTCTGGTATATGTTTCTGGACTGCTTATCTGATGGCTCCCATAGGCCAGCAGTAGCAGTCTCAAGCGTCTTAGCTTCAGGAACAGATACATCTATCAATTTTTACCATGTTAGAAATTAAAATTGAGAAATTTAAAAAAATGTATCAATTCGTTTAAAAATAATAATTGGCTTTATATTAATGTAACATTTTTAATAAAAATAACTTTTCTCAAACCTAAAAAATCAGTAAGGAGAGCGGCATTGGCGTATAATTTGACTAATGTCTCCAATGAACGACTTAATAGAGAAGACAGCTGAACTTCCCTAGCTCCCTCTGTATGCAGTCTCTCACAGTGTATTGTTTTGGTTGAGGTCTATGAATAAAACCCAGCCTCCCACAGACAGAAAACTGAAAAAGGTAGTATTATTTTAGTAGTCTTCTTAGGTAATTGGGGATAGTCTTTACTACTTCCACAAGGCAAATGGTGGCTTCTTTTTCACTTATTTATTTTGTTCCCCAACTTTTTAGACAGCTGCAAGAGGCATAAATTATATAACATAAATGTCACCATTTTAAGTGTGCAGTGTGATGATTTTTTAAAAATATAGACTTGTGCAGCCATCACCAACATCCAATTTTTTTTTTATTAATTTTTTAATTATTTAAAAATATAACAACAAACACAAGCATTCTTAACATATGATCATTCTGTTCTACATATATAATCTGTAATTCACGCTATCATCACATAGTTGCATGATCATTTCTTAGAACATTTGCATCAATTCAGAAAAAGAAAAAGACAACAGAAAAAAATTCATGTATATCATACCCCTTACCTCTCCCTTTCATTGATCACTAGCATTTCAATCTACTAAATTTATTTTGACATTTTTCCCCCTATTATTTGTTTTTATTCCATATGTTTTACTCGTCTGTCGATAAAACAGTAAAACGAGATAAAAGGAGCATCAGACACAAGGTTTTCAAAATCACACAGTCACATCGTGAAAGCTATATCATTATACAATCATTTTCAAGAAACATGGCTACTGGAACACAGCTCCACATTTTCAGGCAGTTCCCTCCAGTCTCTCCATTACATCTTAACTAACAAGGTGATACCTATTTATTTCTTTTCTTTTTTTTTATTAATTAAAAAAATTAACAACAAACAAAACATTAAGATATCATTCCATTCTACATATACAATCAGTAATTCTTAATATCATCACATAGTTGCATATTCATCATTTCTTAGAACATTTGCATCAATTTAGAAAAAGAAATAAAAAGACAACAGAAAAAGAAATAAAATGATAATAGAGAAAAAAAAGATTATACATACCATACCCCTTACCCCTCACTTTCATTTACCACTAGCATTTCAAACTAAATTTATTTTAACATTTGTTCCCCCTATTATTTATTTTTACTCCATATGTTCTACTCTTCTGTTGATATAGTAGCTAAAAGGAGCATCAGACACAAGGTTTTCACATTCACAGAGTCTCATTGTGAAAACTATATCATTTTTCAATCATCATCAAGAAACATGGCTATTGGACCACAGCTCTACATTTTCAGGCGGTTCCCTCCAGCCTCTCCATTACATCTTTTTTTTTTTTTTTATTAATTAAAGAAAAAAAAGAAATTAACCCAACATTTAGAAATCATTCCATTCTACATATGCAATCAGTAATTCTTAATATCATCACATAGATGTATGATCATCATTTCTTAGTACATTTGCGTCGATTTAGAAGAACTAGCAAAACAACAGAAAAAGATATAGAATGTTAATATAGAGAAAAAAATAAAAATAATAATAATAGTACAAAAAAAAAGACAAACAGACAGACAAAAAAAAAACCTATAGCTCAGATGCAGCTTCATTCAGTGTTTTAACATGATTACTTTACAATTAGGTATTATTGTGCTGTCCATTTTTGAGTTTTTGTATCTAGTCCTGTTGCACAGTCTGTATCCCTTCAGCTCCAATCACCCATTATCATACCCTGTTTCTAACTCCTGCTGGACTTGTTACCAATGACATATTCCAAGTGTATTCTCGAATGTCGGTTCACATCAGTGGGACCATACAGTATTTGTCCTTTAGTTTTTGGCTAGACTCACTCAGCATAATATTCTCTAGGTCCATCCATGTTATTACATGCTTCATAAGTTTATTCTGTCTTAAAGCTGCATAATATTCCATCGTATGTATATACCAGAGTTTGTTTAGCCACTCGTCTGTTGATGGACATTTTGGCTGTTTCCATCTCTTTGCAATTGTAAATAACACTGCTATAAACATTGGTGTGCAAATGTCCGTTTGTGTCTTTGCCCTTAAGTCCTTTGAGTAGATACCTAGCAATGGTATTGCTGGGTCATATGGCAATTCTATATTCAGCTTTTTGAGGAACCGCCAAACTGCCTTCCACAGTGGTTGCACCATTTGACATTCCCACCAACAGTGGATAAGTGTGCCTCTTTCTCCACATCCTCTCCAGCACTTGTCATTTTCTGTTTTGTTGATAATGGCCATTCTGGTGGGTGGGTGTGAGATGATATCTCATTGTAGTTTTGATTTGCATTTCTCTAATGGCCAGGGACATTGAGCATCTCTTCATGTGCCTTTTGGCCATTTGTATTTCCTCTTCTGATAGGTGTCTGTTCAAGTCTTTTTCCCATTTTGTAATTGGGTTGGCTGTCTTTTTGTTGTTGAGTTGGACAATCTCTTTATAAATTCTGGATACTAGACCTTTATCTGATATGTCATTTCCAAATATTATCTCCCATTGTGTAGGCTGTCTTTCTACTTTCTTGATGAAGTTCTTTGATGCACAAAAGTGTTTAATTTTGAGGAGCTCCCATTTATTTATTTCCTTCTTCAGTGCTCTTGCTTTAGGTTTAAGGTCCATAAAACCGCCTCCAATTGTAAGTTTCATAAGATATCTCCCTACATTTTCCTTTAACTGTTTTATGGTCTTAGACCTAATGTTTAGATCTTTGATCCATTTTGAGTTAACTTTTGTATAGGGTGTGAGATACGGGTCTTCTTTCATTCTTTTGCATGTGGATATCTAGTTCTCTAGGCACCATTTATTGAAGAGACTGTTCTGTCCCAGGTGAGTTGGCTTGACTGCCTTATCAAAGATCAAATGTCCATAGATGAGAGGGTCTATATCTGAGCTCTCTATTCGATTCCATTGGTCGATATATCTATCTTTATGCCAATACCATGCTGTTTTGACCACTGTGGCTTCATAATATGCCTTAAAGTCAGGCAGCGCGAGACCTCCAGTTTCGTTTTTTTTCCTCAAGATGTTTTTAGCAATTCGGGGCACCCTGCCCTTCCTGATAAATTTGCTTATTTGTTTTTCTATTTCGGAAAAATAAGTTGTTGGGATTTTGATTGGTATTGCATTGAATCTGTAGATCAATTTAGGTAGGATTGACATCTTAACTATATTTAGTCTTCCAATCCATGAACACGGTATGCCCTTCCATCTATTTAGGTCTTCTGTGATTTCTTTTAGCAGTTTTTTGTAGTTTTCTTTATATAGGTTTTTTGTCTCTTTAGTTAAATTTATTCCTAGGTATTTTATTCTTTTAGTTGCAATTGTAAATGGGATTCGTTTCTTGATTTCCCCCTCAGCTTGTTCATTACTAGTGTATAGAAATGATACAGATTTTTGAATGTTGATCTTGTAACCTGCTGCATTGCTGTACTCATTTATTAGTTCTAGTAGTTTTGTTGTGGATTTTTCCGGGTTTTCGACGTATAGTATCATATCATCTGCGAACAGTGATAGTTTTACTTCTTCCTTTCCAATTTTGATGCCTTGTATTTCTTTTTCTTGTCTAATTGCTCTGGCTAGAATCTCCAACACAATGTTGAATAATAGTGGTGATAATGAACATCTTTGTCTTGTTCCTGATCTTAGGGGGAAAGTTTTCAATTTTTCCCCATTGAGGATGATATTAGCTGTGGGTTTTTCATATATTCCCTCTATCATTTTAAGGAAGTTCCCTTGTATTCCTATCTTTTGAAGTGTTTTCAACAGGAAAGGATGTTGAATCTTGTCAAATGCCTTCTCTGCATCAATTGAGATGATCATGTGATTTTTCTGCTTTGGTTTGTTGATATGGTGTATTACATTAATTGATTTTCTTATGTTGAACCACCCTTGCATACCTGGGATGAATCCTACTTGGTCATGATGTATAATTCTTTTAATGTGTTGTTGGATACGATTTACTAGAATTTTATTGAGGATTTTTGCATCTGTGTTCATTAGAGAGATTGGTCTGTAGTTTTCTTTTTTTGTAATATCTTTGCTTGGTTTTGGTATGAGGGTGATGTTGGCTTCATAGAATGAATTAGGTAATTTTCCCTCCATTTCGATTTTTTTTGAAGAGTTTGAGGAGAGTTGGTACTAATTCTTTATGGAATGTTTGATAGAATTCACATGTGAAGCCGTCTGGTCCTGGACTTTTCTTTTTAGGAAGCTTTTGAATGACTGATTCAATTTCTTTACTTGTGATTGGTTTGTTGAGGTCATCTATGTCTTCTTGAGTCAAAGTTGGTTGTTCATGTCTTTCCAGGAACCCATCCATTTCATCTAAATTGTTGTATTTATTAGCGTAAAGTTGTTCATAGTATCCTGTTATTACCTCCTTTATTTCTGTGAGGTCAGTAGTTATGTCTCCTCTTCCATTTCTGATCTTATTTATTTGCATCCTCTCTCTTCTTCTTTTTGTCAATCTTGCTAAGGGCCCATCAATCTTATTGATTTTCTCATAGAACCAACTTCTGGTCTTATTGATTTTCTCTATTGTTTTCATGTTTTCAATTTCATTTATTTCTGCTTACTAATCTTTGTTATTTCTTTCCTTTTTCTTGCTTTGGGATTAGTTTGCTGTTCTTTCTCCAGTTCTTCCAAGTGGACAGTTAATTCCTGCATTTTTGCCTTTTTTTCTTTTATGATATAGGCATTTAGGGCAATAAATTTCCCTCTTAGCACTGCCTTTGCTGCATCCCATAAGTTTTGATATGCTGTGTTTTCATTTTCATTCGCCTCGAGGTATTTACTAATTTCTCTTGCAATTTCTTCTTTGACCCACTGGTTGTTTAAGAGTATGTTGTTGAGCCTCCACGTATTTTTGAATTTTCTGGCACTCTGCCTATTATTGATTTCCAACCTCATTCCTTTATGATCCGAGAAAGTGTTGTGTATGATTTCAATCTTTTTGAATTTGTTAAGACTTGCTTTGTGACCCAGCATATGGTCTATCTTTGAGAATGATCCATGAGCACTTGAGAAAAAGGTGTATCCTGCTGTTGTGGGATGTAATGTCCTATAAATGTCTGTTAAGTCTAGCTCATTTATAGTAATATTCAGATTGTCTATTTCTTTATTGATTCTCTGTCTAGATGTTCTGTCCATTGATGAGAGTGGTGAATTGAAATCTCCAACTATTATGGTATATGTGTCTATTTCCCTTTTCAGTGTTTGCAGTGTATTGCTCACGTATTTTGGGGCACTCTGGTTCGGTGCATAAAATTTATGATTGTTATGTCTTCTTGTTTAATTGTTCCTTTTATTAGTAGATAGTGTCCTTCTTTGTCTCTTTTAACTGTTTTACATTTGAAGTCTAATTTGTTGCATATTAGTATAGCTACTCCTGCTATTTTCTGGTTGTTATTTGCATGAAATATCTTTTCCCAACCTTTCACTTTCAATCTATGTTTATCTTTGGGTCTAAGATGTGTTTCCTGTAGACAGCATATAGAAGGATCCTGTTTTTTAATCCATTCTGCCAGTCTATGCCTTTTGATTGGGGAATTCAGTCCATTAACATTTAGTGTTATTACTGTTTGGATAATATTTTCCTTTACCATTTTGCCTTTTGTATTCTATATATCATATCTGACTTTCCTTCTTTCTACACTCTTCTCCATACCTCTCTCTTCTGTCTTTTCGTATCTGACTCTAGTGCTCCCTTTAGTATTTCTTGCAGAGCTGGTCTCTTGGTCACAAATTCTCTCAGTGACTTTTTGTCTAAGAATGTTTTAATTTCTCCCTCATTTTTGAAGGACAATTTTGCTGGACATAGGAGTCTTGGTTGGCAGTTTTTCTCTTTTAGTAATTTAAATGTATCATCCCACTGTCTTCTAGCTTCCATGGTTTCTGCTGAGAAATCTACACATAGTCTTATTGGGTTTCCCTTGTATGTGATGGATTGTTTTTCTCTTGCATCTTTCAAGATCCTCTCTTTCTCTTTGACCTCTGACATTCTAACTAGTAAGTGTCTTGGAGAACGCCTATTTGGGTCTAATCTCTTTGGGGTGTGCTGCACTTCTTGGATCTGTAATTTTAGGTTTTTCATAAGAATTGGGAAATTTTCAGTGATAATTTCTTCCATTAGTTTTTCTCCTCCTTTTCCCTTCTCTTCTCCTTCTGGGACACCCACAACACGTATATTTGTGCGGTTCAAATTGTCCTTCAGTTCCCTGATCCCCTGTTCAAATTTTTCCATTCTTTTCCCTATAGTTTCTGTTTCTTTTTGGAATTCAGATGTTCCATCCTCCAAATCACTAATTCTATCTTCTGTCTCTTTAAATCTATCATTGTATGTATCCATTGTTTTTTCCATCTTTTCTACTTCATCCTTCACTCCCATAAGCTCTTTGTTTTGTTTTTTCAGTTTTTCTATTTCTTCTTTTTGTTCAGCCCATGTCTTCTTCATGTCCTCCCTCAATTTATCGATTTCGTTTTTGAAGAGGTTTTCCATTTTTGTTCGTATATTCAGCATTAGTTGTCTCAGCTCCTGTATCTCATTTGAACTATTGGTTTGTTCTTTTGACTGGGCCATATTTTCAATTTTCTGAGCGTAATCCGTTATCTTCTGCTGGCATCTGGGCATTTAGTCAGATTTCCCTCGGTGTTGGACCCAACAGGTTGAAAGATTTTTCTGTGAAATCTCTGGGTTCTGTTTTTCTTATCCTGCCCTGTAGGTGGCGCTCGTGGCACATGTTTGTCTGCGGGTCCCACCAGTAAAAGTTGCTGTGGGTCCTTTAACTTTGGAAAACTCTCGCCCTGGGGGAGGTTCGCCAGCCTAAGCGGCTTGGAAGAGTGCCAGCTGGCCCGGGGATCCGAACGTGGGGAGGGTTGCCGGCCGCCGTAGCCCGGGAGAGTGCACCGTTCACAGCTGGACCGGGAAGTCAGGTGTTTGGAAGGGACCCCGGTCACTGTTCTCCATGGCCTGGGGATCTCCGATCCAATCCTCCCAGTTGTTCCAGGGGGCCATGCGTTGGGGGGGCGCCGGCCGCTGCAGCTTGAGGCCTGCCCAATTCTGCCAGCTGGCCCGGGAAGGAGGAAGGGAGGGACTCCGGCCGCTTGCCGCCCCGGCCCGGGGAAGCCCGCGCCCCTCGGCGATCTCACCGGAGCGGGTTCTCTCAGCCAGTCAGCCGTTCCAGGATGGGGTACGCTGTCTTTTTGATCTCTGTCGTGGCTCTGGAAGCTGTTTTGTATCGTTTCTACTCCCGTAGTAGCTGTTCTGGAGGAGGAACTAAGATCTGCGCGTCTTACTAAGCCGCCATCTTCTCCAGAAGTCCTCTCCATTACATCTTGAACAACAAGGTGATATCTACTTAATGCGTAAGAATAATCTCCAGGATAACCTCTCGACTCTGTTTGGAATCTCTCAGCCATTGACACTTAGTCTCATTTCACTCTTCCCCCTTTGGTCGAGAAGGTTCTCTCAGTCCCTTGATGTTAATTCTCAGCTCATTCTAGGGTTTTTCTCAGTCCCTTGATGCTGAGTCTCAGGCTCATTCCAGGATCTCTGTCCCATGTTGCCAGGAAAGTCCACACCCCTGGGAGTCGTGTCCCATGCAGAGAAGGGGAGGTTGTTGAGACTGCTCGTCATGTTGGCTGGAGGGAGAGGCCACATGTGAGCAACAAAAGAGGCTCTCTTGGGGGTGACTCTTTGGCCTGAATTTTAAGTAGGCTTAACCTATCCTTTGTGGGGTTAAGTTTCATATGAACAACCCCCAGAATTGGGGGCTTAGCCTATTACTTAATTAAAAAAAATTTTTAGTGTTTTATTCTGAAACACTTTCACATTTTTACAGGACAGTTACAAAAGTAATACACACCCCAAACAGAGAACTCCAACATACCCCTATCTCCCCAGAAACCCAGATCCACACGTTTTAACATTTCGCCATATTTGCCATGCCATTCTATCTCACAATCAAGCCATCTATCTATTCATCTGTCTATCATTTAATTTTCTCAACGCTGGAGTCTAGGTTGTATGCATCATGCTCCTTGAACACTTAATACTGCCATGTACGTTTCCCCAAGAATAAGGATATTCTTGTATGTAACCACCTTAAACGCAGTTATAAAGCTCAAGCAATTTAACAGCTGACAAGTCCGTATTTCAGTTTTTTTCAAATGCCCCAATAATGTCCCTTTTTTCTTTAATTTATAATTTTTTATTGTTAAATATAACACATACAAAGAAAAGAAAGGAAAGCAATGATTTTCAAAGTACACTTCAACAAATAGTTACAGAATAGATTTCACAGTTTGTTATGGGTTACCATTCCACTATTTTAGATTTTTCCTTCTAGCTGCTCCAAAACACTGGAGGCTAGAAAAAATAATCTTTGTGCGTGAAAAATAACATATATAACCAAAGAACAATAAATTTCAAAGCACATTGTAACAATTAGTTGTATAACAGATTTCAGAGCTTGGCATGGGTTACAATTCCACAAATTTCGGTTTTTACTTCTAGCTGCTCTAAGATACTGGAGACTGAAAGAAATATCAATATACTGATTCAGCACTCATGCTCATTTTTTAAACCCCGCCTTCTCTGTATAACTAACTCCACCATCAACCTTGATCCTTCTCCAACTCTTTAGGGGTATCTGGGCTTTGCCCATTCTATGTTTTTCATGTTGGAAGGACCGTCAGTAATAAGGGGTAGGAAGATGGAACTAGCTGATGTTCTGGAGAGGCTGGGCCCTCTAGGTTTCGAGACTTCTATGGCCCAGGAACATACCTGGGGGTTGTAGGTTTCTGGAAAGTTACCCTAGTGCATGGAACTTTGTAGAATCGTATATACTGCCCTAGGTGTTCTTTAGGATTGGCTGGAATGGTTTGGGTTGGGCTTTGATAAGTTATGATAGGTATCTGCAGGGCAGCGTGTTGTGCAGTGATTGGTAATCACATTTTTGATGATAGCTTCATGGTATAGGAGAGTGTTCATGGTCAGTTGGGTGTAAAAAGTAGATGAGAAACCCATATATGAAGTATGATCCCAATTTTTAAAAAAGTGTGTGCCTGTGTGTACATGTGTGTGTATATGGTCATGTTGATATGTGTGTATGTGCATTTCTGTGGGTATGTGTTGTGCGTGTGCCTCTCTGTGTATTTGTGTGTTTGTGTGTGTGTTGGTTGTTTGCATATTATGTTTGTGTATATGTATACATGTGTACATTAGTGTGTGTATAAATGTGTGCCTATACATATGTGTATGTACATATGTATGTGTGTCTCTGAATGTGTGTGTATGTGTGCCTCTAGGTTTGTGTTTGGTTGTGTATGTGTGTACATATGGGTTTGTACATATGTGTGTATGTGTGTCTGTGTGTGCATATGTGTCTGTGCATGTGTGTATATGTGCCTATGTGTGTCTTTCCATGTGTGTTTCTGTAAATGTGTGTGCCTGTGTATAGTTGTGTGCCTGTGTGTGTGTCCCTCTGCATGTGCATGCACGTGCGTGTGTCTCTCCCTGTGTGTGTGTGTGTGTGTGTGTGTGTGTGTGTGCACGTAGGTCTGCGTTTAGGCTGTGTCTGCACACGCTGTGCAGACAGGACTGGGGACCTCTGGAAGAGCGCCAGTGCTATGAAGACACCCAGGTGACGTCAGGGCTCTGCAGGGCTCAGGGCAGACACCCAAGGCGGTCGCCAGTGCAGCCTTACCAGTCTGGGTGTCTGAAGGAAGTCGAGGTGCTTGCTTGGAGATCAGACAAGGAACATAGGCTGGCATGTGTAATGCTTTCTTTTACTTAAACTTTTTATTTTGTAATAATTTCAAACTTACAAGACAGTTGCAAAAAAATACAAAACCCATACAGAGAGCTCACACATATCCCTGTCTTCCCTGCTGAGATGCCCAGAACCACCAATTTCAACATTTTCCCACATTTGCTGTATCATTCTATCTGTCCATCTATCCATCTGCCCATCCCCTCACCCCCCTATCCATCCATCCATCCATCCATCTGTCCATCCATTTTCTAAATACCTGAGAATAGGTTGGTACAGCATGTTCCTTGAACACAGAGCACTTTGTGTACATTTCCTGAAGACAAGGGTGGCTACTATATTAGGAAAGTATCAAGTCAAGTTTCAGTCCGGATCCCAGTTTTTTTCATATGTCCCAATAATGCCCATTTGGGCATTTTTGCCTCCATTATTTGATCCAGTTCAGGATCAGGTATTGCATTTAGTTGCCACTGTCCCTATAACTCCTCTTAATTTTTCATTGTGGAAACCATAAACTTTCCCACCTCAACCACTTCCAGGCGTGTAATTCAGTGGGATTTGCCACATCCATAGTGTCCTGTTGCCCTCACCACCATCCATTGCCAGCACTTTCCCTTCGCCCGAAACAGGAATCTACCCATTATGCATTAATTCCCCGTGGCTCCTTTTCTCCCCACACCCCTGATAACCTGTATTCTTTCTGAGTCAGTGCATTCACTTGTGCTAGGTATTTTATGTAAGTGAAATAATGCAATGTCTGTCCTTTGGTGTCTGGGTTATTTTACCCAAGATACTCACTCCAGTGTTCCTCACGTTGTTTCCTGAGTCAGAGCTTCTCTCCTTCTCGTGGCCGAGCCATGCTCCATGGTGTGTCTGCACCGCATCCGGTTTACCTGCGGGACACTTGGGCTGCTCACACCTATGGACTGTTGTGAATAATACCACGAATGGACATTGGTGTGCTAGAGATGCTTCTAGTTTTCCTCGCGCTTTCCTTTTCCCCTGCAAATATTTGAACACATTTTTTAAAAATTTATTTATGAAACACAACCACTTACAAATATGAGTATTCTGAACATATGAACTTTCCATACTTGGTGTACAATCAGTGGCTCACAATATCATCAAATAGTTGTGTATTCATCATCGTGATCATTTCTTAGAACATTTGCATCAATTCAGAAAAATAAAACAGAAAATAACTCATACATGCCATACCCCTTACCCCTCCCCTTCATTGATTACTAGCATTTCAATCTAGTAAATTTATTTTAACATTTTTAAATGTACAGACTAAGGCTTTGGCCACCTCAAGTCCTGTACCAGTTAGAAGCTGGAAGAGGAGTTAATTTGGGCCGACACAGGAGCGGTTGGGCGCAGCAGCCTGCTCTGGACGTGTGTCGGACCGATGTTATTATTTCATGATGATACTGTCAAGCTGCGGGGAGTCCGCGGCCAATTAGGACAAGGGGAACAGCCGTGGCGCAGATGATGCGCGAGCTCCCGTGTCCCCTTCTCCCCACGGAGCATCGCCAGGAGAGGTGGGACGGACGCAGCACAGACGGGGATTCCCTTTGCTGCCGGGGTGGAGGGGCCGAGGGGTCCGGGTGACAGGTTCAGGGACCAGGAGGCTGGGAGGAAAGACGGGAGGGGGGCTGGGAAAGGACCGAGGCAGAGGGGTGAACGCCCTGATGGGGCCTCTGCAGGAGGGTCCTGGGCTCGGGGTGCAGACGTGCCTGTGGCCTGCTGGGTGGGGAGGCCTGACTGCAGCTCCCTTCAGAGCTGGCAGAGAAGCCCTGGCTGGGCCCCAAATGCGGTGGGGGAAGAGGGGTGGGGACGGGCCAGCGCTTTCTACTGCCCAGGGTCAGTATATCACATGCAGGATTTCAGTCTTAAACTTTTTTTGTGTGTGTGATGTGACTGTAGCAGTCATATTTGAAACTCAAAAAGGAAACCATTGTGTTTCAAAACAGCTAAATACGCAGGTCCAAAAAAAGTTTTTTTTTTTAAACTGCCACATTCACTCCGAAGCCCATTCATCTCCTTCAGCATCCCAAAGATTAAGCACATGTTCTGCTTGGCTATATAATAAAGTGGCAACCACGCTGCACCACTGACATCACCGGACAGTTGCCTATAAAACTAGACTTCTGACGCTGGGCTCCAGCCTCATTTTCTCACAGGTCATCATCCTCATCCGGCAGAGCAGTTGTCTGAGCAACCTCTAAGTCATGCTCATACTGTGCTGCCAAAGCTGGGTCCATGACAACCTCTGGTGGGGCAAGGGCAGGCATGGCAACAAACTCCAAGTTAGGGTCACCACTCAGTTTTCTAGCAAGCCAAAGGAAGGGCTTTTCAAAGTTGTAGTTACTTTTGGCAGAAATGTCATAGTACTGAAGATTCTTCTTTCGGTGGAAGACAATGGATTTTGCCTTAACTTTCCTGTCCTTAATATCCACTTTGTTGCCGCACAACACGATGGGGATGTTTTCACACACTCGTACCAGATCTCTATGCCAGTTAGGCACATTCTTGTAAGTAACTCTTGATGTTCCATCAAACATTATAATGGCACATTGGGCTTGGATGTAATAGCCACCTCTCAGTCCACCAAATTTCTCCTGACCCGCGGTATCCCATACGCTGAATTTAATAGGTCCTCTGTTGGTATGGAACACAAGGGGATGCACCTCAACGCCCAAGGTGGCTACATACTTCTCGAATTCACCAGTCAGATGACGTTTTACAAATGTAGTTTTTCCAGTACCGCCATCGCCAACCAATACAAGTTTAAACTGAACTTGGGGTTCTCCTTGGGCGGCCATGGCGATGGTTCTTCCAGAAGCGTCTCCGTCCCCCGTCTGACTGAGCAGTCTTAAACTTTTTATTTTGAAATACTTTCACGTGTTGAGGACGGTTACAAAACTAATACAGACCCCATACAGAGAACTCCAACACACCCTGTCCTCGTGGATACCCAGATCCACCCACCAATGTTAACATTTTGCCACATTTGCTGTTTTATTCTGTCCATCCATCGATATATGAACCCATCCGTCTCTTCATCTCTCTGCCTGCCTACTCATCAACACATTTTCTCAACACCTGAGTGTGGGTCGTATGCATCGTGCTCCTTGGACAATTAGCACTGCCGTGTGCCTTTCCTAAGAACAAGGATACTCACATCTGTAACTGCCTTAACTGCAATTATCAAGGTCAATAAATTTAACACTGAAATAAATCTTACATTCTACATTCCAGTTTATTCACGTGTTCTGACAGTGTCGTTTTGAGCCTTCTCTCCTCCCTTGTAAATCCTGTCTAGGGTCATGTTTTCCTTTAATTGTTGGTGTCTCTTTAGTTGCTCTTGTTCTGGATTGTGGGAATGAGTTGTAATTTGCTAAAGCAGATGCCATGCAGTGGGTGGGCTTAAACGGTGGGATTTATTGGCTCATGATTTTGCAGCGAGGTAAAGTCCAAAATCGAGGTGTCATCAGGGCGCTGCTTTCTCCCAGAAGACCGTGGTACTCGGGCTGGCTGCTGGCGATCCTGAGACGTTGGTTTTCTGTCTCCTGGCAGTGCGCATCGCGTCTCTGGCTTCTCCTTTTTTTCCAGGGTCTGTTGAGTTTTAGTTTCTGGCTGTTCCTCTGACCTTCTGGCTTTGTGTTCTGAATTTCATTCTGGTTATAAAGGACTCCAAGACAGAATTAAGACCCATCCTGGTTGAAGGGAGCCATACCTTAACCGAAGTAACCTCGTCAGAAGGTCCCCTGTTGGAGAACGTGTTTTTCTGGGGGGCATGGTCCAGACCACTGCAGAACCTATATACAACGTAAGCATTCCCGTCTCCCCCACTCCCAAGCACACCGTTCCTTGGATTGTTCACATTTACAGTGTTGTGATACCCTCACCGCCTTCCATTACTAAAACTTTCCTGTCTCCACAAACAGAAGCCCTATGCCCTTTAGGCATTAACTCGCCATTCCCCCTGTCTCCTGCCCCTGGCAACCTGTACTTTAATTTCTGTCTCTACAAGTCTTCATATTCTCTGATATTTTCTTTGCAGCTACCAAGGGGCTTAAATTTAACCTCCTAAATCTTTAACAATCTCATTTGTTTTGATACCAAACTAACTTCAGTAGTCTATGCAAACTATGTTCCTATACCCGTCCATTGCCCCACTTTTATGTCGCTTTTATCACAAATGACATATTTATACATTATGAATCTAAAACCCCAGTTTAGCATTGTCTTTTTTTTGCATTTACCTTTTAGATCCTGTAGGAAGTAAAAATTAGAATTATAAACCAGTAATACAATAGTACTGGCATTTATATCTACCCTTACCAGAGATCTTTACTTTTTCAAAGCATCTTTGATCTATTATCTATTTATCTATTGCCCTTTCCTTTCAACCTCCAGAACTCTCCTTAGCATGTTTTGTGGGGCTGATATGGTGGTGACAGCTCCCTCAGTTTTTGCTTATCTGAGACTATCTTAATCTCTTCCTCATTTTTGAAAGACAGTTTTGCTAGATATAGGATTCTTTTTTTTATTAATTAAAAAAAGAATTAACAAAACAATTAGAAATCATTCCATTCTACATGTACAATCAGTAATTCTTAATAACATCACATAGTTGCATATTCATCATTTCTTAGTACATTTGCATCGATTTAGAAAAAGAAATAAAAAGACAACAGAATAAGAATTAAAACAATAATAGAAAGAAAAAAAAAAAAACAAAAACCCTATACCTCACATGCAGCTTCATTCAGTGTTTTAACATAATTGCATTACAATTGGGTAGTATTGTGCTGTCCATTTCTGAGTTTTTATATCCAGTCCCGTTGTACAGTCTGTATCCCTTCAGCTCCAATTACCCCTTCTCTTTTTTTTTTTTTTTAATTAACGGAAAAAAAGAAATTAACCCAACATTTAGAAATCATACCATTCTACATATGCAATCAGTAATTCTTAACATCATCACATAGATGCATGATCATCATTTCTTAGTACATTTGCATTGGTTTAGAAAAACTAGCAACATAACCGAAAAAGATATAGAATGTTAATACAGAGACAAAAATAAAAGTAATAATAGTAAAGTCAAAACGAAACAAAACAAAACAAAACAAAACAAAAACCTATAGCTCAGATGCAGCTTCATTCAGTGTTTTAACAAGATTACTTTACAATTAGGTATTATTGTGTTGTCCATTTTTGAGTTTTTGTATCTAGTCCTGTTGCACAGTCTGTATCCCTTCAACTCCAATTGGCCATTATCTTACCCTGTTTCTACCTCCTGCTGGACTCTGTTACCAATGACATATTCCAAATTTATTCTCGAATGTCTGTTCACATCAGTGGGACCATACAGTATTTGTCCTTTAGTTTTTGGCTAGACTCACTCAGCATAATGTTCTCTAGGTTCATCCATGTTATTACATGCTTCATAAGTTTATCCTGTCTTAAAGCTGCATAGTATTCCATCGTATGTATATACCACAGTTTGTTTAGCCACTCTTCTGTTGATGGAGATTTCGGCTGTTTCCATCTCTTTGCAATTGTAAATAACGCTGCTATAAACATTGGTGTGCAAATGTCCGATTGTGTCTTTGCCCTTAAGTCCTTTGAGTATATTCCCAGCAATGGTATTGCTGGGTCGTATGGCAATTCTATATTCAGCTTTTTGAGGAACCGCCAAACTGCCTTCCACAGTGGTTGCACCATTTGACATTCCCACCAACAGTGGATAAGTGTGCCTCTTTCTCCGCATCCTCTCCAGCACTTGTCATTTTCTGTTTTGTTGATAATGGCCATTCTGGTGGGTGTGAGATGATATCTCATTGTGGTTTTGATTTGCATTTCTCTAATGGCCAGGGACATTGAGCATCTCTTCATGTGCCTTTTGGCCATTTTTATTTCCTCTTCTGAGAGGTGTCTGTTCAAGTCTTTTTCCCATTTTGTA
Source organism: Tamandua tetradactyla (assembly GCF_023851605.1). Taxonomy (NCBI): domain Eukaryota; kingdom Metazoa; phylum Chordata; class Mammalia; order Pilosa; family Myrmecophagidae; genus Tamandua; species Tamandua tetradactyla. The sequence continues at coordinate 76,109,744 of NC_135344.1, forward strand.
ATTGGGTTGGCTGTCTTTTTGTTGTTGAGATGAACAATCTCTTTATAAATTCTGGATACTAGACCTTTATCTGATATATCATTTCCAAATATTGTCTCCCATTGTGTAGGCTGTCTTTCTACTTTCTTGATGAAGTTCTTTGATGCACAAAAGTGTTTAATTTTGAGGAGCTCCCATTTATTTATTTCCTTCTTCAGTGTTCTTGCTTTAGGTTTAAGGTCCATAAAACCGCCTCCAGTTGTACGATCCATAAGATATCTCCCAACATTTTCCTCTAACTGTTTTATGGTCTTAGACCTAATGTTTAGATCTTTGATCCATTTTGAGTTAACTTTTGTATAGGGTGTGAGATACGGGTCCTCTTTCATTCTTTTGCATATGGATATCCAGTTCTCTAGGCACCATTTATTGAAGAGACTGTTCTGTCCCAGGTGAGTTGGCTTGACTGCCTTATCAAAGATCAAATGTCCATAGATGAGAGGGTCTATATCTGAGCACTCTATTCGATTCCATTGGTCGATATATCTATCTTTATGCCAATACCATGCTGTTTTGACCACTGTGGCTTCATAATATGCCTTAAAGTCCGGCATCACTAGACCTCCAGCTTCGTTTTTTTTCCTCAAGATGTTTTTAGCAATTCGGGGCACCCTGCCCTTCCTGATAAATTTGCTTATTGGTTTTTCTATTTCTGAAAAATAAGTTGTAGGGATTTTGATTGGTATTGCATTGAATCTGTAAATCAATTTAGGTAGGATTGACATCTTAACTATATTTAGTCTTCCAATCCATGAACACGGTATGCCCTTCCATCTATTTAGGTCTTCTGTGATTTCTTTTAACAGTTTTTTGTAGTTTTCTTTATACAGGTTTTTTGTCTCTTTAGTTAAATTTATTCCTAGGTATTTTATTCTTTTAGTTGCAATTGTAAATGGGATTCGTTTCTTGATTTCCCCCTCAGCTTGTTCATTACTAGTGTATAGAAATGCTACAGATTTTTGAATGTTGATCTTGTAACCTGCTACTTTTCTATACTCATTTATTAGCTCTAGTAGTTTTGTTGTGGATTTTTCCGGGTTTTCGACGTATAGTATCATATCGTCTGCAAACAGTGATAGTTTTACTTCTTCCTTTCCAATTTTGATGCCTTGTATTTCTTTTTCTTGTCTAATTGCTCTGGCTAGAACCTCCAACACAATGTTGAATAATAGTGGTGATAGTGGACATCCTTGTCTTGTTCCTGATCTTAGGGGGAAAGTTTTCAATTTTTCCCCATTGAGGATGATATTAGCTGTGGGTTTTTCATATATTCCCTTTATCATTTTAAGGAAGTTCCCTTGTATTCCTATCCTTTGAAGTGTTTTCAACAGGAAAGGATGTTGAATCTTGTCAAATGCCTTCTCTGCATCAATTGAGATGATCATGTGGTTTTTCTGCTTTGATTTGTTGATATGGTGTATTACATTAATTGATTTTCTTATGTTGAACCATCCTTGCATACCTGGGATGAATCCTACTTGGTCATGATGTATAATTCTTTTAATGTGTTGTTGGATACGATTTGCTAGAATTTTATTGAGGATTTTTGCATCTATATTCATTAGAGAGATTGGTCTGTAGTTTTCTTTTTTTGTAATATCTTTGCCTGGTTTTGGTATGAGGGTGATGTTAGCTTCATAGAATGAATTAGGTAGTTTTCCCTCCACTTCGATTTTTTTGAAGAGTTTGAGGAGAATTGGTACTAATTCTTTCTGGAATGTTTGGTAGAATTCACATGTGAAGCCATCTGGTCCTGGACTTTTCTTTTTAGGAAGCTTTTGAATGACTGATTCAATTTCTTTACTTGTGATTGGTTTGTTGAGGTCATCTATGTCTTCTTGAGTCAAAGTTGGTTGTTCATGTCTTTCCAGGAACCTGTCCATTTCATCTAAATTGTTGTATTTATTAGCGTAAAGTTGTTCATAGTATCCTGTTATTACCTCCTTTATTTCTGTGAGGTCAGTAGTTATGTCTCCTCTTCCATTTCTGATCTTATTTATTTGCATCCTCTCTCTTCTTCTTTTTGTCAATCTTGCTAAGGGCCCATCAATCTTATTGATTTTCTCATAGAACCAACTTCTGGTCTTATTGATTTTCTCTATTGTTTTCATGTTTTCAATTTCATTTATTTCTGCTCTGATCTTTGTTATTTCTTTCCTTTTTCTTGCTTTGGGATTAGTTTGCTGTTCTTTCTCCAGTTCTTCCAAGTGAACAGTTAATTCCTGCATTTTTGCCTTTTCTTCTTTTCTGATATAGGCATTTAGGGCAATAAATTTCCCTCTTAGCACTGCCTTTGCTGCATCCCATAAGTTTTGATATGTTGTGTTTTCGTTTTCATTCGCCTCGAGGTATTTACTAATTTCTCTTGCAATTTCTTCTTTGACCCACTCGTTGTTTAAGAGTGTGTTGTTGAGCCTCCACGTATTTGTGAATTTTCTGTCATTCCGCCTATTATTGATTTCCAACTTCATTCCTTTATGATCCGAGAAAGTGTTGTGTATGATTTCAATCTTTTTAAATTTGTTGAGACTTGATTTGTGACCCAGCATATGGTCTATCTTTGAGAATGATCCATGAGCACTTGAGAAAAAGGTGTATCCTGCTGTTGTGGAATTTAATGTCCTATAAATGTCTGTTAAGTCTAGCTCCTTTATAGTAATATTCAGATTCTCTATTTCTTTATTGATCCTCTGTCTAGATGTTCTGTCCATTGATGAGAGTGGTGAATTGAAGTCTCCAACTATTATGGTATTTGTGTCTATTTCCTTTTTCAGTGTTTGCAGTATATTCCTCACGTATTTTGGGGCATTCTGGTTCGGTGCATAAATATTTATGATTGTTATGTCTTCTTGTTTAATTGTTCCTTTTATTAGTAGATAGTGTCCTTCTTTGTCTCTTTTAACTGTTTTACATTTGAAGTCTAACTTGTTGGATATTAGTATAGCCACTCCTGCTATTTTCTGGTTGTTATTTGCATGAAATATCTTTTCCCAACCTTTCACTTTCAACCTATGTTTATCTTTGGGTCTAAGATGTGTTTCCTGTAGACAGCATATAGAAGGATCCTGTTTTTTAATCCATTCTGCCATTCTGTGTCTTTTGATTGGGAAATTCAGTCCATTAACATTTAGTGTTATTACTGTTTGGATAATATTTTCCTCTACCATTTTGCCTTTTGTATTCTATATATCATATCTGATTTTCCTTCTTTCTACACTCTTCTCCATACCTCTCTCTTCTGTCTTTTCGTATCTGACTCTAGTGCTCCCTTTAGTATTTCTTGCAGAGCTGGTCTCTTGGTCACAGATTCTCTCAGTGACTTTTTGTCTGAGAATGTTTTAATTTCTCCCTCATTTTTGAAGGACAATTTTTCTGGATATCGGAGTCTTGGTTGGCAGTTTTTCTCTTTTAGTAATTTAAATATATCATCCCACTGTCTTCTAGCCTCCATGGTTTCTGCTGAGAAATCTACACATAGTCTTATTGGGTTTCCCTTGTATGTGATGGATTGCTTCTCTCTCGCTGCTTTCAAGATCTCTCTTTCGCTTTGACCTCTGACATTCTAACTAGTAAGTGTCTTGGAGAATGCCTATTTGGGTCTAATATCTTTGGGGTGCGCTGCACTTCTTGGATCTGTAATTTTAGGTCTTTCATAAGAGTTGGGAAATTTTCAGTGAAAATTTCTTCCATTAGTTTTTCTCCTCCTTTTCCTTTCTCTTCTCCTTCTGGGACACCCACAACACGTATATTTGTGCGGTTCATATTGTCCTTGAGTTCCCTGATACCCTGTTCAAATTTTTCCATTCTTTTCCCGATAGTTTCTGTTTGTTTTTGAAATTCAGATGTTCCATCCTCCAAATCAGTAATTCTATCTTCTATCTCTTTGAATCTATCATTGTAGGTATCCATTGTTTTTTCTATCTTTTCTACTTTGTCCTTCACTTCCATAAGTTCTGTGATTTGTTTTTTCAGTTTTTCTATTTCTTCTTTATGTTCAGCCCATGTCTTCTTCATGTCCTCCCTCAATTTATCGATTTCGTTTTTGAAGAGGTTTTCCATTTCTGTTCGTACATTCAGCATTAGTTGTCTCAGCTCCTGTATCTCATTTGAACTATTGGTTTGTTCCTTTGACTGGGCCATATTTTCAATTATTTGAGCGTGATCCGTTATCTTCTGTTGGCGTCTGCGCATTTAGACAGATTTCCCTGGGTATTGGATCCAAAAGTTTGGAAGATTTTTCTGTGAAATCTCTGGGTTCTGTTTTTCTTATCCTGCCCAGTAGGTGGCGCTTGTGGCACACGTTTGTCTGCGGGTCCCACCAGTAAAAGGTGCTGTGGGACCTTTAACTTTGGAAAACTCTCGCCCTGGGGGAGGTTCGCTAGCCGAAGCGGTTTGGAAGGGTTCGAGCCGGCCCGGGGTCCGAATGCAGGGAGGGTTGCTGGCCGCCGCAGCCCGGGAAAGCGCCCGTCCGAATTTCCTAGTCGCCCGGGCGACAAGCGTGGCGGGAGGGCGCCAGCGGCAGCGGCCCGCCTGGGAGAGTGCACGTTCCCAGGGAGTCACGGGTTTGGAAGGGGCCTCCCCGACCCGTTACCGTTCTCCGCGGCCTGGAGATTTCCTATCCAATTCTCTCAATTGGTCCGGGGGGCCGTGTGTGGTGTGGGCGCCAGCCGCCACGGTTCTCCCAGCCGGCTCGTGAAGGGGGAAGGGAGTGACTCCGGCCGCTTGCCGCCCCTCCCGGTGAAGCCCGCGCGCCTCGGCGATCTCACCCGAGCGGCTTCTCTCAGCCAGCCAGCCGTTCCAGGATGGGGTATGCTGTCTTTTTTATCTCTGTTGTGGCTTTGGGCGCTGTTGTGTATCGTTTCTACTCCCCTAGTTGCTGTCCTGGAGAAGAAACTAAGATCCGTGCGTCTTACTAAGCGGCCATCTTTTCCGGAAGTCTAGATATAGGATTCTTGGTTGACAGTTTTTTGCTTTCAGCACTTTAAGTTCCATTGCCTTCTTGCCTTCATGGTTTCTGATAAGAAATTGGCATTTACTCTAATTGAGGATCCCCTGAACATGATATATTTCTTCTCTTTTGCAACTATCAGAGCCCTCAGTTTATTTGGGGGATTCAACAGTTTGATTATAATATGCTGTGGTATGGCCCTTTGGTTACAACTTGCATGGAACATCTCTTTCTATCCTTTCACTTTCAATCTATTTGTATCCTTGTGTCTAAGATGAGTCTCTTGTAGGCAGCATATAGCTGGATTGTATTTCTTAATCTATTCTGCCAATCTGTATCTTTTAATTGGTAAATTTAGTCCATTGACATTCAGAGTTAATACTGAAAAGGTGTTTCTTGAATCTACCATCTGATCCTTTGGATTTTGCTTGTCAGATTTATATATTCATTTCCTTCTATCTCTTTTTATCCTTTAAGTTACCCTTATTGGTACTCCTCCTCCAGACCTCCCTTTCCTGTCTTTTTTTTCAACTGGTAGAGCTCCTTTTAGTATTTCTTGTAAGGTCAGTCTCTTGTTGACAGATTCTGTTGGGATTTGTTTGTCTGAAAATTTTAATCTCTCCCTCAAGTTTTTTTCCTTCTTCTTTTTTTTTTGCAATGGGTAGGCTCGAGGAATTGAACCTGACTCTCTGGCATGGCAGGTAAGAATTCTGCCATTGAGCCACCATTGCACCACCCTCTCCCTCAGTTTTAAAGGACAGTTTGGCTGGGTAAAGAATTCTTGGCTGGAAGTCTTTCTCTTTTGGGATCTTAAATATATTTCATACCACTGCCTTCTTACCTCAATGATGCCAGTTGACTGGTCTGAACTCAGTCTCATGTGGTTTCCCTTGTATGTAGTAGATTGTTTTTCTCTTGCCACTTTCAAGATTTTCTGCTTCTCTTCAACATTTGACAGATTGATTAGTATGTGTCTTAGGGAAGGCTATTTGGATTTATTCTATTTGGAGCTTGTTGGGCTTCTTTGATTGGTGTATTCATGTCATTTATGAAGATTGGGAAGTTTTCCCCCATTATATCCTCAACTAATCTTCCAAACCCTTTACTCCTCTCTTCTTCTGGGACAACAATGATTCTTATATTTGTGTACTTTGTTGTCCATCATTTGCCTGAGATCCAATTCAAATTTTTCCATCTTTTTTGCCATTTGCTCTTTTGTGTGTTTGAAATCAGTTGCCCTGTCCTCTGGTCCATTTATTCTCTCTTCTACCCCTTCAAGTCTGCTGTTGTGTGTCTCTAGTATTTTTTTTATTTGATCTACTGTGTCTTTAATCTCTGTGATATCTGCTATATCTTAGTCTCTTCTTTCAAATTCCTCTCTATGCTCTTCCAGTCTTTTTTATCTCCTTTATGTTGTTAGCCATCCCATTTATTTTATTTATTAGAGTTATACAAACATCTTTGATTAGTTGTTCCAAAGTCTGTGTCTCCTCCAGTGTTTTAATTTGGTCATTAGGCTGGGCTATATCTGTCAGCATCTTGATATGCTTAGTGATCTTCTGTTGTCTTCATGGCATGTAAATATCGTGACTGGTTTACTTTGTAAGTTGATTTCCTTCAGCAGTCTGAAGCCTTGTATTTGCAGGATGGATGTGGCGCAGGATGCAGGGCACGGGTTGGGGCACAGCAGTGAGGTGATGCTTTGCAGCCCAGGTGTAGGCACAGGCTGGGGATGCTACCCTGGAGCCTCGGAGCATAGGGTGTGTGTCGCGGGGTTGTAGAGGTGCAGTGCAGGGGTTGTGGGGATGGGGTGCAGCTCAGACAGGCCTTGGAGCGCAGGAGCAGGGCGCGACATGGGGGACATTGAGGGAGAGTCTTCCTAGTTCCAGTCTCCCCGTCCCTGCACTCCTGAGGGCGCTGGACTTCCTTTTGGAAAGGCTTGTCTTAGAGCGTTTGCAGCAGCTGGATTGTCTCTGGTTCTTAACATCTCAACTCTTCACCTTCTGTAACCAGGACCTGCAGTTCTGGGTGGGGATCTCAGCTGGTCCACTTGTCCAGACTGGTGTACACTGTGTGTCTGGTCACTAGCATGGCCCCAGGCTATTTACTAGCTGCTCTGGAGAATGAACTAAATCCCGCACCTCACTAAGCCTCCCTCTTGCCCCATTCTCCTATGGTGTGGTCTTATTTGTATTTATCCTGCATGGAGTTTGTGGAGCATCATGATATGCATGATTATGTTTTTTGTTATATTTGGGAAGTTTTCAGCCAATATATCTTTGAATATTCTCTCTGCCTCTTTCTCTTTATTCTAGTGGCACTCCTACAAGAAATGCCACGTGTATTTTGGTAGGCTTGATGGTGTTCTGCAGGATTGGTGTTAATTCTTCCTGGAATGTTTGGTAAAATTAACTGTGAAGCCATTTGGTCCTGGGCTTTTCTTTGTTCGGAGGGTTTTGATTTCTTATTTAATCTCTTTACTAGTTATTTGTCTATTGAGATTTTCTACTCCTTCTTGAGTCAGTGCAGGTAATTTGTGTTTCTAGGAATTTGTTCATTTCATCTTGGTTATCCAGTTTTTGGTGTACAGTTCTTCAGAGTATCCTCTTGTAATCCTTTTTATTTCTCTGGGATTGGTAGTCATAGCTCCCCTTTCATTTCTGATTTTAATTTGTTCCTCCCTCTTTTTTTTTATTAATTAAAAAAAATTAACTAACACAACGTTTAGAAATCATTCCATTCTACATATGCAATCAGTAATTCTTTTTTTTTCTTTTTTTTTATTAATTAAAAAAAGAATTAACAAAACAATTAGAAATCATTCCAATCTACATGTACAATCAATAATTCTTAATAACATCACATAGTTGCATATTCATCATTTCTTAGTACATTTGCATCGATTTAGAAAAAGAAATAAAAAGACAACAGAATAAGAATTAAAACAATAGAAAGAAAAAAAACAAAAACAAAAACAAAAACAAAAAACCTATACCTCACATGCAGCTTCATTCAGTGTTTTAACATAATTGCATTACAATTGGGTAGTATTGTACTGTCCATTTCTGAGTTTTTATATCCAGTCCCGTTGTACAGTCTGTATCCCTTCAGCTCCAATTACCCCTTCTCTTTTTTTTTTTTTTTTAATTAACGGAAAAAAAGAAATTAACCCAACATTTAGAAATCATACCATTCTACATATGCAATCAGTAATTCTTAACATCATCACATAGATGTATGATCATCATTTCTTAGTACATTTGCATGAATTTAGAAAAAGAAATAGCAAGACAACAGAAAAAGAAATAAAATGATAATATAGAGAACAAAATAAAAATAAAAAATACAAAAATATATATAAAAAACAAACAAGCAAAAAACTATAGCTCAGATGCAGCTTCATTCAGTGTTTTAACATAATTACATTACAATTAGGTAGTATTGTGCTGTCCATTTTTGAGTTTTTGTATCTAGTCCTGTTGCACAGTCTGTATCCCTTCAGCTCCAATCACCCATTATCATACCCTGTTTCTAACTCCTGCTGGACTTGTTACCAATGACATATTCCAACTTTATTCTCTAATGTCAGTTCACATCAGTGGGACCATACAGTATTTGTCCTTTAGTTTTTGGCTAGTCTCACTCAGCATAATGTTCGCTAGGTCCATCCATGTTATTACATGCTTCATAAGTTTATTCTGTCTTAAAGCTGCATAATATTCCATCGTATGTATATACCACAGTTTGTTTAGCCACTCGTCTGTTGATGGACATTTCGGCTGTTTCTATCTTTTTGCAATTGTAAATAATGCTGCTATAAACATTGGTGTGCAAATGTCCGTTTGTGTCTTTGCCCTTAAGTCCTTTGAGTAGATACCTAGCGATGGTATTGTTGGGTCGTATGGCAATTCTATATTCAGTTTTTTGAGGAACCGCCAAACTGCCTTCCACAGTGGTTGCACCATTTGACATTCCCACCAACAGTGGATAAGTGTGCCTCTTTCTCCGCATCCTCTCCAGCACTTGTCATTTTCTGTTTTGTTGATAATGGCCATTCTGGTGGGTGTGAGATGATATCTCATTGTGGTTTTGATTTGCATTTCTCTAATGACCAGGGACATTGAGCATCTCTTCATGTGCCTTTTGGCCATTTGTATTTCCTCTTCTGATAGGTGTCTGTTCAAGTCTTTTTCCCATTTTGTAATTGGGTTGGCTGTCTTTTTGTTGTTGAGTTGAACAATCTCTTTATATATTCTGGATACTAGACCTTTATCTGATATGTCATTTCCAAATATTGTCTCCCATTGTGTAGGCTCTCTTTCTACTTTCTTGATGAAGTTCTTTGATGCACAAAAGTGTTTAATTTTGAGGAGTTCCCATTTATTTATTTCCTTCTTCAGTGCTCTTGCTTTAGTTTTAAGGTCCATAAAACCACCTCCAATTGTAAGTTTCATAAGATATCTCCCTACATTTTCCTCTAACTGTTTTATGGTCTTAGACCCAATGTTTAGATCTTTGATCCATTTTGAGTTAACTTTTGTATAGGGTGTGAGATACGGGTCTTCTTTCATTCTTTTGCATATGGATATCCAGTTCTCTAGGCACCATTTATTGAAGAGACTGTTCTGTCCCAGGTGAGTTGGCTTGACTGCCTTATAAAAGATCAAATGTCCATAGATGAGGGGGTCTATATCTGAGCTCTCTATTCGATTCCATTGGTCGATATATCTATCTTTATGCCAATACCATGCTGTTTTGTCCACTGTGGCTTCATAATATGCCTTAAAGTCCGGCAGCTTGAGACCTCCAGCTTCGTTTTTTTGCCTCAAGATACTTTTAGCAATTCGGAGCACCCTGCTCTTCCAGATAAATTTGCTTATTTGTTTTTCTATTTCGGAAAAATAAGTTGTTGGGATTTTGATTGGTATTGCATTGAATCTGTAAATCAATTTAGGTAGGATTGACATCTTAACTATATTTAGTCTTCCAATCCATGAACACGGTATGCCCTTTCATCTATTTAGGTCTTCTGTGATTTCTTTTAACAGTTTTTGGTAGTTTTCTTTGTATAGGCCTTTTGTCTCTTTAGTTAAATTTATTCCTAAGTACTTTATTCTTCTAGTTGCAATTGTAAATGGAATTCGTTTCTTGATTTCCCCCTCAGCTTGTTCATTGCTAGTGTATAGAAACGCTACAGATTTTTGAATGTTGATCTTGTAACCTGGTACTTTGCTGTACACATTTATTAGCTCTAGTAGTTTTGTTGTGGATTTTTCTGGTTTTTCTACGTATAGTATCATATCGTCTGCAAACAGTGATAGTTTTACTTCTTCCTTTCCAATTTTGATGCCTTGTATTTCTTTTTCTTGTCTAATTGCTCTGGCTACAACCTCCAACACGATGTTGAATAATAGCGGTGATAATGGACATCCTTATCTTGTTCCTGATCTTAGGGGGAAAGTTTTCAATTTTTCCCCAATGAGGATGATATTAGCTGTGGGTTTTTCATATATTCCCTCTATCATTTTAAGGAAGTTCCCTTGTATTCCTATCCTTTGAAATGTTTTCAACAGGAAAGGATGTTAAAACTTGTCAGATGCCTTCTCTGCATCAATTGAGATGATCATGTGATTTTTCTGCTTTGATTTGTTGATATGGTGTATTACATTAATTGATTTTCTTATGTTGAACCACCCTTGCATACCTGGGATGAATCCTACTTGGTCATGATGTATAATTGTTTTAATGTGTTGCTGGATTCGATTTGCTAGAATTTTGTTGAGGATTTTTGCGTCCATATTCATTAGAGAGATTGGTCTGTAGTTTTCTTTTTTTGTAATATCTTTGCCTGGTTTTGGTATGAGGGTGATGTTGGCTTCATAGAATGAATTAGGTAGCTTTCCTTCCACTTCGATTTTTTTGAAGAGTTTGAGGAGAGTTGGTACTAATTCTTTCTGGAATGTTTGGTAGAATTCACATGTGAAGCCGTCTGGTCCTGGACTTTTCTTTTTAGGAAGCTTTTGAATGACTGATTCAATTTCTTTACTTGTGATTGGTTTGTTAGGGTCATCTATTTCTTCTTGAGTCAAAGTAGGTTGTTCATGCCTTTCTAGGAACTTGTCCATTTCATCTACATTGTTGTATTTATTAGCATAAAGTTGTTCATAGTATCCTGTTATTACCTCCTTTATTTCTGTGAGGTCAGTAGTTATGTCTCCTCTTCCATTTCTGATCTTATTTATTTGCGTCCTCTCTCTTCTTCTTATTGTCAGTCTTGCTAAGAGCCCATCAATCTTATTGATTTTCTCATACAACCAACTTCTGGTCTTATTGATTTTCTCTATTGTTTTCATGTTCTCAATTTCATTTATTTCTGCTCTAATCTTTGTTATTTCTTTCCTTTTGCTTGCTTTGGGTCAGTTTGCTGTTCTTTCTCCAGTTCTTCCAAGTGGACAGTTAATTCCTGAATTTTTGCCTTTTCTTCTTTTCTGATATAGGCATTTAGGGCAATAAATTTCCCTCTTAGCACTGCCTTTGCTGCGTCCCATAAGTTTTGATATGTTGTGTTTTCATTTTCATTCGCCTCGAGATCTTTACTAATTTCTCTTGTAATTTCTTCCTTGACCCACTCGTTGTTTAAGAGTGTGTTGTTGAGCCTCCACGTATTTGTGAATTTTCTGTCATTCTGCCTGTTATTGATTTCCAACTTCATTCCTTTATGATCCGAGAAAGTGTTGTGTATGATTTCAATCTTTTTAAATTTGTTGAGACTTGCTTTGTGACCCAGCATATGGTCTATCTTTGAGAATGATCCATGAGCACTTGAGAAAAAGGTGTATCCTGCTGTTGTGGGGTGTAATGTCCTATAAATGTATGTTAAGTCTAGCTCATTTATTGTAATATTCAAGTTCTCTGTTTCTTTATTGATCCTCTGTCTAGATGTTCTGTCCATTGATGAGAGTGGCGAATTGAAGTCTCCAACTATTATGGTAGATGTGTCTATTTCCCTTTTCAGTGATTGCAATGTATTCCTCACGTATTTTGGGGCATTTTGATTCGGTGCATAAATATTTATGATTGTTATGTCTTCTTGTTTAATTGTTCCTTTTATTAGTAGATAGTGTCCTTCTTTGTCTCTTTTAACTCTTTTACATTTGAAGTCTAATTTGTTGGATATTAGTATAGCTACTCCTGCTATTTTCTGGTTGTTATTTGCATGAAATATCTTTTCCCAACCTTTCACTTTCAATCTATGTTTATCTTTGGGTCTAAGATATGTTTCCTGTAGACAGCATATAGAAGGATCCTGTTTTTTAATCCATTCTGCCAGTCTATGTCTTTTGATTGGGGAATTCAGTCCATTAACATTTAGTGTTATTACTGTTTGGGTAATACTTTCCTCTACCATTTTGCCTTTTGTATTATATATATCATATCTGATTTTCCTTCTTTCTACACTCATCTCCATACCTCTCTCTTCTGTCTTTTCGTATCTGACTCTAGTGCTCCCTTTAGTATTTCTTGCAGAGCTGGTCTCTTGGTCACAAATTCTCTCAGTGACTTTTTGTCTGAAAATGTTTTAATTTCTCCCTCATTTTTGAAGGACAATTTTGCTGAGTATAGAAGTCTTGGTTGGCAGTTTTTCTCTTTTAGTAATTTAAATATATCATCCCACTGTCTTGTAGCTTCCATGGTTTCTGCTGAGAAATCTACACATAGTCTTATTGGGTTTCCCTTGTATGTGATGGATTGTTTTTCTCTTGCTGCTTTCAAGATCCTCTCTTTCTCTTTGACCTCTGACATTCTAACTTGTAAGTGTCTTGGAGAACGCCTATTTGGGTGTAATCTCTTTGGGGTGGGCTGCACTTCTTGGATCTGTAAATTTAGGTCTTTCATAAGAGTTGGGAAATTTTCAGTGATAATTTCTTCCATTAGTTTTTCTCCTCCTTTCCCCTTTTCTTCTCCTTCTGGGACACCCACAACACATATATTTGTGCACTTCATATTATCATTCAATTCCCTGAGCCCCTGCTCAAATTTTCCATTCTTTTCCCTATAGTTTCTGTTTCTTTTTGGATTTCAGATGTTCCATCCTCCAGTTCACAAATTCTAGCCTCTGTCTCTTTAAATCTGTCATTGTAGGTTTCCATTGTTTTTTTCATCTCTTCTACTGTGTTTTTCAATCCCATAAGTTCTGTGATTTGTTTTTTCAGACTTTCCATTTCTTCTTTTTGTTCACCCCATGCCTTCTTCATGTCTTCCCTCAATTTATCGATTTGGTTTTTAAAGAGGTTTTCCATTTCTGTTCGTATATTCAGCTTTAGTTGTCTCAGCTCCTGTATCTCATTTGAGCTATTGGTTTGTTCCTTTGACTGGGCCATATCTTCATTTTTCCTGGTGTGATTTGTTATTTTCTGCTGGCGTGTGAGCATTTAATCAGATTTCCCTGAATGTGTGACCCAGCAGGTTGAAAGACGTTCCTGTGAAGTCTCTGGGCTCTGTTTTTCTTATCCTGCCCAGTATGTGGTGCTTGTCTGTCTGCAGGTCCCACCAGCAAAAGATGTTGTGGCTCCTTTAACTTTGGAAGACTCTCACTGCTGGGTGTGTGGTGGAGACAGAGGAAAGTTTTTAGGTTGGTTTTAATGGCTTCAAATTGTGAAGTCCTGGAATCTGAATTCCTTGAGAGAGGGATTCCACCTGACTTGCGTTTCACCCCTCCTGCAGGGAAGGTTCAGGTGGTAGAGAGCCCTGAGAGCAGCCTGTTTCTGCGTTTGGGGCAGTTGTAACCTATGTAATCCCAGCGCTGAACCCAGAGGCACCAAGCCTCCGTAGAAACAGCCGCAGAAGGCTCTGTTTCGCCCCCTTTCCTCTTTTTCAGTTAGCCCAATCGGTGACTTCCGCCTTGATCAGTTTCGCCTGAGCTGAGGGCCTATTTTTAGTAGTCAGAAGTTGTTCCTTAATGCCACTATTGGTGTTAGGTTGGCCTCAGTCTCTACTACTGTTGGAGACTCTTTCCTTTCCCTCCGGGAAGTCGCCTGTGGGGAAGGGTCGCCAGCCGCCGCAGCTTGGGGAACCGCTGTTCCGATGCTCCCAGCCGGCCCAGGAAGCCGCGTGTGTGGAAGGGGCTCTGGTCGCCGGCCACCGCGGCTTGGGGTACAGCTGTTCTGAGGCTACTAGCCGGCCCGGGAAGCCATGCGTGGGGGAGGGTCGCCGGCCACCGTGGCTTGGGGAACCGCCGCTCCAAAGCTCCCATCTGACCTGGGAAGGAGGGAGGGAGGGGCTCCGGCCGCCAGCCGTCTCAGCCCGGGGAAGCGCGCGCCTCTCGGGGACCTCACCGCAGCGGAGTCTCTTAGCCAGTCCAGCCGTTCCAGAATGGGGTACGCTGTGTGTCTGGTCTCTGTCGTGGCTCCGGGAGCTGTTGTGTACTGTTTCTCGTTCTTTAGTAGTTGTTCTGGAGGAGGAACTAAGACCCACGTGCCTTACTAAGCTGCCATCTTCTCCGGAAGTTCCCTCTCTCTTTTTTCTTTGTCAGTTTAATAAAGGTTTGTCAATTTTATTGATCTTTTCAGAGAACAACTTAGGTTTTGCTGGTTCTATTGTTTTTTAATTCTCTTAATTCATTTATCTCCACTCTTATCATTTTTGCTTTCTTCCTTCTGCTTGCTTTGGATTTAGTTTGCTTTCCTTTTTCTAAATCCTTCAGTTGTGAGCTTGGGTCTCTGATTTGAGATCTTTCTTCTTTTTAAATGTAACTATTTAGAGCTATGAAGCTCCCTCTTGGCCCTACCTTTGCTACAGTCTAAAAATTTTGGTATGCTGTATTTTCATTTTCATTCACCTCAAGATATTTCCTAATTGTCCTTGCGATTTCTTTTTTGACCCTTTTGCTGTTTAAGAGTATATTGTTTAATTTCCACATATTGATAAATTTCCCCGTTCTCTGTTATTGATTTCTAGCTTCATTCCATTGGAGTCAGAAAAGATACATTATATGATATCAATATGTTTGGATTTACTGAGACTCTTTTTATGGTTTATCCTGGGGAATAATCTGTATGCATGAGAGAAGAATGTATATTCTACTGCTGTAGTGTGACGTATTCTATATATGTCTGTTAAGTCTAGTTAGTTCAGAGTATCACTGAAGTCTCCTCTTTTCTTGTTGATCTGTCTAGATGTTCCGTCCGTTATTGAAAGTGATGTGTTGTAATCTACTATTAATTGGAGCTCTCTATTTCTCCCTTCAGATCTGTCAATGTTTGTTTCATATATCTTTTGGCTCTGCTGTTAGGTACATGTTTTAATTTTCTACAGTTGCTGAAATGTAATAGACTAGAAATGGGTTGGCTTTTACAGTAGGGATTCATTAATTTACAAGTTTACATTTCTGAAGCCATACAAATGTCCAAATCAAGGCCTCAACAGGAAGCTTTCTCCCCAGAGACTGGCTGCTGTGGTCCTCAAGGTACATGGCAATATCTGCTGGTCTCTCCCTCCTCACCCAGGTTTCGTTGCCTCCAGCTTCTGGTTTCAGTATCTTCCCCTGTGCTTATGCAGTTGCTTCCTGTTTTCTGTGTTCCTTCTCACTCAGTTTCTCCTACAGAAGACTCCAAAAGCAGTAAGACCCACCTGGGGCAGGGCTCAACTGCCCTCACCTTGACCTAATCAGGAGGTCCTGCCCACAACAGGTGTACATCCACAGGAATGTATTAACTTGAAGAACATATCTTCTGGGGTCTGCTCAGCTTCAATCCATCACAGTGCATAATATTTATGATTGTTTTATCTTGTTTTATCAGTATATAGTGTCCTACTTTGTTTCTTATAACAGTTTTTGATGTAAAGTTTATTTTACTATCCAGTGTTAGTATAGCTAACTCAGCTTTCTTTCATTTACAATTTGCTGGGATGTATTTTTCCATACTTTCATTTTTAACCCACTTGTGTCTTTAAATTTAAGGTGAGTCTCTTTTATTTAGATTTCACATAGTTGGGTCATGCTTTTTAATGCATTCTGCCAATCTCTGCCTTTTGACTGAAGAGTTTAATCTATTTATATTTTAAATAACTGACAATAATGCAGGACTTTCTTTTGCCATTTTGCCATTTGGTCTTTGTAAATCATACCTTTTTTTTCACCCTCAATTCTTCTGTTAATGCTTACTTTCATATTTTTTGATGTTTCATATATTGTACTGTTTTAAGTACCTTCCATTTCTTTATGAGAACATTTTTCTTGTTTTTTTTGGTGGTTACCTTGGGGCTAAAATTTAGCATCCTAAATCTGTAACAATCACGTGTGGTTAGTTACCAATTTAATTTCAATAGCATACATGAACACTGTTGCTATACCCCATCCATTCTCCACCTTTTGTTGTACTCATTAAATGCAACAATCTTGTATAATTTTATAAATTTATGCCCGAAACCATAGATTTGTCTTTATTTTTATGCCTTTACATTGATATCTTGTAAGACATAGAAAGTGAAGTTACATACCCAAACAATAAGATACAGTACCATTGATATATAATTACCATGTGGTTACCTCAGCTGGAGGTCTTTATTTCTTTATGCTGAAAGAGCTTAAACATGTATATTGTCTAGCGTCCTTCCATTCAGTCTGAAGAATTCCCTTTGGCATTGTTTGTAGGTTAGGTTTAGTGGTGAAGAACTCCCTCAGCTTTTTAAAAAAAATTTTTTAATTGTTAAATATAACATATATACAAAGACGTAGAACAGATTTCAGAGTTTGCTATGGGTTACCATTCCATTATTTCAGATTTTTACTTCTAGCTGCTCCAAAATACTGGGGGCCAGAAGAAACATTTTTTTTTTTGTAAAAATTAAAACATGTACACACACACACACACACACACACACATATATATTACACACATATATAAAAGCAATAAATTTCAAACCACATAACAACAATTAGTTGTATAACAGATTTCAGAGTTTGGTATTGGTTCCAATTCCACCATGTTAGGTTTTTACTTCTAGCAGCTCTAAGATACTGAGACTAAAAGAAATACCAATATAATGATTTAGCACTCTTACTCAATTGTTAAACCCAACTTTCTCTGTATGACTCCACCATCACCTGTGATGTTTCTCCCACCCTTTAGGGGCATTTGGACTATGCCATTCTAAGTTTTTCATGGTGGAAGGGGCGGTTGATAATATGGCATATGGAGATGAAACTATGTGATGTTCTGGAGAGGCTGGGCCCTTTGCATTTTAGAACTTATCTGATCCAGGGACCCATCTGAACTCCTTCAGCTTCTATTTATGTTGGAATGTCTTAATATCTACCTCATTTTTTAAAGAAAGTCTCACTCATATGTAAAAGTTTTGGTTTGTGATTGTTTTCTTTCAGCACTTAAATATTTCATCCGTCTGCTTTCTTAGCTCCTTAGCTAAGTCTGGTGAGAAATCAGCACTTAGTCTTATTGGGATTCTGTTGTACATAACCAGTTGCTTTTCTTTTGTAGTTTTTAGAACTCTGTGTCCTTAGCATGGTTTGATTACTCTGTGTCTTGGCTTGGTTCTTTTTGAATTTATCCTGTTTGTGGCTTATGATGTGCTTTGAAATTTATTGCTTTTATGTATTTATGTTTTTTATATATATGTGTGTGTGTGTGTGTTTTATTTTTTACAGAAAAAATGTTTCTTCTAGCCTCCAGTGTTTTGGAGCAGCTAGAAGTAAAAATCTGAAATAATGGAATGGTAACCCACAGCAAACTTGTAAATCTGTTCTATGTCTACTTGTTGAAGGGTACTTTGAAAATCATTGCTTTTTCTTTCTTTTCCCTGTTGATTCTGTTTCTCTAGAGAACCCTAATACATCTTGGTACCAAGAGTGGTTCTTAAGAAACAGAATCTTAAAATGGGTTTTTATGAATGGTTTTCTACTCTGACTGAACTCAAAGGCACTGAGGACTTTGAGTACCAAAATCAGAATGACACTCCCAATCCATGGAGTGAGTTGGCAAATGAGATAGTCAAAATGTCACCATTTGATTCTTCTAATGCTTTGCTTGTACGAAGCCAGACTCTGGGGGATAATGTTTTTGACACCTTTACAGAGTTTTGTGGAAATAAGAGGTATAGCGATGTTGGTTGGTTGTTGTTATATACACTGGCTACATTAAGGAATGAAAAGGGTGGGCTTAAGATTTCAAACGAGAAGCTTAAGCGCTGTCTAACAGATATAGAAGTTTCTATGAGTATCCTGAAGGAAAATCTTATTTCCTGTAGCTGTAGACTTGACATCTCTGAAAATCAGACTCAGAATCTTATTGTTAGAGTAGCAACTTTACAATGTAAACTGAAATCTGAGTGTTGCATGCTGTCTGCCATTAAAGTGAAGGCATTGATTGGAAAGGAGTGGGACCCTGAAAGATGGGATGGTGACATATGGATTGATGATGTCGGTAGAGAGGTTGAAACCCTAGGTCATGCTGAGTCTTCTCTAGATAACTCTGTAATAGTTTGCCCTGAGGACATAACCACCCCACCTCCAGCCTGCCTTGAGGAGTTGGCCACCGAACCTCCTCCTGAAGGGATTAGCCCTAGAGTGAGTAATCCTGTTTCACCAGATGAAACTGCAAATGAAGGCCCTGAAGCAAATGGCTTGGAAGATATTTCTAATTCTTTTCATGACCCACCCCTACCAAACCCTCATTCCTTCCAGACCTATAACTAGACTAAAGTCCCAACAGGCCCCTAAAGGTGAGGTACAAAGTATCACACGTGAGGAGGTACGTTATACTCCAAAAGAACTGTGTGAGTTTTCCAATTTATATAGACAGAAATCAGGGGAATATGTGTGGCAATGGATCTTAAGAGTGTGGAATAATGATGGGAGGAATATAAGGCTGTATCAGGCTGAGTTTATTGATATGGGCCCACTAAGCAGAGATTCTGCATTCAATGTTATAGCTTGAGGGGCTAGAAAAGGTATTAACAGTTTGTTTGGATGGTTGGCTGAAACATGGATCAAAAGGTGGCCAACATTACTTGAGGTTGAAATGCCAGAACTGCCCTGGTATAATGTAGATGAGGGGATCCAGAGGCTTGGAGAGACTGGAATGTTAGAGTGGATTTATCATGCAAAGTCTGCTGTTACACCCCAGGAATGTCCGGAGGATGCACCTTTTTTACCAGAACAGTGAGAAAAAAATTTGTGAGACTAGCGCCATCATCCATGAAGAGCTCTGTGGTTGACCTTCTCTGTAGGTCAGATATTACTGTAGGAACTGCCGTCACTGAGCTGGAATCCTTAAACACAATGAGGATGATGGGATCCCGAGTTGGCAGAAGTCAGATGGCAGCACTTAATTGCCAAAGACAGGGTAGACGTGGCTATTATAATAGACAGCAAACTCAAAGCAGGTGTCACAATTATTTGACTCGCAGAGATTTGTGGCATTGGCTAATAAATCATGGGGTACCTAGAAATACTATAGAAGAGCAGTCTACTAAATTCTTGTTCGAGCTGTATAAACAAAAGAGTTCTAGGTCAAGTGAACACAAGTCTAACCTGAATTATAAAAACAGAGAGGCACGGCCCCTTAATCAATTTCCAGATTTGAGACAGTTTACAGTCCCAGAGCCCCTTAAATGAAGGGGAGGCCAGGTCCCTTTGGCAGAGAACCCTGTTACATTGCCACAAATTTATACTGTTAATCTTCCTCCAAGCCTTCCCCAAGGAGACTGATGGCCTTTTACCAGGGTAACTATGCATTGGAGAAAAGGAAATGATCATATATTTCAGGGATTATTAGACACTGGTTCAGAAGTGACGTTAATTCCAGGGGACCCAAAACATCACTCTGGTTCACCAGTCAGAGTGGGAGCTTATGGAAGCCAGGTGATCAATGGAGTTTTAGCTCAGGTCCATCTCATGTGGGTCCAGTGGGCCCCCGGACCTATTCTGTAGTTATTTCCCCAGTTCCAGAATGTATAATTGGTGTAGACATATGGAGCAACTGGCAGAATCCCCACGTTGGTTCTCTAACTCGTGCAGTGAGGGCTATTATGGTGGGAAAGGCCAAGCGGAAGCCACTAGAACTGCCCGTACCAAACAAAATAGTAAGTCAGAAGCAATACTGGATTCCTGGAGAGATTGCAGAGATTACTGCCACTCTTAAGGACCTGAAGGATGCAGGGGTGGTGACTCCCACCACATCCCCATTCAACTCTCCTATTTGGCCTGTGCAGAAAACAGATGGGTATTGGAGGATGACAGTGGATTATCGTAGGCTCAACAAGTGGTAACTCCAATTGCAGCTGCTGTTCCAGATGTGGTATCATTGCTTGAGCAAATCAGTACATCCCCTGATACCTGGTATGCAGCTATTGATCTGGCAAATGCTTTTTTCTCAATAGCTATTAGTAAGGACCACCAGAAACAGTTTGCTTTCAGCTGGCAAGGTCAGCAATATACTTTCATTGTCCTACCTCAGGTATATCAACTCTCCAGCCCTATGTCATAATCTTGTTCACAGGAAACTTGATCGTTTCTCCCTCCCACAAGACATCACACTGGTCCATTATATTGATGATATCATGTTTATTGGACCTAGTGAGCAAGAAGTAGCAACTACTCTAGATTTACTGGTAAGACATTTGTGTGTCAGAGGATGGGAGATAAATCCAACAAAAATACAGGGGCCTTCCACCTCAGTGAAATTTCTAGGTGTCCAGTGGTGTGGGGCATGTCGAGATATCCCTTCTAAGGTGAAGGATAAGTTGCTGCATCTGGCCCCTCCTATGACCAAAATAGAGGCACAACACCTAGTTGGTCTCTTTGGATTTTGGCGACAACATATTCTTCATTTGGGTGTGCTACTCTGGCCTATTTACCGAGTGACCAGAAAAGCTGCTAATTTTGAGTGGGAACCTGAACAAGAGGAGGCTCTGTGACAGGTCCAGTCTGCTGTACAAGCCGCTCTGCCACTTGGGCCGTATGATCCAGCAGATCCAATGATGCTGGAAGTGTCAGTGGCAAGTAGAGGTGCTGTCTTTGGCAAGCCCCTATCGGAGAATCACAAAGCAGACCCTGAGGATTTAGGACCAAAGCCTTACCATCTGCGGCAGATAACTGTTCTCCTTTTGAGAAACAGCTTTTGGCTTGCTCCTGGCCCTTAGTAGAGACTGAACGCTTAACCATGGGACCTGAGTTGCCTATTATGATCTGGGTGTTGTCTGACCCACCAAGCTGTAAAGTTGGGCATGGGCTGCAGCACTCTATTGTAAAATGGAAATGGTATATACGAGATAGGGCCAGAGCAGGTCCTGAAGACACAAGGAAGTTACATGAAGAAGTGGCCCAAATGCCCACGGTCTCCACTCCTGCCACATTACCTTCTCTTTCCCAGACCAGAGCTATGGCCTCTTGGGGAGTTCCTTACAGTGAATTGACTGAGGAAGAGAAAACCCAGGCCTGGTTTACAGATGGTTCAGCATGATATGCAGGTACCACCCAAAAGTGGACAGCTGCAGTATTACAACCCCTTTCTGGGGTGTCCTTGAAGGACAGTGTTGAGGGGAAATCCTCCCAGTAGGCAGAACTTCGAGCAGTGCATCTGGTTGTTCATTTTGCTTGGAAGAAAAACTGGCCAGAGGTGTGTTTGTATACTGACTCATGGGCTGTTGCTAATGGTTTGGCTGGATGGTCAGGGACTTGGAAAGACCATAATTGGAAAATTGGTGACAAAGAGGTCTGGGGAAGAGGTATGTGGATAGACCTTTCTGAGTGGGCTAAAAACATGAAGATATTTGTGTCCCATGTGAATGCGTACCAGAGGGTGACTTCAGCAGAGGATGGTTTTAATAATTAAGTGGATAAGATGACCTGTTCTGTGGATACCAGTCAGCCTCTTTCACCAGCAACTCCTGTCATTGCCCAATGGGCTCATGAACAAAGTGGTCATGGTGGTAGGGATGGAGGTTATGCATGGGCTCAGCAACATGGACTTCCACTCACCAAGGCTGACCTGGCTACAGCCACTGCTGAGTGCCCAATCTGCCAGCAGCAGAGACCTATACTCAGCCCCTGATACGGCACCATTCCCGAGGTGACCAGCCAGCTACATGGTGGCAGGTTGATTACATTGGACCACTCCCTTCATGGAAGGGGCAGTGATTTGTTCTAACTGGAATAGACACATACTCTGGATATGGGTTTGCTTTCCCTGCACGCAATGCTTCTGCCAAAACTACTATCCGTGGGCTTACAGAATGCCTTATCCGTTGTCATGGTATTCCACATAGCATTGCTTCGGATCAAGGAACACACTTTGCAGCAAATGCAGTGTGGGTATGGGCACATGCTCATGGAATTCTCTGATCTTACCATGTTCCCCATCATCCAGAAGAAGCTGGATTGATAGAACGGTGGAATGGCCTTTGAAAACTCAATTATGGTGCTAACTAGGTGGTAATATCTTGAAAGACTGGGGTAATGTTTTCCAGGAAGCTGTGTATGCTCTGAATCAGCGTCCGCTGTATGGTGCTGTTTCTCCCATAGCCAGGATCCAGGAACCAAGGGGTGGAAATGGGAGTGGTACCACTCACTATTACCCCTAGTGATCCACTAGGATAATTTTTGCTTCCTGTCCCTGAGACCCTGAGTTCTGCTGGTCTACAGGTTTCAGTTCCAAAAGGGGTAGTGCTTCCACCAGGAGAAACAACAATGACTCCATTGAACTGGAATTTCAGACTGCCACCTGGTCACTTTGGGCTACTCATGCCTCTGGATCAGCAAGCCAAGAAGGGGATTGCATTATTGTCTGGGGTGATTGACCCTATCGGGGAAGTAGGACTGCAACTACACAATGGAGGTAAAGAAGAGTTTTCTTGGAATATAGGAGATCCCCTGGGGCGTCTATTAGTACTACCATACTCTGTGATTAAAATCAGTGGAAAACTGCAACAACCGAGTCCAGGCAGGACCACTAATGGCTCTGAGACTTCAGGAATGAAGGTTTGGGTCACCCCACCAGGCAAAGAACCACGACCAGCTGAATTGCTTGCTGAGGGTAAAGGGAACATGGAATGGGTGGTGGAAAACGGTAGTGATAAAATGAACTTCGACCACGTGATCAGTTATAGAAATGAGGACTCTAATGCTGTTTTGTTCATGTTATACTATTTAAGTTGTAAGATATCAAGTTTAGGAATGAAAATTACCCAAGGATTTGCACCCTATTCTGGAGAGATTTAATGTGTTTCCAGTTATATTCAGGACAGTTAAGTATTGTTTGGTGAAAGAAAAAATGTGTGTTTTATTGTTTTTTATTTAGAAATTAGGTATGGTTTAAGGTGGTGTGTATATAGCTGCCAAGCTGACAAGGGGTAGACTCTCATGGTCAGGTTCATGTGTCAGCTTGGCCAGGTGGTGATACCTCTTTGTCTGTTTGGGCAAGTACTGGCCTGTCTGTTGCAATGAGAACATTTCATGGATTTAAATCACGATCATGTCAGCTGCACCCACAGCTGATTCCATTTGTAATCAGCCAAAGGGGAGTGTTTTCTGCAAGTGATGTTTAATCTAATCACTGGAAGCCTTTTAAGGAACATTCAGAAGAGACAGGCTCTCTTCCTGCTTTGGCTGGTGAGCCTCTCCTGTGGAGTTCGTCCAGACCCTCCATCGGAATCATCAGCTTCACAGCCTGCCCTATGGATTTTGGACTCTGCATTCCCGTCGTTATGTGAAACACTTTTATAAATTTTATATTTGTGAGTGTTCCCTGTTGATTCTGTTTCTCTAGTGAACCCTAATACACATCCTTTCAATCCAGCACAATGCATATATACAAACAAGCTATAAATTTCTAAGCATAGCACCACAGTTAGTCGTAGAACATATTTCAGACTTTCACATGGGTTACAATTTCACAATTTTAGGTTTTTACTTCTTGCTGGTCTAAAATACTGGAGACTAAAAGAGATATCAATTTAATGATTCAGCATTCATAATTCATTTGTTAAGTCCTATCTTCTATGTATAATTCCACCATCACTTTTGATCTTTCCGTACTTCTCATCGGGATTGTTTGGGCTATGGCAATTCTAAATTTTTTATATTGGAAGGGTCTGTCACTAATATGGAGTAGGGATATAGAACTATCTGATGTTCTGGAGAGGCTGGGCTAGGTTTCAGGACTTATCTGGACCAGGGACCCATCTGGAGGTTGTAGGTTTCTGGAAAGTTATTCTAGTGCCCAGAACCCTTGTGGAATCTTATATATTACCCTAGGTGTTCTTTAGGATTGGCTGGAATGGTCCTAGTTGGGGGTTGGCAAGTTGTGATCGGTAGCAAGATCTAACTGAAGCTTGCATAAGAGCAACCTCCAGAGTAGCCTCTGGACTCTATTTGAACTCTCTCTGCTGTTGATACTTTATTAGTTACGCATCTTTTCCCCCATTTTATCAGGATGGAATCATCAATCTTATGGTGCCAAGTCTGGATTCATCTCTGGGAGTCATCTCCTACGTCTCCAGGGAGACTTTCACCCTTGGATGTCATGTCCCATGTAGGGGGGAGGGCAATGATTTCACTGGCAGAGTTGGGCTTAGAGTAACTGAGACCACATCTGAGTAACAACGGAGGTCCTCCAGAAGTAACTCTTAGGTATGCCTATAGTTAGGCTAAGCTTCTCTGCTACCTAAATAACCTTCACAAGAGTAAGCCTCATGATCAAGGGCATGGCTATTGATTTGGGTGTCCCTAAAGTTTGACACAGTATCAGAGGATTCTCTGATGGCAAGGTTAATGGTTCCATAGTCTTTCTACCCTCCCTCAGGGGACTTTGCCAATACTTTTTGATTATCTTTTTAATATACTCTAGGATGCTTCCAGGCTTTACACTAATCTATACAAGATTAATGGACCTCTTTCTCATTCTGTGCTCTCTGTGTTTCAGTTGTTCAAATGAGCTATATAGATAGGTTGAATTAGATTACGCACTACAGAAAATTTCAGTTCTGGATCAAATAAACCTTTCTTCCAGTGGTCACAAAGAGTATATGTGGTTCTAAAATAGAGACACTGTCTTCCTTACCCCTATGTTCTGAATTCCTTTGACCCCAATCTGTTTCGCATGGTTCTTATCTCTCAATATCAGGTTATATATATAAAACAGCCTCTCCAAATCCAGAAGTAATAATCATCACTCCAGACTTAATGTGTCTGCTCTAAAAGCTTACAGTCCAGGCCCCCGTTTTCTTATAAGCATTTTCTAAAGGTGAAAATGTTTGTTGTTTTTTTTTGTTTCTGGCTTATTTTGTCTCACCAAATGTCCCACATGTTCATTCACATCATTGCGTGCCTGAAGACAATGTTCCTTTTTGCAGGAGCACAACCTTAATTCATAAGTATACACCATAATTCACCAATCTACTTCTCTGTCAGTGCATCCTTCAGCCACCTGCATTCATTGGGCATCATGTAGAGGGTCCAAAGTCCACAGTCCATCAGCATTCTCAATTTTAGATAATTTCATTGTTCCCAAGAGACAGAAAACCAATAAACACACACTTGCCAAATAGGGTATCAAAACCTTCTCTTAACTTCCAGCATTTTTGATATTTGAAATTGCAGCAGCACCCTACTTCATGATACCAAAATCTATTTTGGTTTGCTAAAGCTGCCAGAATGCAGAGTACCAGAAATGGGCTGGCTTTTAATGGAGATTTATTAACTTACAATTTACAGATCTTAGGCCTTGAAAATGTCCAAATTAAGGCATCAACAGGATCACGCTTGGACTTTGAAGAAAGGCTGCAGCATCTGGGACTCCTTTGTCACATGGGAAGGCACATGGCAGGCATCGGCTGGTTATTTGCTCCCAGGTGTTATTGCTTTCAGCTTCTGGTTCCAATACCCTCCCCCATGGGTCCTCTCTTAGCTTCTTTGGGCTTTTTTCTCTAAGCTTTCTGGGCTTTCTCTGCCCTTTATCCATTCATAAAGGACTCCAGTAAAAGGATTAAGACCCACCTTGAATGGGATGGGTCACATCTCAATTGAAATAACCTAAAACCCTCCCACAATAGGTCTGCACCTACAAGAATGGACTTAAAGAACCTGGCCCTCTCTGGGGTACATAACAGCTTCAAACCAGCACACTAGGGAAGATGCCTGAGCTGCTCCCACCCAGGGATTTGAGACTTCTCCTTGGCCTGCAACACGGTTGGAATTTTTGGTCATAAGATTATTTCATGGCCATGGTCATGTGCTTGGTTTCCACCAAGGCTCAAGAACAGACCAGTGACTACCTCTCAGTGGGTGTGTGGTTTTTAGCAGACTCTGAGACCTTATGGGGTCCAAATGCCCAGTGGGTACTCCTGACCTGGAATGGTGTTTTTCTCCTGTAGGCCTTAACCAGGGACCCAGGAGGGTGCCGAGAGCTGTGACACAAATGGCAAACCCAGGTGGGGTGACTAGGGGGCCATCAAAGGCAGTGGCTTTCCTTGTAAGGTGTAGGTGGGTCAGAGTGCCAGCAACCGTATAGTTCCACCAATCATGGGGCCTCCTTTTATTTGCTGGACAGAGAAGACTCAAAGCTTGGCTGTCAACTCCTTTGAAATGAGACACCATACCTGGGCCAGATTATGCCCAGGAATTACACTTGGTTTCTAGGTCTTTGTGCCTTGGTTGTGTTAATGGCCTAGCTGTGTTGCCACACGAAGGTCCCTGTGGGCAGTGCTCTGGTCTGGGCCCATAGGAGGATGCCCTTAGTGTAGCGGAACGCTAGTTCTCCCCTCTGGAGGGGGGCTCTGTACAGGTCTTGCCCTCTAGTTGATGCCAGACAGCTGGGGGGTTCAGGTACCTGTAGAAGGCTGTTAAAGGTGTACTGTTCATTTAGTCATCATTCATTCATTCATTCTGGAATGACCCAGTGCTTGTTCTGTGCCAGACATCAGGCTGGGGTCAGGGAACACTGGTACCTGCCCTCGGTGGTGTAGAGTCCCTTGGATGGACATAAACCTAAGCCTGCCCATCCAGCATAGAGGCTGTGCCAGTTTGAAAGTATTATGTACCCCAGAAAAGCCATATTTTAATCCTGATCCAACACTGTAGGGTGGAAACCTTGATTAGATTATCTCCACAGAGATGTGGTGTGTCCAATTGTGGGTGTGACCTTTTGATTAGATGGAGATGTGACTCCACCCATTCTAGGTGGGTCATGATAAGTTCACTAGAGACCTTTAAAAGAAGAAACGATAGAGAGACAGAAACTTCAGAGCAGAGCTGACACAGATGCAGATAACTGGAGAACAAAGACATGGCTGTTTGGGGAAGCTTGGAGCCAGCAGACGTCGCCATGAGATGTTCAGCAAGCCAGAACCTGGAGAGAGCGAAGGGAAGCCAGGAGATGATAGACAGTTCTGAGAAGCAAAGTGAGGAACCCCCACAGGAACAGAGGCTGAAAGCAACAGAACCCAGGATCAAAGGACCAGCAGACGCCAGCCACATGCCTTCCCAGCTGGCAGAAGTGCTCCAGATGCATTGGCCTTTCTTGAATTAAGGAATCTTTCCCTGGATGCCTTAGTTTGGACATTTTTATAAGCTTAGAACTGTAAACTTGTAATTTATTAAATTCCCCTTTTTAAAAACCGTTTTCGTTCTGGCATATTGCACTCCAGCAGCTTGCAAACTAACACAGAGGCCAACTGATCCTGAGCCTTGGATGGAGAGGGGTGCTGGGCAGCGCATTTGTGGTGTCCGCTACTGCACACTGTGGGTCCTCAGCTTGCGTGGTGATGGTCGCAGAGTCAGGTGCGTCTGCAGCCCAGACCAGCACTGAGGCCAGATGGGGTGTTGCATGGAGAGAAACTCCCAGAGAACTTTGCCTTCCTTGAGATCAGCAAAAGGGCAGTTGTTTCTTTTCCTTCCTCCAATACTGTTTTAGGGAGATCCCAGCAGTAGGTGCAGGTAGTCAGGTTGGTTCACAGATTCCACACGTCTCCCCAGCAGTTCCCATCAGGGCTCTAGGGCAAAGGCAAGTGGGCTGCACAGGAGGAATCTTTTCATGGAGCTCTGCAAGGGCCTGAGGGGCCCCAAAGCCAGGCCTGGGTAAGGGCCCCGTGGTGATGGCCTCAGGCTCCCAACTGGAGGGCCGTCTCTGCCCCCCTCACCCTATTGCCCGGTGGCAGGGCTTGTAGTCGCTGTGCACTCGTATCTAGAGACCCAGGAAGTGGCAGCTCTCTCTGAACTTCCCACCAGGCACAGGGACCCCAGCCTAAGCCCTGGTCCTGTTATCTCTGGAAGCCACGTGATCCAGGTGGGGGTCAGTGGGCTTTGCAGCTCCACTGAGGGCACCAGCGAGGCACCCATGGGCCGGTGATCTGATGCCTTCCCGTGAGTTCTACAGGGGTCAGGTTTGGGCACTGGTTATCACCCCCTGCCACCCTCTTCCTGATGGTCAATCCTGGGTGTGGGAGGGCTGGGGGCCACCTGGGGAGGGAGGGACACTTGTGCTTTGTGGTCTTGACGTTCACTGCTGGGGTGATTGCCCCTAGCGACCCTCTGCTTACTGAGCCCAGGATGACTCAGGCTTGACCCGGAGGCCTGTGGGCCACCTCTAGTCCCCAAGGCCACTGGGTGCTGGGGGAGTTGTCCCCAAGGGCTTTACGCGTTTCTCTACCGAGTGTGACAACTGGCAGTGCCGGGGGCATTTGTCTGCGCTGGGACCTGCTCAGAGTTCAGAGCGCAGCCTGGGGACTGTGGCCGTGTGGTCCCAGCGAGGGAGGGCCCTGCTGCCCCCCAGCCGAACCCCTTGGCTAGCTGGCTTATCTGCTGCATGGGGGTGCTTGGCCTGGGGGCTGGTGGCTAAAGCAGCGGGGTGGGGCCCCCTCAGGACTGCAGTTCTCTGTAAACAAGCCACCCTCTCGCCCTGGCACCCACTGGCCCAGGGCCTCATGCTCGACTGACCACCCTGCTCCCCACGCTCCTTTGTTGAACTGCTGGGAATCAGTGGCCAATTCGGACAAGGAGCCAAACTAAGGGGAACAGCCAAGCCTTTGTGCCCATCCTGCTGTGGCACAGATGATGCGCGAGCTCCCATGTCCCCTTCTCCCCACGGAGCAGCGCCAGGCGAGGTGGGACGGATGCAGCACAGATGGGGATTCCCTTTGCTGTTGGGGTGGCGGGGCCGAGGGGCCCGGGTGACAGGTTCAGGGACCAGGAGGCTGGGAGGAAAGACTGGAGTGGGGCTGGGAAAGGACCGAGGCAGAGGAGTGAACGCCCTGATGGGGCCTCTGCAGGGAGGGACCTGGGCTAGGGGTGCAGACTTGCATGTGGACTGCTGGGTGGGGGGCCCTGACTGCAGCTCCCTTCAGAGCCGGCAGAGAGGCCCTGCTGGGCCCTGTGAAGGGTGGAGGTGGAGGGTGGAGGGTGGAGGGTGGAGGGTGGAGGGTGGAGGGTGGAGGGTGGAGGGTGGAGGTGGAGGGTGGAGGGTGGAGGTGGAGGGTGGGGGCAGGCAGTGCCTTCTCACTGCCCAGGGTCAGGCCTTAAGGATTCCATGCGGAGGCTTGGCCTTCTCCGAGATACATGTTCCAGTTACCTTCAAGGAAGCCCCAAAAGAGAAACTTCTGCACCCAAGCAAGCCTCAGCCTGGGCTCTTGCATCGCCCTGGGACCCGCGTCGTGGGCTCTCCAGGCGTTTGTGTTGATGCATTGTTGTCTCTTGCCCCCAGCCACCCCTGGGACACGGTCATCAAGGCGGCCATGAGGAAGTATCCGAACCCCATGAACCCCTGCGTGGTGGGGGTGGATGTGCTGGAGCGGATGGTGGACGGCCAGGGCCGGCTGCACAGCCACCGCCTCCTCAGCACCGAGTGGGGGCTGCCCGCCTTCGTCAAGGCGGTGAGTGGGGTGCCTGGTCCCCCCTGCCTGGGGCTGTTCCCGGGCCCCCCCAGATGATGCGCTTGTGCACTTCCCCCGATTGCCCATCCCCTTGGCTCCCAACCCCGCCCAGTCTCGCCATTCCCCACTCCACCGTGGGCCAGGCTGCAGTCAACACTCCCTGCATTTCTGCACAATGGTTCCATAATGCAAATCAAAGGCTTTATCTGCCCAGGTGCTGGCAAAGCCACAGCAGTTGCATCCTTGCCTGTCTGTCCCTATGTCCTCTGCTCCACCGTGTCCCGTGCATGGCAGATTTCTGCCCCAGGAAGCTGGATGTAATGTCCCTTAGCCGGATGGGCTTCTTCCCCAGGACAGGCTTCTCCCCCAGGTGCTGCTCAGCTGGCTCCCATCCCTGTCCCCCCAGGCTCTGCTCACTCTGGCAGTGTCTGCCGCATCCAGCTCCCCCTCCCCTTGCCCCCTGAGCCCTTCCTGGTGTGGTTTACTGCTCCCTCCCGCTCACTATATTTGAATTCATTTATTGGGTTAATGTCTGTCTCACCCACTAGAATGAAAGTGCCCTGAAGACAGGGTCTTTCTCTGCTGTGTATTTTGCTGTATCCCCAGTTGCATTGTTTATTAATGAATAAATGAATGACTTAGCAAATGAAATGGTATTTTGGGTTTGATGGTATGAAATTATGTATTTTTTAATACATTCCAATATTAATTTTCTTTTGTTTTTTAGATTTTGGGAACCAGTAGGACTTTGACATACATCAAAGAACATTCTATTGTGGATCCGGTGGAGAAGAGAATGGAGCTGTGTTCCACCAATGTAAGCAATGACCTAAGAAGAGAAAGGTGCTTATATTTCTTGGTGATGGTGCATAATGCCTTCATTTAAATTTACTTCCAGCCCTTCTTTGGTCTAAATAATCTTTTATTTTTAATAGAAATGCTGAATTTATTTAGCAGTATTTTACTTATCTTTTTATTCAAGTATAATTAATATTTAGAAAACTGTGTGCATAATGATGGCTTGTCATGAATTGAACATCCCCATGCATCCAGCAGGCAGGTCAAGAAGCAGAGCGTGACCGGTCTCCAGGATGCCCCCCATTCTCCCCTCCACTATTCCCTCCAAAGGGATGCTGCTATCCTCAGTTCCAACAGCAGTGGTAATTTTCAAAGCTACTTTCTCCCTTCCTCTCTCACTTCAAAAAATTTATATTAGCCTAATGCAAATTCAGAAAAACAAGCTGGGGAAATGTATGGTCTTATGAATTATTGAAGTCATATGTATGAATTATTAAAGTCTTATAAAATATGACTTATTTTCTGCCCACATAGGAATGGTCTGATATGGGTAAAATCATTACACGGCACCCTCACACGGACTTTTTTCTCTCATCATATCTCCTTAACCTGCCCATCTTTATCCCCTCTGTCTGTTTACATCATTGTTCATTTATTCATTCCAGAATGATCCGGTGCCTGCTCTGTAAGGGGCAGGGACTACTAGGAGTAAGAGCTGTTTCCGCCCTAAATGGCGCACACTCAGTGGACAGGCCTAAAGTGTGCATAGTGCATGCAGGGGATGGGGAGGCTGCGCTGTGAGTCCACAAACATAGAGGAGGTAACAGTGAGGCGGGGCCTTGGAGGCTGGAAGGAACATTCCAGACAGCCCACCAGGGGGCTGGTGTTCTGTGCGCAGGTACCCTGAGAGAATGTGGGCTGTTCAAGAGACAAACTGGTGTTTCAAGACACGAAGGCCGAAGGCGGCTGGGAGATATGCTCTAGAGAGGCGCAGGAGCCACACAGAAGAGTTCAGAGTTTTTTTGCTGGGGCTAGGGAACCACTGGGGAGTTTGTTGCAGGGACATGAGGCAATCAGATGGTGTGTGGAAAGGTCACCCCAGGCAGCTCTGGGAAGAAGGACAGAAGGTGCCAAGGTGAGAGCCAGGGAGACTAGTCAGGCAGGTGTACCACAGCCCAGGCGAGAATCTGAGGACCTGGCCACCGGGAGGAGAGGGCTGGGCCTGGGTGCGATGCAGCTGATCGGTCTGGCTGTGGGAGATTTCTGTTTTGGGCATCGGTGAAAGCAGGGTCGCTTACTGAGGGTTGCAGGATGCAGCACAGGTCAGGGAAGAGAGGCAGGTTTGTTTGGACAGGCTGTGTGAGGTCTCCATACATTCTTGGCTTTGGCTGGGAGCTGAGGCTATATGTCTGGGGTGGAAGATGCAGGCCTGGGCCGCAAAGTCAGAAGCCCAGAGCACTGGAGTGGTGGTGAGGATGGAGATGGCGAACCTCAGCCTGTAGTGGGCAGGCACAAGTCAGGGTCTGCTGGCTGTGAGGAGCCCTGGAGGAGTAATCAGAGTACAGGAGAGGAAAGAGTGCATGGTGCTCCAGAAAGGGATGGAGGCGAGCTTCAAGATGGGAGGCTATGGAGAGCAAATCATAAGGGTTTCCACAGCCCTCTTTAGGCATTTTATTTGGGCGCTCAGTGTTTAAAACTATACAGGGAAAACAGGGCAGGGGTGTGGGGTCCTTGAAATTGTCCTCTCCCCTTCCCATGGTCTCTGAAGCATCTTTGAATTTCTAAGAAATCTGTGAATTCACTTGAAGACCACTGGCTCAGACTGCAGCAAGGGCCTCTGTTGGTCCCTCACAGGGGAAATCTGTTCGTCTTAAGGATTAGATTCTGAATGGCTTCCAGGCTGAAGCCCAAACTCAATCTAGTAAGTCCTGTACTGCCTGCCCAGCCTTCCAGCTCGACCCCCAGTCGAGCATAGGCACCAGTCACGGTGCATAAAGTCCCTTGATGAACCAGTGTCCTTTTTCAGTTCCTGACAGTTTACGTATTCTCTTCTCTCTGCTAGAACACATCCTGCTTTCCTTGGAAAATTCCATTTCATCTTTCAAGAAAGCTTAGTTTGTCAAGAAAGAGGGGTAGTTCATACTTCAGTGAAGTGTCATGGAAAGGAATGGGGTTCTGGAGTTAGGGCAGATTTGTGTTTGTGTAGTTAGATTCAGTTGTCAACTTGGCCAGGTGAAGGTGCCTAGTTCTGTTGCCGTGGACATGAGCTGATGGTACGTGAACCTCATCTGTTGCTGATTCCATCTGCAGTCAGCTAGGAGGAATGCCTGCTGCAATGAATGATGTTTGATTTAATTGGCTGCTGCTTAAATGAGAGACTCAATATAGTTCAGCATCCCTCATCTCAGCACTCGCAGCTCAGTCCAGGCCTGGAGAGAAGGCCAGCAGAGATCGCCCTGTGCCTTCTGGCATAAGAAAGAACCTCAGTTTAAAGTTAGCTGCCTTTCCTCTGAAAAACTAATGAAATATATCCCCTTTTATTAAAAGCCAATCCATCTCTGGTGTGTTGCATTCCGGCAGCTAGCAAAGTAGAACAGTGTTTAAATTCTGAAACTTTTTAACGTAAAAGCTCTATGATTCTGGTGAGCTGTCTACCTTTTCTGGGTCTGTTTCTTATCTCAAAAGAGAAAGAATAAAGCTCATAGTATTGTTATGAGGATTAATGAAGGGAAATAAGGTTTAGAAAGTACAGTGTCTGGCATAAATATATTGCACATAAAATTATAATAGCAAATCAGTTTAATTAATAGATATTATTAAATATTTCTATACAGTGTACTCATTGTAAGCAACAAGACCGTTTGCTACCTCAGTGCTCAGTAGGAGGAAAGAGATTTCTGGGATGGTAAGAGGCCAAGAAGGGAATTCAGTGTCAGATTATTACATGGGCAAAAAACAGTGTTTAAATCTGTCACTGCTGGATCGTTACATTGCTCTTGACAACTTAAAAAAAAGTATTTTATTGCAACTGGCTGTCTGAGAAGAGGATAATTTGGCATAAACTATGATAAAATTCTAGTGGAGCCACATGTGGCTATTTAAATTTAAATTAATAAAATTAAATTAATTCTAGTTCCTCAGTTTCTCAGTTTCACTGACCACATTTCAAGTGTTCCTTAGCCACATGTGTTTCATATCCATGCTGGACAGCCTAGATATAGAGCATTTCTGCTATCACGGAAAATTTTGTTGGACAGTGCTGTTCTAGAACTCTGGTTTTTCAATAGGTTTTAAGAGAAAGTATTATGTCAGTGTGAGGTCCATTTATTTACTGGATGCAATACCTGCGTAGACAAGATACAGTCTTGTTTTTGGTTTTTGTGTTTACTCACGTGAAATCTCAGGAGACTGAGCTTCAAGACCAGGGTCTGGCATGGGTGGGTGAAGAGCTTCCTGCTCATTTACTTGGGGAGTATTTTTTCCTTTTCTACAACTCTTGATGGAATTGGAGTTTAAAAGCACTTTGAAGTGAAGGCCCCGCTCAGGTTGCAAGTGGGGATGTAGAAAGACAGCAGATGACAAGTGAGAAGGAGCATCTAAGACACGGCATGTCCAAGGACTTAATGTGGTGAGACCTCCTGTGCCTAAATGCTGCCTCTGTCCTGCTTCCAGCAAGTAGTGATTTGGGGATCGGAGTGTATGGGAAGGCAAGAGAAATAGGAGCTAAAGCCATTGTTTCCTTCTCTTTTTAAAGATTACACTCACAAATTTGGTATCAGTTAATGAGAGGTTGGTGTACACTCCTCATCCAGAGAACCCTGAAATGTAAGTCATCACACCCTGGGCTGGGCAGGACACGGAGCCTCCCAGCCTTTCAGGGCGTCAGCCTTTATTTCTTGCTCATCTGCAGGACTGTGCTCACCCAGGAAGCCATTATCACCGTAAAGGGGATCAGCCTGGGCAGCTATCTGGAGAGCTTGATGGCTAGCACCATATCATCCAATGCAAAGAAGGTAAGGTATGCGTCTCAGTCCCAGGTTCGTGCTCTCGGTGTGGAGGGCCAGAGGGACGGGGTGAGATCCTAGTAAGAAATCCCAGAGCGCTGGGACTCGCTCTTCATCTGACTTGTCACCACCAGGGCATCTTGTTCAGCCGCATCCAGCGGAAGGGAAAGGCTGGCCGGGTCTGAGTGGAATGCCTCTGCGGGGCCGAGGGGGCCAAGGCTACCTTCCTTACCAGGAAAAGGATGGGGTAAATCTAAATAAGGAACAGAACCCCCAGCAGGCAGCTACCACCTCAGAGAGCTGAAATGGCCAAGGCTTAGTGAACAGAATACCAGGCTGATGAGCCCCAAACATCAAACAGATAATCCTGGGTCAACTTTCTCAGGCAGGGTCTCCCTCATTTCCAGTGGCTTTGGCTGGATCCCCAGCCGCGCTATTTCCCTGCAGGCAGCTGCTATCTCTGCACGTCTAGGCGGCGGGGTTTGGAAGCGAGATCTGTGAAATGAAAAGGGAAGAGAAAGGAGGGACCCCCTCAATCCGCCCCGGCTCCCTTCTCCCCCAGTGCGGCGAGGGCTCGGCCTCAGGCAACGATGACCACCGGGGCTCCAGGCCGCCCTCCAACCCTGCTCAGAGGTGACGCAAAGAGCGCGGACATTTCAGAAGGAGGAGGTCACGCAAACTGGGTGTCCCGACGCTCAGTGGGCCAGGGCCTTGTGGGTCCCCTCACACAGCCTCCCGGCCCGCTGTCTCCGCCGGTCGTTTCCGGGGCAGCGAGGTGGCGCCTCAGGTCATTTCCGGGTCAGCGAGATGCCGCCCAAAGCTGACCTTCCCTCTTTCCGTCCGCTGATGGGAGAGTCGGTGGATTCTAGTTTTTGGAAAACCCAGATTTGAGAAGTCGAGGCACCAGCCGACTCCTCCCGGGGATATGGCAAGGCGCGGAATGGGGGAGCGGCGGTGGCCAGCCCCGAAGGCCGCACTGGGGGACGCGCGTCGTGGAGGAGGGGAGAGTGCTGCCAGGCACCCCCACCACCCCCCGCCCGGCCTCGCCTGGCCACGCCCCTGGCGCTCTGTTGCATCCCTCAGTCCAGGAGGCCACAGGCCCCACAGCGGACCATTGTCTCCCATCCTGGTGAGCAGATGCCGCCGCCTTTGCAGCGAAACCCTTGGACATCCTCTTAGTCAGTCTGGTGGGCTGGGGACGGAGGCGGCCGGCCATTCTGGGTTGAGGAGGTGCCCTGGGCTGTTGCTGAGAATTTGGGGCACTGAAGGGTGCCCCCTTATCTCAGCATTGGCAGTGGACGGTGGCCGCCGCCAGGGGCCTGGATCTCAGGTCCCACTGCGCTCCTCTCTGTTGCTGCGGGGGTGGGCTGCTGTCCAGTGGGTGGCTCAGCACCCCGTGCGCTGACGGCTGCCCTTGCCCCGGAAGATGACACTGCACATCCACACCCGGCCCCCAGGCCTCCGCATCCCCGGGGGCCGAGAAGAATCCTTGGTTTCCTTCGCTGTCTGTTTCCTGTCTGTGTTTCATGGTAGAGTTTCGTTTCAAGGGGAGTGGGAACATTTGTTACCTGGTGGCTGATGAAAGTGCTTAGTTCAGCTGCTCTTGCTTCTTGCTTGCTCTTCTCAGAACTTGGTTGCTTAAACAATTATTCAAATGTGTGTGTATTAGTAAAGCTTTTATTAGTAGGTCCAGCTAGGTTAACGGTTTATCCAATGGGAGAAATAGTTCAATTTGTGTGGAAGATTCATATGTTCTCATAAAGAAGATTTTGTGCTGTTAGGTCAAGTTTGCAGCCAGGAGATAGCTGGCCCAGCTCTTCCTGTGCTACAAGCCCACAGCTAACCCAGGGATTGCCAGTCTGCAGTCCTTTTTAGTGATAAAAGCTATTAGAGCTCCAATAATCGTTCCTTGGTTGCCTATGCCACCAGTGGCTGGGCTGTCAAAACTAATTTGGCATTTAATTGGTCAGCAGTCATCTTCATACTCTAAGAAAGTAAAGGAGTTTCTTGTTTCCCTTTGCTTAGGGAATCCTTATACTCCTGCCTTGAAATCCCTCCTCCCTGAGCATTGGTGCTCCACTGTGCTGGGCCCAGGCTTCTGGGCTTTCTGTGTGTTTCCAGCATGTGTGTTTCCATGTGGATCAAGGCCTCTTTAATAGCTTCTTGCTTATTTTGCTTAAGTCACTGAAACTTGCGTTTGCTGGAGACCTTCACCTTGTATACCTGTCATGAACTGCCATGGGCTGGCCTCTCTCCTCTCATCAACTCACTCCTAAGTTAGATGCATCTGGAGAGCTGTCTGGCCTGGAGCACACAGGGTTTGCTTAGTGTAGGTGTGTAGGATGGTATCAGAGACTCTGACAGATTTTAGAGCTAAACTGCATTAACTCTTTAATTAGATACTGCACCCAAAAATAAAGAACAAAAGAAAAACAAGTGAGTCCTACCTAGGCGTCCCTGGGCCAGGCTGGGAGACTTGTGGATCTGTTCTGCACGGGCTGTCTACTCGAGGCCTGCAGGGATGACCTCCACAGCAGACGGCCCAGGCCAGGTCACAGTGAGTTCCAGCAGGTCATCAGAGAGGGTGAAGGCCAGCTGAAGGAACCTGTCAACAAGGTGGGACCTCTGCTGTCTCCCCACCTGGCCAGCTGCTGGCCTGACCTGGCTCCTGCCTGCAGCCACTGCAAGTCTGTTCACTTGGGCTATTAGTGGTTTGATCCTTTTAGTGCCACAGTTTATTTTTCCTTATAGTAGTTCCCACCTCTTTTCTGCCCACTTTGGGACCTTAGTAACTCTATCTCTTTTCAGATTACATCACCATTTCCCTCACATGCCCCTCCGTCAAGAGTGTCTCCACCTTACCAATCCCTTCTGCAGAGGCCTGGCTGCTCCGCTTCTCACGTCAGATGGTCTCTCTCAGTTTCACTTCTTCTCCCTCCCTGTGTTCACACCTGCCCATGGTAGCAGTAGGCCACTCACCTCCACCTGAGATGGCAGCGCCACAGGGACACACGTGTGCTCACCTGTGCTTGTGGTGAAAACCATAAGGAAGCTGAAACCTGTTTGGAAGTACTTGTCAGCTTTCCAGAATGCTCGAATTAAGAGGTACAATTAAAACTGTTCAGGAAGAGCTAGGTACCGCTCCCTTTTCGGGGGTTTGCTTATCCTGTGGCCTGGAGCCTGGCAATCCTAATGGTCTGCAAGATCCTGGATTGTTTCTCTTGTTCAGCTCTGCCTGATGGAAAGGAGGTCTCTGCCCAGCCCAGGTTCGCACACGGCTGTGGGAGCCTGCTGTTTCAGGGAGGCTGTGACAGCAGGAACCACTCCATATGAGGTAGTAGCAAATGTCTTTGTGATTTTAAGTATTTAGTTGTCCTGTTACCTTTAGAACTCCAACTGAGAATTTTTATTTTCCTGTTTTCAAAAGTCAAAATTAAGGTTTCTTTAGGTATATTTTGAATCATAAAAACTTTAGAGAAGCCCTCCTGCAGGCCCTCCCCATAAGGGGAGATTTTTCTTTTTTTTAGATAATGCTTTTAGTTTTATAATTAATATTATTTCTAATCCAAAGTGAATGAATATGTTATTCATTTTTGAGCTCTTTTTAATTAAAGTATTTTATGCATGGCTTAAATTAAAATAGAGTTAAAAGATTTATGGTAAAAACACCTTCCACCCCCACCTCACCCATGCCCCCATACACGCTTCTACTCTCCCTGAGGCGGCTCTCCACTCTTTTGGCTATTTCTGGAATTTATCTCCAGATTTCTAAACAACATGCATATTCTGCTATATCTTGATTCAACAACTGCAGACATAATCTGCTGGCTTCCTATTATGGTTGAATATTATCTCTTATATCTTCCTCTCCCCCATTTCCACAGTATAACTGTGTGGTAATTTATGGTTAAAACCATATTCAAAATTTCTGTAATTTTGAAAATATGTATATTGTTTTTACCAAGCCAAGCAGTATAGCATAATGACATTTTTTCTTATATATATTTTTCCTTTTCCTGAAGGTGGTAATTACCTGATTCTTTCCTTTTAATTTTCTTTTAAATCTGTGACTACTTCCACACTCTTCAAACCCTCTAATGAAAATATATTTTTTCACAACATCAAGCCTTTTAGATACATGCCACTTTCATTTTTTTCCCCCTGAAATACAGTCTTGTTGCATGTAAACTGATTACTTTCATGTAGCCATACAGCTGTCATCTGGTCTGTCCTTTGCTGCCATCCTGAGAATTTCCTTGGCCTTTCTCCTGCCTTGCATTCCTTCTTTCCTGGATTTCATGTCTTTCTCTTTAAGTTTTGATGGTGGATCACATCATGCATTAGCTTCCTGAGACATTGCCCATCTGAAAATATCTCTTCTGTCCTCATACTTCATTCATAGTTGGATATATAATTCTAGATGAAAAATACTTTCTACTAAGAATTTTAAAGGCATTTCCATTTGATTCTTTATCTTCTGTATGTGATCTCTCTGAAAGTTTTAGGATCTCTTTATTCCTAATCTGTGAAACTTCATTATGCCTTTTCACATTTATTGTGCTGCATCGCATGAATGTCACCTTCTTGGTTTTGCTACTATGCTACAATCATGTAAGATGTCTTGGGGGAAACTGGATGAAGGGCGTACAGGACCTCTCTATACTACAAGGGTAGCTTCCTATGACTCTATAATAATTTCAAAGATAAAGGTTAAAAAAATTTAGTGACTTCTTGGAAAACGGTGAAGTAGGGCCCTCCAAGAATTGGACTTTTCACCTAAACAAATAAACTGGCAAAAATCAATAGAATAGATTTTTTTGGAACTATGGATTCTTATCAAGTACTTACACCAATGAGGGGAGCCCTTAATGAAGAATGAGGCTGTGAGAATTTGGTAAGAGAGTGCTGTGGTGCTTTTGTCACCTGCCTACTGTCCCTGGTTCCCTAGCTTGGCAGCAGACATAGTTACAGTTTTACATGATTCTGGTATGGCTTACTGGTGCCAAAGTAGCAATATAGACCTTGCTGTAAAATAATTGTATATGTGTGTTATGACCTTGTCAGGTGGTGCCCTGATAGACTGGCTTCATTTTTTTTCACCCCTCACACTTGAGTGACTTTCTGGGTAGTGTCTGTTGGAAGCATATACTACCTGTGGCTGTTTGGTACAAAGCCAACCTGCAAAGACCAGGAAAGGGCTTTTTTTGTGTGTTTGTGTGTGTGTGTGTGTGAGAGTATTTTTTTATTGGTGCCAAGCATTTATAGAAACCTTTGCTGGCTGACCACTCAGATAATGGAACAGAAATTTCACTGAACACAGGTGACAAGGAATGGAGTGTTTGCAAGAAAAGCTTGGAAGAGTCCCTAAACAAATGGATGGCTGGAGTCTCAACAGGTAACAACAGTAAACCTTGGGGAGGTGGGAAGATCTGATTTCTACAGTTACCACATTATAATATTCAAAATGTCCTGTTTTCAACAAAAATCACAAGGCATACATCTTGACCAAAAGGGGGAAGAGAAGTGTAACAAAAAAGGCATCAGTGGCAGAGAGAGTTCAAATACAGTCGAAAGTCTACTGTGGAGGTCCTTCTTATGCAAGCTTCAGTTAGACATTGCTACCTATCATAACCTGCCAAACCCCAACCAAACCCATTCCTGCTAATCCTAAAGAACACCTAGGGCATTATATGTCATTCTACGAAAATTCCATGCACTAGGGTAACTTTCCAGAAACTTGCAACCTCCAGATGGATCCCTGGGCCAGATAAGTCCTGAAATGCAGAGGGCCCAGCCTCTCCAGAACATCAACTAGTTCCATTCCTCTACCCCGTATTATCGACAGCCCCTTGCAACATGAAAACGTTAGAATGGCCATAGCCCAAATACCCCTAAAGAATGGGAGAAAGATCAAAGGTGATGATGGAGTTATACAGAGAATGTTGGGTTTAACAAATGAGTATGACTGCTGAATCATTATATTGATTTTGTTTTTTTTGGTCTCCAGTGTCTTGGAGCAGCTAGAAGAAAAAACAAAAAATTGTGGAACTGTAACCTATACCAAACTTTGAAATCTGTTCTATAACTACTTGTTAAAATGTACTTGGAAATTTATTGCTTCTTTTGTATATATATTATATTTCACAATAAAAAAGTTAAAACAAATTACAAGGCATACAAAGAAGAAGCAAAATATGGCTCATTCACAGGAAAAAAAAATTGACAGACTATTCCTAAGGAACCCCAGACGTTGGACTTACTAGCCAAATTTTAAATCAACTGTCTTAAATATGTTCAAATGGCTAAGAGAAAACATAAACAAAGAACTAAAGGAAACCAGGAAAACAATGTATGAACAGGTGTGATTATCAATAAAAGGATAGAAGTTATAAAAAGAAGCCAAATAAGCAAGTTAAGGCTTAAAATGCACAGGGTTCCTATTTGGAATGATGGAAATGCTTTGGTAATGGATGGTGGTTACAGTAGCACAATATTGTGAATCTAATTAACAGCACTGACGTGGTTAAAAGGGGTTATATATATGGTAACAGAATAAAATTTTAAAAAAATCCATGGAAGTACACAATACAGTGACAAAGTTAAACCATGGACTTTAGTTAATAGTACAGTTATAAAAATATGCCTTTATTAATTGAAACAAATGTGCCACAACATACAAGGTGTGTGTTAATAATAGGGTGGTATGGGAATCCTGTATTTTATGCATGATTGTTCTGTAAATTGACAACTTTTCTAATAAAGGGGAAAAGGAGCCAAATAGAAATTCCAGAGCTGAAAAATACAATAGCTGAAATCCCAAGTGGAATTGCCAAGTCACCTGTTAATTCTATGTTCAGCTTTCTGAGGAACCACCAAACTGATTGTCACAGTGTCTGGGCTGGCACCATTTTACATACCAGCAATAATATATAAGGGTTCCAGTTTCCCCATATCCTCGTCAACACTTATTTTCTTCTTCCTTTTTACATAATAACCATCTGAGTGAGTGTGAAGGGGTATCTCATGTGGTTTTGATTTGCATTTCCCTGAACCAGTGATGTTGTGCATCCTTTCATGTATGTGTTGGCGTCTTGTATATCGTTGGAGAAATGCCTCTTTGAGACCTGTGCCCATTTTAAATTGGGTTGTCTTTTTGTTAAGTTGTGGGGGTTCTTTATATATGCTAGATATTTAGTCCTTATCAGATATATGGTTAGCATGTTAATCTTGACCACCTGGACACTGTCTTCCAACTTTTTTACTAATTTTTTTATTTCATCAAATTATATTCTTAACTTCTAAGACCTCTTTTCATTCTGCTAATTGCTTTACATCTTCATATAGTGGTTTTCGAGGCTACTAAAGTTTTTCTGTTTATCTTCTTCTGGGGTGATTTACAGAAGAGACCGGCAAAAAAGCCTCCCCCCCCCCACTATCTTATAATCAAAGTTCTGTTCATTTCATAAGCTACCTTAATTTAAAAATAGATGAAAGCACTCTGGGTTTGTGGTTAAAACAAGAGTGCTGGCAAGTCAGTGTTGAAGAGTAAAGGCTCCTCTTTCTCGAGTGACCTTCCGGAACGGCTTTGTGCACATGCTAGTATATGTGTATGTTTTTTATAAAATGAAGATGGGGTCCTCCTGTATACACGGTTTAGTGCCTTTTTCTTGCTTTCCAGCGCTGCTGCCTGGAAGCTCTCTCTCTTGGGGTTTAGCTGGCGGAATCCAGGCCTCCATCCTGCAGGCCCCGGGCCGTCTGCAGACAGCGCCGGGCGGGTCTGGGTCGGGGCCGCGCGCGGGCACAACTCCTGCTGTCGGGCCGCGAACGTCAGCCTGCCCCTGCCTGCGACCCCCTCTCCCGCGGGGCGCCTCATGTTCCGCTTGTTTCCCTATGCACCAGGCCCTAAAATCTGTCCTCCGGGCACTTCGGTTCTGGGGGGAAATGGGGGCGGCGTCGAGAGCCCCTCCAGGGCGGCAGATGCCTGGGCGCGGCGGGGCGCACGCCAGCGAGTCACCGCGTCGCAGCTCTCACCAGCGGGCACAAACAGGCACGCCCCTGTGTTGGGTTTTACTTCTGTCCTTTCCCCGAGCAATACACTTATTAGTTTCTTCTTTAAGGGGCCAGCCATTAAACCAAGAAAGTAGCAGCAGCTGCTCTCAGCCTTCCTCGGGAGGAAACCTGGCTTCCTACCTCCCGCTGTGGGCTGGCGACGGACGCGGCAGTTTTTCCCACAGTCACGCCTTCCGCAGTCACGGCGAGGACCGACGGGCGAGGCGCCGGCGCGGGGGCCGTGGGGGCCGCCGCCGCCTCCAGCGTGGGGTCCTGCCGCGTCAGGACACGTCGCCGACCCCCCCGGGGCTTTCGGCCCCCGCCCACCGACGTCGCCCCCCTCTCCTTCTCTGCAGGGCCGCGAAGCCGTGGAGTGGGTCATCGGCAGCCTCAACGCTGAGCTCGAGGACCTGGCGGCACCGGCCTCCGAGACCGCGTGAGGCCCGCAAAGGACTTGCGGGTCGGATCCGGACGCCGAGGGGAGCTGAGAGGGACCCAAGAGGGACCCAAGGAGGGAGCTGAGGGGGAGCCCAGGGGGGCCGAGGGGAAGCTGAGGGGTGGCCAAGAGGGAGCCGAGGGGGGCCGAGAGGAACCCGAGGGGGAGCTGAGAGGGAGCCGAGGGGGAGCCCAGGGGGACCGAGGGGAAGCTGAGGGGGAGCCGAGGGGGAGCCGAGGGGGAGTCGAGGGGGAGCCGAGGGGGGCCGAGAGGAACCCGAGGGGGAGCTGAGAGGGAGCCGAGGGGGAGCCGAGGGGGGCCGAGAGGGAGCCGAGGGGGAGCTGAGGAGGAGCCCAGGGGGGCCGAGGGGAAGCTGAGGGGGGGCCGAGGGGGAGCCGAGGGGGGCCGAGAGGAACCCGAGGGGGAGCTGAGAGGGAGCCGAGGGGGAGCCGAGGGGGGCCGAGAGGGAGCCGAGGGGGAGCTGAGGAGGAGCCCAGGGGGGCCGAGGGGAAGCTGAGGGGGGGCCGAGGGGGAGCCGAGGGGGAGTCGAGGGGGAGCCGAGGGGGGCCGAGAGGAACCCGAGGGGGAGCTGAGAGGGAGCCGAGGGGGAGCCGAGGGGGCCGAGGGGGAGCCGAGGGGGCCGAGGGGGAGCCGAGGGGGCCGAGGGGGAGCCGAGGGGGCCGAGGGGGAGCCGAGGGGGCCGAGGGGGAGCCGAGGGGGAGCTGAGGGGGAGCCCAGGGGGGCCGAGGGGGAGCTGAGGGGTGGCCGAGAGGGAGCCGAGAGGGAGCCGAGGGGGAGCCGAGGGGGAGCCGAGGGGGCCGAGGGGGAGCCGAGGGGGCCGAGGGGGAGCCGAGGGGGAGCTGAGGGGGAGCCCAGGGGGGCCGAGGGGAAGCTGAGGGGTGGCCGAGAGGGAGCCGAGAGGGAGCCGAGGGGGGCCGAGAGGAACTCGAGAGGAACCCGAGGGGGAGCCGAGAGGGAGCGGAGGGCGAGCCGTGGGGGGTCGACAGGGACGCAAGGGGAGCCGACGGGGCTGAGGGGGAGCTGAGGGGTAGCCGGGGAGGGGCGCCGAAGGGGTAGCCGAGGGG
The DNA here is from genome assembly GCF_023851605.1 of Tamandua tetradactyla. Lineage (NCBI taxonomy): Eukaryota > Metazoa > Chordata > Mammalia > Pilosa > Myrmecophagidae > Tamandua > Tamandua tetradactyla. The sequence goes on from NC_135344.1 coordinate 76,153,982, forward strand.
AACCTTCTCCCCGAGACCTCGGCTCCCCGCCCTGCAGACCGGACCTGGCGGCAGGTGGGACGTTGGCTCCGAGGACGGGCCCCGCGGGCAGGGTGGGCTGCCTTAGGAAAGGGACCCCCAGGAGGGCTGAATCTGCATGCCTTGGCCTACATCTTACTGTGTTTTGTGTGTGGGAAGAAAGTTGGGTTTTTTGTTGTTTACTAAACAAGAAGTTGATTTAAGTCTTTGATATCCCTTCTCCACAATATGAGAAAGGAAAGTGGCCTTCTGCGTGATGGTGGCCAGTCCCTGGGTCTGCCCAGGGTCTTCTGTGGATGGCCCTGGGCTGGAACTGGAAATACTGTGCTCCAGCTATGGAATACACTTTAGCAGGCTTTTTTTAATTTTTAATTTTTACTTTTATGATCAATAGTACAAGTTAACTACCATACTGCAAAAGAGGGAAGTAGTAAGAAGTTAGTGATACTAATTGTACAGTTTGGGTTCCTAGCCTTGACTTTTCATCAAGTTCTGTGTTGACATCTTCAGCTGTTGTAGGACAGTTCACTTAGGGCGGGGGTCGGCCCACTGCAGTCTGTGCCTATTTTTGTACAACCTGGAAGTTAAGGGCGGTTTTTATATTTTTAAAGAGTTGTAAAAAAAAAAAAAAGACACTCCCACACAGAGAACAGTGTGCGGCAGGCTGTGAGGTCGACAGAGCCTGTGGTATCTGCTCTCTGACCCTTCTTAGAGATCCCATTGCGTTTCCCAGTTAACAAGTATCAGATGAAGTTCGTTCCCTTCCATAAAACGCTCTTTTCCCCATTTCCAATTAGCACTACTTCCATTTTCCCAAATATAAAACCTGAGTTACTAAACACTTCTTCCTTTGCTCTTTCTCTCTGTAGCCATTTGGAAACCAAATAATTCCTTTCAAATGTCTCAGGCCAATTTGATTTCATTCTACCTTTACTGTTCCCGTCTGCTGTGGATACAGCTTGTGGTGGCCAGCTCCCGAGATGGCCCTGGATGAGGCCAGCGCCTGCATGGGGCCTCCTCCCGCCCTGAACAGGGCTGGACTGTCGTGCATGGGATAGGATGGTGTGTGACTTCCAAGAGAAGGTCGGCAGAGACTCTGTTGTTTGCGCACTGCTTGCTCTCGCAGCACTCACTGGGGGAAGCCAGCTGCCATGTCCTGAGGATACCCAAGTTGCCCACCAGAGAGGTGTGTGTGGCCAGGAACCCTGACCTGCTGCCAGCACCCACTTGCCAGTTGTGTGAGGAAGGCGCCAGTAGACATGCTGACCGCAGCCCATGGGAGACACCCACACGCAACTGCCCAGCTAAAGCTCCTGAATTCTTGACGCATGGGAACTTGTGAAATAGTAAATGTTTATTGTTTTGAGCCACTGAGTTTTGGGGTAATTTGTTACACTGCAATAGGTAGACATACATCATCTTGTACTAAATTTGTACAATCACCTCCCAACAGGTCTTCCAGCTTTCATTCTGTGCCACATCTTTGTCAAATTGCTCCAAAATATTTCTATCCTAACTGCTTGACCACAAAGCTAGAGAGGGGGGAGGTGCAGAGCTAGTTCAGAGGTAGGATTCTCACCTGCCATGCGGGAGACCCAGGTTCAATGCCCAGCCCTTGCACTAACCTGCCCCTCCCTCCCCCCCCACCCCAGATTCAACAAATGGTGTTGCAATAATAGGACAGTCACCTGGGAGAAGAATGAAATGTGACCCCCCCACACACCATACAGCATACAAAAAATAAAAAAGCTAGAGAGATTTCTCGTTTTTTTTTTGGAAAACATCAAAACCAAGGCTTAGGTGCTGAAAACAGATGATTCCGGAGCACGTAGCCATCAGCTCAAATACTTTGAGAATACTGGGCTCCGTCCTTTCAACCCACCTTAACCTCTACTTCCAGGAAGCTGTCCCTTGCTTGATTCCAGATCAAAGTACAATAGCTTACTATCAATTCGCAGAGATTTATATTGCCTTTTTTAACTGTTCATGTATGTATGTGACAAATTTATCCTTAAAGTTTGTCAAGAGCTAAGATCAGATATGCCACTTTGCACACGTAGTTCTGGGCATTTGTTAAGCACTTAGGTGACGAGATGTGAGGCCTGAATTCTGAGCTGTACTAGCTCACTAGGTCAGCAGCTGGAGATGGACAGCACCAGCATGGGGACAGGATAGGCCTAAGGCTGGACTTGGGTCTCATAGTCTGGCCTTAGGCAAATGACAGTCTTACTAATTAGTCCTAAATCTCTCATCTGTAAAAAGAGTCCCACTTCAGAGGTGGGGACTGAATGAGATAATGTGGTTGAGGGTCCTTAGCACCAGAAGGCTGGTTTATTAAATCATCAGTCAGTTGATTGCAGCTGTGTCTGATTATTATATCTATTATCAACTAAGGGTGTGTATCCTGCAAATGGAGTGATCCAGTCAGTTGGATTTGATCCAATCTGTTGAAGACTTTTAAGGGAGAAGAGAGAATTTTCAGTTTCTTCATCCGTGGAGCCTCTGCTGTGGAGTTTATCCAGACCCTTCCTCAGAGTTGCCAGCCTTGCAGCCTGCTCTACGGATTGGGGATTTTTGCATTCCCACGGAATGAGACACTTTTATAAATCTTGTATTTACAGATATCTCTTGATTCTGTTTCTCTAGAGGACGCTAATAGAGCCCAAGAGGAGGGTGAGGTGTGGCCCTTACAAGAGTACAGGTGGGTCCTGCAAGCTCTGAGATGCACTAATGGTGAGAGCTGCCAGCTCAAAACCTCTCTTCTAGCTAGCTGTTTCAGGGCTGCGTGATGTGTTGATTCAGGACTGTCCTCTCCGTGGGCTGCCTGGTGCACAGATCCACTGAGGAGCACAGCTGACACGCTGAGCCACCTGTGGGAGGACCTCCTCATGGTTCTCTATTTCTCACTTATTCTCATTTCCATAATGAGCCTATTCATTCATTTGTTCATTTACTCCACAAGCTTACTTACATATAACACCTGTTATATGCCAAACATTTTTCTAGAACCTGAGATATGGTAGTGAACAAAGTTGACAAAAATGCCTCCCCCCATGGGACAGTGGATGTTAGGTGCTAAATGCAATGGCAAAAATCAAACGTGCAAAGAAAGATGGAGGAACAGGAACCACTGCAGGGAGAAATGAGAAATAAGATGGCATTTAAGAACATCACTTGGATGGGAGAGTAGGGAGATTAGCAGAGCCACAGAAGGCAGAGCCAGAGAGTGAAGAGCAGTGGGAGGGAATGGCAAGGAGGCTCCCTCCAACCATTAGACCTGTTCACAGAAGGAACTCAGCGTAAGTGTCTCCTCTGTCCTGGGCATGTTTAAACAGAGCCAAGATAGCACATCAGCACAGCTTGTAGAAGATTCCTGCTGTTGGGTGCAGGGTGGACCAAACGTCTTCTTGGACCACTCTCAGCTCTAAAAGCCAATAGTACTGTTTTACTTTCCTAGGCTGTTCAAAGCAAATACCATAAAATCAGCTAGGCTAAACAAAGGGAATTTATTCGCTCACAGTTTTGAGGCTGGGGAAATGTCCAAATCAAGGCATCATCAGAGTGATACTTTCTTCCTGAAGACAGCTAGCTGCTGGCAATCCTTGGCTCCCCTGCCGCATGGCAATGCACACGTGATCAGGCTGGATAACAAGAGTTTTCTCATATTTTCACTCATTGATCAAGTAGACAAAAATGGTCTATGTGGTTTCCCCTATAGTCATGTATTTCTCTTTAAATACACGAGGGAATGCACATTACACCGTGGGAATGAAGAAAGGTAAAGGACCCGATATTGCCAAGGTACAGCAAGTCTTTCCATTGAACATGATCAGGAGATAAACCATTAGTAATTGGCTACTGCTAATGCAAAATGACTGGTGCAAAGTTTTTAATATGGATCAACTCACCTTCTGAGGTTTGTCTTTTAATTTTGGGAAACAGACTTAGATTTTTTATAGCAATTAGTAAAACAGAATTTGCCTTTGCCTCCCCAAATTTCAAATAAATTGCATCCTTGTGCTTTTTCTTGCCTTCATGAAATGTACATTATCAGGTTTATCCTCAACATGGAGATTATTGCTTAGAAACATGAGTCATTTTGCTTTCCACTTCAGCAAAAGAGTTGGCCTGGACGAAGGTTTTTCTTAACTTCTAATTACAGTTGGCTCAGATTCTAAATGCTTTTACTGGTCGGTACCTGTGTGGTACTGGTTGCTTAATACAGAATTTTGAATTATCTCCACTAGTTAAAAGTGGCCTTAGAGACCATGTAGTCCAACAGCCTTGTTTTAAAATGGAACGTACTGAAATCCAGACCATGTTAAGGAATCTTCCTAGTGTCAGGTCACTGGTCTGTGGCCAAGCTGCAGTACAGTTTAGTTAGAACTGTTCTGAACGCTGGGTGCTGCTGAGAAAGGATCTGCTTCACTAATTACAGACTAGGTGTTTTCATTTATCGGGATGAAAGCTGTTGGGTCCCCAAAAATCTTTTCTGCTAGTACCATTTTGGACAAGAGAGAGGTCCAGTTTTCACTATGAAGGCCATGTGTTGTGTCATCAGCTATCCCTAGAGAAATATTTTAGGCTGTTCTAGGAGTCACCTTGAGGTGGGAGTGTCCAGTTATCTGAGAGTGATATTGTATTCCATGGATTTCATTTTGGAAACCATCTGGAGACTGTGACAGGAGAACCACATGGGCTTTTTTATTTTTTTAAGCTCTGTGCATTTTAAGGTTTAACTCCCTATTCCCTATCCCACTCCATCCCCTGGTAACCTACATTCTAGATTCTAACTCTATGAGTTTGCTTATTCTAATTATTTCTCATCAGTGAGATCACATGATACTTGTCCTTTTGCATGTCTTACTTCACTCAACATGATGTCTTCAAGGTTCATCCATGTCGTTGCATGTTTTAGAACTTCACTCCTTTTTACAGCTGAATAATATTCCACACGTGTATATACCACATTTTATTTATGCATTCATTGACTGATGGACACTTGTGTTGCTTCCATCTTTCGGTGATTGTGAATAATGCTGCTGTGGACATCGCAGTGCACATGTCTGTTCAGGTCCTTGCTTTTAATTCTTTTGGGTATTAACTCCATAGGCTTTTTTTGTTAAGTAATTGGTCCCTCCTTAGCAGAAAGGCTGAAGTCTAGGGCTGCTTTTCTCTTTGAGATGTCCGAGATCCAAGTTCCTTCACTTTAAAAATAGAAGTTTTTCTGTTTTCTGTTACATGTTTAGAAACCACACTGCAGGAACTACATCATTGCAGTTTTGCCTGCATAGTGTTGCTGTTCCTTCTTCCTCTTTCTCCCACATGCTGCCGTATGACATTTACACGTTTGCTTAGGAACTTGATATTCAGATCAGCTCTACAGAAGTCCAGCAGTTTGTCTTGGCATTACTACTCTCCCCAAACTGATGCTCCTGGAGGATTGGAACTGGATGTTCTGCACAGGGTCACATTAGAAAAGGGTACTGGGAGGAGATGGGACAGAGCATGACTGATGGTCCCTGTACCCAGAGGGGCACCAAAACGAAAAGAATATATCCAAGCAGGGAAGGCTAGAGAACCACCTGCTCCAGTCTGTCACTCTTTGGTGGCTACACCGAAGGGAAGAGTGCCTCTTTCCTTTAACTGATAAAGCCCGGATTCATTACCCAGTTTGTAAGAGCATTTCTTCTAGCACAGGACCCTTCTTTAGTTGGTACAAGAAATCTTGAAAAGTGAGCTGTGTCGAACATGGCATAGATTCAAACATCTAGATAATTCTTCCACTCTTAAGCCTCAGGGATATAAATGAATTTCTTGTTGCTTTACTCTTTGAGAGCTCTATGCTGTCATCTGTAGATCCCTTCTATTTTCAATGCTTCAGTAATATGGGCTCAGATTCCGCCACCAGCATCAAACTCCAAAAGCGGGAGCAGAGCTGCAGGCTGTCTGCACTGTCTCCCCCCAGGCAAGGACATATCTCTCACCCCACCCCAGGGGTTTTATCCAAACCACTACTTCCTAAAAAAACGTGCAGTTCAGACCACTCCCTGGAGAAGAAGGCTGACCATTAAAAAGTCCTGTCAAAGACCTGGAAAACGGCACTCTCTGCGTGGAACAAAGAAGAGACAACACAGGTAGAAGAGAATGGATGTCTGACAAGGCATGCCGTTTTGTGATTTCTGGTCATTTGGAGTCACAATCTTCCTTCATTTTCATGCCTGAGATGACACAGGTTTTTTCCTCTCTAGAAGTGCCTTAGGCATGACTTATTAGGTCAGGGAGGACTCCATATCAACCATTAAGTGTGGGAGGGGAGAACCCTGCTATGATCAAAGAACAGATAGTATATACTTAAGCTGGCAGAATTAGGAAATGTAAACCTCTCTCAGGATAATCACATGGGAATCTAAAATGACAGTTTACATTCCCACCTTATCAACTAAATTTAGAAGCCCTTCCCCTTAAGCTAAAAATGGAACACACACGTTTTCATTTGACCTGGAGTTAAGGTTAATTTTAATTTAATCTCATTTTTGAAAATACTGAAAGAATATGTTAAATTTAGTCTAAAGAAATAAATTATACATCACCACACACATTTTAATGGAATGAGCCAGGATAATAGTGCAAATTCAGTCAGTTTCCTGTCCCTTAACATTTTGGTAGTGCAGGCCGTGTTTTCTGTGAAATAGGTTCTTAGCTCTGACTACTCTGGATGGGCACAGGGAGATGTTTCTAGGACAGGTGCCTTCGGCTAACATGAACACACCTTCTTATAAGATAAGTATCTCTGGATGTGGAGTCTTTAAATGCATCTTATGGACAACCAAGCTCTTTTCTAAAAGAAATTCTTTTATGAAATCCCAGACTTTGATGCTTTACAACTATATATCTTTTCTTCAATTGGAACTAGGGTATAAAAAGAAAACATTGTAAGGTAAGGACTACCCCAAAGTTTTCCCATTTATGGTATCCAAGTCTTCTGTATCTCTGGAATCTAGAAGGCATAAGTCAAGGACTCTGACTTAGAAAGTCATTGCACTTGGATCATGAATGGGACCTGCCAAAAATGTCTCATGACACAAATATCACAGAGAAACTTCAGTGGGAGGAGATCCTAAAAATGTTTGCAATGTAAGAGAATAATGGCGTAAGTAAATGAATGAATAAACAACACAATAGCATGTGATTTTAAGACACACGAAGGTCAATGATGCTCTCTTAGTTAACATAAAAACATAAGAACTTTCCTAAATTCATTCTGGGTTTAATCTTCTTAATTTACTTCTCAAGTCTTTAAGTGCTGCAACAATACATTTTCTTACCATGGGACCTTTTCTCATAATATCCCTTGAGGAATTCTATTTAGACAGTATGTAGATCTTTCCATACATAATTTAAGTCTCCATATATTTGACTTATATAACAAAATGTTACATACTATTTATAGAATTTTAATTTCCAACCCTGTTGAGGTAAAAAAGGAATCACAACTGCTTGGTAACATGGCAAAGTTACTGGTGGTGGCTTTATTTAATCTTTCGAATTGTGGCCCTCTCAAAATGGCCATAAGCTGCCAACACAAAAGTATCCTCCTTCTCACTTACCTAGGTAGTTTCTAACAGCTTATAACCAAAAGCATCACTATTTCACAACAGGAACTCAACACAGAAGATAGGATGGAAAGCAATTTTATTTTTCCCTGTGTAATTTGTAAAATAAAATACTTCAATGGAAAATGTTTAGCACTGTGACACCACCCTGAATGCCACAGCGACCTTGAATTCTATACACACAGAGAGCCAGATCAAAGCCCCAGAGTACACTGTCCTCCATGGCCTGCAACGGTTTTGCATGTACAGAATTCTCTGCTATTTTAGCAAATAGCAACATAATTTAAAAACTTTCATGTCTCCTATGTGACACCTAAAATCAAGTCCTACATTTATTAATATAGCTAGAAAAATGAAAGCCTTAAAAAATTCTTAGTAAGGGTTCATGATCCTACGCATATATGTTCAAACTTAAGTCATTTTAAAAACTCCCACATTGTAACTTGTTTAATTTCAAAGACATATGACTTGAAATTTAGCGAGATTGTTAAGTCAGCATATATACCAATTATTTGATTTAATTTTCATTTGTCTGGGGAGTTAATTCCCACTGTCCACTGAATGAATGCCATTTAAATATTAATAAATATATTACAGTATTTACAAGCATTCGCATATACTCTGACGTTGATAGAGAGTAAAGCTATGGGGAAGGAAATGAAATTCTCCCAACAGGGAAACCCAAAGGAACTGGCCTGGCCTGGAGTGAGTTAGGATAAGAATAAGGAAGGCAAGAAGGGTGACCTTCAAATATACACATAGTGATGTAGGACATCACATTCCAATGACATGATAAGCCAACCACAACTTTTTTTTTATTGGATCAGAGGTAAATGCTGAGCAGCAGGGAATCAAGACAAAAGGAATACTGCTGACACATTCTCTTAGAAGTAAGAATAGGAAGCTGTGCCTAAAGTCTAAAGTTAGACTAGGCTAAAGTGTTTCCAAGTAGGGGGTACATGTCATCGATAAGGGAGGTTCAAATCTAAAAATTTGTTTTGGCACCAAAAAGTGATGCTAATTTGACTTCTACAATTTAACTGTGCCACGTGCTCTTTCCTTCCACTGTTTCAGCAAATGTGCCATCCACTCGGCTCCTCCGAGGGTCTGCTACTGAAGAGCTGGCATTCTTGTGCTCTGCTAGGAGGTGACCTTGACGGCTGAGCAGGCCTAGGCAGCACCCTCAACCTGAACTAGTGAAGTAACAAATATTTACTAAATATGTGCTTTGAGAATGTGAAATTCTTACTTTTAAAGTTTAGTTTCTTACGTTTTAATAAAAAGAGTTAATTGATCATTATTTTAAAAAGCAGATTAACCTAGGTGCATGTTTGTATACAAATACCATTTCCTTTCACTTAAACATCTTCCCAGTTGTCCTTTCAGAAGTTCTAGTCTGGGGCCAAAGTGTGTGGATCTCATGTAACTCTCTGGAGTAAAAAGTTCAAATAGTTTCTTGGAAAATTTTATAAATGAGATTCACCCAATACATTTTTATAAAGTCCTTAAAAATAGTCTTTAAAGGAATTTAAACATTCCATAATCAACAGGGTTTTCCCAGTGGGCCACTTTCACATGTACCCACTAACAAACCGTTAACATGCATTCTTTTAGTCAACTAGCAACGTTTATTTCATAAGTAGAAGTATAAGCCATTTACTAAACTGTAAATTTTAATCCATTAAAACCACTACCAGAGCAGCTCGGAGGCATTGCTGTCAGTTTACTGCTGAAAGGTGCTGCAATGCAGCTGTCACGCTGTCATAGCCAGGCCATTGTGGTCCTGCCCACAGATGCCTGCATGACCTGATTTCTCAAACATGGCCAGCAGCGGCACTGGCTGGCATTGCTAAGCACACCAAATTCATAAAGCACAGACCATGCTGCGGCGGGCAAGTCGAGAAGTTTCAGATATCCAATGCCACGCCCCCCCCGCCCCGCCCCCTTTGTCAACACCCACCTTCCTCATGCAGGTCCCTTACCAGGAAAACTACTGCAAAGAGACATCTGGAAAGCCTGTCAGTAGGCTAATTTTTTTGTAATTTTAAAACAGCTAGACAATCTTTTTTCTTTTAAAATTCATTTATAAAAATAAACAAATTTCAGGTTGAGATCTTAGGTACCAAATTGTGGACTAACTGGCAGATGTGGCAGCTGCACTTAAAGTTATGAACATGCAGGTGATGATATGTGAGCTCCAGCTTTTTCCCTACAGGGTGGCCCAAAGCCAGCAGCCTATGCTGTCACAAACCTCTTCAGTCAATCCTGACACTTGCTCCTTCCTGACAAGCTTTTAGCCTTCCTTTGTCCCCAACTCCCAAGACACTTTAATTCTTAGACCTCCAGTATAAACTACTAGTTGCCACAACACATTCAAGACAGGAGGCAGCGTCGACTGCCCTGGGCAACCACAGCGACTCAGAGGAGCTGACTGCTCACTGGGGTGGCAGGTTATTCAGATGCTTTGCACAAGGCAGGCATAAAGTTCCTCATTTACTCTTTATCACAGGACAGCAATAACGTACAAATCAGGTGGACAGCGTTAACAAACCTCTCTAGGCTTTGTGCAGGGGCCCTGCCTCCAGCTGTCTGGGGTCTGGGAGGGCTCTGGGTCAGGGTGGCCATTAGAGAGGAACACTGTCAGGTGCAAATGCCAATATGACTTACTGCTTAGAGCTGTGCTAACGTTGACACCTTTGTTAGGTTGATTTCCAAGGTGAGAAGCTCTTTGCCTTAGTCAGAAAATTATTGAAGTAACAGTAAAGAACTGCACTAAGGAAGATGTTTCTGGCCTTCAAATCCACACATACAACAAAAGTAAGTTTCAAACTCCTGTCTGCTTTCAGTGCAAACGAGCAGCAGGTTGGCCTGCCTCATTTCACTGATCAACATGAACACAGCATTCAGTATGCAGAACAATGTGACGCAGCAAACATCTGACCTAATGCAAATTCAAGCCTATTAAATAAAACCACGGGGAGGAAAGACAGGCCGGTTCACTGTCCTGCGCATCGGTGCCAATTCTGGACACAGAAGCAGCTGCAAGGCACAGGCTCAGACCTCGTTGATTGTCCTCTCTGAAGGGCAGTACTCCGAGGGACCAGGAGAGGACATATAGAAAGATTGTGTTTTCCTTTTTAACCGTGCTCTTTTGTTGGCCAACACTAGGCTACGCCGACTCGAACTGATGATTTCTGAAATAAACTTTTTGCAGTCTACACACACCTCCATAGTGCTCCAGCCCTCCATGAGCTCTTTGGGAAACTGCAGTTCTTCATCTGATTTGTCCATAGACTTAGATTTTGAGGAGAACCTAAGAAGAAAACAAAACAGACTCAGTATCATTACTTGTATTTTAACTACAATACTAAGAAGACTGTATGTGTAAAAAGTAAATTTGTTGCCCCAGCATTATGAAATCGGTGAGGATGATTTAATTGTTATGTTCTTCCAAAGAGGAATTACTTAGGGGCAAGATGCAGAAATATTTTAAAAAAGGAGCCAGGAAGTATGTTTTATTAACTCTTGGTTCTTCTGGTTCTTTTGGTATTCAGGACATTCACCTGCTTACCATACATAAATGGATTGTGAATTTTAACTCCCTGTGGTTTTATTTAATAGGCTTGAATTTGCATGATGAAATAAAGTACAAGCTACTAAAGTTCTACTGGTGATTCAGCAGGTACTTTCCCTTCTTTTTTTGGTAGCCCAGTAGCCCAGTGTCATGTCTAATGGAGATAGTTAGCTGGGTAGTGGGTCAGACTATAGGAAACTTAGGTACATTCATCTTAATCCTATGACATAGCCTAAAAATTTATTTTCTGCCAGCTTTCTTGTCATTCGAAAGAATACACTTCTTGTATTTATCAGGTATGCCTCCCCCTCCCCAGCAATTCTCTATATTTGGGTGGTTGGCTCTTTGGATTCCAGAGAGCCAGAGTTAACTATACTAACATTATAACTAATGTTTTTTGAGAGCTTTTTGAGATAACTAGGAATCATCTGTTCACTCACCATTTTAATTAAACCAAATAGGAATGTAACTAGTAATACGATAATCTGTGTGTTCCGAGTAGGGACAGAAAAGAAGACAAGCATGGCTTATGGTCAGCCCTGAGTCCACTGATGACACAACTCATAGAGGTAACCGTGCAGAGAGAGGGCGCTTGCTGGGCTCTCAATGTCATCCCCACTACCAGTACTCCTCCCTCACAGTGGGAGGCTGGGGCCACCGGGCACCCAGGGCTTGCTGACCTCCCTCCATCTTCCTTAAGGAACAGAACTAACCATTCCTACAATTCAATGGAAAGGGGTTGATAATCATTTTCTTTATGTTGCTAGCTTTTGATATAAAGCTTTATTTCTGCCTTTACAATAGCAAGCTAAAGGTATGGCAGATGGTTGAAAACACTGGAAGTAGAGAAGGACTGGACAGTTTTTAAAGAAGATTTTAAAGTATACAATAAACTAGCTATTTCTAATGTGGGAAAAAATAGAAACTATGAGTTTAAAATGCTCTTCAAATAGCTAGATATCACCCCTTGATAAGTTACCTTTGCTTAAGTCTTGGAGATTTGTTTGTAAGTCAAAACCAATTATATTAAAACCAACCAACCACCCAAACCCTCCTTAAATAAAAAACCATCACAGTCCTCAAAAGAGATATTCTTCTTTGACACGGGGTGCTTTGAAGAGCACCAGGCCTCTTGCTCACTTGGCAATGCTTCGAAGTGGCCGATGGTGGCTGGTGGAGGGTTTTTCTGGTCTCATAAAACTTTCCCCTCTTTGCAAGGCAGAAGGTCCCAAAGAAAAGATTGGAAGAGTGGAGTATGGCTTTGATGGCAGTCGCATCTAATATCCCAAAATAAAACCAGAAATGAGCAGTACTGTTGGAGATACAGAATCATTAAAGCTAACACAAATTATAATTTAACCAAGCTTAGTTTACCTTTTTGCAACACTGTGAGCACACTGGCCTGTGTACAAAACAAAAAGGATTACTTGGTATGACACCATGGCTGTTACTGGAGAGCTAGAGAAGCAGTGGTTACATGGCTGTGAATTTCTAACAGTTAATTGCAAAAACTCTGGTTCTTCTATCAGAATGTAACAAATTAGTATAACTGTAAATTGCCAAAAAGACAATCAATCTAAAACTTCACTCTTATATAGTATCCTATAAAGGGATCAACTTATATCTCTTTGGAATTTTCTTATTTGGCTACCTGGGAATCATATGATAATCATGTCTATTTTTTCTGTTCACCATGACATATTACTATTAGAATTAATCTTGCTTATGTAAAATAAGATGCAGAGAAACATTTTCCAGGTGTTTGGTCCACTTTTAGAATAAATCAATATTCCTAAAGTCCTCAAAGATAACCTGATATAACACAATAGACTGGGTCAAATCTAGAAAAATGAAAAAAATCAAGGTTAACAGGTATTTCTTTATTGCTAAATCTACCTTTTCATTAATTACAAAATACCTACCTCTTACAGAATTGACAGGTATAAGACCAGGTGAAGAAGGAGAATCTCCTGGTTCGGCAACAAAAGCAGAGCTAAGATTGAAAATTTAAAAGGAGAAAAAGAGCATCATCAGTATTTTCCTTAAATTAGGTAAAGTGTTTGAATACACTTTAAATTTACATATGAGGGAAATTTGGTAGACAAGGGGAGGAAGAAAATTTGAAAAGCCTGTGCTTCTGGTGGGCTGTAACTGGCCCACATCGCTATCAGTTTACTATGGAAGGCAATGACGGCACAGCTTTCAAGTGCCCCGCCATCACAGGAGCAATCTGAAGGTTCCAAAAGGGTCTGGTTCTCTTCCTCAGATATAGTTTCTTTGTAAGTCTTTAAAAAGTATAATGACTAAATACAGACAGGTTCTATGAAAGTATACCATTATTTATTATGGTGGTTGTCAAATCTGCCACAGGTATTTATTTCTATGGGAAACACAAAAATAGTCCTCTTGTTAGCAAAGCAGAAGCAGGGACTGTCTACTAGCGTGAACACAATGTAACCCCTGAAGTCCCTGGAGTTCACCTGGCTGACGGCTCTCTTTGGAGACAGTCTCTATCTGATTGTCCATCCTTCTACCTCTACCCTAACCAGTGATACCTTTCCTTTTTTCAGGGCGGTGTAGATGTCTTTGTATTGTTGGTATTTTTCCAGCTCTGCCTTCACCAGGACCTGGCGAATATGCATCACTTCCTCCACAGTGAGAGCGAGGCATTCCACTGGGTAGCAGAATTCCTCCTGAAATCCAAAATTCCACAAGTGAGAAACTCCCACCTCCTTGTCTGGGAACTGCAAAATTTCCATCCGATCAAACACCTCATTAGTAGCTCCAGAGAAAAGAAGCTTCCCCATGAAAACTGGAACAGATCTGGTTCACTCTCAGGCACCACGTGAATTTTAAATTCACTAAGACAACAGAGTGGAAAACTTCTGTTGACTATGTGAAACAATTATCGCCTATCAAAATTTCTGGTACATGAAAGCTCCTTGTACTTGCTCAGATAGCTTATAACTCCATTCCATTAAGTGGAGCTATATACATACTTATACAATGAATCTTGAAAAAAATTTTGTTGTTCTGAACAATTTGTATCCATTTTATCCTATGATCACACAAAGACATTTCTTAGTTTTGTGCTTTAAACTATATGTTGGTAGAGAAATAGCAAATCTATAAGATTGGTACTGTTTTAAAAACTGGTTTGTGGTACCCAGAATAGCCCAGAGGAGATGGTTAGTAATTTATACTGAGAAGCATTATTTAGTGGCCAGTTACATCAACACACCTTGACAAATCCTAGCGGGAGGAGAGGAATTTGAACTTTAAGTTATGGATGTTGTTTACATTCAAAAAGCAAATTCTGAGGCTGGACCCACAGTCGCGCAGATGAGTGCCATTACTTTTAAACAAGTGCTGGGTGCAGAGCCAGCCCTGGGAAGACATGGGAACTCATGAATTTTCATGGGAGCTGATGTAACTGAGCCCAATGAACACAAAGCCTCGGCCCAGCCACCCGCCTCCAGCCTGCGTTTGATTGGGTCAGCGCAGAAAGAGCGGTCCTGCGGTTGTCGCCGGGCCTCACAGGGGCCATTGTGGTGGCGACACGGAGACCTCTGTTCTCAGTGCCGGTGCATTCTGGTTCACTCCCAGCAACAGCACTGCCGACTGGCATTCTGGAAACCGGAGAAGCCAAATAAGAAAGCACAGGACTGCGCATGAAGTCAGTGCACACAGGCTAAACATTCTGTTCTGTCTTTCAACAGGAGAAAAATAAAAACAGATCTACGTTGCAAACTTGACAAACATTAGCATTTACTAAAATACACAGTTTAAAGAATTGCTTCTGACTAAAAATCAACCTAAGGAAAGATTAAATTTGCTTAAAATGTTTTGGGAAAAAAAATCCTACAACTGAATTTTTAAGATAAGGAGCTTAGAAACTGAAGGATGGGGGTGGGGACAGTTTGTTTAGAAAGACTTCATCAGCTATTCTTAGATGCCCAAAATACTTAAAATAAAACAGCCATCAACAAAATTTGTTCGTTCAATGGGAAAAGTTTTTAAAGATAATAGGATTAAACTGGCATGTTCCCACTCTCCTCCATTTTGCTCCAGTCTGAGAACAAAGGAACTGCCCTTTGGAAGGTGAGGCTGCTGGCACGTGGGCTAGCAGTGCTGGCCAACACACCTTAAGGATGGCTTTCTCAGCCTTCTGCAGCATTCAGAAGTCTTCCTGCTCTCATTTTTATTCATCAGTGATATATAGGACTGTGGCGCATTTTCACTGACAAAATTGCTGAGTTGCAACAAAATAATGTATTAGTCTAGCAAATAACCAGAGAATTGCTACTTGAGATGTGTTATCATGACTGTTAAGAAGATAGCAGAGTGCCAATTTAACTAACTTTACCAGTAGGGACCTGAGCTGGTAAACATTTCAGGTAGACTGGTAATTCTTTTTTATTTGCAGGAATATATTAACATGCAATAAATTTGACAGCTTGTATTTTCCTCTCTTCAGTCTTAGGTCACAAAAGGGCTTAGTTAGGCATACTGCTTTGAACCAAATGCAAATCGAGTACTTCATAGGAAAAAGAAGGAAGTTATGGATTTTTCCCCTTTTTTTGTTTTTTTAAACAGACTACCCTTTAGTAAAATAATTTTCATGAGGTCAAATGCTAATGTTTTAATTTGGAGTTTTCCAAGGACAACAAAACTTTAATGCAACATGAAAGAATATGACAAATGGTTTCTAGAATATTTTAATGATGCTTTTCAATTGACACAAAGTATTAATTCAATGCACCCAGCCAAATTAAACTTTAACAGATCTTGCTGAGATACTAATGCTCCGAAATGTACAGAGCTCTTTGAACTCAGTCAGGAGTGAGAAGCCAGGTCCCCTACCTGCACCCTTGTTCTGTACTTAGTCACCCAGAGCGGGCACCAAGTTCATTTCAGGGGTCTGAGGCTGACCAGGAGGTGAGGACCGTCTCAGCACAGTGCTTTCTCCCGTGCTTCTCTGAGTTTAAATCTGACTCTTAGGCTCAGTGAAGGGAAGCTAAATAAAGGTTACAATATGCTACAGGAGCCAGTGTACCTTTAGAGCTTCCCTTTATGCATGTCACTAAAATGCTGAGTTTTTATTCAAAATTTTGCTTAGATTTTAGATTTTACAATACAAAAGGGGTGACACAGAGAGATTACAGACCAAAACTTATAAATTCAGTTACTCCATCTCCACAGGGAGATGGAGCAGTCATGTTTTTTATAGTAGTCTTGATTAGCAATAACTTCATAATTAAGTACCAGATATTTGAAAATTATCCAAACAGCCATTAGTTTTTAGGTTTTTAATAAACAAAAAGAAGGCAAACAAAAATAACAACTATTTAGTTTAATTGCTCTTATTTTTCTTCAAGTTAAACTTTAAATGCAAAGTGAATCATTTCTTTGCCTGAAGTCCTGTGTGGACTCAATGCACATATCTCTACTAGGAGGGTCAGAAATAATGCTGGAAGATTGTCACTAATCAATAGCAGGAGGAAGGATAGGAGATAAAGTCATCCCTCCCACATGGCCCTATGTTCGGGCCAAGAAGCCAGATCTAAAAAATCTAGGAAAAAGCACCAACATTCACCCTGGATTTCAGTACAAACAAGTAGAGAAAACAATTTGCTGACTCTCATTTACATTCAGGGTCTCCTTTCTAAAGCAAGATGGGCAATAAAGAATGACAAAGGAACCAGCTGCTACACTTGTCAAGGACCTGTTCAGTAAACGGAGGCTGCAGGGGCCTGGAATGGGTGGAACAGGCAACTGACAAATGCTGGCCTCGGGGACCCGCCACACAGGGTGCAAAAACAAAATGTCCAAGGGCTTTTTACTTCAGTGGAGTTCAGAAATTATTATATTTTCTAAAAAATGTGAAGGTGCAAATAATAGCAAAATGTACTTGATGCAAGAATCTCCCCCCAAAATGTAGATTTATTTAAAATAACTATCAATAAAACAAAAACTCAAAATTTCTTTCTCTAGAGAAGTAAAGTGGTTTGTTGTAAAAACCACAGGTGTTGGGGAAAAGAAAAGTTCCCTAAATCCTGGAGAGGCACATTCTATGGGCGTGCAGCCCAACAAGACTGCAGCCTGGTGGGCAGGGAAGGACACGACCTGGTCAGGGCAGGTGGAGCCCCGCGCGGAGGGTGGGCAGAGGCTCTCGGCGTGGGGCGCGGCACATCCTACTCAGCGCTCCTCCCAGGCATGGCAGTTAGGCCTCCCAGAAACAAACGCTCACAGGCCTTCTCATCTGATGCTGCATTTTGAGTTTGTTGTCCTTTCAGAGTTATTCTCCTCTCAACTGAGACCAGAGTGTGATCTATGCATCCTACAAAAGATTTGAATCAACCATCAGAAGCAAAGTGCCCATCTAAGCTGTTAATTCTTGCAGAGTGCTGTAGCTGAGGTATCACTGTCAGAGATACAGAGAGGAAATAATTCCCAGAACCAGCAGAAAGAGGCCAACCTTTGAGGGTTTCCACCTGCTTGTAAAAGCTCTCTCACACAGATAATACATAGCCCCTGCTACCCCAAACACGGCTGCTTCAAAAGGGTGAGAGCTGAGCAGAGAAGCTGTTTGTATGGTAGAAAAAAGTGGTCGGAAAGGCGTCCTTGGCCAAACACTGGTTATCCTAGGAACCTGAACAATAGATAAGGAAAAAGAAAAATGGTGGGGAGTGGGGGAGAGAAAGGGGAAAATAATGCTGACAAATAGTGATTATAGATCATGAAGGAAAAACAAAACAAAACAAACCCCCATGGAGGGCTTTAACAGCAAATTCACAACGTTTGTCTGTGCCCACATCCTGCACCTGTGTTCCTCGAATCAGTCATCAACGCATGAGATCGTTCCCTGAGAATCTCAACATCACACAGCAAAGACTTAAAACGGGGATTTCCCACACCTGTTCCTGTGACCGCTCGTCCCCGCATGCAGCTTGCTGGGCTGCTGGACAGAGGCTTGCTCTTTCTGGGGCAGCTTGGGGACACAGGTCAGTGAGCGGAACAGGCTGTGCCTGCCAGGAGCAGACACTTACAGACAGGTCCCCTTTCACCTCAAGGTGGGCAAGCATCACTTATTTGACCAAATGATGAAGAAAGGTGTATTTTTTAACATCCCAAGAAAGAGAGGGAGGTGCAATGAAAATAACGATTATTAAAGAACAAAAGCATTTCTGCCATCTTCAGTTGTGGAGCTACAAATACAAAACGATACCGTTTTCTAAAATGCACTTAGATTTTCAAATTAATTATCACACTTAAAAAATAGTACTTACCAAGCTAGAGGGCACTGCCACAAAAAGTGTGATTTTTAGGGATTGGCCAAGACAAGCTACTAGCATGAAAAGCTGTTACTTTGACCTGGATGCTCATTTTGTCCTGCTGTGCCCAGCGGCACTCTGAGGGAGCCACAGTTTTGTATGGACGACATGCCCCTGCCCTACAACCTAAACACAATATAGTGTTAACTAAAAGAGCTTGCCTGCTGCCGCCCCACAAAATCAACTCCCTCCCTTCCTCCACGCTAAGAGTTCACTTTCCCAGGAGGGGTCACTCACTGGCCTGTGGTTGTGGGCTGATGGTCTTTATTGTGATAACTTTTGAATGTCATTAGCTGAAGCTACCTTTGTAAAATGATCTGATAATTTTTTTATATCAATGATGTTCTGTATTTAAGGCTAACCTCAATAATGTTATATAACCACAAAGGCCAGGTACATAACTGAATGATAGACTGTCTTCTAGCAAAAGCTGGGTGAAGAGAAGAATATGCTAATTACTGGGCTTATGAAAAAAGTCACAAAAGAGTTACTGCTCACATATTTTTAAGTTGTGATAATAACAGTATATTTTACCACAGCTACAACTTATTTACATGAGCAAAAGTCTTCAGATTTGAATGTGCCTGGTTGGAGTTCTGCTTTTATGTTGGCAGACCTCTGATGAGACTCTTTCCTCAAATGGCAGTATTTTGGTAGTTTTTCTAAGGAGTTAGAAGACTTCTATCAGGAAGTCATAAAGTCATTAGTTTTTTTATTATTCTGTTTTGCAATACAGGTGATGTATCAAATTTCAATACTACAGGCTCTACCTAAACTCAACGTTCTCATTGTAATAGGACAGTCCCCCTCTACTTTGTCCTCTTGTCCCTCCCAGGGTGAGAGGAGAATATCTGCTGCTGCTTCATTTGAACCCCTAATGATTCACTAAAGCCTAAAAACAGGATTAAACCAATTCTAGTGTTTTTTATTCATGCATATCAGGAAAAAAATTAGATAAAGATGTTTTTCTTATTCCTGGGTATCTGAAAAAAAACGAGATAACAGACTGTATGTAGAATTATTGATTTAAGCATTGCATTACCCCTGCAACTCTTTCTGAAGCAAAGTGGGACTACAAGAGACTCTATGGACCTCCTTTTGCTAGTGGGTCTGGCAGGACTAACTAGTTTTTCTTGGCAAGGGGCCTCATGTGCTCTGTTCCACTGTCCTGGAAGTTAAGTTTCCACCAAATGAACCAGAACTCTCCTGGAAAACATCAAGTATCAACTTTGGATCCCAATACCAGGAAGTATACTTGAAAGCAATGTATAATGGTAATGGATCGAAATTTTCCCATTCTAGTTCTTCCCCAATAAAATACTCTACTGTAGTCAGACTCTGCTAAGAGCTTTTAATTAGTATTTAATAATTTTTAAATGAATGATTATCCTTTGTAAGGAAGAAAGTGTTTCTTTAATAAGAATCTGTATTTTCAACCACTGATAAATGTTCCAAGGAAAAAATAAAAAACTACTCAAACTGAATAAAGAATGGCCAAACTTCATTTAGGTTATTATTAGGGTTTTAGTTCCCTCTAGTTTTAGAGAGTGTTTTTCTCCTGTAATCCTCTCCAGAAAGCTAAGGACCCCAGGCCTCCCAGGCAGCCCCAAGCCCCCTGCAGACCTTCGGTTACTTACAAGGGACCGGGAGCTCTGCTTGGACACAGGCAGGAACTGCCTCACGCTAGTAGGTGTCTCCTTTTCAATGGAGTGGCGTCTCTGGGGAGGCTGCCGTCTCTCAGGCTGGGGTGTGGATGATATGGGCAAGAATTTCGGAGGCTCTGAAGATTTAACCAAGTGAGAACAATTTAAACCAAAATAGAAACCGCAGATTTTGAATTTTCTAATAGAAAATCCTTCATCATTTGTGACAAATAATGCATTCAAAGATGATGCGTTTATTTCACTGGAGAGGTCTATTGCGATGGTAATCCTCAGGGGTAGACTCTGAGGTGTGTTATAGAAGAATCTCTGAGATAAACTTGCTACAAGAAAAAGGAAAAAAAAATTCAGTGATTTTAATAGTCGCTTAAACACATAAAAACGTAGAATAAGTACAGTATCAGATTTGCACACACAAATGTCCTCTTGTACTTTCCACAGAATTTTGCATTTAGAATCTTAGGCATTATTTTAAAAACATGTAAAAGTGTATATGCTGTGTGGCCAAAAAGACTCCCAAATCATTACAAAATTCTCAAGTATATGCTTTATTTTCACCTTTTTAAAGATAAAACAAGAAAACTCTTTCTTCTATATGTATATCAGACTTTTTTTGTCCTCAAGTTTGAATATAAAAGCTCTAACTCAAATTTCAAAAAATAATCATCAACTTTGATGTTTGCTGAGTACCACTACTCTCTGCCTAATAATATTTTGGGACATGATTTAAATAAAGGAGACTGTTTTAGGATCTGAATGGTTCTGGATTCACCTTTTGAAAATTTAAGGAAGACACTAGAAATGAATTATGCTGCCAGAATTTTATTTAGCACTACCTCCCACGATGTCTGAAAAGTAAGGCCACTTCATGCAGTGGGTGCAGGGAAGGGAAAATCAAAACAAAGTCATATATGAGCCATCTATTTGGACTATACCACCAAAAGGAACCACTAAAGGAAAACCAAGCACATAAACCATAGTCAAGAAAAGATACAGAAATCCATTATTTGATTTAATTAGGTCCCTATTAAAATTTAATGGGCATGGCCAAATAATTACAAATGAAAGCAAGGTCAGGTCAGTTCTTATTGTTTTTGATATGATCTGTTTAAGAAAATCAAAATATCATATCAAGAATTTTAACCATTGAAACCTCCGTGTGTATGGGAAATCAGTGTTCTAAGAGTATATTATATAACATATAATTTTTTTTTTTCTTCTTGCATGGGCAGGCATTGGGAATCGAACCTGGGTTTCTGGCATGGCAGGTGAGAACTGTGCCTGCTGAGCCACCATGGCCTGCCCCATATAATTAATTTTAATCTTTCAAAATAATCCTAAAAATAAAAAAGATTATTAAAAGCATTTAGAAATCAACAACTTTAGGTATCTATGTTCAACACGTACCACCTGAAGAGTTATAAAGGTGCTGTTACTATCTACACATTTATGTGGGGGTATGTGTGTGAGTGTGGATGGGGGTGATGATAAGTGTGATTAGGGCTTCTCATGTAATTAACTTCAGGAAAGTAGAGAATAAATCTAAATATATACACCTATCCACCCACCCATGCATCCATTCATCCATCCACCTCGGTTGCTTTATTCGCTGCAACCAAAAACATAGTCTGTAAATACAAATCAGATTGATGTCTTCTAAGTTAAGAGCCTGAAGCCCAGTTTAGCTCTACCTTATAATGTAAGCCCAGGAAAATAAACGAATCTTGCTGACACTGACCAGCAGAACTCCAGTTAGTTCTTTCCACCCCAAATAGCCCCAGGGCACTTTGGTAGCCATGCTCTCAGTCCAGTGTACTTTGTAATGGTATAAGACGCCAGTTCTCTGGGAGGTGAACACTCACTTTTCCGTGTGGACAAAGCTTCCAGCCCGGGCTCATCCAGGAAGGAGGGAGAAACGCTACTGCTGCTGGTGGACTTGTGCATTGCTTCTTCCTGAGAAAGGCAGGGCAGAAAGAGAGCTCTTACGGTGCACAGGGCTCTCGCTGCTAATAATAACATGCAATTATTAAATTCTTACCATAACATGGGCTTCGAATTATAATGCTGATGGTGCAAACTGAAAGTTGTCTAAAATGAGACAGGCATGGTTGAATCCTGGCTTTGTCCTTTGTTAGAGTGATGGGACACTGAACAAGTTTCTTATTTCTGTTTTGGCATTTATAAAAGAGGGTATATAAATAATATCAACTTTTCCATAGGTTATTGGAAAGATTGGGATAATGTGCTCAAAATGCTTAACACATTACCTGGCACACAATGAGAGTAAATGGTAGCTAATATTATTATTAGAAGAATATTTACCCATTTATGAAAGTGAGAGACTAAGCTCCATGAAGGGAGACAGCTGTGTTAGTTTCATCTGCCTACTGCCAAACCTATCGCTCAGGAGTAAGGTAAATATTTATTGAGTGAATGGATGATAAAAAGCATTTCATGAAATGTCATATGAATCTAGATAAATATCTTCATTGTGCCAAATAAAACTTTTATTCCAGTGAGAAAAAAATCTTAATTTGCTTTAGATTATACCAAAATGAGGCACAATATTTATTTGTGAAATATTTACTTTCTACTATTTGATGAGACATATACATTAGGTAGAAGACAATTGATTTCCATTGTAATATTTATAGAAAATGGCTGAATTTTTTTTTTTTTTTTTTTTGGTATGGGCAGGCTTCAGAATCAACCCTGGGTTTCTAGCATGGCAGGTGAGAATTCTGCCACTGAGCCACCATTGCACTGCCCTAAAGATTTTTTAAGTACAGAAAAAACTATGTAAATACATTCATTCATGAAATATGTGGGATAAATAGTGAAAATGCCCTTTGACCTAAGTCGCTAAAATGACCTTAAGAATTAGCCATTCTCTAAAAACCGGCCTTACCTAAAACCTATGGCTGAAATCATTATTCTCAAACAAACTACAAGACAAAGAATTTAGGTGAAGAGTAAGAGAAGGAAAAGGCTTTGTAAACCATACAGCTCAAACAAAGAAGGCTTCAATGGTGACACCCCACACTCGGGACTGGGCAAGACTGAGCAGTATATGCAAAAGCCGTTATTCCAGATATGGTTAGGTCACACAAGTCTCCAGAAAAAGCAAGCAAGTAATTAAAAGGATATCTTTCTGCTCATAGAAGGTCAAAAGGAAATAAAAGCCAAGAGTCTCTCTCAAGAAAATAAAAAAGAAGTAAAATACAGAATTTCCCAAATTATTATCTGATGGGGTAGGTGTTCCCTGATTTAAATAGCAGAATCTACCTTCCTGGCCCATATACTTCAGGCCATTTAAAGTCTAATTTTTTTAGTGTTAAGGGAGAAAGAGATTATGTTTCTTTCTTCACAAGTGGAATGTAGTTGTAAAATAAAATTCTGTATATTGGAAATATTGTCACACTTCTTTCCATTAGAAAAAAGTGAAAGAAGTCATTCTATAAATAGTCAAAATGAAGTCTTTTTTAAGCAAATGGAAACAATCAATAATTTTAATCACGAAGGTTAAAATTCCAAAGAACTGGAAAACACGAGGAAGACGCTCACTGTCTGGAAGCGGTGGTACAAGGAAACACCTCTGCATTTTCGGTATGTGCCCACATCTATACCCAGTTTAAAACATGTCAACATTCAATTTTATACTCAGTGTGTCTCTTTAGCTTTTACTTTGTATTTCATGTTCTCTTTATATGTTTTTTTTTTTTTGCATGGGCAGGCACCAGGAATTCAACCCGGATCTCTGGCCTGGCAGGCAAGAAGTCCGCCTGCAGGGCCACCGTGGCCCTCTTTATATGCATTTTGATCTTCAAAATGAGGAAAGCAGTTTGGGGAAGCTCTTTTGGCAAGAGTCTCTCTTTTTCTCTCACATCTCTTCTTCAATAAGACCCTATAAAACCTCAAAGCAGGATTTCCCATCACCTTTTCCTATCTTTTAAATAACTGCTTATGTTTGATGGCCTTGAAAAATTTTTAAAGAAGCAAAGCAACTTAATCAGGAGACCTGGAACCTGTCAACTCCACTCTAATAAGATTTGTGAACTTAGGCAAGGAATTTAACATTCGTGACCATCTTTTTTCAACTATAAAAGTAGGTGGTTGGATGGCATATTCTTGATGGCCCTTCTACTTCAAAAGTGGACGACGACTTCGATTCGTGGAGCCTGCCCATGCCAAAAGAAAAAAAAAGTATACAATCAAAGTAAACTTCTTTCCTGACTCTTCTTTTTCAAAGTCAACACTAAAAACTTGCAGATATGGTTCTAGGAAAATTAAAATTTCAGTTTACGTGAATTTAAAGGTAACATTCAATTTTTTTTTTGGCCTAATAATGCAGGATATTTTAATTTCACTCTTAATTACTTTTTCTTCTTAAGTTTTTTATTCTGAAATAATTTCAAATTTATAAGACTGTTATAAAAATAAGACAAAACCTGCACAGAGAACTCCAACATTCACCCCTCTTTCCAGATACCCAGATTTACCAATTTCAACTTTTTGCCACATTTCATGTATCATTTTATCTATCCATTCAGCTCATCTATCAATTTATCTTCCTATCACTTTTCTAAACATTTGAAAGTAGATTGTATATACTTCTTGAAAACATAATATTTCTATGTACGTTTCCTTAAGAACAAGGATACTCACTTATTTAATTATCTTCATACAGTTATCAAGTTTAAGAGAGTTAAAATTTATATAAAGTTTTCAGTCTATATTCTAATTTCTTCTTATGTCCCTACAATGTCCTTAGGCTTTTCCTCCCCCATTATTAGATGTAGTCCAGGCTCACATATTGTCTTTATTTGCTCTGCCTTTTTTTTTTAATTTATGGGACCATATATATACAGCATGAACTTTCCCACCATCCCAAACAGAGACTTTACCCCATTAAGCACTATCTCCTCATTTCCCCTGCTCCCCATTCCTGGTAACCTGTACTCCACTTTCATGTCTCTATGTCTGCATATTCTAGCTATTTCATGCAGGTGGAATCACACAAACTCTGTTCCTTTTTATCTGACTTGTTTCACTCAACATGATGTGTTCAAGGTTTATCCATCTTGAAGCATCTATATAAAGTTCATCCTTTTTAAGGCTGAGTCATATTCCCGTGTATGCATATATTATATTTCGTTTATCCATTCATCTGCTGGTGGACATTCGGGTGGATTTCACCTTTTGGCTTTTGTGGCATTATTCACAACACTGTTTTACAGATATCTGGACGAGTCCATGTTTTCAATTCTTTGGGATATATACCTAGAAATGGGATTGCATGGTCCTATGGTAGCTCTATGTTTAACTTTCTAAGGAATATCCAAGCTGTTTTCCATAGCAGCTGCTCCAATTTACATTTTTAGGGTCAAGATGGCGGCTGAACAACGTGCGCATTTTAGTTCGTCCTCCAGAACAACTACTAAATAACCAGAAACAGTACAGAACAGCTCCTGGGGCCACGTCAGTGACCAGACACAGCGTACCCCAGTCTGGACCAGCTGGACTGGCTGCGAGCACCTCCCCGAACAGTGAGTTCCCAAAGCTGCGGCGGCCAGCGCCCCTCCCCCACAGGCCACTTCCCAGAGGAGAAAGGAAAGGACTTTACCAGCAGCAGGGACTGGGCACAATCAAACGCCAATTGTGGAACTAATTAACAAATTCTGACTACTAAAAATAGGCCCCCGGCTTAGGTGAACCTGATCAAAGCGGAGGTTGCTCATTTTTGCCCTGGTGCCAAGGGGGCAGGACTGACAGAAAAAGGGGAAAAAAAAAAGAAGGAAACAGAGGTTTTTGTGGCTGTGTATCTACAAAGGCTTGACTGCCTCTGGATACAGCAGCAGGACTTTTCAGGCTGCAACTGCCCCAGGCATAGGCAGAAGTGAGCTCTTTTGGGGGCTTGTCTGGAGCCTGTGCCTTCCCCAGGGGCGGGGTGAAGCCCAACTCAGGTGGAATCCCTCCATCAAGGAATTCAGACACCAGGGCTTGGTAATTTGAAGCCATTAAAACCAGCCTACAACCTCTCCTCTCTCTCCACCACGCCCCCAGCAGGGAGAGTCTGCCAAAGTTAAAGGTACTGCATCATCTTATGCTGGTGGGACCTGCAGTCAGACAAGCGCCACGCACAGGGCAGGATAAGAAAAACAGAGTCCAGAGACTTCACAGGAAAGTCTTTCAACCTGCTGGGTCTCACCCTTGGAAAACTGATGCAGGTGACTCTTTCCTCCTGATAGGAGGCCAGTTTGGTCTGGGAAAATCTGGCTGGGGTCTATAATATCTAAATAGACCCTCCTAAGTGTGTGTGTGGGGGAAGGCACCACACAAGCAGGGCAAGAAACAAGAAAACAAGAACTGAAAAATTCTCCTCTGTTAAACAAAACTTAAGCTAAAGGTCCAGATAAAGCTGAATGGAATGCCAAAGAACAGATAGACAACAAATTCATCTAGCAAGAAAACCCTAGATAAAAGAAGTGAAAGCAATCTCCAGAATAAACTAATTAAGGTAATTAAATGCCTACACGCCAGCAAAAATTTACATTTTTACTAGCAACATAAGAGGGGGTCTATATTATTTTTGCAACTGTTCTGCAAGAATTGAATAAACTACTCCTTTTGCAGCTAGGTGAGCCACTGCTTCTTTCTAAGGAGAAATCAAAGTCTATGCCAGGTTCTGCAGCAGTAGCTCTGATCTCATGGCCACCATCTCAAGGGCTTTATTAGTGGGACAGTGCAAAGAGGGGAGGGCATCTGGGAAGTGGTGGAGGTGGTGTCAGTATGCGAGTGTTGACTATATTATGTAGCGCTTCCTCTTAGGATGGAAAAGGAGCTCCAAATGGCTCTCTCAGGTCTAGAGGGCCCTGAAGGAAGGGACCAGGTGGCAATGGGCATGGTCTCAACTCGCCTCCATTTCTAGCTGACACTGTGCCTTGTATAAATTTAGTTTGTAGAAAGGGTTTTGGTGCTTAAAAGAACGTCTGGAAGCCCCTCATCAAATGGGAAGGAAGGAAGGAAAAATGATAAAATGGAGAAGGCAGAAAAAGAGTAAGATTAGATTTCTGAGACTCCTTGCTATTTAGTCTCTATTGGTCTTCAATTACATCCCTGAGTCTCGACTTTGCCTTTGTTCATGGCACAACCTTTGCCAGGAATTCATTAAATCAGCAAACCCACCACCTCCCAGGGAGGGAGTAAGAAACCGAGATTTGGATCAGGCTGCAATTCTGTCCTCAGGGAAATTACAGTCCAGTAGAGGAGAAAAATGAAAACACACTAGGACACCACAAAGTTAAGTATTAGACAACAAAGTAGACGCCCTCTGCCAGGCTATGATGCTCATCTGATGCCAAAACCGGAATCCAGCCTCTTTCCTGAGGCTCCTCCAGCCATTTGAGCCGACTGGCTCCTACAGGCTCTGACGTTTGTGGTCTAGTCGTACACTAATCAGTCTGAAACATACTTGTGGACAGTGGGTGCTCACCAAATACCTACCATCATCCTTCTGGAGATGTCTTCCATTTCTCATTTAAATGATAACAACCAGAGGGCAGAGGGGTCTTATTTCTGCCTCTACCCTTGGTACTTAATGAAATGATATGTAATACAAAGGCATTCAATAAATATTTAACTGGAAAAACAAAGAAGCTGGTGAAAAGAACACACAGAAAAAGAGACAAAAGTACAGAACAGAAAATTACTATAACATGTGAATGAAGAGAGTCTGAGAAATGTGATGTGGATGTATTTAACAGCCTGTATGTGTGGGCATTTATATGTGAGCAAGTATGACCATTCCAAAATGCCTGGTTTAGGAACTTTCTAACATCAGGCATTAATTAAGGTAGGGAAAAAATTCCTCAATGTCTTTTCCTGCTGCTAGGGTAGAACTTAAAAATTCTGGAATTGGGGGAACTTCTGGGAAAGATGGTACAGTAGGGAGGTTCAGGACTCACTCCTCATCCAGAACCGGCTAGTGGACAGGCAGGACCTGCCTGGGGGTCTGGAGGCCAGGGGGGCACTTTATAGCATCCAGAGAAGAGCAGGAAGAAGAGGCTGAGAAGCCACAGTAAAGAACTGTGAGTAGTTTGCTTTGTAGTGGTTGCTGGTGCCCATCCCCCATTCTTGAGGCAGGATACCTTGGGGTCTGGTCCGTGGCTGGCTGCTGCGAATGGAGAGGGATGTGGAATTCCTCTTCCCCAAGAATGGGTGGGTCATGGCTGGACACTCATCAGGGCTTTTGATCCATGAGTTTGGATCTCAGGGTCCTGGCTCTGAACTGCTGTTTCAGCCAGGCCTGAACAGGGTCAGCTGCAGCAACTGTTTCAACTCCACCCCCAAAAGGAGTGAAGGCAGTGGAGGTTTAAAGACACAGGGCTTCCTTAGGGCTATGAGGAAGTTTGCTAAAGGGTGTCATCTGTTGGGCAGGCCAGGAAAGTGTAGCTTTGGGGAGTTGCAAAAAAAAGGCTTTCCTGATGCTTTCTCCAGGGCTCTTAGGAGTGGGTCTGTGTCTGAGTCAATGAAAGGAGTGTGAAAAAACACTATAGAGACAAAACAAAAACAAAGAGGATAGAATGAGATTCCCAGAGAATGAAGAGAGGAAAGGAAGCTTTCCCTGGGGTGAAACAACTGCTCAAATAGTGAAATCTTAAAAATTATACTTCATATCCAGGACAAAAATCAGATGATGAAAAACTAAAAAACTTTGATCAGTTAAACCCAGGCAGTTCTAAAGGACTAGAACAAATTGAACCATGTGTCAAAGATGAGCCTTAATGCAAAGCCAATTAACAATAAACCGGAGGCAAGAGAGAGAAAATGACCCTCAGAGTAAACTCATCAAGATAATCAGATGCCTAGACATCAGTTAAAAATTATGAGCCATAATAAGAAATAAGATATGGCCCAAAGGAACAAATCAAAACTTTAGAGGAGACATAGAATTTGGAATGACTAATCAAAGATGTACAAATAAATCTCCAATCAATTCAAGGAGATGAAGGAAAATATGGCTGAAGAGATAAAGGATATTAAGAAAACACTG
This sequence comes from Tamandua tetradactyla, assembly GCF_023851605.1. Lineage (NCBI taxonomy): Eukaryota > Metazoa > Chordata > Mammalia > Pilosa > Myrmecophagidae > Tamandua > Tamandua tetradactyla. Next base: position 76,183,237 of record NC_135344.1, read on the forward strand.
AGTCAACTTTTTAATTCTTTAAGAAGAATTAAAAAGTATACAAAGAAACAGAAATTATGGGAATGAAAGGCACAACAGAAGAGATTAAAAATACACTAGAGATTCCCAGCTCATGCACTGCCCCCTCCCCGCCCCCCCAAATTCACTAGAAGCATACAACAGCAGATATGAACAGGCAAAAGAAAGAATCAGCAAACTAGAACAGAGAACAATTGAAATCTTACAGAGAGAAGAAGAGAGAGAGAAAAGAATGGAAAAAACTGAGAAGGGTCTCAGGGAACTGAAGGACAGCACAAAGCACAAAAATATATGTCATGAGTGTTCCAGAAGGAAAAGAGAAGGGAAAATGGCAGAAAGAATATCTGAGGAAATAATGGCTGGAAATTTCCCAACGCTTATGAAAGATACAAATATATATGTCCAATGTGCTCCAAACAGAATAAATACTAACAGACCTACCCCAAGACACATGTTAATCAGAATGTCAAATGCCAAAAATAAAGAGAGAATCCTGTAAGCATCAAGGGAAAAGCGACCCGTCACAGATAAAGGAATGGTAATAAGACTAAGAGCCGATTTCTCATCATAAACTATGGAGGCAAGGTGGAAGTGGTATGATATCTTTAAGGTACTGAAATAGAAGAACTGCCAGCTAAGAACTCTTTATCTGGAAAAACTGTCCTTCAAAAATGAGGGAGAATTTAAAATATTCACAGATAAACAAAAACTGAGAGAGGACAAGAGACCTGTCCTATAAGAAATACTAAAGAGAGTTCTGCAGGCTGAAAGGAAAAGATAGGAGAGAGTGGGTAGAAGAACTGTGAAGAAATGAAGATTATCAGTAAAGGTAACTAACAGGATAAAAAGAGAGAGAGAGAAAAGATATAATATATGAAAACCAAAGGATAAAATGGCAGAATCCTGCTTTTACAGTAATAACACCAAATGTTAATGGATTAAACTCCCCAATCAAAACACAGAAACTGGCAGAATAAATTTAAAAAGTATGCTGTCTATAAAGTCACCTTAGACTCAAAGGTGCAAATAGGTTGAAAGTGAAAGGTTGGAAAAAGAAACCAAAAAAGAGCTACAGTAGCGATACTAACATCAGTCCAAAGAGACTTTAAATGCAAAACTGTTATAACAAAGAAGGACACTATATATTAATAAAAGGTGAAATTGAGAAAGAATAAGTAATCATCATAAATATTTATGCAGCTAACCATGGTGCCCCAAAGTACATGAGGCAAACACTGGCAAAACTGAAGGGAGAAATAGGTCTCTACAGTAGCAGTTGGAGACTTCAATACACTACTCTCACCAATAGAACATCTAGGCAGAGGAACAATAAGGAAACAGAGAACTTGAATAACATGATAAATGAACTAGAACTAACAGACATATAAAAAATACTGCACACCAAAGCAAGTGCTCTTGGGTCATTCTCCAAGATAGACCAGGTGTTGGGTCACAAAAAAGTCTCAATATATTTTAAAAAAGATTGAAATCATACAAAGCACTTTCATTGACCATAATGGAAGCAGCAACAGCCAGAGAACTGGAAAATTCACAAATATATGGAATTTAAACAACACACTCAATCAGTGGATCAAAGAAGAATGTGCAAGGGAAATCAGTAAATATCTTGCGACAAACGAAAACGACAACACAACATATCAAAACTTACATGATGCAGCAAAGGCGAAGCTGAGGGAAATTTATAGCCCTAAATGTTTACAAAGAAGAAAGAGCTAAAATCAAAGATTCAACTGCACACTTGAGTAATACAGAAGAACAGCAAACTAATTCCAAAGCAAGCAGAAGGAAAGAAAAACAAAGATTAGAACAGAAATAAATGAAACTGAAAAAAAAAGAGAAAATTAAAATTAAAAGTTGGTTCTTTGAGAAGAGCAATAAAGGTGACTATATTTAGCTACACTGACAAAGAAGAAAAGAGAGAAGATGCAAATACATAAAAACAGAAATGAGAGGTGGGACATTACTACTGACCCCACAGAAATAAAAGGGATCATAAGAGGATATTATGAACGATTGTATGCCCAAAAATCAGACAACCAAGAGGATATGGAGAAATTCCTAGAAACACATGAACAAACTACACTGACTCTAGGAGAAATATAGGACCTAAACAGACCGATTACAAGTAAAGAGATGGAATCAGTCATCAAAAGCCTATCAACAACAAAAAAGCCCAGGACCAGATCGCTTCACAAATGAAATCTACTGATTGTTCCAATAAGAATTAATACCAATCATGTTCAAACTCTTCCAAAAATTGAAGAAGGGATATACTACCTAACTCATTCTAAGAAACCAACATCACTCTAAAACCAAAGCCAGATAAAGATACTACAGGAAAAGAAAACTTCAAACCAATCTCTCTAATGAATAAAGACGTAAAATTCCTTGACAAAATATTGCAAATTGAATCCAATAGCACATTAAAAGAATTAAACACCATAATCAAGTGCTATTTAACCCAGGTATTCAAGGGTGGTTCTGCGTAAGAAAATCAATTAATGTAATACACTGCATTAACATATCAAAGGGAAAAAACACATGATCATCTTGATTGATACAGAAAAGGCATTTGAAGAATCCAGTATCTTTTCTTGATAAAACCACATAGAAAAATAGGGATAGAAAGAAACCTACTCAACACGATAAAGGCATATACGAAAAACCCATAGCAAACATCATACTCAATGGTGAAAGACTGAAAGTTTTCCAAGATCTGGAACAATACAAAGATGCCCACTGTCAAAACTAATATTCAACATTGTACTGAAAATTACAGTCAGAGCAGTTAGGCAAGAAAAAGATATAAAAGGCATCCAAATTGGAAAGGAAGAAATAAAACTTTCACTATTTCTAGATGACATGATCCCATTATATAAAGCCCCCCAAAATCTACAACAAAGCTACTAGAGTTAATAAATGAGTTCAGCAAACTGGCAAATATAAGATCAATAAGCAAAAGTCAGTAGTGCTTCTATTCATTAATAATGAGAAATCTCGGAGGATGAAAAAAATTTCATTTACAACAGCAATAAAAAGAATCAAATACCTAGGAATAAATTTAACCAAGGATGTAAAGGACTTATACTCAAAAAACTACAAAACAACAAGTTCAAGAAATCAAAGACCTAAATACATGGAAGGACATTCTGTGTTCATGAAATTGGGAGACTAAATATCATTAAGATGACAATTCTACCCAAATTAATTTACAGATTCAAGGCCATCCCAATACAAATTCCAACACTGTATCTTGCAGAAATGGAAGAGCCAATTATCAAATTTATTTGGAAGGGTAAGGGGTCCCCAAAAGCCAAAAACATCTTGAAGAGGAATAAAGTTGGAGGATTCACACTTCTTAATATTAAAGCCATATAACAAATCTACAATGATGAAAACAACATGGCACTGGCATAAAGATTGGCTAATAGAAATGAATTGAGAGTTTAGAAACAGACCCTCACATGTATGGCCTATTGATGTTTAACAATGCTGCCTAGTGCACTCAACTGGGAAAGAATACTCTCTTCAACCAATGGTACTGGGAGAAGTAGATATCCATATACAAAGAATGAAAGAGGACTACTACCGCACACCATACATAACAATAAACTCAAAATGGATTAAAGACCTAAATATAAGAACCTGGATCATAAACTCCTAGAAGAAAATGTGGGGAAGCATCTTCAAGATCTTGTGGTAGGTAATAGTTTCTTAGACTTTACACCCAAACCACAAGAAGAAAGAAAAAGTAGATAAATGAAGCCTCCTCAAAATTAAAAACTTTTGTGCTTCAAAGGACTTTGTCAAGAAAACAAAAAGGCACTCTTCTCAATGGGAGAAAGTATTTGGAAACCACATATCTGATAAGGGCTTAATATCCAGAATAAATAAAGAATCCTATAATTCAGCAATAAAAACACAAAAAGCCCAATTAAAAAATGGAGTACACATTTTTCCAAAGAGGAAATACAAATGGCTAAAAAGTACATGAAAAGATGCTCAACATCACTAGCTATTAGGGGATGCAAGTCAAAACCACCATGAGATAACATTTCACACTTACTAGAATGGCCACTAGTAAAAAAAAACAGGAAACTACAAGTGTTGGAGCAACGTGAAGAAATAAGGACACTCATTCTTTGCTGTTTTAAAATGATGCAACTGCAGTGGCAGACAGTTTGGTGGTTCCTCAGGAAGCTAAGTACAGAACTGCCATATGATCTGGCAATCCTGCTACTACGTGTATACTCAGAAGAACTGAAAGCAGGGACAGGAATAGACATTTGCCCACTGATGTTCTAGCAACATTATTTACAATTGCAAAAAGATAGAAACATACAGAAGGACAAATGCTGTATGATCTGACCGATGTGAAATAATTATAGGAAGCAAACTCACAGAGTTAGAATCTAGAATACAGGTTATCAGGGGACGGACTGGGTAGAGAATGGGGAGCTGATGCTTACTTTGTATAGAATTTCTATTTAGGTTGATTATAAAGGGATTATAAAAGGATAGTGGTGATGGTAGCACATTATTGTGAGTATAATTAACAACACTGAATCATGTTTGTGAATGTGGTTGAAAGGGGAACTTTAGGGTCATGCATGCCACTATACGGAAAGCTAGAAGATGAAACAAGGAACTGTATAATATAGTGAACCCTGCTGTATATGAAGGTGGTTAATTGTACAAATACATGAATTAGAACTAATGTATATCACAGCTACAAGGTGTTAATAATACGGTGGTATATGGGATAAATTTACCTAATGCAATCTATGGACTACATTTAACAATAATATCTTAATCTTTTTCCATCTGCTATAACAAGTGTTAACAGCAGGGGTTATATGGGAATGTTGTATTTTTTACATGACTTTTTTGTAAACGTACAACTTTTGCAATTAAAAAATGACAATAATTAAAAAACATACTAAATGGAATAGAAAGTATTACATATGGCATAATTCCATTTACAAAGAATGCAAATACAAACAAATTTATTGAGTCAGAATTAGATTAGTGGTAATGTAGGGTTGGAGGATAGAAGGATTGAGGTGATTGCTAAGGGGTTTGTGTTTTTCTTTTTGGAATAATGAAAATGTTCTTTTTTTTTTGTATTAATTTTATTCCATTTTCTGTATAACTTTAAAGCAGATCAAGGTTTATTTTCACAGGCTTCAAGAAATGGTTAAAAGTCACAGGACAATCTCTCTCCCACCAAAATGTTGCATATTTTGGTAAGTGTTTGTCCTAGAGGGAAAGACTGAAATTTACATTAGCGGTGCTGTGCAAGATTCTGACATAAATGGAGACCTAAATCCAGCCTGCCGTAGAGGTTTTAGTCCTCTGTTCAGGTACCTGGACAGAAGCCATAAGCTGTTGAGCATGACAGGAAAAGAAGGCAGTAAGGATGGATTGCAGGCACCTAGCATGTGAGGAGAAAGGAATGCCAGATTCCTTGGAATGGTGTGTTGTTTCCTCCCCACCCCGCTCCCCCACAACTTCAAGTCATCTGTATAGGAAGTTGCTCGGCGGAGATCCCAGAGAAAGGGTCGAAGACTCCCTCAACTACCCTGGTACAAGTCACTGCTACAGCAGCTGGTCGAGGAGAACCTACCATCTCATAGTCAAGGCAGATCCAGGATGGAATGCAAAATAAAAGAAATGCATATAGGGAACAATTTTGCTTGGAATGTGAGATGGCCAAGCCTCAGCCACTGGGCCAGTGCAACTTTTGTCTTACTTGTCAATAGTGAAAAATTAATTTGGTTAGAAGATCTAACTGGAAACACACCAGTTGCTGCTATCCTCATGCGCTCACTGTTAGTAAAAGACCTGTGCAAAGCACATTCTGATTTCTTAATTCCTAAAAACTGTTTTATTCTTCCCGAAATAAAGTAACCCTCAGAGCTGAAAACTAAACCCATTAATCTTGGTCTGAAGTTCCAAAAGAATAGACTTGTGGTGTGATTGAGCTGATATGGAAAAGCTATCCCTTCTTGAAGATTATCAGCTGACCCCACTCCAAATCTTAATCTGAATTATATTTCAGTGAAGGCAGGTAGATGTGCTTCTCAGAACAGAAAAGCGGTTTAAGAGCAGGAAGGTAGATGAAACCTAGAAAAGAACCATTTTGATACAGATTTATCTCATGGTGTGAAGAAAGAGGGCAAAGAACCAGTGGCACTTCACTTATCCAACAACTGCTGTCAGTGTGGTGACCAACTTTTAGCCATCCATATGGTCTTGAACTGCTCAGGGACCGGGAACTCGATAAAGTTATCACTTTCTGGAAGAATAAGGACATTCATCTCAGATTTGGCACTGAATATCTTACAATCCAGGGAATTCTTGCTCATATAAGCATGGCAGCCATCTGTTTTGCTGATGGAAATGGTTGGCAGTTTAATCTGAACTTTGATATCCACACTACTGATTATCTCTACAATGCCCACCATATCATTGAACACCAATCCAAGTTTCTTACTGTTATCTACTGTAATGGAGTTAATTTTGCCCCTGATCTGCAATGCTGTGTCGACACACTTGTACATGTTAGCCACCTGCTCCAGCTCTGTATCATCAATCACCAGGTTAGAAACATTCTAATTTTCCACTCTTCACTTCTTGCCTTCCAGTTACAGTAGAACTGGCTCTTTCTTTGGGGCTGCTTTGAGGGAAGGAATGACGCCTTTTATGTGCGGAAAATGCTTTGGGGCCATTGTGTACTGGACCACTCTGAGCCTTCAGGGCAGGGTTCTTGGTTTGTTTTTTTTTTTCACGGTTCACCTTGGATTAAGTTCAATAAAAAGCAAAGGGTATACAAATATTTACAACAATTTTAAAGAAAAAAATGGCCCTATTAAAATGGTCCCAACAATGAACTCAGAAGTCTATGGCAAATAGGTGCTCTGATGAACTATTTATAAATACTTTAGTTAGGTACAGTTGTACTGAAAGAGTTCACTTAAAATTTTCAAATAATTGTTCCTGTTAATCCTCGAACTGTGCTTATCATAGTTTAACATTTCTATTAAATGTGTGTGTTGAATTTCATGTTATCCAAGTGTAGTAGCTTCCCCTTACCATTTACTGTTAAGGACTTCAACTGGCCATCTTCTCCACCTTTACTTTCTTGACTATTCTCAGTAGTTCTCTTTGTAATGATTTTTCTGCCATTAACTAGTTTAGTAGAGGTTGATATGGAGTTGAAGTTGCCAATTCTACCACCAAAGGATGTTGAAGAAACTGAAGTAAGGGTCCCGTGTCCCAATGTACCAAATGAAGCAAATCTGTTTCAAAAGAAGAAAATCCATCTCCAAAAGACGGAAACCCACAGACGGCAGAGAAAAAAATCCGTTTCTGATTCCACAGAGGCCTCTTCAATTTCCAAAAAACTTCTCAAATGGGTCTTTGCAGAAGTGAAATGAAAATGGCTCCCCTCCATCAAAAAATTTAAGACATCATCTGGATTATGGAATATAAAAGGGCAGGGTTCTTGTGGTCTTCATGTCATCAGATACATGTTTCTGAGCATGTGTAATACTCTCCCCCTGATTAATTTGGGAAGAGTGCTGAAGATGAAGCACAGTCATCTGAGCCTGAATTGGTCGGGACTGGGTGGGGGGAGATGGACCTGGTTGAAGGGGTGGGGGTGGGAGGACTCCATCCAGCTGAGGGTCCAGATATCAATCCACTCAGTTCTTTGCCACAGGGTCCTTTTGCTCCAGACCAGCTCAGTGGTATGATACTCCTTAATGTAAGCCTGCTGCTCTGTCCATATACTCAAGTAAGCTTTGACCCAGCCCACATGCTCCTTATCCACATCTTTTGTACTCCTTGAGGACTTGATTTGTATAAAATATGGCAGCACCATTCATTTCTTTCATGTAAGGCCCAGGCTTGGGAGTCAAAGCCACTCAACCCAGGGCCTGGATGCTTTCACTTACAGCTGACAGGTGATTGAACAACTTGCTGGCTCAGTTCTTCTCTCAAAAGATTATCACTTTTTGGATCTGCTCTGAGATGGGTGCCAACAATTTAGAAAGCTTATTACCTGTTGGATGCTGGCACTGAGAGGCTGCAGTCAAGAGAGCCTACTCCAACTTCAAGCCTGTGTGGACCATCTCCGCATGTTTCTGCATATTTCCCCCAATCTCTTTACTGATCCTCACGTACTCTGCTACAGGATCGGCAAGAAGCACGTCAAATGCTTGCACATAAGGAGACAATCCTTTGGATTACTGTCTCCATATCCACGGTGCATGTCAGAGACCTGGGATACTGCTTCCTGCACAGTGGATGTATAATCTTTCTACAAGATTTGCACGTCAGCCAAATTGCACCACCTTGGAATGGTGAACAATTGCTCTCCACTTCTGGCAAGAACTGCTCAGCAATCTTCCCTAAATGTTCTTAATAAGATGTCTACTGATTGTGGGATGGACTATGTGGTATGTGAAGGTATCACAATAAAACTTCTTTTAAAACAAAATAAAAAAAAAAATTCTGGAAATGGAAGAGATCTGGAGATCACCGAATGAAATGCCCTCATCAGATGGATGGCAATGGCAGCTGACAAGATGCAGCATCCTATTGTAGGCTTTGGAACCCGAACCAGAACCAGGGCAGGTTCTGTACAGACAACAGTCTTCACTAGTTTACACTGTCAGGAAAACTTTGCAAGGGCTATGCGGTGTGTCATTCATGTCTATATAAACTTCAATTAATATCTAGCATTATCAAAGACATTCTTCTGAGTTTGTTTTAACCAGCCAGGAGGTAATCTGAAAGCAGTTTAATTTAAGACATCTTGGTAGGATGAACCAAACTACCCAACCACTGTTTTTTTTTTATTAATCAAAAAAAAAAGAAAAGAAATTAACACAACATTTAGAAATCATTCCAATCTACACATGCACTCAGTAATTCTTAGTATCATCACATAGATGTATGATCATCATTTCTTAGTACATTTGCATCGATTTAGGAAAAGAACTAGCAAAACAGCAGAAAAAGATATAGAATGTTAATATAGAGAAGAGAATTAAAATAATAATACTAATAAAATATATATATATACAAAAAAAGGAAAAAGAAAAAAGCAAAAACAAAAGATACAAAGAAACGAACAAACAAACAAAAAACTATATTTCAGGTGCAGCTTCATTCAGTGTTCCAACATAGTTACATTACACTTAGGTATTATTGTGCTGTCCATTTTTGAGTTTTTGTATCTAGTCCTGTTGCACAGTCTGTATCCCTTCAGCTTCAATTACCCATTATCTTACCCTGTTTCTAACTCCTGCTGGTCTCTGTTACCAATGATATATTCCAAGCTGATTCTCGAATGTTGGTTCACATCAGTGGGACCATACAGTGTTTGTCCTTTAGTTTTTGGCTAGACTCACTCAGCATAATGTTCTCTAGGTCCATCCATGTTATTACATGCTTCATAAGTTTATTCTGTCTTAAAGCTGCATAATATTCCATCGTAGGTATATGCCACAGTTTGTTTAGCCACTCGTCTGTTGATGGATATTTTGGCTGTTTCCATCTCTTTGCAATTGTAGATAATGCTGCTATAAACGCTGGTGTGCAAATGTCCGTCTGTGTCTTTGCCCTTAAGTCCTTTGAGTAGATACCTAGCAGTGGTATTGCTGGGTCGTAATCCATTCTGCCATTCTATGTCTTTTGATTGGGAAATTCAGTCCATTAAATTGTAGTGTTATTACTGTTTGGATAATATTTTCCTCTACCATTTTGGCTTTTGTATTATATATATCATATCTGGTTTTCCTTCATTCTACACTTTACTCCATACCTCTCTCTTCTGTCTTTTCGTATCTGACTCTAGTGCTCCCTTTAGTATTTCTTGCAGAGCTGGTCTCTTGGTCACAAATTCTCTCAGTGACTTTTTGTCTATAAATGTTTTAATTTCTCCTTCATTTTTGAAGGACAATTTTGCTGGATATAGAAGTCTTGGTTGGCAGTTTTTCTCTTTTAGTAATTTAAATATATCATCCCACTGTCTTCTAGCTTCCATGGTTTCTGCTGAGAAATCTACATATAGTCTTATTGGGTTTCCCTTGTATGTGACAGATTGTTTTTCTCTTGCTGCTTTCAAGATCCTCTCTTTCTCTTTGACCTCTGACATTCTAACTAGTAAGTGTCTTGGAGAACGCCTATTTGGGTCTATTCTCTTTGGGGTGCGCTGCACTTCTTGGATCTGCCAATTTAGGTCTTTCATAAGAGTTGGGAAATTTTCAGTGATAATTTCTTCCATTAGTTTTTCTCCTCCTTTTCCCTTCTCTTCTTCTTCTGGGACACCCACAACACGTATATTTGTGCGCTTTATATTGTCATTCAGTTCCCTGATCCCCTGCTCAAGTTTTTCCATTCTTTTCCCTATAGTTTCTGTTTCTTTTTGGAATTCAGATGTTCCATCCTCCAGTTCACTAATTGTAGCTTCTGTCTCTTTAGATCTACCATTGTAGGTATCCATTGTTTTTTCCATTTTTTCTTCTTTGTCCTTCACTCCCATAAGTTCTGTGATTTGTTTTTTCAGATTTTCTATTTCTTCTTTTTGTTCAGCCCATGTCTTCTTCATGTCCTCCCTCAATTTATTGATTTGGTTTTTGAAGAATTTTTCCATTTCTGTTCGTATATTCAGCATTAGTTGTCTCAGCTCCTGTATCTCATTTGAACTATTGGTTTGTTCCTTTGACTGGGCCATATCTTCAATTTTCCGAGCGTCATCCATTATTTTCTGCTGGTGTCTGGGCATTTGATCAGATTTCCCTGGGTGTGGGACCTGGCTGATTGAAAGGTTTTTCTGTGAAATCTCTGGGCTCTGTTTTTCTTTTCCTGCCAAGTAGGTGGCGCTCGTGGTGCTCGTCTGTCTGCGGGGCCCACCAGTAAAAGATGCTGTGGCTCCTTTAACTTGCCAATCCGAATCTCGCAGCTGGCCCGGGAAACCGCGCGCCCCTCGGGTATCTCACTGCAGCGGATTCTCCCTGCCCGTTCAGCCGTTCCAGAATGGGGTACGCTGTCTTTTTGGTCTCTGTCGTGGCTCCGGGAGCTGTTTCGTATTGTTTCTGTTTCTTTAGTTGCTTTTCTGGAGGAGGAACTAAGACCCGCGCGTCTTACTAAGCCGCCATCTTCTCCGGAAGTCCCCTACCCAATCACTATTAAGATTGATAAATAAAATCTAGTGGGCCCAACATGGAGGCGTGCATACTAAGTCTCAAGTCAGCAAAACTAAAAATCTAAGCTAGTTTGTATTTCCTGTAAATGTGATACAGCCGATCAGTTATGGTCAAGTAACGTCCTCATTCTTAAGCAACCACCTATTTCCCACTAAGTAAAATGAAACTTAGTGTCAGCCAATCAGACCATTTCCTCACTTTCTTCCACATTCGCTCTCTGTGAGTTTCCCCTTTCCATCCCCTCAGCGGAGGTTCCTTCCACTTTATGAATAGGATGTGGCCTGATTCATCAATTGCTCAATAAAGCTGTGAAATTTGAAATCGGACAAAAAGTTTTTTTGTTTGTTTATCAAATTAAAGCTGTGCCTCATCAATAGAAACTTTATTAAAACTTAGATTTTATAAAGTCTAAATATGAAATATAGTTGATTGAAAAGAAAGCTTTCTGCTTATTGGTATAAGTTTTTTTTTGTTTTCTACTAGCACTGACTAAACAACTATGATTCATTGCGGCTTAAACCAGCAGTCAGCGAGGAAGGTCAGAGATAATTGTATCTAGCGCTAATCTCTCTTTTCAGTACCTTATTTCCTGCATAATATTCTGATGATGGGTATTTGGATGGAAATGATCTATATCTGATTTGCGTAGTATGTCCAGCAAATATCTCAAGATTCAGATTTGGAGCGTTAGCATCTTATCTTTAAAAATAAAGGTCATCTAAGAAGATTCTAGAGGCTATAAATATATCTCATTATGGGACTGGTGTATGTTATTGTCTCGGTGGAGGTGCATGACTGAGGACTAAGAAAGGAGTTAAAAGTAGGTCAGTAGGAATGAAGCTGAATGTGAGAGTGACAGAGGGAGGAGGGCTGGGGGCACAAATGAAATCAGAAGGAAAGACAGACAATAAAGACTGAGATGGTATAATCTAGGAATGCCTAGAATGTATAATGATAGTGACTAAATGTACAAATTTAAAAATGTTTTACATGAGGAAGAACAAAGGAATGACAATAATGCAGAGTGCTGAAAATAGATGGTAATTAATATTTTAAAACTTTAATGTATGTGCAAGACTAAAGCAAAAAATGTTTATTTGGTATAAAATTTATATTTTGACTAGTGCATTTCCTAATATAACTTATATAGACAGCTTAATTGAACACTATAAGTACATGGAACCTTGAGTAGGGCATGAAATTTTGGAGGTTTGTCCAGAGTGATGCCTCAATAAATCCCAGAGTAATTTGAACAGTGAATAAAAAAGTATTTGGAAAGTCCCCTTAGGGGAGTGGTGAGAAAAGGGGAAAATTCAACTTTCCCAAGTGGAGAATTCTTGATATTCTCACAAGCAGTGGGGACAATCAAAGCAATAGGCTGAGCCCTCAATCTTGGGGTCTGTTCACATGAAACTTAATCCTGTGAAGGATAGGCTAAACCTACTTAAAATTAGGCCTAAGAGGCACCCCCAAGAGAACCTCTTCTGTTGCTCAGATGTAGCCTCTCTCTCAGCCAACACAACAAGCAAACTCACTGCCCTTCCCCTCTCTATGTGGGACATGACTCCCAGGGGTGTGGACCTTCCTGGCAATGCGGGACAGAAATCCTAGAATGAGCTGGGACTCAGCATCAAGGGATTGAGAAAACCTTCTCGACCAAAAGGGGGGAACAGAGAAATGAGACAAAATAAAGTGTCAATGGCTGAGAGATTCCAAACAGAGTCGAGAGGTTATCCTGGAGGTTATTCTTATGCATTAAACAGATACCATCTTTTTTGTTAAGGTGTAATGGAGAGGCTGGAAGGAACTGCCTGAAAACGCAGAGCTGTGTTCCAGTAGCCATGTTTCTTGATGATGACTGAATAATGATATAGCTTTCGCAATGTGACTGTGCAATTGTGAAAACCTTGTGTCTGATGCTTCTTTTATCTACCTTATGGACAGATGAGTAAAACATATGGATTAAAAATAAATAAATAATAGGGGGAACAAATGTTAAAGCAAATTTAGTGGATTGAAATGCTAGTGATCAATGAAAAGGAGGGGTAAGGGGTATGGTATGTATGAATTTTTTTTGTTTTTTATTTCTTTTTCTGAATTGATGTAAATGTTCTTAGAAATGATCATGATGATGGATATAAAACTACGTGATAAAAAATGTTCATATTGTATGTTGGTTGGTTTTATTAATAAAAATTAAAAAAAAAAAAGGAAGGTGCGCTCAGCACACCCCTTTCCTTAGCTCAGCACTGCCCAGTTGAACTTTCTGTGATGATGGAAATGCTTCCCACAGGTGGCTATGTAAAAGACTGAGAAAATCCTCTTTTTTTTTTCTTTATGATATATGGTGGGGGTCACATTTCATTTTGGTGGCTATCCCCTTTATTGCAGCACCATTTGTTGAATTTTTGGGGGGTGGGGGGCATGGCAGGGAAAGTACACAGGCAGGGAATCAAACCTGGGTCTCCCACATGGCAGGCGAGAATTCTACCACTGAACTAACTTTGCACCCCGTAGATGCTCTTTTAATGTAAGCCATTGTCCCTATAGGTTAGCATGAATATATTTAAATACTTGTCTACTGGGTGTTAGGAATTAGAGATCAGAGTGAATTATGCACAGCCCCTCTTTGCAGGGTACTTGCAGTCTGCTGGGTAGGGGGATAGATATAAATGGATAATTACACAATAAAGTATTAAGTGCTCTAACTCTAATAATAGAGAGAAGGAAAGGTTGCTATGGAATCACAGACAAGGGGTCCTTATGGGGTAGCAGGGTCAGGATCATCTTCAGGGAAGGTAAGGTGTGCACTGACTACGAAAGGATGAAGAAGTGAGGGATTTCGGACTGTGCAGGAAAGAGCACTTGGCAATTGGCTGAAGAACACAATTTGCCGGAGGGAGTGATGTGAAACGAAACTGGTGGTGTTAGCAGGGATCAGTTTAATCACAGAGGTGCTTAATGTTAGGGAACGTGTCTCCTGTGAGTGTGGAAGAGGGGGCGTGACAAAGAACGGGTGGCTGTGAGGAGGATGAAATTGAGAGGAGGAGGTGAGGTCAGAAAGACTGGTAGAGAGAGACAGAGAGAGACAGAGAGAAGGCCGAGAGAAGGCAGAGAGTAATAAGGACATCGCCTCACTGCTCCTAAGGCTGAAGAAGAGTTTAGTTAAATCTTTGTGAATGGATTGACTGGACCAGGGCAGAGAATTGTTACAGGAGGGTGAGGAGGGTTTAAGAATTATCCCTCTGACCCTAACTCGGACGCATGTGGGAAGAAGAGCTAGCTTCTGGTTTTGGTACATGTGTCCTCTGGTTAGGCAGAGGGTGAGGGAGGAGGGAAGATGGAGTGAGAGTTCATTTTACTTGTGGGGTGGTTCTGAGGACCTCGCAGTGGTGACACCCAGCAGGGATGATGACCCAAATCTATTGGTTGAGGCAGAGAGAGATGCGGAAGCAACAGCATCCAGGTGGGTGCTGGAGGAAATGAGATTTTTCTCTCCAAAGCAGTAGGGGTATAGAGAGCGCTGTGAGGGCCAGGACCTGAAGAACCCCAGCAAAGGCCTTTCTTTTGGTGACCTGCTGATGGTTTCACTATTGCAGAAAGAGCAAACTCAAGCATGTGCATGTGTGACTAACAGGGAAAAATTAACAGACATGTATATGGGGTTGTTTTGCAGTTTTTTTCCCTTCCCAAAACAAAAGGGAAAATATTTAAAGTAACATTAGTTTGAAAATGGCTTACTAATTCTAATCCCACTATAATTTAAAACCATGTATGTATTTCAGAATTAATTCTATACACTCTATTGGATACTACATCAACTGTTACAAAATAACAGTAAGTAATCCACTGTTCCCTTTCCTGGTAACCCAGTGAATTTAACCCACACTCTACTGAAACGGAGAAGGAAGAGATGAAGACACCACAGCTGCAGGCTGAGGCTCCCAGGACTGTGGGGGTCTTACCTCTGAGTCAGAGCTGTCCAGCTCGGCCAGCGTCGGGGCTTTGAGGAGTTTCTTTCGCTGTACAGGAACCTGCTGCGGAGCCCTCACCTCACTGTCTTTTGCTTGTAATGCTAAACCTCCATTCACCGCAGATGGTTCCACCACACTCTTTGGAGACTCAGGGGTAGTTACATCTGCTAAAAGAGAGGTAAATGCTTACCTTTCTTTGAACCAAGAAAGGCAATCAGTGGACCAAATGTACTTTTCATACATTTCTGGAAGAACACACCAGGTAACAGCATTTCCCTGTAACTCAAATATAAGACAGAGGTTTCTTACAGGGAAATTATATAAATTATTTTTTTGTTAGATATTAACTGTCAGATTCAATTAAAGGGTATCTTTAAATTAATAATTATATATTCACATTTGTAAAGTAGAATTCAAAGCTGGGAGAGATCCCACAGATAAAACTGACTCCAACTTCTTCATTTTCCAGATGAAGAAACTGGGGTCCAGAGAGGCTAGGGTTACTTTATAGCTTCTGAAGAGTTTGTGATGGATGGATGAAAGAGCAGATAAAAAGCCTTACTAGGCACATGACTGTAAGATTTGAAAGCAGTTTGACTTAAAAATGAAAATACATAATTCATTCATATAAACAAATTTAATGTGACCACAAATACTTTGGGATCCATTCATTCCCTCTGATCAATCTGATTTACCTTATTGAGAGCTCACATTTGGAGAGGAAAGCAATAAGAAGGAGTTTAATACAGCAAGGTGCAGGCTGGTTAGACAGCAGGCAGTCTAACTCTGAGCCTCCTCATTTGTAAAGTGGTGATAATAACAGACATGGGCTTGTGGAGGGACTGAATGAGTTAATAATTGCATGTAAAATGCTTCCTCAATGCTGGGCCGTGTACAGGCAGTACACAGTAAATGTCTACAATCATTAACACAGATTTTATCTCCATTTGCAAGTAAGTGAACTAAGTAAGTAAGGCTCAGAAGGACTAGCCAAGGTCATACAGCTGGTGTGCGGCAAGGCTGATATTTGAATCTTTGCTAATATTGATTCTAACACCCTTCTCTTTCACACTATTACTCTGTTATCTCCCAATGAAGTAGAATTAATTTCTTCAATATTTTAAATGAAAAATTAAACATTGCCTAAATTTAATAACATACTACTAAACCAAGAATGAAAAAGAGCAGTGACTGCATAATTTAATTTACAGACCAGCACATGGAATGATCTGTAACTCTACTGTGCTTGGTGGTAAAGGGTATGCTAAGCAATGACATGAAGAAGAGAAAGCATTGTAACTCTAATAGCTTTTTTTGTTTCAACAAATCTATATATGCTTGAAGTAAAAGAGGTGAATTTCTAGGAAACATTCATATAAGTGTGTTGTATGTAATACAGCCTTCCTTGACATATTTTGTTGCAAATGGTATTATGAGTTAATGTTTTACAGATAATTTATGTTTATTTTTAGAGATCAAGAAGTTTAGAGAGCATGCCTATACAAATATGAAGAAAAGAAGGGAAGAGAGCAGAGTGGAGGGGAGGGGAGGGAGAAAAGGGAAGAAAAGAAAAAGAAAAGAGAGGAAAGAAGAAAGGAGGAAGACAGATAGACCTGCCCATCAGTCATTTATCACTTTAGGTAAAATTTTTTAGTAGATAACTTGACAAAGCATGCATTTATTTTATTACCTACCCAGGTTTTAGGTAGTTTGAGCAAGCAAAAAATTGGGGGTGGGGAGAGCAGAGTGTTGAAGGGGGAAAAAGGGCAAAACCATCAAGTTTTTACTCAACTTCTAAAGGTTAGATCCTTTCATGAGGAGACGTAGGGAACGGTAGGCTGCTACATTTAGGAGAATAGTTGAAAAGTTTTCCAATAAGTAAAAGAGGAAAGGATTGTGCTAAGTGATTCTTATTCAAGAAAAAAGGAAATAAATGTTTAAATTAGGTCTTGAAGTGTATTTTTAAAAACTGAATAATGTAGTGTATCTTATGTTTCTTGCCGGACTGTTCCTATTGTTATAGTAGTTAATCTGAGAGAAAGCATGCATTCGTTTACCTACTCAGCCATCACCCACATTCCAGCTGAGGGTCCCACCATTCACCTGGGGGCAGCTCATCCCCCAGATCACAGACGCAGGGGTGAGAAGAACACAATGCACTTCCCAAGGCTGACCTCACATTTTCAACCTGCCAAGTCATTTTCCCTAAGAGTGGTGCTGTGTTCACACCACTGGTTGTGCACGGAGGAACATAAAACAGTTTCAACAGTCATTTTAAAGTACTTCAGAAAAAAAATATGACTACTAAATCAGACGCATGGTTTTATGGATATTATTGCTTAAGAAAATTAAAAAGTCATTTATGGTAGATTTATGGTAGATAAAATAATTAAATAGATAACAGTTCAAGTGGCAAAAATCATGAAGGTGACTGCACTGAAGTTGAGGAAATGTTGCTACCTGACAGCATCGTGCACTTGCTTCACCTTCAATACAGGACGTGAGAGACTGCCCAGCAGCCCTCCAATGGCCTAAAAACAGTGCTGTGAGACGGGCAACGTCACCGGCGCTTACGAAACTGCTGAAATAAGTCCCCAGTACTAAATGCAAAGCTTTGAGATAAATGGAATCGACAAAATGCAGGTTATGTAGCAGTCAGATTTCAGGATGGCATCCACATGGGAGCCTAAATACCATGTGTGATTCTACTTCATCATGAATATTTTTAAAAGATCCAGCTGAACATATTTTTAAGAGATATATTTTAATAATGTGACTACTTATATTTTTCTGTTCAAATGGCTAAGTGCTCATTATTAGTTCAAGGAATCAATTAAGAAAAATCAAATTCTTGGATTAAACTTTGTGTTTCTTCTATATAAGACCATATATCTTGAGAAAAAACAGGTGCTACGTATAAGTAAGCATAATATTTTAGATGCTAGATAAGCCTTAGAAGTTATATACTTTAGGCTCAGAATATAAAATATATACCTGTGATAATAAGTACTTTAATACTTTTATCAATTTTAAGTATGCCCAGCTGCTGCCTTATTTAGTTGGAGGAAATATGACTGGCTATAGATTATATATTTAATATATGCATAGGAAAAATAAATTATACTTACGTTATATTAAGGTTGAATTTACTGTTAAGGTTTTCCACTATGAATTGCTATTTTTAAGACATACCTAAGCAATAGAATATATTTCATTATATATTATTCTGCTCTTAAATTTAGAGGTACCATCTATGTCACATGTTTGAGTGTTTACTCCTTTGTTTTCCTACTTAGAGAAGAAATGTATTGCAATCTGCATTTACATCAGAACAATGGATCAATCTCTTCCATTTTTGTTTTGGGCAATTTTAACTGATTAGCCAAAATGCAATAATAAAAACCACTAAAGATGAGAAACTGAAAATGAAGCAGTTGGACATCATGATGCACACTAAGGTACAAACTAAATTAGAGCAAATGATAAGCAGTGAAACCAAATAAAAATTATCTTACTCTTTTTCACCAAAGAGTTTAAGTATCAAGGGCTCCCCCGCCTCCAGCAACAATGACCCCTAAAACATGTGTGTGAGCAGACACGCAGTCTGGCTCAGCCTGACCCCTAACACATGTGTGTGAGCAGACCTGCAGTCCGGCTCAGCCTGACCCCTAACACATGTGTGTGAACAGACCTGCAGTCCGGCTCAGCCTGCAGCTCATTCATCCTGGCCAGTACTTTATGTTCAAAGAGCAGTTGACAGAAACAACTTCAGTAGTTATTTAGAAGAGACAAACTGTTTCTCATGGATATTGCCAATTTTTATTGTGTATATGTTCCAAAATATTCAGTCAATTTTCCAGACCAATTTTTTTACAGGTCACTCTGCATAAGGCAAATGGATGATAAAATAAAAATTATCAAATGGATAAAGAAAATAGAAAAAGTTCTTCAGTGGTCAGTACAAACTATTAATTGAAGATTGTGAAATATTTATCTGGTTTTCTCGAAAACAAAAAATATTAGTCATGTCTGAGACATTCAAGAATAAACAAAAATTTAAAAATAGTTGGGAACAAGTTTAGCAGTGTTGAAAGATACTCAGTAAGTATTAGTATATAGAATATGATTCCAGAACTCTCTGGCTCTAAAAATATAAGCTTGCATGTACAGTATGCTAATAATTTGCATCTTAAGAAGTATGTCATGGCATAAAAACAAAAAACAAAATTCTGGAAAAAAACATCAGTAACATCTTATCTCATTTTGAAATCTAAGCAGTAGCTTCTAAAATTAAAAATTTTAATTTGCAAAATATTTTATTGAGATTAAGTTGGCTTTGAAAATTTGCTTATAGTTTAAAAACTCCATTAACATAAAAAGGACTTGGCGTAACAGATCAAAGTTAGTCATTAATAGCTACTTGTTTCACTATTAATCCCTCTATTTAGCAGAGGGATCTAAACTTATACTACAAATTTGGGGCACACAATCATATATTATAACCAAAGCCATTATGATGCTCTTATATTTTTATGCTCCTCAGCTAGCATTCAGCCTCCTGGCCAGGCTCCCTCCCACAGGAGGGCAGTAGTAAAAAGGGCAGCTACTGCCCATCAGCTCAGCACCATGGTCATTTCTGGTTTAGCTCTTGAGATCTGTCCAAGATAGCACCATCCTGAGATTGCGTCTGAAGCAGTTTACAGTTTGACTGTAACATTTGTATAACTAAACGCTTTAGACAAGAGAAAGCATCAAACCTCGTTTCTTAAAAGTTTTTTCTCCTCTCTTAGGGCATAGTTCTGTTTGAGAATTCCACATCACGGTCCAGGCGGACACTGGTCGAGGCCGACGACGTAAGGGATAGCAGCCAGAGGCACAAGCCAGCACAGGGCCACGGTTCTCCCACGACCTTACTTGAAAGGCAACAGATTTACTGTAGTTTTTGTTTTTTCCTAAAGTATACTGCTTTCAAGTAAGCAGAATGCTTTATTTTACTGACCATAGCTTGGAAGAAACCTTTCAATTTTCTCTTTTGACATGCTTGAACAGGCAGATGAATGAAATGCATTTCACAGAAACCACAAAACTCACATCAGGTGTGAAAGTGCCTTTTTTTTTTTTTTTTTTTTTACCTGACAAGTCAAAACTGTAAGACATGCTAAGTGGCCGCATTGCTGAAAAAAGAAAACAAACAACAAAAAGAAAAGAATTCAACTGTTAGGATTATACAGGGAAGACGAAAGTTGAGTGGGGGTGTTAAAGAAGACCCTTAGTGATATATTTCAGATTCTTTGACAGAGGCTGGTGAATAAAAATCTGAAATACAATAAAACCATGCATTAGTCCTATTTTCACTTATATCACTAAGACTTGAAATGGCTTAAGAACAAAAGGAAAAATAAAAACTTTCTAAAGATCATTCTAAAAACAAAAGCACGATAACAATACAAACATTTTAAAGAATCAGAACCAGAGTTTTGACTTAAATATAAAACAGATCAAAAGAAAAAAATAGCCATGTTTTAAAATATGATTTCATGGATCATAAAAAATCTTTAACATTTTAGAATAAATCTGTTCTTCAACAGTTCATTTTCTCGGTGAAAATCTGGATCTCCGCATCAAGGTGAAGTGTTTTCTAAAAACTTTCATTCAGAAACTAACAGCACCACAGTGTATCAGTCAAGAATCTCTTCAAGGCTTCTCTTAACCTGCAGTGAAGAGTGAGGCCTCAGGAGCGAGACAGCCCAAGTGAGACTCAGCTCGGCCATCGACCAGCAGGTGATCCTTGGCAAGTTATTTAACCTTTTTGTGCCTCACTTGCTTTGTCAGCAAAATGGGAATAGTGGCACCTATCTCAGAGGATTATTACGAAGATTAAATGACCTCACATAAAAAGGTGTTTAGAGCTGTGCTTGGCACATAGTAAAAACTCAATAATTATTATTAAAGAATAAAATTATTACTTCTTTCCTTTTAAAATCATGCGTTTCTATTCCCTTTGAATAAGTTATTGCATTTATTGAAAACATTGACTTGTACACTTTAAATGGGTGAATTTTATAGTATATACATTATACCTCAATAAAGCTTTTAAAAATTATTACAAAGTTTTGGTGAACTTGGGTATACATGAAAGTACTATCTATTTTCACCACTGCCCAAAATTCTTACAAGTATTGCAATCATAATGCACCAAAGAAAGAACATCTTTTCTGTGATCTAGGCTCAGCTTTCCCAGCATTGTTTAGAACCTACCATATCAAACATTGAAGCACTGCACTTCAGATATCCAACTGGTCCTTCCCCTTTCCTCCACCCTAACCTGTAATCTTCTTTCTCCATTCTAGAAACTGCATCCACCAGTACTTCCAAGGTTCTCCAAAAGTGCTGAGACTAAAGCAATATCTCTCTGAATAGCTTCATCATATTCTTTTTGCTAAATCCTTTTCATATTAGATGGGACAAGATGATTTGAGATGTCAATTATTAGTCTGTATGCGCTTTTTGGTACCCCATTTCACAAAGTACTTAGTGTTGGTTTCTTATGTCAGGAAACTTTGTCGACACCTAAAGACAACTTTTGACATCTGGAAGCCTGGAGTCCTAACTGGAGTTTAGGACAAGCACCTTTGTGGTCAGAGGAGGGCATCCTTCAAGTCTACAGCAGAGATGAAAGTACAGGCTTATCAGGCAGAATGCCTCCTACGCAACGTTTTCCAGTAGACTGCCTCTGAGTTTCAATACCCAAATTTAATAGAATGTAACTATCTTCCAGTATGTTTTTTAGCAGGTTGTTTTAAAAGGAACTATTTATATTTATAACCCAAAATCTCAGTATAACATTCTTTTAAAATGATGTGAAGGGAAAGTATTGAGTTACAACTCAAATACAACTTAGCAGTTTGTCAGCATCACCTGCGGACATTTGGAAAGCATATGCATCAACAAGGGGGTGCACATCTTGGATGGGGCAAATAAAGCAACCACTTGTTAGCTATAATTATTCTTTGATGATCAGGAAATAGTATTTTCACTCTAATATATAAATAAGGATATAACTTTTAAATAAGCATTTCTCTGTGTTTTAATTATCTCAGGAAATTGGTTAGGGATTTTGTGCTGTTAAGTATCACACATTATAATATTTTCAATTTAATGGAAAATAGGCTCCTGCTTAGAATTTGTGGGCATATTATTGACCTTTTCAGGAGAGGACTACACTTAGGTTGGGCCAGAACCTTGTGGATTTGGCTAGATCTCCAGAAAAGAAACAGCGAGGCACAGAATCAAAGAACCAGACACGAAGCGACCCAGCCCAGGTGCTCTTGAGCACCCACAAAGGACAGAGGCCTCTGTAATGACTGAAATGGAATTTCAAAAAAACCCACAGCCCAGTAGTATAAGGGCATTTATTTGATTTAAAGAGATATGATATTTCTTACACACCCAGATTTGTGGAATAAAATTCCTACCTGTTACACATGTAGATTTCTCACACTAGTTTAAGACTTGATAGCATATATTATCCTCATCTTAGTAAAAGAGTCTACTTTTATCAGGCTACCTGGAATAATCTTCCATTTATCATTCAAAGAACTCTGCACTTCTACACTGAAATATTATATATTCTAGATTTTTCCTAATCATGTGCAGCAAATAAAATGTTACCTATTCTCTAAGCATTCTCCAATTCTCTCTAATATCTTCTTATTCTGTTCTTCTCTGGCACATGAATTTATCTTTTGAAATAAGACTGTTCACTTCATAAGAAGAGGATGCTGTTATTTCACGTAAGATGAGGTTCATGTCTTTCACAAACTCTATATATCTCACAAAGAGGACAACTGAGAATCATAAAAACTAAGATGCTTAGGAAAAAAAGCGATAAAGGATATGAACAAAGATTGAGACACAAGGAAAGTTCTTTCAGATTTAACAGGAAAAAAAGAGGGTATCTCTAAAAGAGGGTATCTGTAGAGAAATAGGTTAAAAAAAGAAAGAAAGAAAACAACAAAAAAATCCAACAAAAAACAGTTTAGTCATTTGTTTGACTAACACGTCCATATAAATCATGTTTCCAGCCACGTTTAATGGTGTAGGAAAACGTTCATGTTATACAACAATGTCGGATGAAGAAAGCTGAATACTTCAGTAAGGTACAAGAAGATTAACTGGATGCCTCTGGCTGTTGAAATTATGGATAATGTTTTCTTCTTTAAAAATTTACATATTTTCCTCTTTTCTACAATGGGTTTCCACTTGCTCTCATATAGAGAAGAAAGCTATAACAATATTTAGGAAAAGCCTTCTTCAAGTTACTTCTGCCAACCTTATCTTAACCAAACTCCCCAAAGCCAAATTTAATAGAACTAATGTAGATATGTAGAAAAAAAGGAGTCTTGATTTTTTACTGTCCAAATGAAAGTTCAAGATCAGTCTGAAATCCAAAGTTAGATAAAAAGACTCTCACAAAACAGTCACTTTCTGTCAGAACGCAGTTCTGGTGCCTGTGAAACACCAAATCCTAAGAAAACAGTAAGATAAACTGAAAATAAAATTGACATTTCATTATCCTAAAGTAGGTTTCCCACTAGTTAGTATCTAAATATAACTTTCAAAAATGAAACTGAAGAATATGTATGTGAAAAAGTTTAGTATGACACTAACTGCATGTGAGACGTATACCTTTGATTGTTTAAACAGATTACCTATCTCTTTTTTAGACCACCTTAGATGGCTTCACTTAAAGATTCTAATTGGTTCTTGTGAACTTTCATTTACTTTCTTGCAACATTAGCAAGCACAGCACTTGAGTTACCCTTCTGTAAGCATTTTGTGGATGGGGACAAGATCTTATTCATCTCTTTATCCCAAGCTGCAGGCACAGTATTTATTTACATAGTCAAGGTTCAAAAACCTTGGAAAAACAGATGAACTTCATGTCAAATATCATCCTGATCACCCAAGGACATTATGTCTGTTTTGTTCCTTTATATATTCTACTGGTACTTCCACTGAAGTTTGTAATCCCTAGGCCTAATTACTTTTTACCCCTAAAAATCATTAAATTTAGTGTTGTCATAGTTAGGAATGTGCTTTCTTTTACAATTTTGTTGAAATCATATTACTCTCATTAGTCTTTCTCAAGGCATAGTAAAAACAATTTTTTTAAACCAAGTCTCAAGCTACAATTCCTTTTTTTTCCACAGCGGCTCTTAGGTGCCTATGGCTACGGAACCTTTAGGACTCTGAGGAAAATTATGGACCCTCTCTCCAGACAAATGCACATCATATACTTTGTGAAATATGGGCAAGTTTTTTATTTTTCAGGGGATTCACAGACCCCCTTCAGGGTCATTCAAGGACTCTCAAGATAAGAACCCTTAGTTTACATGGTTTATACGTTTGGGCTCATTATTATAAAAATGCTCATATGGATTCATTTACTTAGCATACTTTAAAATTTTGAAGAGTCAGTCTTCTGCCTTAAGAATTGATACAACCTTTATTCGCCCTGTAGGTCTGTAATTGGAAGGGATACTGAATGATTTCAACAAGTATGGGAGTACTTCTTATAGCTTGGTCCTTGTCCTGGGGACTGGGGACACAATGGTGAACAGACAGATATCGTCCCTGCCACGTCAGAGTTCATAGTAACAGAAGGGCCAGAGAGTTAAACAAAGAACAGCAATGTGAGGTGGCCAAAGAGCTAAAGACTGGAAGCAGGGAAAGCAGATAGAGGGCTGATACAATAAACTAGACGAGACGATGGTGACCTGTATAGGGCAGTGGCAGGTGAGTGAAAAGCATGGAAAACTAGAAAGATCCTGAGAAACAAATGACGAGTGCCTGGCCCTGAGGTAGAAGTGAAAGATGGTGCTGAGCTTTCTGCCTTGGACATGCTTTGGGGGAAAGCAGCTGAGTGCACGGTGCCCACAATGAGCTCCACCTGACTGTAGTGTGAGGGGTTCCATCTAGCAGACACCTGGACGGACGGGCCTGACTTACTCAGAGACAGCTGGACTGTACACTGGGAGCTAGAAAACGGACAGAAACAAAAACCACGAGTGCTGTGGTTGCTCACGGAGAAGTGACCCTAGGATAGAAATTGAAGAATCAGTAAGAACATGAAGGAAGCAGAGAAAGAAGTTAGAGGAGAAAATCAAGAGAGTGTGGTATCACACAACTGTTTCCTTGCCTATTTAGGGGCTACTATATCTGTTTTCCTAAAGAAGTTTCTCTGAATTTTAGGACATTGGTATAATCTTATGAATTAAGAGGATAGCCATGTAAACAATATTTACAAACATTTTGTAGTATAGTCTCTATAGATAAAAATCAATGTGTGATTATAGTACATAGTAAAAAACATTTAATAAATACAAAGGAGATTTGGAAATAAGTTTAGTGATATTAGATAACTGATGCATTTATCACATAATAAAACTTTAAACCTATGACAGAAACTTGAAGTAAAACTATATATCTATATCTACATTTCTAAAACACAATACTATATCTTTGCATGTGTGTTATAATTTATAAGGTACTTTCACCATGATTCTAGCCAATTTTACACAAAAGCCATAATGTGGTAAGGTAAGAATTATTAACCCTTTTTGCCGATGGAGAAATCAATGCTCAGGATGGTCAGGAGACTGTCCTAAAACCACATCTGAGAAACTGGCAGTGCTCTTTGTACCATGCCATGGTCCTCTTATGTAGTTCAACGTCATATAGGGAAAAAATGTCCTATTCTGAGAATTTTAAGTACAAAATTCAAGGAAATGTGAGGGTGAGCATGTGTGAGAGAGGGAGAAAGAGAAAAATAAACGACAAATAAGAACTCCCTAGAATATATCTATACAAAGGACTAGCTATGGAAAGACAGTTTTCAAGGGGGTGGGGTGACTCTCGGCAGAAACGCTCGGCTGTGGACTCACCTAATCTGCTCCGTCTAAGCTCTTCTGGTGAGACAGGTCGCAGTTTTCTTTCTGCTTTGATTTCCTCTAATATTCTTTCATGGAGACTCCGTGGCCGTGGTGGGGTTGGTTTCAGTTTTCTGGCTGAGGCCTTAAGAAAAAAAGTAGTGGCTAGAAACCTGAGTAGTTGTCCTTGAAATTTTTTTACTGAGGTCCATTCATACAGCACAGCATTATGAAATTATATTTAGTAACTGAAACATTACTTAATAACACAGCTAAAAGACTGTTTTTCAAGTTATCAAATACCAACATTCTTAAAGCAATAGGGAGATACTGTATTACATAGTGGTTTTGTCATATGTGCTCAACTAATTTTAAGCAGTCAATCTGCTAAAGTTATAATTGTGTTTCCTATATGCTAGCATGATTGGCAATTAATTGACATGTAAGTCATCTTATCTATTACTATTGCTGGTTTTTTTGCTTTTTTTTTTAGAGAAGTTGAAGATTTAGAGAAAAATCACGCAGAAAATAAAGTGCTCCTGTAAACTACTCACACACAGTTTTCCCCATCATTTAACATTTTGCATTAGTGTGCACACTGTTACAAGTGAAAAAATAATATAATTATACTATTAATTATAGTCCATAGTTAACAGGGTTCACTCTCATGTTGTTCAGACTTGTGGTATTTTAAAAAAATTTTAATCTAATAACATATATAGAGATTAAAATTTCCTCTTTTAATCACAACTATGTAATTCAGTGGTGTTAATCACATTCACAAAGCTATGCTACCATCATTATCATCCATTACCAAAACTTTTCCATCACCTCAAAGAGAAACTCTGTACTAATTAAGAATTAACTTTCCATTTCCTACCTGAACACCAGCCCCTGGTAACCTGTATTCTAGTTTCTGACTATGAATTTGATTATTCTAATAATTTCACATCAGTGAGATCACATAATATGTCCTTTTGTATCTCGTTTATTTCCCTCAACATGCCACCTTCAATGTTCACTCATGTTATCACATGTATCAGAGCTTCATTCCTTTTCATGGCTGAATAATATCCTACTGTGTGTCCATACCACCTTTTATTCGCCCATTCACTGGTGAATGGACATTTGAGTTGCTTCCATCTTTTGGCAACTGCGAATAATGCTGCTATGAACGTCAACGAGCAAATACATGGTCAAATCCCTGCCCTCAATTGTTTTCGGTATGTATCTACAAGTGGGGTTGCAGGGTCATACGGTATTTCAGTACTTAACTTTCCGAGGAACTGCCAAACTGTCTTCCACAGTGGTTGCACCACTTTACATTCCCACCAGCAAGGAATGAGTGTTCCTGTTTCTCAACATCCTCTCAATGTTTGTAATTTTCTGTTTTCTGAATAGTAGACATTTTAGTGGGATTGAAACAGTTTGGTTCACATTTGCCTAATGGTTAATTGCGTTGAGCATCTTTTCATGTGTTTTTTTGTTATTTGTTTATCTTTTGGAAAATGTCTATTCAAGTCTTTATCCATTTAAAAATTGTGTTGTCTTTTTGTTGCTGAGTTGAAGGATTTATTTACATATTCTAGATATTAAACCCTTCCTGGATATATAGTTTCCAAATATTTTCTTCCATTGTGTAGGTGGTCATTTTACTTTCAGGATAAAGTCCTTTGAGTTCCAAAAATTTTAAATTTTAATGAGGTCCCATTTATCTAGTATTTCTCATACTGATTGTACTTTGGGTGTGAAGTCCTGAATATGCCTCCCTATGTTGTCTTCTAGGAATTTGGTAGTTCTAGCTCTTATAATTGATTTCTGAATTATTTTGAGTTGATTTTTGCATAAGGTGTGAGACAGGGGTCTATCTTCATTCTTTTGTCTATGGACATCCAATTTTCCCAGCATCATTTGTTGAAGACACTATTCCTTCCTAGTTGAGTCGTCTTTGGCCCCTTGTCAAAAATTAGCTGACCATAAACATAAGGATTGATTTCTGAGTCTTCAATTTGATTCCACTGATCTACATGCCTGTCCTTGTCCTAGTTCCACGCTGTTTTGATTACTGTGGCTTTGTAATAAGTTTTAAAATCAAGTAGTGTGAGTAATCCAATTTTGTTCATGTTCAGGACAGCTTTAGCTATTCAGGGCTCTTTACTGTTCCATACACATTGATGACTGGTTTTCGCATTTCTGCAAGAAGGCTGTTGTAATTTTTTTTTTTTTAATATTTTTATTGACAAATCTTCATACACATACAATCCATACATGGTGTAAAATCACTGGCTCACAATATCATCTCATAGTTGTGTACTCATCATCATGATCATTTACAGAACATTTGCATCACTCCAGAAAAAGAAATAAAAAGAAAAAAGGAAAAACACATATCGCTCCCTCTCACTGACCACTAATATTTCAAACTACCCAATTTCTTACCTTTATCCCACCCCCAATACTTATTTATTTTTCAAATCCTTATTTTTTTATTAATTAAAGAAAAAAAATTAACACAACATTTAGAAATCATTCCATTCTATATATGCAATCAGTAATTCTTAACATCATCACATAGATGCATGATCATCATTTCTTAGTACATTTGCATCGATTTAGGAAAAGAACTAGCAAAATAACAGAAAAAGATACAGAATGTTAATATAGAGAAAAAAATAAAAACAATAATAATATAAAAAAAGAAAACATAAGACACAAACAAACAAAAACT
Source organism: Tamandua tetradactyla (assembly GCF_023851605.1). NCBI lineage: Eukaryota > Metazoa > Chordata > Mammalia > Pilosa > Myrmecophagidae > Tamandua > Tamandua tetradactyla. The sequence goes on from NC_135344.1 coordinate 76,212,125, forward strand.
ATAGCTCAGATGCAGCTTCATTCAGTGTTTTAACATAATTACATTACAATTAGGTATTATTGTGCTGTCCATTTTTGAGTTTTTGTATCTAGTCCTGTTGCACAGTCTGTATCCCTTCAGCTCCAGTTACCCATTATCTTACCCTGTTTCTAACTCCTGCTGGTCTCTGTTACCAATGACATATTCCAAGTTTATTCTCGAATGTCGGTTCACATCAGTGGGACCATACAGTATTTGTCCTTTAGTTTTTGGCTAGACTCACTCAGTATAATGTTCTCTAGGTCCATCCATGTTATTACATGCTTCCTAAGTTTATTCTGTCTTAAAGCTGCATAATATTCCATCGAATGTATATACCACAGTTTGTTTAGCCACTCGTCTGTTGATGGACATTTTGGCTGTTTCCATCTCTTCACAATTGTAAATAATGCTGCTATAAACATTGGTGTGCAAATGTCCGTTTGTGTCTTTGCCCTTAAGTCCTTTGAGTAGATACCTAGCAATGGTATTGCTGGGTCGTATGGCAATTCTATATTCAGTTTTTTGAGGAACCGCCAAACTGCCATCCACAGTGGTTGCACCATTTGACATTCCCACCAACAGTGGATAAGTGTGCCTCTTTCTCCGCATCCTCTCCAGCACTTGTCATTTTCTGTTTTGTTGATAATGGCCATTCTGGTGGGTGTGAGATGGTATCTCATTGTGGTTTTGATTTGCATTTCTCTAATGGCCAGGGACACTGAGCATCTCTTCATGTGCCTTTTGGCCATTTGTATTTCCTCTTTTGAGAGGTGTCTGTTCAAGTCTTTTTCCCATTTTGTAATTGGGTTGGCTGTCTTTTTGTTGTTGAGTTGAACAATTTCTTTATAAATTCTGGATACTAGACCTTTATCTGATATGTCGTTTCCAAATATTGTCTCCCATTGTGTAGGCTGTCTTTCTACTTTCTTGATGAAGTTCTTTGATGCACAAAAGTGTTTAATTTTGGAGGGGCTCCCATTTCTTTCTTTCTTTCTTCAGTGCTCTTGCTTTAGGCTTAAGGTCCATAAAACCGCCTCCAATTGTAAGTTTCATAAGATATCTCCCTACATTTTCCTCTAACTGTTTTATGATCTTAGACCTAATGTTTAGATCTTTGATCCATTTTGAGTTAACTTTTGTATAGGGTGTGAGATACAGGTCCTCTTTCATTCTTTTGCATATGGATATCCAGTTCTCTAGGCACCATTTATTGAAGAGACTGTTCTGTCCCAGGTGAGTTGGCTTGACTCCCTTATCAAAGATCAAATGACCATAAATGAGAGGGTCTATATCTGAGCACTCTATTCGATTCCATTGGTCGATATATCTATCTTTATGCCAATACCATGCTGTTTTGACCACTGTGGCTTCATAATATGCCTTAAAGTCCAGCAGCTTGAGACCTCCAGCTTCGTTTTTTTTTCCTCAAGATACTTTTAGCAATTCGGGGCACCCTGCTCATCCAGATAAATTTGCTTATTGGTTTTTCTATTTTTGAAAAATAAGTTGTTGGGATTTTGATTGGTATTGCATTGAATCTGTAAATCAATTTAGGTAGGATTGACATCTTAACTATATTTGGTCTTCCAATCCATGAACACGGTATGCCCTTCCATCTATTTAGGTCTTCTATGATTTCTTTTAACAGTTTTTTGTAGTTTTCTTTGTATAGGTCTTTTGTCTCTTTAGTTAAATTTATTCCTAGGTATTTTATTCTTTTAGTTGCAATTGTAAATGGGATTCGTTTCTTGATTTCCCCCTCAGCTTGTTCATTGCTAGTGTATAGAAATGCTACAGATTTTTGAATGTTGATCTTGTAACCTGCTACTTTGCTGTACTCATTTATCAGCTCTAGTAGTTTTGTTGTGGATTTTTCCGGGTTTTCGACATATAATATCATATCGTCTGCAAACAGTGATAGTTTTACTTCTTCCTTTCCAATTTTGATGCCTTGTATTTCTTTTTCTTGTCTAATTGCTCTGGCTAGAACCTCCAACACAATGTTGAATAATAGTGGTGATAGTGGACATCCTTGTCTTGTTCCTGATCTTAGGGGGAAAGTTTTCAATTTTTCCCCATTGAGGATGATATTAGCTGTGGTTTTTTCATATATTCCCCCTATCATTTTAAGGAAGTTCCCTTGTATTCCTATTTTTTGAAGTGTTTTCAACAGGAAAGGATGTTGAATCTTGTCAAATGCCTTCTCTGCATCAATTGAGATGATCATCTGATTTTTCGGCTTTGATTTGTTGATATGGTATATTACATTAATTGATTTTCTTATGTTGAACCACCCTTGCATACCTGGGATGAATCCTACTTGGTTATGATGTATAATTCTTTTAATGTGTTGTTGGATTCGATTTGCTAGAATTTTATTGAGGATTTTTGCATCTATATTCATTAGAGAGATTGGTCTGTAGTTTTCTTTTTTTGTAATATCTTTGCCTGGTTTTGGTATGAGGGTGATGTTGGCTTCATAGAATGAATTAGGTAGCTTTCCTTCCACTTCGATTTTTTTGAAGAGTTTGAGGAGTGTTGGTACTAATTCTTTCTGGAATGTTTGATAGAATTCACATGTGAAGCCGTCTGGTCCTGGACTTTGCTTTTTAGGAAGCTTTTGAATGACTGATTCAATTTCTTTACTTGTGATTGGTTTGTTGAGGTCATCTATTTCTTCTTGAGTCAAAGTTGGTTGTTCATGTCTTTCCAGGAACCCGTCCATTTCATCTAAACTGTTGTATTTATTAGCGTAAAGTTGTTCATAGTATCCTGTTATTACCTCCTTTATTTCTGTGAGGTCAGTGGTTATGTCTCCTCTTCCATTTCTGATCTTATTTATTTGCATCCTCTCCTTCTTTTTGTCAATCTTGCTAAGGGCCCATCAATCTTATTGATTTTCTCATAGAACCAACTTCTGGTCTTATTGATTTTCTCTATTGTTTTCATGTTTTCAATTTCATTTATTTCTCCTCTAATTTTTGTTATTTCTTTCCTTTCGCTTGCTTTGGGGTTAGTTTGCTGTTCTTTCTCCAGTTCTTCCAAGTGGACAGTTAATTCCTGATTTTTCGCCTTTTCTTCTTTTCTGATATAGGCATTTAGGGCAATAAATTTCCCTCTTAGCACTGCTTTTGCTGCGTCCCATAGGTTTTGATATGTTGTGTTTTTGTTTTCATTTGCCTCGAGGTATTTACTAATTTCTCTTGCAATTTCTTCCTTCATCCACTCGTTGTTTAAGAGTGTGTTTTTGAGCCTCCACTTATTTGTGAATTTTCTGGCACTCCGCTTATTATTGATATCCAACTTCATTCCTTTATGATCCGAGAAAGTGTTGTGTAGGATTTCAATGTTTTTAAATTTGTTGAGACTTGCTTTGTGACCCAGCATATGGTCTATCTTTGAGAATGATCCATGAGCACTTGAGAAAAAGGTGTCTCCTGCTGTTGTGGTATGTAATGTCCTATAAATGTCTGTTAAGTCTAGCTCATTTATAGTAATATTCAAATTCTCTATTTCTTTATTGATCCTCTGTCTAGATGTTCTGTCCACTGATGAGAGTGGTGAATTGAAGTCTCCAACTGTTATGGTATATGTGTCTATTTCCCTTTTTGGTGATTGCAGTGTATTCCTCATGTATTTTGGGGCATTCTGGTTCGGTGCATAAATATTTATGATTGTTATGTCTTCTTGTTTAATTGTTCCTTTTATTAGTATATAGTGTCCTTCTTTGTCTCTTTTAACTGTTTTACATTTGAAGTCTAATTTGTTGGATATTAGTATAGCTACTCCTGCTCTTTTCTGGTTGTTATTTGCATGAAATATCTTTTCCCAACCTTTCACTTTCAACCTATGTTTATGTTTGGGTCTAAGATGTGTTTCCCGTAGACAGCATATAGAAAGATCCTGTTTTTTAATCCATTCTGCCAGTCTATGCCTTTTGATTGGGGAATTCAGTCCAAGGGGAATTCAGTCCATTAACATTTAGTGTTATTACTGTTTGGATAATATTTTCCTCTACCATTTTGCCTTTTGTATTATATATATCATATCTAATTTTCCTTCTTTCTACACTCTTCTCCATACCTCTCTCTTCTGTCTTTTCGTATCTGACTCTAGTGCTCCCTTTAGTATTTCTTGCAGAGCTGGTCTCTTGGTCACAAATTCTCTCAGTGACTTTTTGTCTGAAAATGTTTTAATTTCTCCCTCATTTTTGAAGGACAATTTTGCTGGATATAGAAGTCTTGGTTGGCAGTTTTTCTCTTTTAGTAATTTAAATATATCATCCCACTGTCTTCTAGCTTCCATGGTTTCTGCTGAGAAATCTACACATAGTCTTATTGGGTTTCCTTTGTATGTGATGGATTGTTTTTCTCTTGCTGCTTTCAAGATCCTCTCTTTCTCTTTGACCTCTGACATTCTAACTAGTAAGTGTCTTGGAGAACGCTTATTTGGGTCTATTCTCTTTGGGGTGCGCTGCACTTCTTGGATCTGTAATTTTAGGTTTTTCATAAGAGTTGGGAAATTTTCAGTGATAATTTCTTCCATTAGTTTTTCTCCACCTTTTCCCTTCTCTTCTCCTTCTGGGACACCCACAACACGTATATTTGTGCGGTTCAAATTGTCCTTCAGTTCCCTGATCTCCTGTTCAAATTTTTCCATTCTTTTCCCTATAGTTTCTGTTTCTTTATGGAATTCAGATGTTCCATCCTCCAATTCACTAATTCTAGCTTCTGTCTCTTTAAATCTACCATTGTAGGTATCCATTGTTTTTTCCAGCTTTTCTACTTTGTCCTTCACTCCCATAAGTTCTGTGATTTGTTTTTTCAGTTTTTCTATATCTTCTTTTTGTTCAGCCCATGTCTTCTTCATGTCCTCCCTCAATTTATTGATTTGGTTTTTGAAGAGGTTTTCCATTTCTGTTCGTATATTCAGCATTAGTTGTCTCAGCTCCTGTATCTCATTTGTACTACTGGTTTGTTCCTTTGACTGGGCCATATCTTCAATTTTCCGAGCGTGATCCGTTATCTTCTGCTGGCGTCTGGGCATTTAACCAGATTTCCCTGGGGTTGGGACCTAGCAGGTTGAAAGATTTTTCTGTGAAATCTCTGGGCTCTGTTTTTCTTATCCTGCCCAGTGGGTGGCGCTTGTGGCGCTCGTCTGTCTGCGGGTCCCACCAGTAAAAGATGCTGTGGCTCCTTTAACTTTGGAAAACTCTTGCTGCACGGGAGGGTCGCCAGCCTAAGCGGCTTGGGGGAGCGCCTGTCCAAATTTCCCAGCCGGCCCGGGGCCCCAAGCGTGGTGGGGGGGGCGCCGGTTGCCGTGGCTTGCAGGAGTGCCTATCCACCATTCCCAGCTGAACCGGGAAGCCACGTGTTTGGAAGGGACCCTGGTTGCCGGTCTCTGCGGCTTGTGGGATCTCCGATCCAATTCTCCCAGCTGGTCCGGGGGACTGCGCTTGGGGTGGGGGGCGCCAGCCACCGCGGCTTGAGGGGATCACCTGTCCAATTCTCCCAGCTGGCCCGGGAAGGAGGGAGGGAGGGACTCCGGCCGCCTGCCGCCCCGGCCCGGGGAAGCGCACGCCCCTCGGTAATCTCACCGCAGTGGGTTCTCCCAGCCAGTCAGCCGTTCCAGAATGGGGTACACTGTCTTCTTGGTCTCTGTCGTGGCTCTGGGAGCTGTTCTGTACTGTTTCTACTTCCCTAGTAGCTATTCTGGAGGAGGAACTAAGACCCGTGCGTCTTACTAAGCCGCCATCTTCCGGTTGTTGTAATTTTTATTGGAGTCGTGCTGATTCTGTAAATCACTTTGTGTAGTACTGACATCTTAACAATGTTTAGTCTTCTAATCCATGAACACAGAATGCCCTTCCATTTATTTAGATCTTTGATTTCTTTTAGCAACGTTTTGTAGTTTTCTGTGTATATGTCCATTATGTCCTTGGTTAGATTTATTCCCACATATTTGAGTCTTTTTAATTGTTATTTTAAATGGATTTTTTCTTGATTTCTTCTTCCATTTTCTCTTTGCCAGTAGATAGAGACACTACTGATTTCTGTGTGTTGGTCTTGTACCTCATCACTTTGCTAATTCATTAGTTCTAGGAGTTCTGAGGTAGATTTTTCAGGATTTTCTATATATAGGATCATGTCTTCTACAAACAAGGAAAATTTTACTTATTCTCTACTAATTTGGATGCCTTTTATTTCTTTTCTTGCCTAACAGCTCTGGCTAGAGCTTCCAGAACAATGTTGAATAACAGTTGTGATGGTGGGCATCCTCATCTTGTTCCTGATGTGAGAGGGAAAGCTTTCAGTCCTTTATCATTACGTAGATTGATCAGCTGTGGGCTTTTCTTATATGTCCTTTATCATGCTGAGGAAGTTTCCTTCTATTCCTAGTGTTCTGAGTACTTTTATCAAACAGGGGTGCTGGACTTTGTCAAGTGCTTTTTCTGTGTCAATTGTTTTTTTGCCTTTATTATGTTAATGTGGTATATTACATTAATTGGCCTTAAGTTGAGCCAATTTTGTATACCTGGGATAAATCCCATTTGATCATGCTGTATAATTCTCTTACTGTGCTGTTGTATTCGGTTTTCCAGTATTTTGTTGAGGATTTATATATCTATATTTATAAGAGATACTGGGCTGTAATTTTCTTTTCTTGTGGTATCTTTGTTTGACTTTGGTATGAGGGTGATGTTGGCCTCACAGAATGAATTAGGGTGTGTTATTTCCTCTTCAATTCTTTGAAAGAGCTTTAGCAGATGGGTGTTAACTCTTCTTGGAATGTTGGTAAAACTCCCTCTGAAGCCATCTGGCCCTGGGTTTCAATCTCTTTACTACACTTGCCCACAGAACCCTCTTATTGCCCTTTCTTATTTCAGTAGGGTGAGAAGTAACAACCCCCTTTTCATTTCTGATTTTACGTGTGTCCTCTCCCTTTTTTTCTTTGTTAGTATAGATACATGTCAATTTTATTGATCTTTTCACAAAACCAACTTTTGGTTTTGTTCATTTTCTCTCTTGTTTTTTTTATTCCCTATTTTCACTGTAATCTTTGTTATTTCCCTCCTTCCTTCCTTCCTTCTGTTCATTATGGGTTTAATTTGCTCTTCTTTTTCTAGTTCTTCTAGTTCTGAGCTTAGGTCTCTGATTTTAAATCTTTCTTCTATTTTAAAGTAAACAGAGCTGTAAAATTTCTTCTTGGCACTGCCTCTGCTACCTCTCATTAAGTTTTGGTATATTGTGTTTTCCTTTTCATTCACCTCAAGATATTTCCTAATTTGCCTTGGGATTTCCTCTTTAACCCACAATATATTTTTTGATTTCCATATATTTGTGAATTTTCCATGTTTCTCTCTGTTACAATGATTTCTAGCTTCATTCCATTGTGGCTGGAGAAGATATATTGTATGATTTCAATATTTTTAAATTTACTAATGTGGGGGGTCATGAGCAATAAATCAGGCAATAAATCAGGCCCTAGCAAGAAGAAGGTATCCGGGGTCCAGGGCAGGAAGTTCCCAGGAGTTAAAAATTGAACAATAATCATTGTTAAGAAACAAAAAGAATGGGATGTATTGTGCAACAGCAAATGGCATTTCTTTGCTTCTGTAGATAAAATTGCTTGCTTACAGCTGCAAACCAAGATGTGGCTCAAAAAGATAATGTTCTTTTTCCTGCTTCTGTGGATAAGCTTGTTGTTTTTACCTTTATAAGCCCCCCTTGAGAACTCCTCGGGACTGCTCTCTGATTCCTCTTTCTTGAGTTTCTGAGGCAGTCGCTGGCCGGCTAATAAAGACTCCTAATTGGCTTGCAAATTGCTTTGACTTGTGTGGTCTCTCTTCTGGTGCGCCCCACAACACTGAGATTTTTTTTGTAACCTAAGATATGGTCTATTTGTACATTCTGCTGTTGTTCAGTGAAGTGGGTTATATAGTTCTGTTAGGTCTAGTTGGTTTAGAGGATCTTTCAAGTCTTTATTTCTTTATACTGATCTTCTATTTGGTGTTGTATCCATTATTGAAAGTGGTATATTAAAATCTCTTACTACGTAGAACTGTTGAATTTTTCCATCAGATCTATCTATATTTACTTCACATAGTTTGGGGCTCCACTGTTAGGTGCATATATATTTACAATTGTTACATCTTCTTGTTGAATTGACCCCTTTATCAGCATATAATGACCATCTTTCTCCCATGCAAGAGTTTCTTAAGTTTTAAAATACTTGGATTGAGAAATATCCACATGCACAGTCCAACCATATTACACAATCAGTGGCTCACAATATCATCATATAGTTGTGTATTCTTCAACATGATTATTTTTAGAACATTTTGCATCACTCCAGAATAAGAAATAAAAAGAACCCATACAGCCCATACTCTTTACCCTGCCCTCTCACTGACCCACAGTATTTCAATCTACCCAATTATTTACTTTTTATCCTCTTTTTTTTTTCACTCATCTGTTGATATCCTGGATAAAAGGAATATCAGACACAAGGTTTTCAAAATCACACAATCACATTGTAAAAACTATATAGTTAAACAGTCTTCTTCAAGAATCAAGGCTACTAAGGCTACTAGAATACAATTCAACAGTTTCAGGTATTTCCCTCTAGCCACTCCAATACACCAAAAAATAAAAAGGGATATCATTGTAATGCCTAAAAATAACCTCCAGGATAACCTCTCAACTTTGTTTGAAATCTCTCAGCCACTGAGTCTTTATTTTGTCTCATTTCTCTTTTCCCCCTTTTGGTCAAGAAGGCTTTCTCCCATGGTGCCAAGTCCTGGCTTATCCTGGGAGTCAGGTCCCACATTGCCAGGGAGATTTACATCCCTGGGAGTCATGTCCCACGTAGGGAGGAGGGCAGTGAGTTCATCTGCCAAGATGGCTTAGAGAGAAAGGCCACATCTGAGCAACAGAAGAGGCTCTCTGGGGGTGATGCTTAGGTATAATTATAAGTAGGCTTAGCCTATCCTTTGCAGGAATATACTTCATAGAGGCAAACCCCAAGATAGAGGGCTCAGCCTATTGAATGGGTTGTCCCCATTGCTTGACAGAATATCAGGAATTCCTCAGATGGGGAAGTTTAATATTTCCTCCCTTCTCCCCAGCCCCCTAAGAGGGCCTTGCAAATACTTTTTTATTCATTCACTGCCCAAATGACTCTGGGATATATTGGAGCATCATATTAACTTGTACAAACCAAAAGATCCTACACCCTATTAAAGATTCCATGCAATTATAGTGTTTGAGTATACTGACCATATAAGTTAAATTAGATAATGTGCTACCCAAAATATACATTTTGCACCAAATAAACTTCTCTCACTTTGATCTCTCATAGAAGTTAAAGTTTTGCAACTCTTTTTAATGCAAAGTCTATTTTATCTGATATTAGAACAGCTACCAGCTCTCTTTTTGTTCCTCCTTGATGGTCTATTTTTTTCCATACTTCCACTTTCAACCCACTTATGTCTTTGAATCTAAGGTGAGACTCTTTTAAACAGCATATAGCTGGGTCGTGTTTTTTTGTTTGCTTGTTTTGTTTTTTATTTATCCACTCTGCCAATTTCTGCCTTTTGACTAGAGAGTTTAATCCATTTATATTACAATTACTTTTCTGATTATTTAATACACAGAGGTTTGAGAGACTTTAGCGAGCATGTGCCATTGACCCAGAAGGAAAACTGGTGCAGAACAAAAGTAACATAGACCAAAATTCAAACCAGATTAGAATATTTTGATTATGGCTATTAGAAAGGACCCTCTTCACAGAGGAAAATACTTAGCATAAGGTGGATTACAGTGGGTAGGTTTATTGTAAGATAGCACCAACATGACAATTTAATCAAGGATGGATATAAGCACTATTAAGTAAATTGAAAGTATAATTAACACTGGGAACTATCTACTGTTATACTTATCTGTCATTATTGAAGATATTCTCCCAGATTTTACACCACAACCCAGGCTGTTTTCAGTTAAAACACCCTAAGGTAGCCTTGCATTGAGTAGTTTTAAATATTCTTCTATGACTTAAGGATATGATTTACAAAGCTGGGGTTCATAATTCTGAGCATTTTTTAAAACTCTGTGTAAAAATAGACCACCTAGAAGAACTAAGTTACAAAGATGATGCCCTACAGGAGAATCATTCACTGCACAGTTTCCCACAAGGAGAAGTGTGTCAAACTACATACCGGATTTAAAGGAGGTCTTGATCTGATGAAGTCCAGGATGATTTCATGAGCACTTTTTTTTAATCGAGGAGGAATATCACCATTTACCTGGAAGGAAACAAAAAGTAGATCATAAAATTATAGACTTGTCATTTTAAGTTTCTAGGTATAGCTGCTATGTTAATGTATGTCACAAAACTACTAAAGTATAATTTGGCCTTATCAAAGACATTTCAAGTCAATAAAGTGGGAAGTGAAACCACAAAAGAAAACAACCTAAACTCACATTTCTACCACTGAGAAGGAATAGCTGTGAACATATTGTCATATTTGTTTTCCAGCATTGTCAAACAAACAAAACAAAACAAAAGAGAACTTTTATGGCCACTCCCAGTCCCACTGCTCCCTAGATGTCACCCCTCTGTCCTAAGCTCATGCAACCCCTTCTTCCCTGCTGGCAAGCACCGATTTTGTTTTAGTGGCTCCACTTGCCAGACATAAGTAGGGAAGAATAGCCCCACACTAGGCTTCAGGAGTGAACACATGGTGGGCAGCAACTGGTTTAAGGACTGCCATGCAGCCCGGGAGTAAAGCTGGAGTCACCCTCCCTGTGGATTTCATAGCATACAAGATATTTTTTTTAATTCTAATTCTATAAATAATTAGATCAGGATTTTCTACTACTTTCTAGCCTGCTCCTGACCAGAATAATCCATATCTTTCTGGCTATTTGCCATATGCTTTTACTTTAACATTCTCCCATCACAACAGCAGGATTTAAATATGAATTAAAGAAGGCCAAGATTATATGATCCATTCCAAAAACAGGGACAGTAACTTCATTTCCTCACTCGGCAGAAACTGCGGCCTGGACCCCAAGGACAAAGAGCAGGTCGGTGCTCACAGGAAGATGATGTGACAGTACAACAGGAGAAGCAACGTAGTACAGACACCACTCTGCTACTGTTCATTAAGTTATCTTGTATTTATACAGAAAAATTCTGCATTTTCATATAAACACAGAACATATCCTGAAACAAGCTCTCTAAACTGCAATGATGAATGATTACTGGATGGGCAGAAAAAGTAGTCCCATAAGAAAAAAGGATCAGTTATGAAAACTTGATTTTAATTTTGAGGCATAATGCTTTAAACAAACAAACAACTTCAAATATACAAAATAGCAATTGTTTTAGTAAAATTTTAACTATCTACTCTGAGCTCAATCCTGTTTATGAAATACATTTTTTTAGGCAGTTGAATTTAGAGTTAAATAATAAAAGAAATCTTATTAACATATCTACAACCATATTAGGTGAAAAGACAACTACCTCTAATACTAAGATACAAATGTAAATTATTTAATTTGTTGTATAGTTACAAGCAGGTTGTATAAATAGAATTTCCCTCACTATGCTATATTTGAATTAAAACATTTTGAATTACAATAAATAAAAGATGTTAATTGTCTATATCTTTATTTTTTAAGGTGAGTTGTTCTAAATCATTTGTTAGAATTAAAACATTTTACTCAAATATCTTAAAATATCAATCAAAATGTTTTATACCACTAAAACTTGATATTCTAAATAATAAGTTATTCTAAATGATATGCTAAATAATATGAAATTTTCCTAACATTTTCTGAGTTATTCTAAATAATAATAGCCAAGTCATTCAGTTTCCACAGAAAACTTTACAAATGTGCAGAAAACAGTGGATTACCATGGTATACCATACAGCTTAAGTGGCAGGGTAAAATGAGAACTGCTGCTCGGCTCTGCACTCCAGGCACAAATGGAGCATACATACAGTAAAACGCTTCATGTTTACTCATGCAACAATATACGCTTTCTATAAAATAGTTAGTTGGCATTATAATGATGAGCAAAAAAGTAAAAGAACAAAAACAGAAACCAAAACAATGTTTTTGAATGATCAATGACTAAGTATGAATAGCTGAATCTCCATTCTCATTTATCAGGTAAATATAAAACAAGCAACTAATCAAAACCTTAGAATAAAACTTGAAAAACTTTTTCCACATGAATTATCACCACTAGAATTTCCTGCCCTGCGGTTTTATATTTGCCACAGACCCTTGCATGTAGGGAACTTAGTCCAAATGTATCCAAGTGAACTGTATATAATTAGCTAGACAGAAGACAAAAGGGAAAAACAGCAAAGACAATGGCTAAAGTGAAGCAGAAACATCTGTGCTATTTTACTTCACTTCTCATCCACATGCTCCAAGTAAAAAAAAAAGTACTATTTTTAACTAAATATACTAGACTGAAATGGCAGGCAAATGCATCACTAATAATCACAATAAGGACATAAAGTACCCTTGTCATTGCAAAGCTCTCAGGGACTTCAAGTAACGAAATGTTCTTATACCTTGATCCTTGAAAAAGCATTTTTTTTTCTATTTTTATTTTAAGTGAAGCAGGGCCACATGTAATGCTTTCAGACCAAAACTAAAAATGTACAAAGCTAACTTCTATTTTAGTGATTAACACTGGGTCTCTACTCAACTTTAAAAAAGGTTCCATTTTCTTATTAAAAGAAAAACTAATATCTCTAATATTGGTGCACATTTACATATATGGAGCACATACATGTGGATGCACACATATATATATGGAGCACTTAAAATCAGTGAGACTCAAAACCAAAAGAAAAATACACAAAAGACATAACACTATTACTACTATGAAAAATTACATAATGCTTACTGTTTGACAAGCCCTCAGGAATTTTTATCTTAGCACTTTATAAAATTATTTCATTTGATCCACACAGAGACCCTATATAGTAAGTACTGTTTCCTCCATTCCACAGATGAGAAATCTAAGGCAGACCGAATTGAAGTAATATGCTCAAAATCACACTGGTGAGTGAAGAATTAAGATTCTAACACAGATACCCTATTTAGAACTAATGAAAGAAGTTCATACAACTCTACTTAATAAAGTAAGCGGGACAGCAAATGACAGGAAGGAGATCAAGAAGACAGAGAAGAGCACGAAGAGGAACTGGAAGAATCAATAGAAAAACTGCAGGAATCACAGGGATTAAAGGCTCTGTTGACCAAATAAAAAACATACTAGAGGCACACAACACAGATTTGAAGAGACAGAAGAAAGAATAAGTGATAGAGGAGACAGGATAATTGATTTTTGAAGACTCAAAACAGCAAATGGCAAAAAGATGGAAAAACTGAATAGGAACTCAGGGAAATGACAGATAAAACAAAGTGCACAAATATAAGAATCACTGGTGTCCCAGAAGGAGAAGAGAGGAGTAAGTGGATAGGAAGAGTATCCATAGAGGATATGATGGGGAAAAGTTCCCAACCTTCATAAAGGACATAAATATACAAGTCAAAGAAGCCTAAAGAACTCCAGACAAAATAAATCCAAATAGGCCTTCCCCAAGGCAAATACTAATCAGTCAAAATGTTGAAGAGAAGCAGAAAATCCTGAAAGTAGCAAGAGAAAAACAATCTACTACATACAAGGAAAACTAAATAAGACTGAGTTCAAACTACTCAATTAGCACCATGGAGGTGAGAAGGCAGTGGTATGATATATTCAAGATCCTGAAAGAGAGAGACTTCCAGCCAAGAATTCTGTACCCAGCCAAATTATCCTTCAAAACTGATGGAGAGATTAAAGTTTTCACATACAAAGAAGTCCTGAAAGTATTTGTCAACAAGACTGGCCCTACAATAAATAATAAATCAAGTTCTGCCAGCTGAAAAAAAAAAAAGACAGGAGAGAGAGGTCTGAAGGAGTGCACAGAATTGAAGAGTACCACTAAGGGTAATTTAAAGACTACAAAGAGAAAAAGGGAAAAGAATATATAGATCTGACAAATAAAATTAAAATGATAAGATGGTGGAATCAAGAAATGCCTTTTCAGTAATAACTTTGAATGTTATGAACTTACCAATTAAAAGATACAGATTGGCAGAATGAATTAAGAAACATAATCCAGCTATATGTTGCTTACAAGAGACTCATCTTAGATACAAGGATACAAATAGATTGAAAGTGAAAGGATGGAAAAAGATTTTCCATGCAAGTTGTAGCCAAAAGAAAACAGGAGTAGCTATACTAATATCGGACAAAATAGACTTTAAATGGAAAGACATTATAAGAAGCAAAGAAGGACACTATATACTAATTAAAGGGTCAATTCACCAAGAAGATATAACAATCATAAATGTTTATGCTTCCGATCAAGGAGCTCCCACAGTACATGAGACAGACATTGGCAAAACTGAAGGAAGCAATAGATGTTTCAACAATAATAGTAGGAGACTTCAATACACCACTCTCTTCTATAGACAGAACAACTAGACAGAAGATCAACAAGGAAATAGAGACGTTAAATAACCTGATAAATGAATTAGAACTAACAGACATATATAGGTCATTGCACCCCAAAGCACAAGGATATACATTCTTCTCTAGTGCTCATGGAACATTTTCCAGGATAGATCATATGCCAAGCTACAAAACAGGTCTTTATAAATTAAAAACAATGAAATTATTCAAAGCACTTTCTCTGATTACAATGGATGAAGCTGGATCTCAACAACCACCAGAGAACAAGAACATTCATAAATATATGGAGATTAAATAACACACTCTTAAAGAATCAGTGGGTCAAAGAAGAAACTGCTAGAGAAATCAGTAGCTATCTGGAGATGAATAAAAATGAGAATACAACTTATCAGAACTTATGGGATGTGGCAAAGGTTGTGCTGAGAGGGAAATTTATTGCTCTAAATGCCTATATTAAAAAAAAAAAAGGACAAAAATTGAGGTCTTAACAGCACACCTGGAAGAACTTGAGAAAGAAAAACAAACTAAACCCAAAGCAAATAGGAGAAGAGAAATAAAGATTAAAGCAGAGATAAATGAATGGGAGAACAAAAGAATAATAGAAATAATCAATAAAACCAAAAGTTAGTTCTTTGAGAAAATAAATAAAATTGACGGGCAACTAGCAATACTGACAAAAAAAAAAGAGAGAGAGGATGCAAATAAACAAAATCAGAAATGAAGGGGCGCATTATCACAAGGCCTGAAAAAATAAAAGAAATCAGAAGACAATACTATGAACAACTATATGCCAACAAACTAGACAACTTAGATGAAATAAACAAATTCCTGGAGACGTACAAACAAGCTACATTGACTCAGGAAGAAACAGATCTCAACAAGCCAATCACAAGTAAAGAGATTCAATCAGTTATCAAAAATCTTCCTACAAAGAAAAGCCCAGGGCCAGATGGCTTCACAGGGGAATTTTATCAAACATTCCAGAAAGAACTAACACTAATCTTGCTCAAACTTTTCCAAAAAATTGAGGGAAAAGGAACTCTACCGAACTCATTTTATGAAGCTAATATCATTTTAATACCAAAACCAGGTAAAGATGCTATAGGAAAGGACAACTACAGACCAATCTCCCTAATGAACATAGACGTAAAAATTCTCAATAAAGTATTAGCAAATCGAATCCAACAGCACATTAAAAGAACTATACACCATGACCAAGTGGGGTGTATATCAGAAATGCAAGGATGGTTCAACACAAGAAAATCAATTAATGTAATAAAGCACATTAACAAATCAAAGGGAAAAATCACATGATCATCTTGATTGATGCTGAAAAAGCATTCAACAAAATTCAGCATTCTTTTCTGATAAAAACACTCCAAAAGATAGGGATCAAAGGTAAGTACCTCAATATGGAATATATGAAAAACTGATAGCATCGTACTCTATAGAGAGAGACTGAAAGCTTCTCCTAAGGTCAGGTACACCATAAAGATGCCTACTATTATTCAACATTGTACTAGAAGTTCTAGCTAAAGCAATCAGGCAGGACAAAGAGATAAAAGGCATCCAAATTGGAAAGGAAGAAACACAACTCTCATTATTTGCAGATGATATGATACTAAACTAGGAAGATCCTGACAAATATACAGCAAAGTTACTTGAGCTAATAAATTCAGCAAAGTGTCAGGATATAAAATTAATGTGCAAAAATCAGTAACATTTCTATTTACAAGCAATGACCTAGCTGAGGAGTTAGTCAAGGAAAAAATTCCATTCAAAATAGCAACTAAAAGGATGAAATATTTAGGAATGAACTTAAGTAGGGACACATAGGACTTGTACACTGAAAACTACATAACACTGCTAAAAGAAATCAAAGGGGATCTGAATAGGTGGAAAGATATTCCCTGCTCATGGATAGGAAGGCTAAAATAGTTAAGATGTCAATTTTCCTCAAATTGATCTACAGATTCAACACAGTACTAATCAAAATTCCAACAACCTACTTTGAAGATTTGGAAAAGCTAACTACCAAATTCATCTGGAAGGTAGAGAGACCCCGAATAGCTAAAAGCATCCTAAAAAAGATGAACAAAGTGGGAGGATTAACACTCCCTGACTTTAAAACCTATTATAAAGCCACAGGGGTCAAACAGCATGGTATTGGCACAAAGACAGAAGAATTGACCAATGGAATAAAATTGAGAGTGTAGAAATAGATCACCAAATCTACGGTCAACTGCTTTTTGACAAGGCCCTCAAATCCTCTGAACTGGGACAAAATAGTCTTTTCAATAATTGGGCATGGAAGAACTGGATATCAATAGCCAAGAGAATGAAAGAGGACCTCTATCTTACACCCTACACATAAATTAACTCAAAGTGGATCAAACACCTAAATATAAGAACTAGCACTATAAAGCTTCTAGAAGAAAATATAGGGAAACATCTTCAAGACTTAGTAATAGGAGGTAGCTTCCTAAACTTCACACCCAAAGCACAAGCAATAAAATTGAAAAATAGATAAATGGAAACTCCTCAAAATCAAATACTTCTGCACCTCAAAACACTTTGTCAAGAAGGTGGAAGAGGCAGCCAACTCAATGGGAGAACATATTGGGAAAGCACATATCAGATAAAGGTTTGACTTCCTATATGTACAAATAAATCATACAATTCAACAACAAATGAACAAACAAAAGAGCAAAAAAAATTTATAGCAAACTATAAAATGGATTAAAGATATGAATAGGCATTTTTCTGAAGAGCAAATACAGATGGCTCAAAAGCAGCTGAACAGATACTCATTTTCATTAGCTTTAAGGGAAATGCAGATCAAGACTACAATGAGATACCACTTCACACCTATAAAAATGACTGCTATTAAACAAACAGGAAACTATAAATGTCGGAGAGGATGTGGAGAAACTGGGACACTTATGCACTGCTGGTGGGGATGTATAATGGTGCAGCCACTATGGAAGATGGTTTGGCAGTTCCTTAGGAAATAAATATTGAGTTGCCCTATGACCCAGCAACTACTTGTATATACCCAGAAGAACTGAAAGCAACAACACAAATAGACATTTACACACTGATGTTCATAGCAGCATTATTCTCAATCACCAAAAGATGGAAACAAACCAAATGCCCATCAACTGATGAGTGGATGAACAAAATGTGGTATATATATACGATGGAATATTATGCAGCAGTAAGACAAAACGATGTACTGAAGCACATGACAAGATGGGTGAGCCTTAAGGACATAATGCTGAGCAAAATTAGCCAGACACAAAAGGACAGATAAGATTTCACTTCAATTCCAGCATAAAGGTATAACGAGAGGCTTATAATATGGAATATAGGGGACTCAGAGATACACAGAAGCTAGAGATGGGTGGACCGTTAGCTAATGAGGTTGACTTCCAATGTAAGGGAACAGACAGGAGCAAAGGTGATTTTTCAGTAGGTCTAGAAGTAATATTACCATATTGAAGATGAACAAGATTGAAGGGGGTTGTACAGACCTACGTGTCTCACTGATCCACACTAGAAATATAAATTAGTTCTTGTAAGAATTACTTCGAAGTTATGATTCTTTTTTTAACTGTTTTTATTAATTAAAAAAAATTAACAAACAAAACATTGTATATGTAGAATGGAATGATATCTAAATCAGTAATCTTAATATCATCACATAGTTGCACAGTCATCATTTCTTAGTACATTTGCATCGATTTAGAAAAAGAAATAAAAAGACAACAGAAAAAGAAATAAAATGATAATAGAGAAAAAAAGACTATACATACCATACCCCTTACCCCTTGCTTTCATTTACCACTAGCATTTCAAACTGAATTTATTTTAACATTTGTTCCCCTGTTATTTATTCGAAGTTATGATTCTTGTATAAAGAGTGGTTAAGTTACAGGGGAAAACTGTTACTGCATGCAATGAGCTATGTTCAAAAGGAAACCATCAGCACTACCACAGCAACAGCAGAGGTAAATGATGGGGGGAGCGACAAGAGTTAAGAGGAGGTTTAGATCTATTTGGTGGGGGTGTGTTTATTGGTTTGCTCTTTCTTGGGAACAATGAAATTATCTAAAATTGAGAATGTTGATGGACAGACTTTAGGTCTTCCACCTGAATGCAAGTGCCTGAAGGATGCACTGACAGAGAAATAGATTGGTGAGCGATGGTATATACTTATGAACAAAGGTAGTGATGCTACGAAAAGGAACAATGTCATGAGGGATGCAATGATGTGAATGAACATGAGGGATATTTGGTGAGACAAAATAAGCCAGAGACAAAAAAAACAACAATGGTGTGGTCACCTTTACAAAATGCTTATAAGAAAACAGGGGCCTAGACTGTAAGCTTTTAGAGCAGACACATTAAGTCTGGAGTGGTGACTACTATTTCTGGATTTTGAGAGGCTGTTTTATATATTCAACCTGATATTTAGAGATAAGAATGAAGCCCAACAGTTGGGTTAAAGTAATTCAGAACATAGGGGTAAGGAAGACTGTGTCTGTATTTTAGAACCACACTTATTCTTTGAGACCAATGGAAGAAAGGTTTATTTGGTCTGGAACTGAAATTTTCTGTGGTGCATAATCTAATTCAACCTATCTATATAGTTCATTGAACAATTGAAACAAAGGGAGCACAGAATAAGAAAGAGGTCCTTTAATCCTGTATAGATTATTGTAATGCCAGGAAACATCCTAGACTACATTAAGCTGATAATCAGAAAGTATTGGCAAAGTCCCCTGAGGGAGGGGAGAAAGAATATGGAATTATTAAACCTTATCATCAGGGAATTGTCTGATACTGTGTCAAACTATATGGATATCCAAATCAATAGGACATGTCATCAATCATGAGGCTTACTCTTGTGAAGTTTATGTAGGTAGTGGAGAAGCTTAGCCTACCTATAGGCATGCCTAAGAGTTACTTCTGGAGGACCTCTGTTGTTGCTCAGATATGACCTCAGTCTCTCCAAGCCCAAACTCTGCAAGTGAAATTAGTGCCTTCCCCTGATGTGGGACATGACATCCAGGGGTGAAAAGTCTCCCTGGTGATGTGGGAGATGACTCTCAGGGATGAATCCAGACCTGGTACCATGGGATCAACAATTCCATCCTAACCAAATGGGGGAAAAGAAGTGTAATAAATAAAGTCTCCATGGCAGAGAGAGTTCATATACAGTCGACAGGCTATTTTGGAGGTTGCTCTTATGCAAACTTCAGTTAGATCTTGCTACCTATCATAACCTGCCAACCCCCAACCAGGACCATTCCAGCCAATCCTAAAGAACACCTAGGGCAATTTATAAGATTCCACAAGGGTTCTAGGCACTAGAGCAGCTTTCCAGAAACCTACAACCTCCAGACGGGTCTCTGGTCCAGGTAAATCTGAAACCTAGGACAGCCTCTCCAGAACATTAGATAGTTTCATCTCCCAACCCCATATTAGTGACAGACCCTTCCAATATAAAAAAAATATAGAATTATGATAGCCCAAACACCCCTAAAGAGAGGTATGGAAAGATCAAGGATGATGGTGGAATTATACATAGAAGATAGAACTTAACAAATGAATATGAATGCTGAATCATTAAATTGATACCTCTTTCAGTCTCCAGTATTTCAGAGCAGCAAGAAGTAAAAACCAAAAATATGAAATTGTAACCCATGTCAAAGTCTGAAATATATTCTATAACTATTTGTCATGCTGTGCTTGGAAATATATAGCTTTTTGTATATATGTAATTTTTCACAAAAAAAGGGGGAAAAAGTCAATTGTGATGATAAAAAAGTATTTAAGCCCTCAGCCTCCCATATTCTGGATCAGCTAGAAGGAACAATATGAGAGGATTATATGGCAGCCCATAACAAACTCTGGGATCTGTCCTGTAACCACTTGTTGAAAGTGCTTTGAAAACTATTGCTTTTTATGTCTTTGCTTTGTATATATGTTATACTATACAATAAAAAAAGTTAAGGGCAGGCCATGGTGGCTCAGTAGGCAGAGTTCTTTCCTGCCATGCCGGAGACTTGGGTTTGGTCCCCAATGCCTGCCCACGTATAAAAAAAAAAAGAGAGATTAAGACATTCCTAGATAAATGAAAGCTGAGGGAATTCATCACCACTAGACCTGCCCTACAAGCAATGCTAAAGAGGATTCTGCAGTTTTCAAGGAAAAGACATTAGACAATTGACCAAAGGTGGATAAAGAAATAAAGATCTCTCGTAAAGATAACTACATGCGGAAATAAAAATAACAGTATTATTCTATTTTTGGTTTGTTATTCTACTTTTTCCTTTCTACAAGATCTGAAAGGCAAATGCATAAAATATAATGATAAATCAATGGTTTGGGACTCACAATGTATAAACATGTAATATATGACAAAAACTACATAAAGTTGAGAGGACTGAGAAGTTATGGGAACATAGTTTGTGTATGCTACTGAAAAAAGATGGTATAAATCCAAACAGTTTTGTTACAGATTTAGGATGTCAAATTTAAGCCTCATGGTAACCACAAAGAAAATATCAGAGAACATAACTCACAGAAACAGAAAGCAGAGTCTGGTTACCAAGGACAGTGTGTGGGAGGCATGGGAAGTTAACGCACACTGGGTGCAGGGCTTCTGCTTGTGGTGATGGGAAAGTCCTAGTAATGGATGGTGGGGAGGGTACGACAACACTGTGAATGTGATTAGGTCAGTGAATGGTATGCTTGGGAGGAATTGGGATGGAAGATCTATGCTGTATATATATTTCCACAGTTAAAAGAAAGAGCATTTTAAGAAAAAATGACAATTAAATGCAACACATGAATCTGGATAGGGTCTAAAAATGGACAAAAAGACATTATTGGGATATATGAAAAAATGGAATTTAGAATGTAAGCTTTCTATCAATGCTAAATTTCTTGAACTCGATAAATATCCTGACCCTGGCTACATAAATATTCTTGTTCTTAGGAAACATACATAGGAGTGTTATGTGTTTGCCGAGAATGATGTACGCAATCTACTCTCAGATGTGCATAAAACAAAGATAGCTAAAATAGGTAAGTAGATAGAGAGACAGATGATGGAAGTCAACAGAATTCTGAGGAAGAAAGAAGATGCTGCTATACGCATTGCCATGTGATGGAAAAACCAAGGAACCCCAAAGACTGCCGGTCAGTTAGTAGATATGGACCCTGGAAAGAAGGAAGCCTTATTAGCTTCTGATACTGTGAGCCAATAAATTCCTGTTGTTAAGCCAACACACTGCATGCTATTTGTTTCAGCAGCTAGGAAATAAATATAGATGGATAGACAGGTAGAATAATAAGGTGAATATGGCAAAATGTTAAAATTGGTGGATCTGGGGGAGATCCAAGATGGCATCTTAGTAAGGTACATGCGTCTTAGTTCCTCCGACTCCAAATCAACTAATAGGTGAACAGAAACAGTACAAAACAACTCCCGGGGCTACAGCAGGGAATGGACACACAGCGTAACCAAGTCTGGGCTGGCTAGTCTGACTGCGAAACTCAGCTGCGGTGAGTGAGATCCCCGAGCGGCGGGCGATTTCCCGAGCAGCCGCAGCTGCGGCGGTCCGAGCTAATCCCTCCCTCCTTCCGGGGCGGGCTGAGAGACTCGGAGAGACAAGCTTCCCAGCCAAGGCGGCCGGCGCCACACTTTTGCAGGCGGCTTCGAGTCCGCGACTACAAGTCTCGGATCAGAGGGCTATCCAAAGTCTGGGCTGGCAAATCTGATTCCGAATCTTGGCTGCGGCGAGACCCCCGAGCGGCCGCAGCTGCGGCGGTCCGAGCTAATCCCTCCCTCCTTCCGGGGCTGGCTGAGAGACTCGGAGAGACAAGCTTCCCAGCCAAGGCGGCCGGCGCCACACTTCTGCGGGCGGCTTCGAGTCCGCGACTACAAGTCTCGGATCAGAGGGCTATCCAAAGTCTGGGCTGGCAAGTCTGATTCCGAGTCTTGGCTGCGGCGAGACCCCCGAGCGGCCGCAGCTGCGGCGGTCCGAGCTAATCCCTCCCTCCTTCTGGGGCTGGCTGAGAGTATCGGAGAAGTAAGTTCCCCAAGCCGAGGCAGGCGGCGCCCTTCTTCTGCGGGCAGCTTCGAGTCTCGGCTTTAAGTCCGCGGCTACGAGTCCCGGATCAGAGGGCTATCCAAAGTCTGGGCTGGCTAGACTGACTGCGAGACTCGGCTGCAGTGAGACCCCCGAGCTGCGTGCGATCTCCCGATCAGCGGCAGCTGCGGTGGTCCGAGCTACTCCCTCCCCCCTTTCCGGGCCGGCTGAGAGTATTGGAGAAGCAAGTTTCCCAAGCCGAGGCAGGTGGCACCCCTCTTTTGCGGGCGGCTTCGAGTCTCTGCTTCGAGTCCGCGGATACGAGTCTCAGATAGGAGGGCTATCCAAGCCGCGGAAGCCCCCCCCCCACGGGAGGCTTCCTGGTCCGGTGGGGAATCCCCCAGGCCCGCTGCAGCCCGCAACCAGCCACAGGGTCCCCTCAAGCCGCGGCAGCTGACGCCCCCACCACGCGCGGCCCCTGAACCAACGGAGAGATTTGGATCCGAAAGCCCCAGGCCACGGAGATCGGTGACTGGGGGAGACCCATTCCAAACACTTGAGACAAACGTGTGCCACGTGCGCCACGTACTGGGCAAGATAAGAAAAACAGATTCCAGATATTTCACAGAAAAATCTTACAACCTTGCTGGGTCCAACACCCAGAGAAATCTGAATAAATGCCCAGACGCCAGCAGCAGAAGATAACTGTCCACGCTCAAAAGATTGAGAATATGGCCCAGTCAAAGGAACAAACCAATAGCTCAAATGAGACACAAGAGCTGAGACAACTAATCCTGAATATACGAACAGAAATGGAAAACCTCTTCAAAAATGAAATCGATAAATTGAGGGAGGACATGAAGAGGACATGGGCTGAACATAAAGAAGAAATAGAAAAACTGAAAAAACAAATCGCAGAACTTATGGAAGTGAAGGATAAAGTAGCAAACATAGAAAAAATAATGGATAGTTACAATGATAGATTTAAAGAGACAGAAGATAGAATTAGTGATTTGGAGGATGGAACATCTGAATTCCAAAAAGAAACAGAAACTATAGGGAAAAGAATGGAAAAATTTGAACAGGGTATCAGGGAACTCAAGGACAATATGAACCGCACAAATATACGTGTTGTGGGTGTCCCAGAAGGAGAAGAGAAGGGAAAAGGAGGAGAAAAACTAATGGAAGAAATTTTCACTGAAAATTTCCCAACTCTTATGAAAGACCTAAAATTACAGATCCAAGAAGTGCAGCGCACCCCAAAGAAATTAGACCCAAATAGGCGTTCTCCAAGACACTTGCTAGTTAGAATGTCAGAGGTCAATGAGAAAGAGAGGATCTTGAAAGCAGCAAGAGAAAAACAATCCATCACATACAAGGGAAACCCAATAAGACTATGTGTAGATTTCTCAGCAGAAACCATGGAAGCTAGAAGACAGTGGGATGATATATTTAAAATACTAAAAGAGAAAAACTGCCAACCAAGACTCCTATATCCAGCAAAATTATCCTTCAAAAATGAGGGAGAAATTAAAACATTCTCAGACAAAAAGTCACTGAAAGAATTCGTGACCAAGAGACCAGCTCTGCAAGAAATACTAAAGGGAGCATTAGAGTCAGATACAAAAAGACAGAAGAGAGAGATATGGAAAAGAGTGTAGAAAGAAGGAAAATCAGATATGATATATATAATACAAAAGGCAAAATGTTAGAGGAAAATATTATCCAAACAGTAATAACACTAAATGTCAATGGACTGAATTCCCCAATCAAAAGACATAGATTGGCAGAATGGATTAAAAAACAGGATCCTTCTATATGCGGTCTACAGGAAACACATCTTAGACCCAAAGATAAACATAGGTTGAAAGTGAAAGGTTGGGAAAAGATATTTCATGCAAATAACAACCAGAAAAGAGCAGGAGTGGCTATACTAATATCCAACAAATTAGACTTCAAATGTAAAGCAGTTAGACAAAGAAGGACACTATATACTAATAAAAGGAACAATTAAACAAGAAGACATAACAATCATAAATATTTACGCACCGAACCAGAATGCCCCAAAATACGTGAGGAATATACTGCAAACACTGAAAAGGGAAATAGACTCATATACTATAATAGTTGGAGACTTCAACTCACCACTCTCATCAAGGGACAGAACATCTAGACAGAAGATCAACAAAGAAATAGAGAATCTGAATATTACTATAAATGAGCTTGACTTAACAGACATTTATAGGACATTACATCCCACAACAGCAGGATACACCTTTTTCTCAAGTGCTCATGGATCATTCTCAAAAAAAGACCATATGCTGGGTCACAAAGCAAGTCTTAACAAATTTAAAAAGATTGAAATCTTACACAACACTTTCTCGGACCATAAAGGAATGATGTTGGAAATCAATAATAGGCAGAGTGCCAGAAAATTCACAAATACGTGGAGGCTCAACAACACACTCCTAAACAACGAGTGGGTCAAAGAAGAAATTGCTAGAGAAATTAGCAAATACCTCGAGGCGAATGAAAATGAAAACACAACATATCAAAACTTATGGGACGCAGCAAAGGCAGTGCTAAGAGGGAAATTTATTGCTCTAAATGCCTATATCAGAAAAGAAGAAAAGGCAAAAATTCAGGAATTAACTATCCATTTGGAAGAACTGGAGAAAGAACAGCAAGCTAACCCCAAAGCAAGCAAAAGGAAAGAAATAACAAAGATTAGAGCACAAATAAATGAAATTGAAAACATGAAAACAATAGAGAAAATCAATAAGGCCAGAAGTTGGTTCTATGAGAAAATCAATAAGATTGATGGGCCCTTAGCAAGATTGACAAAAAGAAGAAGAGAGAGGATGCAAATAAATAAGATCAGAAATGGAAGAGGAGACATAACTACTGACCTCACAGAAATAAAGGAGGTAATAACAGGATACTATGAACAACTTTACGCTTATAAATACAACAATTTAGAGGAAATGGACGGGTTCCTGGAAAGACATGAACAACCAACTTTGACTCAAGAAGAGATAGATGATCTCAACAAACCAATCACAAGTAAAGATCGAAGCAGTCATTCAAAAGCTTCCTAAAAGAAAAGTCCAGGACCAGACGGCTTCACATGTGAATTCTATCAAACATTCCAGAAAGAATTAGTACCAACTCTCCTCAAACTCTTCAAAAAAATCGAAGTGGAGGGAAAACTACCTAACTCATTCTATGAAGCCAACATTACCCTCATACCAAAACCAGGCAAAGATATTACAAGAAAAGAAAACTACAGGCCGATCTCTCTAATGAATATTGATGCAAAAATCCTCAATAAAATTCTAGCAAATCGTATCCAACAACACATTAAAAGAATTATTCATCATGACCAAGTAGGATTCATCCCAGGTATGCAAGGATGGTTCAACATAAGAAAATCAATTAATGTAATACACCATATCAACAAATTAAAGCAGAAAAATCACATGATCATCTCAATTGATGCAGAGAAGGCATTTGACAAGATTCAACATCCTTTCCTGTTGAAAACACTTCAAAGGATAGGAATACAAGGGAACTTCCTTAAAATGATAGAGGGAATATATGAAAAACCCACAGCTAATATCATCCTTAATGGGGAAAAATTGAAAACGTTCCCCCTAAGATCAGGAACAAGACAAGGATGTCCACTATCACCACTATTATTCAACATTGTGTTGGAGGTTCTAGCCAGAGCAATTAGACAAGAAAAAGAAATACAAGGCATCAAAATTGGAAAGGAAGAAATAAAACTATCACTGTTTGCAGACGATATGATACTATACGTCGAAAACCCGGAAAAATCCACAACAAAACTACTAGAGCTAATAAATGAGTACAGCAAAGTAGCAGGTTACAAGATCAACATTCAAAAATCTGTAGCATTTCTATACACTAGCAATGAACAAGCAGAGGGGGAAATCAAGAAACGAATCCCATTTACAATTGCAACTAAAAGAATAAAATACCTAGGAATAAATTTAACTAAAGAGACAAAAGACCTATACAAAGAAAACTACAAAAAACTGCTAAAAGAAATCACAGAAGACCTAAACAGATGGAAGGGCATACCGTGTTCATGGATTGGAAGACTAAATATAGTTAAGATGTCAATCCTACCTAAATTGATTTACAGATTCAATGCAATACCAATCAAAATCCCAACAACTTATTTTTCAGAAATAGAAAAACCAATAAGCAAATTTATCTGGAAGGGCAGGGTGCCCCGAATTGCTAAAAACATCTTGAGGAAAAAAAACGAAGCTGGAGGTCTTGCGCTGCCAGACTTTAAGGCATATTATGAAGCCACAGTGGTCAAAACAGCATGGTATTGGCATAAAGATAGATATATCGACCAATGGAATCGAATAGAGTGCTCAGATATAGACCCTCTCATTTATGGTCATTTGATCTTTGATAAGGGAGTCAAGCCAACTCACCTGGGACAGAACAGTCTCTTCAATAAATGGTGCCTAGAGAACTGGATATCCATATGCAAAAGAATGAAAGAAGACCCATCTCTCACACCCTATACAAAAGTTAACTCAAAATGGATCAAAGATCTAAACATTAGGTCTAAGACCATAGAACACTTAGAGGAAAATGTAGGGAGATATCTTATGAATCTTACAATTGGAGGCGGTTTTATGGACCTTACACCTAAAGCAAGAGCACTGAAGAAGGAAATAAATAAATGGGAGCTCCTCAAAATTAAACACTTTTGTGCATCAAAGAACTTCATCAAGAAAGTAGAAAGACAGCCTTCACAATGGGAGACAATATTTGGAAACAATATATCAGATAAAGGTCTAGTATCCAGAATTTATAAAGAGATTGTTCATCTCAACAACAAAAAGACAGCCAACCCAATTACAAAATGGGAAAAAGACTTGAACAGACACCTCTCAGAAGAGGAAATACGGATGGCCAAGAGGCACATGAAGAGATGCTCAATGTCCCTGGCCATTAGAGAAATGCAAATCAAAACCACAATGAGATACCATCTCACACCCACCAGAATGGCCATTATCAACAAAACAGAAAATGACAAGTGCTGTAGAGGATGTGGAGAAAGAGGCACACTTATCCACTGTTGGTGGGAATGTCAAAGGGTGCAACCACGTGGAAGGCAGTTTGGCGGTTCCTCAAAAAGCTGAATATAGAATTGCCATACGACCCAGCAATACCATTGCTAGGTATCTACTCAAAGGACTTAAGGGCAAAGACACAAACGGACATTTGCACACCAATGTTTATAGCAGCATTATTTACAATTGCAAAGAGATGGAAACAGCCAAAATCTCCATCAACAGAAGAGTGGCTAAACAAACTGTGGTATATACATACGATGGAATATTATGCAGCTTTAAGACAAGATAAACTTATGAACCATGTAATAACATGGATGGACCTAGAGAATATTATGCTGAGTGAATCCAGCCAAAAACTAAAGGACAAATACTGTATGGTCCCACTGATGTGAACGGACATTTGAGAATAAACTTGAAATATGTCATTGGTAACAGAGTTCAGCAGGAGTTAGAAACAGGGTAAGACAATGGGTAATTGAAGCTGAAGGGATACAGACTGTGCAACAGGACTAGATACAAAAACTCAAAAATGGACAGCACAATAATACCTAATTGTAAAGTAATCATGTTAAAACACTGAATGAAGCTGCATCTGAGCTATAGGTTTTTGTTTTGTTTTGTTTTGATTTTACTATTATTACTTTTATTTTTTTCTCTATATTAACATTCTATATCTTTTTCGGTTATGTTGCTAGTTCTTCTAAACCAATGCAAATGTACTAAGAAATGATGATCATGCATCTATGTGATGATGTTAAGAATTAATGATTGCATGTGTAGAATGGTATGATCTCTAAATGTTGGGTTAATTTCTTTTTTTCCGTTAATTAAAAAAAAAAAAAAAAAAGAGAAGGGATAATTGGAGATGAAGGGATACAGACTGTACAACGGGACTGGATATAAAAACTCAGAAATGGACAGCACAATACTACCCAATTGTAATGCAATTATGTTAAAACACTGAATGAAGCTGCATGTGAGGTATAGGTTTTTTGTTTTTGTTTTTTTTGTTTTTTTTTCTTTCTATTATTGCTTTAATTCTTATTCTGTTGTCTTTTTATTTCTTTTTCTAAATCGATGCAAATGTACTAAGAAATGATGAATATGCAACTATGTGATGTTATTAAGAATTACTGATTGTACATGTAGATTGGAATGATTTCTAATTGTTTTGTTAATTCTTTTAATTAATAAAAAAAAAAAAAGAAAGTAGAAAGACAGCCTACACGATGGGAATCAATATTTGGAAACGACATATCAGATAAAGGTCTAGTATCCAGAATTTATAATGAGATTGTTCAACTCAACAACAAAAAGATAGCCAACCCAATTACAAAATTGGAAAAAGACTTGAATAGACACCTCTCAGAGGAGGAAATACAAATGGCCAAAAGACACATGAAGAGATGCTCAATGTCCCTGGCCATTAGAGAAATGCAAATCAAAACCACAATGAGATATCATCTCACACCCACCAGAATGGCCATTATCAACAAAACAGAAAATGACAAGTGCTGGAGAGGATGCGGAGAAAGAGGCACACTTATCCAATGTTGGTGGGAATGTCAAATGGTGCAACCACTGTGGAAAGCAGTTTGGTGGTTCCTCAAAAAGCTGAATATAGAATTGCCATACGATCCAGCAATACCATTGCTGGGAATCTACTCAAAGGAATTAAGGGCAAAAACTCAAACAGACATTTGCACACCAATGTTTATAGCAGCGTTATTTACAATTGCAAAGAGATGGAAACAGTCAAAATGTCCATCAACAGACGAGTGGCTAAACAAACTGTGGTATATACGTACGATGGAATATTATGCAGCATTAAGACAGGATAAACTTATGAAGCATGTAATAACATGGATGGACCTAGAAAACATTATGCTGAGTGAGTCTAGCCAAAAGCTAAAAGACAAATACTGTATGGTCCCAATGATGTGAATCGACACTCGAGAATAAACTTGGAATATGTCATTGGTAACAGAGACCAGCAGGAGTTAGAAACAGGGTAAGATAATGGGTAATCGGAGCTGATGGAATATAGACGGTGCAATAGGACTAGATACAAAAACTCAAAAATGGACAGTACAATAATACCTAATTGTAAAGTAATCATGTTAAAATACTGAACGAAGCTGCATCCGAGCTATAGGTTTTTGTTTTGTTTTGTTTTGTTCTTATTATTATTACTTTTATTTTTTTCTCTATATTAACATTCTATATCTTTTTCTGTTATAATGCTAGTTCTTCTAAACCGATGCAAATGTACTAAGAAACGATGATCATGCATCTATGTGATGATGTTAAGAATTACTGATTGCATATGTAGAATGGTATGACGTCTAAAAAAAAAAAAATGGTCAGCACAATACTGGCTAATTGTAATGTAATTATCTTGGAACGCTGAATGAAGCTGCATCTGATCTATAGTTTTTTTTTTGTTTGTTTTGTTTTTTTTTCTCTTATATATTTTTGTACTTTTTATTTTTATTTGTGTTTTCTCTCTGTGTTATCACTTTATTTCTTTTTCTGTTGTAGTGCTGTTTCTTTCTCTAAATCGATGCATATGTACTGAGAAATGATGACCATACACCTATGTGATGATATTAAGAATTACTGATTGCATATGTAGAATGGATTGATTTCTATTGTTGTGTTAGTTAATTTTTTTAATTAATAAAAAAAAAAATTGGTGGATCTGGGTATTTGGGTGTGAGTGTGGATGGGGTAATGGGGGAGTTCTCTGTATGAGGTTTATATTATTTTTTTCATTAAAGAAGTTGTGGTTTACAAAACAATCATGTATAAAATACAGGATTCCCATACACTACTTATGCCGGTTTGAAAGGATTATGTACACTAGAAAAGCCATGTTTTAATCCTGATCCATCTTGTGGAGGCAACCATTTCTTTTAATCCCTATTCAGTACTGTAGATTGGAAACTTAATTAGATCATCTCCACAAAGATGTGACATGCCCGATTGTGGGTATTAACCTTTGATTAGAGGGAGATGTGACTCCACCCATTCCAGGTGGGTCTTGATTAGTTTACTGGAATCCTTAAAAGAGGAAACATTTTTGGAAAAAGCTAGAGAACCACGAGAGCCGGCACAGCCAGAGACCTTTGGAAATGAAGAAGGAAAATACCCCTGGCAGAGCTTCATGGAGCAAAAAGCCTAGAGAAAAGGCTAGCAGACATTGCCATGTTCACCATTTGCCTTTCCAAAGCTGAGAAACCCTGAACTTCATTGGCCTTTCTTGAGTGAAGGTAACCTTTTGTGCGAGGCTTACTTTGGATTTTTTAGTTGTTTTATTAATTTTTTAATTTCTTTATAAATATCAAAAAACACCAAACAAACGCAAACATTCATAATTTTTGATCATTCTGTTCTACATATATAATCAGTAATTCACAATATCATCACATAGTTGCATATTCATCATCATGATCATTTCTTGGAACATTTGCATCTATTCAGAAAAAGAAATAAAAAAACAGAAAAAAATTCATACATACCATACCCCCACCCCTCACCCTCACCAACCACCAGCATTTCACTCTAAATTTATTTTAACATTTGTTCCCCCTATTCTTCATCTTTATTCCATAAGTTCTACTCGCCTGTTGATAAGGTAGATAAAAGGAGTATCAGACGCAAGGTTTTCACAATCACACAGTCACACTGTGAAAGCTATATCATTATACAATCATCATCAAGAAACATGACTACTGGAACACAGCTTCACATTTTCAGGCAGTTCCCTCCAGCCTCTCCACTACATCATGGATAACAAGGTGATATCTATTTAATGCATAAGAATAACCTCCAGGATAACCTCTTGACTCTGTTTGGAATCTCTCAGCCATTGACACTTGGTCTCATTTCACTCTTCCCCCTTTTGGTCAAGAAGGTTTTCTCAATCCCTTGATGCTGAGTCCCAGCTCATTCCAGGGTTTTTCTCAATTCCTTGATGCTGAGTCTCAGCTCATTCCAGGATTTCTGTCCCACGTTGCCAGGAAGGTCCACACCCCTGGGAGTCATGTTAATTTGGACATTTTCACAGCTTTAAAACTGTAAACTTGCAACTTCATAAATTCCGCTTTTTAAAAGCTATTCTGTTTCTGGTCTATCGCATACTGACAGCTAGCAAACTAGGACACCCCTCTATTATCAACACCTTGTATTGGTATAGAACATTTGCTATAACTGATGATAGCACATTTTTATAACTGCACTATTAGCCATAGTCCATGGTTTAACTTAGGGCTAAACCATGTTTGTGTAGTATACTTCCATGGATTTAAAAAAATTTTATTCTGTTATTGTTATGTGCAATCTAACATTTTCCTCTAATCACATGTATTTCAGTGTTGTTTCACAATGCTGTGCCACCATCCATTACCAAAACATTCCCATCATTCTGAATAGGAACCCTGTTCATTTCAAGCCCTAACTTCCCATTCCCTACCCCTATCCCATCCCTCAGTAACCCACATTCTAGATTTTGACTCTATGAGTTTGCTTATTCTAATTGTTTCAGATCAGTGAGATCATATAATATGTGTCCTTTTGTCTCTGGCTTATTTCACTCGGCATGATGTCTTCAAGGTTCATCCATGCTGTCACATGCACTGGGACTTCATTCCTCATTACGACTGAGTGATATTCCACTGTATGCATAGACCACACATTTTTTTCTAAACTTTTTTTATTGTATAGTATAACATATATACAAAGCAAAGACATAAAAAAGCAATAGTTTTCAAAGCACTTTTCAACAAATAGTTACAGGACAGATCCCAGAGTTTGTCATGGGCTGCCATACGATCCTCTCATATTTTTCCTTCTAGCTGCTCCAGAATATAGGAGGCTAGACAGCTTAAATACTTTTTTATCATCACAATAGACTTTTTTTCCTTCTTTTTTTGGTGAAAAATAACATATATACAAAAAAGCTATAAAATTTCACACACATCACCACAATTAGTTATAGAATATATTTCAGACTTTCACATGGGTTACAATTTCACAATTTTAGATTTTTACTTCTAGCTGCTCTGAAATACTGGAGACTGAGAGATATCAATTTAATGATTCAGCATTCATATTCTTTGTTAAGTCCTATCTTCTATGTATAATTCCACCATCACCTTTGATCTTTCCATACCTTTCACTGGGGTTGTTTGGGCTATCGTAATTCTAAATTTTTTATATTGGAAGCATCTGTCACTAATATGGGGTTGGGAGATAGAACTATCTGATAGACAGCCTTCTAGAGGGCTGGAGTGGCTGGCCTATGTTTCAGGACTTATCTGGACTAGGGACCCATCTGGAGGTTGCAGGTTTCTGGAAAGCTACTCTAGTGCCTAGAACCCTTGTGGAATCCTATAAATTGCCCTAGGTGTTCTTTAGGATTGGCTGGAATGGTCCTGGTTGGGGGATGGTAGGTTATAATAGGTAGCAAGGTTTATCTGAAGCTTGCATAAGAGCAACCTCCAGAGTAGCCTCTTGACTCTGTTTGAACTCTCTCTGCCACTGAGTCTTTACTTATTACACTTCTTTCCCCTCATTTGGTCAGGATGGAATTGTTGATCCCATGGTGCCAGGTCTGGGTTCATTCCTGGGTGTCCTCTCCTACGTGTATAGACCGCATCTTATTTACCCAATCATCAGGTGACGGATACTTGGGTTGCTTCTATCTTTTGGAAATTGTGAATAATGCCACTGTGAACATCAGTGTGCAAATATCTGTTCAAGCACCTTTATTCAATTCTTTTGGGTATATATCCAGTAGTAAAGTTGCTGGGACACATGGTAGTTCTATATTTAACTTTCTGAGGAACTGCCAAACTGTCTTCCACAGTGGCTGCACGATTTTACCTTGCCACCAGCAATGAATTTAGTACTCCTATTTCCCCACATCTTCTCCAACACTTATTGTTTTTTTTAAATAGCAGCCATTCTACTGGGTATAGGGTTTGCTTATTTTTGCAATTGCCTTGTAAGTTTGAAATTATTGCAAAATAAAAAGCTTAAAGGAAAAAAAAGTTTGACATTACACAAAGTAATAGTAAATTAAATGACATCCCATATCATCTGTAGAATTGAAGTAAAAGTTTGACAGTATAACATACTATTAGTACAGACAGAGAAAGAGATTACTATGCACTCTGAAAAAACCACCATGTGAATGGAATCACATGTATTTTTTTGCATATGTTTAGCTTCTATTGCTTACCATTATGTTTGTGAAACTCAATTAAATTGATGCCTGTTGGAGCAATTCGTATCCCCTACTATTATTCAGTACCATAGTACTGTCATTTTACAGTTGTTGGACATTTGGGTTATTTCCACAATGTGGCAGTTACACAAAATGTTCATAGGTATAGTCTTGCATGTGTCTTTTGGCACATCCATGTACACCTATCTTATGTATGAAACCTTTGCTTACCTCAAGGCCATTAAAAGATGTTCTACCTCATTACCTTTTAGAAGCTTCTATTGTTTTACATTCACATTTACATCTAAAACAACCATGTGGGACTGATTTATTTCTTACGTCCTGGGAGGAGAAAAGGACTAAGACATATTTTTATCCCACAAGGAAATCTAATTGGCTATAAACCATCTATTTAAAAGACCATTCTTTTTTCCACTACTTTACAGTGTGACCTCTGTCATTAAGCAAATGAACATTCATGTATGGGCATGTTTCTGGACTCTTTACATTGCTCCCCACTGTTTATTTGATTATCCCTGGGCCAATTTTAATGAGTATAGCAATGTACTAGGTTTCGATAACTGGTGATATAATTTCTTCAAATTGGTTCTTTTAAGATTGTAATGGTTACTCCTGCTCTTTGCATTTCTATATAGTAGAATAAGTATGTCAGTTTATATATCCACACACTCTCATACATAAGTCTGCAGAGTATTTTACTGCATTTACATTAAATGTACAGATTTGGGGTGAACTGACATCTTAACAATATTGAGTCTTTTTAATCTATGACTATAGTAGATTGCTCCACCCCTTTAGTTCTTCCTTAATTTGACTTTCTAACACTCTAACCACCAGTTGTGCCCATCTTCTATTACATTTTAACCTAGATGCTTGATTTTTGAATGCTAGTCCAGAGGTTTTTAGTTTTTCATTAAACAGAAATTCAGTTAATTAAAATTTTCATTTCCTATGTATATCAAAAGGCAGCATTAAGAATTTGAATAGGAAGATCCATATCTCACACCCTGTACAAAAATTAATTCAAAATGGATCAAAGACCATAAAACTTCTAGAAGAAAATATAGGGAAACAGCTTATGAAACTTGTAATAGGAGGTAGTTCTAGATCTTACACCCAAAGCCCGGGCATTGAAGAAAGAAATAGATAAATAGGAACTCCTCAAAATTAAACACTTTTGTGCATCAAAGAAGTTTGTCAAGAAAGTAAAATGACAGCCTATGCAATGGGAGGCAATATTTGGAAATGATGTATCAGATAAGGGTCTAGTGTTGAGATTGTTCAACTCAACAACAAAAAGACAAACAATCCAATTACAAAATGGGCAAAAGATATGAACAGACACTTCTCAGAAGAAGAAATACAAATGGCTAAAAGGCACATGAAAAGATGCTCAACTTCCCTGGCTATTAGGGAAATGAAAATCAAAATCACAATGAGATATCATCTCACACCCACCAGAATGGCCATTATCAATAAAACGGAAAATGACAAGTGCTGGAGAGGATGTGGAGAAAGAGGCACACTTATCCACTGTTGGTGGGAATGTCAAATGGTACAACCGCTGTGGAAGGCAGTTTGATGGTTCCTCAGGAAGCTAAGTATAGAACTGCTACATGACTCAGAGATACCACTGCTAGGTATCTACTCAGAAGACATGAGGGCAAGGACACAAATGGACATTTGCACACCAATGTTTATAGCAGCATCCTTTACAATTGCCAAGAGATGGAAACGGCCCAAATGTCCATCAGCAGGTGTCCATCTGTTGATGTCCATCAACAGATGAGTGGTTCAACAAGCTGTGTTTATACATATGATAGGATATTACATAGCTGTAAGACAAAACAAAGTCATGAAGCATGTAACAACATGGATGGACCTTGAGGACATTATGCTGAGTGAGATTAGCCAGAAACAAAAGGACAAATACTGTATGGTCTCACTGATATGAACTAACATTAATGAATAAACTTGGAGAACTTCAGTTAATTTCAGGTCATCAGGAGATAGAAATAGGGTAGATAGATATTGGGTAATTGGAGTTGAAGGGATACAGAAATATGAACAGCCAGTATATAGTTGTAAATGTTGAAACATTTTTTTAATGAAAGAGAAGTTTTCTCCCAATCAAACTGGTAGAATTTAAAAGAATACTCAGTTTCTGCAAGGATGTAAAGAAATAGACATCTGTTTTAAGTAATAAATGTAACAATATTTCAAGAGGGCAATTTGGCAATATATATGTAGCATAGAACACAGCCTCTGCGGTAGAAAGAATGATCAAGGAAAATTACTGAGCATCTCAAAATTTCAGTTTCCTCATCACTAAAGTAAATCAAATTGAATGAAAAGTAAATCAATTTGATATTTAGTTAAACTGTTACAGTTTATTAAAATTAAAAGTAGCCTAAACAGTTATTACTTAAATCTATTTATTATAAAACCAAGCAATGTGTTTAAGAATCTTCTGCCTAAAATAACTCTGATTAAATTTTCTTGAAAATTTGTTTATTAATTCACTTCACAAATATTTACTGGGCACAGTGTCTGGCTGTGTGTTAGGTATATGTTCTAGCCACAAGGGATGTACAAGTGAAGAGAACTAAGTCACTGTCTTTGTAAGGGGAAATAGACAGAAAATCTGAAAATACATGGCGATGTCTGATAATGAAACAAAATGCATGGGTAAAGAGAAAGAGGGAAGACCTTTCTAATGAGATGAAATTTGAGCAGAGACCTGAAAGAAGCAAGCTCTATGGCTATGTGGGAAGAGAGAGCTCTGGGGAGAGGGAATGTAAATGCAGAAGCTCAGACAGAGGAGCATGCCTGGTATTTCTGAGGCCCTGGCAGGGGCCAGGATGGTTGAAGAGGAAAATTTAGCACGGAAACATGGAAGGAGATGAGGTCCAAGAGACAGCAAGGGATGATGAGACCACACAGGGCTGTGTAGGCCAAGGCAAGGACACTGAAGGTCAAGGTAAGGAAGCCATTGGAAGGTTCTGAGGAGAAGAATGGCATGATCACATTGTTATTTTAAGAGGCTTACTCTGGTTGTTTCTGTGCAAAGAAAAGTTTGAAAGGAGGCAGGAGAAAAAGCAGGAAGATCACTAAGAGTCGACTGCAGGGGTTTAATGAGAAATGATGGTGGCATGGGATAGAAGATATCTGAAGTGGAGATTGGCAGGAAATGGTCAGATTCAAGATATATTTTACAGGTATAGCTGTCAGGACTTGCTAATGAATTCGATGTTCCTCTCTAAGAATTTAACTCAAGAATTTCATTGTGGCTATTTAGAAAGATTTATACAAGGATACTCAAAATAAACTGCTTAAAACTGGATACATGTTGATTAATTTAGTAAACTTGGAAATAACCATAAGCTAGAAAAGATTTAGCCATTTACAAATAACGATGTTGACTATATAATGACATGGAAAAAATGCTTACAATATGTTAAATGAAAAGAAGTGGTTACAACACAAAGTATTCAATATTAACTCATTTAGCCCAAATAAAATGCTAGGAAAAATGCCTGAAGTTATACCAAAAAGTTAAAAGTTTTCTATAGGTTGTTAATTACACATTTGTAACTTTTCTTTTTTGTGCTTAAAGTGCTTTCCAAATTTTCCATAATATCCATATATTACTTATGAGAAGAAATCATTTTAAAAATATAGTACTTAAGAGATATGAATGAAGCTGGTCTGGATAGGACTAAGGTAAATCAGAATACAGGGTAAAGGATGATATCGTCCATACTTTTAAAACTTCAACTTCTGTGTGAGACCAAAGGGGGAGATGTTGACTTTGTGCAAAATTTATATTTTCAGTAGTGCATTTCCCAATTTAACTTGTATGGTCAGTTTTGTTGAATACCATAAGTACATGGAACCTTGAATAGGGTGTGAGACTTCGTTGGTTTGTCCAGGTTAGTACGATGCCCTGATACACCCCAGAGTAATTCGGGCAGTGTATAAAGAAGTATTTGCAAAGTCCCCTTGCGGGAGCTGGGGAGAAAGGAGGAAATACTAAACTTCCCCATTTGGAGAATTTCCAATATTCTTGCAAGCAGTGGGGACAACCAAATCAATAGGTTGAGCCCTTGATCTTGAGGTATGCCTTTATGAAACTTATACGTGCAAAGGATAGGCTAAGCCTACTTAAAATTAGTTCTAAGAGTCACCCTTAGAGAACCTCTTTTGTTGCGCAGATGTGGCCTTTTTCTCTAAGGCAACTCGGCAGGTGAACTCACTGACCTCCCCCAACGTGGGACATGACTCCCAGGGGTGTAAATCTCCCTGGCAATGTGGGGCAGAACTCCTGTGATGAGCCAGGACCTGGCATCAAGGGCTTGAGAAAGCCTTCTTCACCAAAAGGAAGAAGAGAGAAATGAGACAAAATAAAGTTTTAATGGTTAAGAGAGGTTATCCAGGAGGTTATTCTTATGCATACAGATATCCCTTTTTAGTTTATGGTGTATTGGAATGGTTGAAGGAAGGTACCTGAAACTGTTGAGCTGTGTTCCAGTAGCCTTGATTCTTGAAGACGATTGTATAAAGATATAACTTTTACAATGTGACTGTGTGACTGTGAAAATCTTGTGTCTGATGCTCCTTTTATCCGGGGTACGGACAGATAAGTAAAAAAAAAAAGAAGAAAGAAATAATAGGGGGCACAAAGGGTAAAATAAATTGGGTAGACAGAAATACTAGTGGTCAATGAGAGGGAGGGATAAGGGGTATGGTATGGATGAGTTTTTTTGTTTTTTCTTTTTATTTCTTTTTCTGGAGTAATGCAAATGTTCTAAAAAATGATCACGATGATGAATATACAACTATGTGATGATATTATCAGCCACTGATTATACACCATGTATGGAATGCATATGTGTGAAGATTTGCCAATAAAAAAATAAAAAATACAATACTCAGAAGAACATTTTCAACAAATAAAACTATATAAAAGTAATGATTTACCCTTATTAATAATTTTTCTTGCTACTTACCATCACCTTTCGCAAAGTATATCTTTTGGACCGGATATCATCCATTAGCATCTCATAAGGGGTGAGCTGATACTCAATGGGCAAAGGATTGTATTGCCGCTCTTGTACCTTCTTCAGTTTTACACCATTCCGCAAGTCCCTCATCACCTGTACCCAGAACCGAGCCTGAAAGAAACAAGGGTGGAACGACATCAATCAACAAGTTTACTAATTATCTTCTAATTAGCTACAAATCATACAGAACAAATGAACAGTTTAGGTTATGAAACACAGTGTAAAGGAAACAAAAAAGATAAAAAAAATTAGACTTCAGGATGCCAAAAACTGGGTCACAAACAGTGGAGAATCCACAGGCTCTAAGAGCTGAGGGACTAGGTTTAAACCTACTACGCAGGTCACTACATCGATGGCACCCCTTCTTCACCACTCCTTGTATCTGCCCTCTGCTATGTGCCAGCTCAATAAAGAGGAGGACAGTATTTAATCCATTATTGGGTTTGTTTGGCCACAGGAAGGTAGTAAGTATGATGTAACTGTATCATACTTTTATATCATCAAAAACTCGTCTTTCCAAAAGGGGGAAAAGAAGTGTAACAAATAAGGGATCAGTGACTGAGAGCGTTCAAATAGATAGACTACACTGAAGGTCACTCTTAACGCATGCTTCAGTTAGACACTGCTACCTATCATAACTTGTCAAAGGCCAACCCAAACCATTCCTGCCAATCCAAGAGAACACCTAGGGCCACACACAAGATTCTACAAAGGTTCCATGCACTAGGGTAACTCTCCAAAACCTACAACCTCCAGATGGGTCTCTGGACCAGATAAGACCTGAAATGCAGAGGGGCCAACCTCTCCAGAACATCAGCTAGTTCCATGTCCCTACTGCATATGTTCAACAGCCTCTTTCAACATGAAAAAGTTAGAATGGCCATAGCCCAAATACCCCTAAAAAGTGGGAAAGAAAGATCAAAGGTGATGGTAGAGTTGTACAGAGAAGGTTGGGTTTAACAAATGAGTATTAGTGCTGAATTATTATATTGATGTTTCTTTTAGCCTCCAGTACCTTAGAGCAGCTAGAAATAGCTTCAATAAGGGGATGCTCACATAGAAAAAGAATGAAATGTGCCTCTGCCATACAGCATACAAAGGAAAAAAAACCCCACAAAACCAGAAGTGTTGGAGAGAATATGGAGAAATAGAAACACTCATTGCCAGTGGGAATATGAAATGGTACAGCTGCCATGGGAGACAGTTTGGGACGCTTCTCAGAAAGTTAAGTATAAATTACCATGAGTTGGCATTTCTACTACTCTCTATATATACTCAAAAGAATTGAAAGCAGGGATTCAAACAGCAATTGTGCAGCACTATCCACAATTGCTCAAAGATGGAAGCAACCCAAGTGTCCAACAAATGATGAATGGGTAAATAAAATGTGGTATGTTTAGACAATGGAATACTATTCAACCATAAAAAGAAGGAAGTCCTGAAACATGGGACAACACGATGAACCCTGAAGGCATCATGTTGAGTGAAATAAGCCAGCACAAAAGGACAAATATTGTTTGATCTCACTGACATGAAATGATTAGAATAAGCAAACTTGGAGTCAGAATCGAGAACACAGATCCCCAGGGGAATAAACTAAGTAAGCATCTATGAGCGGTGGCATAGCAATCTCGTAATCATCTAATTTTCTTCACTCAGCTTCTCCTCCTCTCTTACCTATTTATCTTTGCCCTAGAGAAAGGAATGTTTAAAGCTTAAAAAAAAATAACATTTTCCTCGTGTAAATGCAGATTCCCAGTTGGAGAGGAGAAGCCTCCTTATTGCTCTGTCCCATATTGCTTTGTCCCACCACTATCTGGCCCCCAGCTCTGTGTCTCTGAAAGGATCATGAAGGACCACCAGCACTGGTTCCCCCGAAAGTCACACGCAGAGTTACGGTTAATAGGGGAAGTCATTAACCACACAAAAGGACTAAATTCT
Source organism: Tamandua tetradactyla (assembly GCF_023851605.1). Classification (NCBI taxonomy): domain Eukaryota; kingdom Metazoa; phylum Chordata; class Mammalia; order Pilosa; family Myrmecophagidae; genus Tamandua; species Tamandua tetradactyla. Next base: position 76,253,172 of record NC_135344.1, read on the forward strand.
TTTCAGAAATTAAAATTCACACCTACTTTCTCTAAGGAGTTAATCTAAAAAAAAACAAAAGAAATAAAAATCTAAAATTGTGGAGTTGTAATCCATACTAAATGCTGAAATCTATCCTATAACTGATTGTTGTGATGTACTTTGAAATTGATTGCTTTTATGCATATATTTAAAGAGAAGGAGCATAATAGAGAAGATAGGATTTAACAAATGAGTATGACTGGTGAATCATTATAGTGATATTTCTGCTGTCCAGTGTCTTGGGGCAGCTAGAAAAAAAAAATCATGGAACTGTAACCCATACGAAACTCTAAAATCTGTTCTATAACTACTTGTCAAAATATACCTGGAAAACTATTGCTTTCCAAAGATCTCTGGCTGTGTGAGCTCGCTCAGCTCTTACAATTCTTGTGGCTCTGAAGCTTTCTCCAAAATGTTTCCTCATTTAAAGGATTCTAGTAAACTAATCAATACCCTCCTGGAATGGATGGAGTCACATCTCCCTCTCATCAAAGGTTAAAACCTACAACTGGGTGTGTCACATCTCTGTAGAGATAATATAATCAAGTCTCCAAACTACAGCGCTGTAAAGGGATTAAAAGAAATGTCTGCCTTCAAAGAAGGATCAGGATTAAAAAATGGCTTTTCTAAGGCACTTAATCCTATCAAACTGGAACATAGAAATTGAATTTTACTTCAGATCTTGTGACATTCTTAAAACTAATAATAAACTACAATTTTCTTTTAAAAATATAATAGTAGTCTCTATATACCTAACATGTCATCTTCAAACAGTTTCCTTTTGTCCTCAAGTTTTCTGCTTTTTCTTTCAAGTTTTCTGCTTTTTCTTTCCATTCTATGACTTACACAAGTCCTCTCATATCTGTATGCAATGGAAATTATGAAAAGACAACCACTTCTTAGCCTTTCTTTTTAAGGGAAATCAATCAGTTTTTCAATATTTCATAAAATATAAGCTGTAGTTCTGAGAATAGAAATACTTCTAACGTCCCCAATTTTAGTTGGAAAGCATTCACCAGTCTTAAAATTAGGAATCCAGCTGGAGAATTTTCATATATGCACGCTCTGGATAACAACTTAGAAAATCAATCTCAAAGACAGGATTTCCACATTTGGACCATCATAATGGCACTGCCTATAATCTATTACCTCTTTGATTATTAAGATAATTATTTCAGTGGGTTTGCACTGATACTCCCTAGTGGGGGGAAATGGGAATTCTCTGGGCGTCTGCTTGACTCAGTGAACTGCTGCTGTGTGCAGGACCCTTTCACTCTAATAAACACTGCTGTTACTTAAAGTACTGTTCCCTTTAAGTTAGAAACAAAGCAAAAATATCTGTTCCTACTCTTCAGATATTTAAGCACTAACCCCCCAAAATACCCAACATTGATATATTAGACAGCCAGAAAGCACACTTACCCTAGAAACTCCCAAATAACAGACTTCACTGTCCTATTCCCAAACCTACAGAATTTTAACCAATGATCTCTACAACTCAGCCATCAAATATCCAACAATTTGCTATATCCCTCAAACACTATTCCACACTGAGACACAATAGTACACGCCTACAACCTCCCCAATTCCTGAATTAATGACTTCTCAAGACTTTACACTGAATACATTCTCCATCATGAAATTTCTGGATCTCCCCCAAAGGGGCTCATTCTGCCAATAAAGACTTTCCCCTCTTATTTCATGTTTTGATGAATTTCCATCTAATTTCCTAGTATCACAGTTATCCATAAACTGAATATTTTTAGCACATCAAAGCTTGTGTTTCACTGAATGACGGCACATCTTAATTATATACCTAGTGATTCATTCCAATGGAGTTCACTCATTTCATTGAAAGCATAAATTACAAATTAAGGTGCTCCACTATTGAGAGCATGGAATTCCTCACATGTAATTTATCTGGCTAGCTTACACAGTCACAGATCAGGATTTCCCATTACTAGTAGATGTATACTGTGAGTTCTCTCACATGGTATATCATCACGCCAACTACCAAGGGCTTTGTTAATGACAGTCATATGGATGCTCTCCTGTATGAGTTTCCTATTTTACCAACAATAGCACTGATGACTAAAGTCAATACCATGTTAATTTCAGTTTTTCTTCAGTATGTGTGTTCTCCAGTGTGTTTAAAGGTTAAAACTATGGCTGAAACCTCTTCAATTCCAAGCATGTTGTGTGAGTTCTCTCATTCCAATGACAGAATATTATATAATATTGGAAGGCTTCCCCACACTGATGACATTCATAGGTTTCCTCTCAAGGCTGAATAATTTCACGTTGCCTAAGGTTAGAAAAATTAACGTGTTCCCATATAGATGACATTCTTATGGCTTCTGTCCATTGGGCATAATCACATGTTGCCTAAGGGCAGAACTGTAATTGAGAGCTTTCCTACATAGATGACATTCATGGGGTTTTCCTCTAGTCTGTGTTCTTTCATGTCATCTGAAGGTATATCAATGAAGTCGTGCCCACATGTATGGCATTCATCAGGTTTCTCTCCAATGTGAATTCTCTCAGGTCGTCTAAAATGAGAATACTGACTGAAACCTTTCCCACACTGAGGATATCCATAAGGAATCTCTCCAGCACAGGTTCTCTCATGTTGTCTGAGGACATGACAACGAATGAAGGCCTTTCCACATGTATGGCACTCATAGGGTTTCACTCCAGTATGTGCTCTCTCATGTTGTCGAAGATTAGAAGACTGGCTGAAGGATTTCCCACATGTATGGCAAACATAGAATTTCTCTCCAGTGTGAGTTCTCTTATGTTGTCTAAGGTCAATAAATCTAATGAATGCTTTCCCACATAGAAGGCATTCACATAGTTTAGCTCTAGTTTGAGTTCCACTGTACTGTCTGTAGCCAGAGCTTTCAATGAAGGCTTTAGTACTTTGTAGGCATTCATTTGATTTACTTCTAATGTGAATCTGCTTATGTTCACTACAAGACGCCTGGTCACTAAGGACTCTTTCAAGTGGTTTGTTTAAATACAGCTTCTCTCTCATGGGAACTAATCCATACGGAGTCACTATGAGAGTGAAATCTTCTTGAAAATTTATACATTTAAAGGAAGTCCTTTGAATGTGAGATATCTACAATGACATGATGTCAGAATTTCCATTTCTGTAGGTAAGTTGCATTAATGTCTCTTGCTTTTCATAGGCAAATTTCTTGCCTGGACTCTGGTTTTGGAGAAATTCCATTCCTTCTCTCCAGACTGTGTCTTCTTGTTGCAACTGGGAAAACACAACTGATTTGCAGACTTGACATCCCACTGAAACCAGACGACTGATATTTGCCTGAATCACTTCTCTGAACAGCTTTCTCTGGTATGTGTCTAGCAATGCATACTCTTCCTGGGTGAAGTCTACAGCAACATCTTTGAAGGTCATTAACTCCTGTGTTGGCATTGTCAATAGCTCAGCTGAAGAGGTCTTTCTTTGGATTTTCACTCAAAACCAGTCAAACAGTAGGTGAACAAAGAAAAGCTATAGCTGCTGTTGCCATCTTATGTCCATTGTAGCCAGCCCATACTAGTTTTTAAATGAAGATGCTTCAAGGCAAGAAATTAAATTATTAGTTCAAGTTTATACTATTTGTCTACTGCAGTTACTTCTATGGATACAATTTTAGGTAAAAAAAAAAAACAAAGAAAATAACTTGTTAACTGGGCTTCTGGGAATTATGGTAGAGCAGAGTGGAGTGAGTTCACTCCTGCTCCAAGAAACAAGGTAGAAGGCAGGGAGAAAATATTTAGGACTGCAGGTCTCAGGGTGTGAGTAAACCCGGAGGGTCTTTAGGCATTTCTGGGGAGGAGAGCACTGGTGGACTGGGTCAGAGCAAGTGGCTGAGGTGACTGGATCTCTACCTGGCAGGCTGCGGTGCACTGGAGAGGTGCAATAGGAGGGAACTGACCCTCCTAGGCTCCACTCTGCACAGCTCCTGACTAGGGAAACTTCCCTATGTGGTTGCATGAACAGCGCCCACCTGGGTGCCTGGAATGTTCACCATGGGGCAGGCCTTGGAGTGAGGCAAGTGATAACCCAGCTGGGTGCAGGAATAACCAGCCCACAGTCGCAGTATCTGGAAGGCCCACCAATGCTGGGGATCCGGTGATCAGCTGACTCGCCACTCAAAGGTTGGCTCCCCAGTCCCCCTGGGGAGGACCTGAAGGCTGGCTGCCCCTGGTGGAATAGCCTCTCTGTTGAGCACACTAACCTCAAGTTGCTTCGGCCAGGATTGGGGGTGGGTGGTACTGAAGGAAGAGGAGACCTAAGCATGCCATATGCTGGCCAGACGCAGTAAGTGCAGGTCAACTGCACCAGACAGGGATAGGAGAGCTTGAGGGAAGAGGAGCCTCACGGCTGCCACGTGTTCCAGAGAAGGGGTAAGTGCAGGCAGGAGAACTCCATATCTGCCTAGCTCTTCATTCTTATTTTTTATTTTACTTTATTTTTTTTCTTCTTAATATTCTTTTTAAATTACTCCCCTTTTAAAATATATTCTTTTTATATTTTTATTAGTAACAGAATTGTTCTTTTCATTATTTAAAAATTTTTAATAGATATTTTATATTATATTTTTATTCTTCATTTTCCATTTCACATATTTTTTATTATTCATTTCATTTATTTTTATTATTACTGTTAATATTTTTCTCTCAAAATTTCTCTCCCTCTGGTAGGCACCAGCCTGACTTCACTCCCAGGATATTTGGGGGTGCCTCCATTTGATTTTGGGGCCTATTACTGTCGAGGTGTATTTTGCTGTGGTTCTTGTTTTTGTGTTTCATATTTAAATTATATTATTATTTTACTTTATTATTATTAACTTTTTCTTCTTCTTCTTCTTTTATTTATTTATTTTTCTTTTCTCATTCTTCTTTCGTGTGTGTGCATAGGCAGGGATTCGAGCCTGGGTCTCCTATGTGGTGGGCAGCCATTCCACCACTGGAGTACCCATCAACCCAGTGCAGCTTTTAACAGACCATAAAATCGAATTCTATCCCCTACATGAGATTCAGACCTTGACCTGGTGGAGAATAACTGACAAAGTGCAAAAGGAAACATTCAAAAGAAACTTTATCAGTAAAATAAAAACTTTAGGAGAGTGAAGGAAACCAACTTGCAAAATAACCATATCAAGATAATTAAATGCCCTGAACACCACAGAAAATCACAAGGCACATGTGGATCCAAGCAAAAATTGCCCAGCCAAATGATCAAATCAAAATTCCAGAGGGGACACAGAATATGGAACAACTACTCAAGGATATTTACAAAGAAATAAAGGATATCAGGAAGACACTAGAAGAGTATAAAGAAGAATTTGGGAGGTTAAACAGAAAAGTGGCAGCTCTCCCAGAAATGAAAGACACAGTAGACCAAATTAAAAATATACTGGAGACAGGCAATAGCAGATCTGAAGAAGCAGAAAGAAGAATAAGTGAGCTAGAAGACAGAACATTAGAACTAGAGTGCACAAAAGAATAAATGGTGAGAAAGATGGAAAAAATACAACTGGATCTTACAGAAATGATGGACAACAACAGGCACACAAATATAAGAATCATTGGTGTACCAGAAGGAGAAGAGAAGAATAAAGGGTTGGGAAAGTTAGTTGAAGATATATCAGAGAAAACTTTCCAATTTATAAAAGACATGAATATGCAAATCAAAGAGGCCCAGTGAACTCTAAAAAGAATAAAAATAAACAGGCCCACGCCAAGACACATACTAATCAGAGTGTCAGATTTTAAAGAGAAACAGGAAGTCCTGAAAGCATCACGAGAAAAGCAATCTATTACATACAAGGGAAAACACATAAGACTGACTTCAGACAACTCAACAGGCACCATGGAAACAAGAAGGCAGTGGTATGATGTTTTAAAGATCCTGAATGAGAAATGCTTTCAACCAAGAACTCTTTAACCAGCCAAGTTATTCTTCAAAATTGAGGGAGAGATGAAAATCTTCAAAGACAAAGAAAGATTAAGAGAACTAGTCAACATGAGACCAGCCCTAAAAGAAATACTAAAGGGAGCCCTGTCAGCTGATAAAAAAAGATAGGAAGGGGAGGCCTGGAGGAGAGCAAGGAATTGAAGAATATGAGTAACGGTAATTTAAAGGAAAAGAGAGAGAAAAGGAAAATAATAAGTAGATCTGACAAATAAAAAGTCAAGGAAAAGATGGTAGAGTTAAGAACCACTTTTACAGTAATTACTTTGAATGTTAATGGAATAAACTCACCAATTAAAAGATACAAACTAACAGAATGGATCAAAAAATATAATCCGTCTATACGTTGTTTACAAGAGATGCATCTTAGACTCAAGGAACAGTTAGACTGAAAGTGAAAGGATGGAAAAAGATCTGTGCAAGCTGTAACCAAAAGAAAGCAGAAGTAGCTATACTAATAGCTGACAGAATAGATTTTAAATGTAAAGACTTTTCATAAGAGACAAAGAAGGACACTACATATTAATAAGAGGAAGAACTCATCAAGAAGAAGTTACAATTATAAATGTGCACGCTCCCAATCAAGGAGCTCCAAAACAGATGAGGCACATAATGGAAAAACTGAAGGAAACTATAGACTTTTCAATAGTAATAGTGGGAGACTTCAATATACCAGTCTCTGCTATAGATAGAATAGCTACACAGAGGATCCACAAGGAAATAGAGAACCTAAACAATAGGACAAATGAATTAGATCTAATAGACATATATAGATCATTACATCCAAAACCACCAGGATATACATTCTTCTCTAGCACACATGGAATGTTCTCTAGGATAGATAATATACTGTGACATAAACTGAATCTCTATACATTTAATAAGATTGAAATTATCCAAAGCACTTTCTCTGATCACAATGGAAAAAAGCTGGAAATAAATAATCACCAAATATTATTGAGCTTTCACAAATATATGGAGATTAAACAACACATTCTTAAATAATCAGTGGGTCAAGGAAGAAATTGCTAGAAAAATCAGTAGATATTTGGAGATGAATGATAATGAGAATATAACATATCAAAACTTATGGGATGCAGCAAAGGCAGTGCTGAGAGGGGAATTTACTGTCCTAAATGCCTATATTAAAAAAGAAGAATGACTAAAACTTGAGGATTTAACTGTTCACCCAGAGAATTTAGGGAAAGAACTAACCCCAAAGCAAATAAAAGAAGAGAAATAATAAAGACTAAAGCAGAAGTAAACAAATTGGAGAACAATAAAATAATAGAAAGAATCAACAAAACTAAAAGTTAGTTCTTTAAGAAAATTAATAAAATTGATAGTCCCCTAACTAGACTAACAAAGATGAAAAAAGAGAGGACACAAATAAACAAAATCAGACATGAAAGGTGGGTTATTATCACAGATCATGAAGAAATTTAAAAAATCATAAGAGAATATTATGAACAACTATATGCCAAAAAACTAGACAACTTAGATGAAATGGACAAATTCCTAGAATCACATGAATTACCTATACTGACTTGAGAAGAAATAGAAGATCTCAACAAAACAATTACAAGTAAAGAGATCCAGTCAGTCATTAAAAATCTTCCCACACACACACAAAAAAGCCCAGGACCAGATGGCTTCACAATAGAATTTTATCAACCATTTCGAAAAGAACTAATACCAATTCCTCTCAAACTTTTCCAAAAAACTGAAGTAAAACGAAGGCTATTTAACTCATTTTATGAAGCTAACATTACTCTAATACCCAAATCGGATAAAGATGATACAAGAAACAAGAAAAGAAAACTACAGCCCAATCTCCCTAATGAACATAGATGTGAAAATTCTTAACAAAATATTGACAAATCATATTCAATGGTAAAACTGAAAGGAACTGTTAAAATAATTGTACATCATGATCAAGTGGGATTCATACCAGGAATGCAAGGCTGGTTCAACATAAGAAAGACAATCAACATAATACAGCACATGAACAAAATAAAAGGGAAAAATCACGTGATCACATATCAATTGATGCTGAAAAAGCATTCAACAAAATCCAGCATCCTTTCCTGATAAGAAACACTTCAAGCAAAACTACTTCAGCTAATAAACAAATCCAGCCAAGTGGCAGTATACAAGATTAAAGTACAAAAATCAGTACTATTTCTATACACAAGCAATGACCTATCTGAGAGGACAACAAAGGAAAAAATTCCATTCAGAATAGCAGCCAGAAGAATTAGGTATCTGGGAATAAGCCTAAACAGGGATGTCAAGGACTTATACACAGAAAATTACAAAAAATCGCTAAAATAAATTAAAAATGACCTAAAGAGATAGAAAAATATTCCATGCTCATGGACAGGAAGGTTGAATATCATCAAGATGTCAATTCTACCCAAACTGATCTACAGATCCAATAAAAATCCCAACAACCTATTCTGAAGACTTGGAAAAGCTGGTTATCTAATTTATATGGAAGGGAGAGAGACCTCAAATAGCTAAAGCTATCCTAAAAACGAAGAGTGCACTGGGAGGTCTATCGCTTCCTGACTTTAAAACTTACTATGAAGCCACAGTGGTCAAACAGCATGGTACTGGCACAAAGACAGAAGCGCTGATCAGTGGAATAGAATCAAGAGTACAGAGATTGACCACCAAATTTATGGACATTTGATCTTCAATAAGGCCCCCAAATCCACTGAATTGGGACAGAATAGTCTTTTCAATAAATGGGAATGGAGAACTGGATTTTAATTGCCAAAAGAATGAAAGAGGACCCTTACCTTACACCCTATTCAAAAATTAATTCAAAATGGATCAAAGACCTAAATGTAAGAGCCAGCACCATAAAATTTCTAGAAAAAAATGTAGGGAAACATCCTCAAGATCTAGTAATAGGAGGTAACTTCTTAAACTTTACACCTAACACACAAACTGCAAAAGAAAAAAATAGACAAATGGGAACTCTTTAAGATCAAAAGCTTCTGTACCTCAAAGGACTTTATTAGAAAGGTGGAAGAGGCAGCCAACTCAATGGGGGAAAATATTTGGAAACCACATATTGGATGAAGACTTGATATCCTGTGTGCATAAAGAAATTAATACAGCTCAACAACAAAAGAACAAACAACCCAATTATAAAATGGGGCAGAGGAAATGAATAAGTACTTTTCTAAAGAGCAAATACAGATGGCTAAAAAGCACATGAAGATCTGCTCATCTTCATTGGTTTTAAGAGAAATGCAAATTAAGATGACAATAAGATATCAACTCACACCTTTAAGAATGGCTGCTATTAAACAAACAGGAAACTGTACCTGCTGGAAAGGATTCAGAGAAATTGGAACACTTATTCACTATTGGTGGGAATGTAAAATGGTTCAGCGGCTATGGAAGTCAGTTTGGCAATTCCTCAGAAAACTAAATACTGAGTTGCCCTATGATACAGCAATACCAATACTCCCATATACCCAGAAGAGTTGAGGGCAGTGACACGAACAGACATTTGCACACTGATGTTCAAAGCGGCACTATTCACAATTGCCAAGAGATGGAAACAATCCAGGTGCCCATCAACAGATGAGTAGATAAACAAAATGTTGCACATACATACGATGGAATATTATGTACCATTTATATGTTCTGAAACATGACAATGTGGCTGAACCTTGAGGATATAATGCTGAGTGAAATAAGTCAGACATGAAAAGATAGACACTGTATGATTCTGTTATTATGACTGATAAAGCTGCCAGTGTTTTGGAGCAGCTAGAAGGAAAAATCTGAGATGAGGGCACGGCAGCCCATGACAAACTCTGGGAACTGCTCTGTAGCTGCTTGTTGAAGTATGATTTGAAAATTATGCTTTTTTCTTTCTTTTCTTTGTGAATATAAGTGTGTGTGTGTATGTTATAGTTTACAACAACAAAAACAAAAAAATGGTTAAAAAATGTAGGCAGTTACAGTAATATTAAATTCCTGAAATAAAAAATTTGAAAATATTTAGTAACATAGCTCATTATTATATCAAAGTTGCTATTTGTAATAACTTTTTACTTGATATTCTGAGAATGCACACAGTTTTGATAGTTAATCAAATGGTATTTAAGATACTGTTTAAATTTAGAATTCAAGTAACTCTGATTTCTGTATTTATAGATTTTTTTTCCTGCCTGCGGGTTTATGAAACATACTGTACAAACAGGTTTTACAATGATTACTTAGTTTTTTTTTAAAATATGCCTATGGATAAGCTAACTTAGATATCCATTTCAGGTGGTTAAGATTTTCATGTTAATTGTAAAAATATTTGTATCTCCATATTTTCCTGAAATCAGGAAAATATTTAGTAACATAGGTTATTACTACAGCAATGCAGATGTTTGAAAGAATTTTCTACTTGATATTTTGAGAACATTCACAGTTTTGACAGCTGATCACATGGTTAGTGTTTACTACTTAGAATTTAAGAACTTTGCCATCTGCATATGTATATATTTTTTCCTTGTTGCCTTAATTTTAAATTGGTTTATGAAACTTACTGCACAAACAAAGGCTTCACAATGATTATATGGATACTTTATTTAAATATGCCTATGGTTAAGCTAATTAAGATATCCTTTTTTTGTGGTTCTAAGTATATTGTCTGTTTTCTGAAAGAAAAAAAAGAAAAAATTAAAAATAGAAACAAATAATTTGTTAATTTCTTAAGATGAAATATACTTAAAAGCAACTCTACCCGAGTACTTTCCTATACAAAGGGAAATCAATAATCAATATTATTCTAAAATGACAAATAATAGCAGCTTTTATGAGAAAGTTTTTTAACTCACTCTTTAATGTTCCAGCTTAATATCTTTCCAAATATCTCAGTAAAGATACCTACCAATAAATTAAGAATATTACAAACTGGAAATAGCCCCCAATAACAGGTGAATGGATAAACAAATTATGATACGTCCATACAATGGACTGCTGCTCAGCAATACACAGAAATGAACTACTGATACAGGCAACAACATGGATGAAATCTGAAAGTAATTACGCAGTATGTAAGGAGCCAAGAGTACCTATTCTCTGACTAAATTTACATAAAATCATAGAAGATGCAAACTATAGTGACAGAAAGCAGATATGTGGTTGTGTGGGGGATGGAGATGAAGGACAGAAGGAGGGATTGTTAAGGGGCACAATGGACGGGGGGGGTTGATGGACAGACTCATTATTCTCCTTGTGGTGACAGTTTCATAAGTATGCATATGCATGAGTCTATGCATGTATATGTCAAACTTACCAAACTGCACACTTTAAATATGAGTGTAGTTTAGTATATCCCAACTAACCTCCAAAAAAAGTTCAAAAGAAAACAGTATGGCAAACGATTTACACCAAATACAGTCTCAAACGCATTTATTCCTGTATTCCTTCCTTTAATAATGTCATCATTTACCCAGTATCCTAAACCTGAAAAGTCAGAATCCTACAATTTGCTGTCCCACTGCCACTCTACACCCACCAATCTTCATGGCTCTAGCTGTCTCCAGCTCTGTCGCGCCTAAGGGACTCTCCATTACCTACGAGGACAGAAGTTACATACAACACGCACACACGCGCATGTATAAATACACGAACATCTGCATTTCTCTTGGCATCCCGAGGATCTGGAACCATGCCTGTGAAGCAGGAGACGCTCCTAGTGCATGAACTGCAAAATCAGTGCCCCTGCTTTGTACATCTGTGCTCTGCTACAGACTGAGTCTCACGAGGCTGAGGCCCTTGCATCACTCATGTTGCTGCCCCCGGACCCTAAGACAGTGACTTTTTATTAGATAACGAACATACTACACGACTACTTACCTACTTCTCCTGAAAAACAGAGCTTAAGCTTTGACTTACACACAAAATAGTACTACGATATTACCATAACTAGAAACGTTAATCTTTTAAAACACTGGAACTCCCAGATGCATTGGGTGGTTCTAATTAAATCAGAAAGCTTTTCTTTCCCAGTACAGGTATTTCTCCAAATGTTAAGACTAAGCATTCAAATTCACAGAATATTAATTTATCCTATAGTCCTTAATAACCAGTATTAACAAATCATTTCACAAAAACTAAATAGAAATGAAAGCATCAAATTATATTACCCAGTCTGCATTTTTCAACTCCTCCAGGTCTGTGCCAGATTCATCACTCTTTTCCATTTCTTGAATCTTCTTAAGATTCTACCAGTTAAAATAAAAGGAAAGCAGTTAGGCATGAATATTTCAGTAAGCTACCTTCTCAAATTAAAATTTCTAACATATTTTCAGAAAAATATACACAGAAGAGTTACTGCGGGAGAAAAGTTAAAGAATCTACTCCTCTATAAACGTTAAAGCTAATAATAAGTTGAAATAGAGTCCTACAGAGGATGGATGAGATTGCTCACTACAATTCCCTTTTATAAAAGGCCTTTCAGTTTAAACCTCCAGCTACATTAATTCACGGCTTCTAAGCCATATTGACATTTCCTTTCCCCTCACCCACTCCCCATAACCAGTCTATCAAGTCTCAAGGTTATTATTTCCTCCATATAAATAAAATATATATATTCACATGTTTATTGTTATTATTTTACTTAAGCTCTCTTCTTTTCATTTCTACTGCAAGTATCTTACTCCAAAGATCAGTTTATCTTGCCTGGATTTGTGAAGTAGCCTTTGCCTGGCCTTCTCTCCTCACCCCCACGGCTGCCCTCTGCCCTCTCCCCAGTCTCTGTGTCTTTCACTGCTGACTTCCATTGCTCCTTCAGATATCAGATATCAGACTCAAAACAAGTTTAAATTCTTCAGGGAAGCTTTCTATTACCCTCCCCCCACCCTGAACGAAGCCAAATCCTCCTATAGTACAACTTTATAGTATCACACATACCTTTCCTCTAGAGCTCTTTTCAACATTGCAATTTTACATTTACATGTGTGTTCCTGTCTGCCTTTCCTCTGGACTTCAAAAGGCAGAATTCTATCATCACAAGTTAGCATAAGGCACTGGCACTTAGTTGATACTCTCTATATACTTGTCATATAATTGAATGAATGAATGTCAATAGGTAAAATAGCTTATCTTGATCAGTAAAATGTATACTCACATGCTAGTTATAAATTTGTATTACACCATCACTACTCACAATAATTCAACCTAATATTTTACTTATTGCTGAGCTATTAACCTGCTTGCATTTAGACTTAGCTTAGATACACTATAGATGAGCTTGTTTTATATAACAAATACTTAACATGAAACATCTCTAATAGATTTATTTTTAGCTTCTCAACATCTCAGATTAAACATCTGCAAAATGAGGATTACACCATCTGTTTTTTATACCTAATAACGTACAAAATACAGAAAGAATAAAATTACTCTGCACACTTGATGAAAAATAGTACAAATAATATTTCTTTTCTCACTAGAGAAGAAATTAGAAAAATCCATTTCTCGTTATTTCAGAATATGTTTTCATAATTATTCTTAAAAGAAAACTGAAGTTTCCTGTGGGAGGTGAGGAAATAACACCTGTCACTCCTTGGATTTATGACCCTGTCTAAGCTACCCTCTTTGGGCCTCCTGATCCTTACCTTTAAAATGAAAATATCACCACCTATCACATCATGTAGTTATGAATACTAAATTAAAAAAAATGTTAAAAGAAACGAATGGCACACTACTTAGAATAGAAAAGGTTCTCAGGATAATTCTCTTTACTTCCTAAATACAACAAATCATAATCCATAGTATATATTAAATCTTAAAATATTATTAATCAAATATAGCAAGCCCTGCATTTATAGTTTCTGGGAAAAGAAACTCCAAAAACATGCTGTGCTGGTTTGAAAGGAAGTATGCCCCCTAAGAAAAACCATGTTTTAATATAAATCTCATTTCTTAAAGGTAGAATAATCCCTATTCAATACTGTATATTTGAAACTGTAATGAGATCATCTCCCTGGTTGATGTGATTTAGTTAAGAATGGTTGTTAAACTGGATTAGGGGATGACATGTCTCCACCCATTTGAGTGGGTCTTGATTAGTTTCTGAAGTCCTATAAAAGAGGAAACATTTTGGAGATTCAGAGAGACTCAGAGAGAGCAGAGAATGCTGCAGCACCATGAAGCAGAGAGTCCACCAGCCAGCAACCTTTGGAGATGAAGAAGGAAAATGCCTCCCGGGGAGCTTCATGAAACAGGAAGCCAGGAGACCAAGCTAGCAGATGACACCGTATTCGCCATGTGCCTGTCCAGCCAAGAGAGAAGCCCTGACTGTGTTTGCCATGTGCCTTCTCACTTGAGAGAGAAACCCTGAACTTCATCGGCCTTCTTGAACCAAGGTATCTTTCCCTGGATGCCTTTGATTAGACATTTCTATAGACTTGTTTTAATTGGGACATTTTCTCAGCCTTAGAACTGTAAATGAGCAACTTATTAAATTCCCCTTTTGAAAAGCCATTCCATTTCTGGTATATTGCATTCTGGCAGCTAGCAAACTAGAACACATGCATACGTGGATTGTTCTCTGTGTTACTGCAAGTCCATTCCCTGACACTAATCTAGACTCTTCTCTTTTTCCAGTGTTTCTGGCTGCTCTTGGCTGTAATAGGATGTTGGAGCATTATCAATGGCAGCTAACCTATACTGCATACTTATGTCCCAGTACCTATAGTACTTCATATGACTATCACTTAACCCTGGCCACAACCCATTGCAGAAGGAAACTGAGGCTCAGAAAGGTCAAATTGCATGCCTAGAGTCCTGCAGTAGGTGAGCACTGGAGGAGGGCTGCCGCCCAGGTGGAAGGGACACTGCTATCTCAAGTAAGAGGGGAGGGGTGCAGAAAGGACACCAGAGGATAAGAGTAGTTTTATTAGTAATGGATGTGTTCTGGTTCTGTTGCCCTAAAATGCCCCTGATGATGGATTTCCATAGTCTCGGCTGTGGTCTTCAAACAGGGTACCTTCTGCTTTTAGAGGCCATGGGGCCTACTCTACAAGGATGTATCAGGAAGCATGAAAAGCTACAAATAAATATGACACATTTTCCTGGAATTCATTTTACTCAAAGATACCATGAAGAATCTGTGTTAAACGACCCAGATCTGCACCCCTCCTTTCAGAAATGAAGTACTTTTCCTCTAGGGGCTGGAGGTGCTCTCTCCTAGAAGCTTTATCCCTCCCCAGGAAATGTCCTCAGCAAAATAAACTGCCTTGCCAAGGTTATGCCACTTCCGGGGGGGGGGGGGGTTAGCCCCGTTCAATTGCTGATGGCTGTAGAAGGACAAAGCTCAGGTCTGCTCACCCGACCTGGGACACCTCTTGCTTTCCTCCTCCCCTTTCAGGTGTTGCCAAAGCATTGCCCAGTAAGCCTCCTCAACTTAAATTCTGCCTCTCAGAGTCTGCAATCTATGACAGGGAACTTTTTAAAAATTACATTACAACAGATGCCGATACATCAGCAAGATGTATACTGATTTTAAAGGGAGAGCCTACAATGCCAAAGCCACTCCCATGGGCACTGCAGTTGTTCTTGTCGAGAAACCTTTTCCTGTTATTCCTTTAAGAAAGATCCTGAGTTCTGTGAGGGAAACACAGAAAGGTGCTCCCTCAGTAAGCTGTAAGTAGGTGCACTCAGTAAGCTGACCTCTCCCCCAACTCTCAAGGGGGCCGACAAGTTTGCCCTCCCAGCGCAGCTCCAGCCCTGGCCATCGTGACTAGGTCCTGATGGGGACAGGACTCACAAGCTTCCTCCAGGAACAGAAAGGACTCTTTCTGTAGTCACTCGACTGAAAGAGGGGGAGATGAGAGCTGCAGACCACCATTCTAACTGCCTTCTAGTCCTAGGTAGATGGCAGAAAGGGGGAAGACGAATAAAGGGGCGGTGAGGAAGACAGAGAAGAGTGTGTCACACACAAGGCATTGACTGCAGTGTTTTGAGACTCCAGACCTAGCTGTGTCTGGAGCTAGGTGTCCCTCAGACCTTCCAAATAAGTGAACCAAGAAACCTCACCCCCAACCCCTGTGCTAATTTGAGTGGGTTTCTGTCACTCGCAATGGAAAGAGTTATGATTTATTATTGCCCCCATAGCCTAAAAGTGAGTTCATTCTTGTATGTCTTAGGAATACTTTGGTGGAAATGTATGGGAAGTAGTAACAAAATAAGTAGTAACAAAATATTATCCAAACTCTTGCATAACAGAGCTCCTTTTCCATCCAACCCTAATTTTTACTATTGTCTGACACATCCCCTTTATACAACTCTACTTTTATTTGTGCTGTAATAAAATCCCAAACATCTGCCTCTAAGAAAAGCTCTTTATAATACTGAAGATATTTTAAATGAATGGTAGAAGAATTTCACATTTCTTTATTTTTCTGAACAGGAGCTCAGATACTTCCTAGATGTGTGATTTTGGGGAAGTTGTTTATCTACTCTAATAATCAGTTTAATTTTCTTATTTGTAAAATGTAGATAATAACTACCTTTTGGATTTTGTTAATATTACATAAAATGAAGCAGACAAGCAATATCACATGCAGCCTGGCTCACATTAAGCACTCCGAAGGTTTAAGTTATTATAAGCCAATGAATACCTATGAGGATTGATTGTGATCACTTTTATTCCATCACAAACACATTTTATTCTTAATGAATTATCAAATGATGCCTCTTTCTAGACTTTTCATGAAATAAAACTCTTGACTCAGCAGCAAATGAAGTAAGATAGTTGAGAATCTGTAAATACTACAATTGAACAGGCTTGATCAAATATGGAACGAGAAACCCTCAGGCATTAGTCAGTTGAGAATCTGTAAACACTACAACTGAACAAGCTTGATCAAATATGTAACTAGAAACCTTTAGGCATCACAGTCAGCAACAAAAATAAATTAGTTATTTGAAAGTAAGTTACAGATTTTTCTAATTTTAGAGATAAGCTTCTGTCTTTGTATTCTAGCTTCTAAATGAATTTTTTCTTCCTTGTGCAAATGTAATAACAGATACCAATCTGTGCTTGGAATATGGTGAGAAAGTTCTAATTGCGAGCATCCATAAGGCAATTACTTCTCCCTTTTCTGACATAACCATTCTGAAGGTAGCAATTAGAACTGCTCCATATTTGCATTTTCAGTTCCTGACATCTTAAAAAAACATAAGTAAAATTTACTCTGTGAACAGCAAGTATGCCAAATGCTCAGAGGATAATTTTAATTAGTTTCTGTAGGCCTGATGTCAGCTCACTCATAAGTGACCCTTTGTATATTAAACTGCCCTTACTCATAAATATCTTAATATATTAAAGTAATACATTTTAATAACAGCATTTTTTTTTTTTTTGCATGGGCAGGCACTGGGAATTGAACCCAGGTCTCCAGCGTGGCAGGCGAGAACTCTGCCACTGAGTCACCACTGTACTGCCCAATAAGTATTATCAATTTTCTCCCAACTATTAACCATTTAAAACTATTTATCATTTAATAATATTCACATATATCCCATGGGTACATGTTTTCAGTCAGAAACTTCTTTTTTCGTGGGGTGGGGTGGGGGGTTGGTGGTGCATGGTCCAGGAACTGAACTTGGGTCTCTATCACGGAAGGTAAGCATTCTACCACAGAACTACCCGTGTACGCTCAGTGAGAAACTTTTAAATGTATAAAAAGGAACGTGTTTCAATAATTACTTTTGTGAATGAAGCTTTTTTACTCAGTTAAAATATGCTAATGTATTTTCAAAGAAATTACCTACATATAGATTATTAAATGCATTTCACAAATGACCAAACTGTTTGTAGTAAATAAAACATCCCTAACAGCCACACAGATTAAGAGTCATCATGTCTTTTCTAATTCAGATATTTTTACCACAGAACAGCAGCAAAAAAGATTTTATCACCATACTGACTAACCCAAATTAACATTTTGGCATATAGGGTGCAAAATTAAAAAGTAAGGAATTGCAGAAGTTCTTCTGGTAATTGGAAGTTTCCCATACATATTAAAAAGTTAATGAATACTTACTTAAGAATATGATTTATATTTTCATAAAGCTTTTTGACACTTTCTTAAAGATTTAACATGTTCCTCCTTCCTGAGGAATGGGAGAGAGGGGGTGTGGGTATCAACTATGACAAATACGAGAAAAAACCATGAGCATTCTACTTAATGAAAAAATGTAAAATGTTAGGAAACTAAACCATACATTGGTATTCTGTGACGCTTAATTTCAATTTATATGGTTCATGATAGAGATGTAAAAAACTATAGACAAAGCCATCAAAAAGAAGAAGGTGCCCTTCTAGGCTGTAGGAAAGGACTCTCACCCTCCGTTCTCCCACCACACATAAGACACTGTGCACATGCACTGCCTGGGCTTTACAAGTGTCTCTGCCCAGACCCCTAGACTGACAGCATTTCCATTTACACAGCTGACCTCTCAGCTCTTATCATCATCAACTTCTTACTCCTATGGAAATGCAGCGATAGTCACTAGAAAAATAATAATCAAAATATCACAGATAGGGTGGGCCGCAGTGGCTTAGCAGGTAGAGTTCTCACCGGCCATGCAGGAGACCCAGGTTCAATTCCTGGTGCCTGCTCATGCGAAAAAAAAAAATCATAGATAATATTTACAACCTGTAGCACAAAAAGCCCTTCTCCTCATATATAAAAGCAAATCAATAAGCAAAGTACAACCTATTAGAAAATAGACAAAATACAGAAACAAGGAACTGACAAATATAAATGGTTCTTAAGCATATAAAAAGGTACTCAACTTCATCCCTAATAAGTAAAATGCAAATGAGGATTTACAAGATACCAATTTCTATTTATCACTTTGAAAGTAAACCTTTATGAAGGGCAATTTCACAACACCTTAAGAAAATTATAAAACATGTTTTCTGTGTCCCAGTAACTCTATTTCCAAGAATCTGTCCCACAGATATGATCACTCTCAAGAAAAATAGGCACCAAAGTGTCCTCTGCAGCATAGTTTGTAATAGCAAAAGACTGGAAAATGACTTGAATATTCGTCAATAGATGAATGATTAAATCAATTTCAGCATACACTATGGAAGATTATGAAGTCATAAAAGAAGTGGAAACTATGTACTGATATGAAATAATTGCCAAGATATACTGCTAAATGCAAAAAGGAAGTTTCAGAAAATGATAAAAAGGAAGAATTATTTATATGAATATGTTAGTTAAGCATAAAATATCTCTGTAAGGATAGTGAAGAACATTTATTGCTTGTGGTAAGAGGACTGTGTGATTAGGAAACAGAAGATGCGTGCAGTTTATTGTAATACTACTGCTATCTCCTGGATTTTGAACCACGTGAATTTCTTTGTTAAAAAATTAATTAAATTTTAGGGTGGGCAGCAGTATATCAGTGGCAGAGTTCTCGCCTGCCATGCCAGAGACCTGGATTCGATTCCCGGTGTATGCCCATGTTAGAAAAAAAAAAAAAATATATATATATATATATATATAAAATTTTAAGAGTTGAAAGATCTGAAAGCTAGAAGAGTTCTTACATGATCATTTAAGTAAAATGCTCTTCTGAAATACTTTAACAGGGAGAGAAGTGATAACAGCAAAATACCTAGGGCAGAGAGGATCCTTTAATTATTACGGATGAGCTGAGTGCTCACCACATTTACTGACAATCACAATAAAAATCATAAATCAAATGGAAAAAAGATAGGCTTTGAAAAGGAGCCTGGAAAATCACAAATGATGGATGAACTAGTTAAAATGAGCAAATGGCAATCTTACAAATAGACATCTGGTGGGAGAGTCCTTCTTTCAAATCAAAAAGTGGTATGTTCATCACTTGGAAGGATATAAATCCATTTTAGGTCTAGGGAGAAATTTCTAACTAACTGAAAATTCACAGCTTTATTATTAGAGGTGTTGGGAACAGGGATGAAGGGGAAGGATAGGCAGGGAATATGAAAAAGCTAATTAAAATACACGTCAATATGTCCTGGAGCTATATTTTTGTGAGTCAGCTCAAGCAGAAGATAGTATAAAGTCATGTCACAAACACATGTCTTAGAATGATTTAAAGTGTTAATTGACAAACCACTGTGACAGACAGAGAGGGATTTGGCTAAAAGCTGGTTAAGAGATGAGGTGATGGAAATAATTTCATTTGACTTTTTTTTCAAACAATTTTCAGATTATAATGGGGTTACAAAAAATTATCACAAAAGCCTAGTCAAATCTAAAATCATTTACTTCTCTCTTAGCAATAGAAGATACTTTATATATGCAAGGATAATATTACACTTTCTTTTTCTAATTTTTATTGATAAAACAACATACAAGAACATACATTCTTATCATGCAAACACTTCACACAGTGTACAATCAATGGTTCACAATATCACCACATACTTGTATATTTATCACCATCATCACTTTTTAGAATATTTAGAATAAAAAAGAAAAAGAAAAAAATGCATACATACCATCTCCCTTATTCCTCCCCTCTCCATCTACCCAATATATGTATTTTTAATTTTAGCATTTGTTCTCCCTATTACTTTTTTATTTTTAATTCATGTTTTACTCATCTGTCCATACCATAGATAAAAGAAGCATCAGACATAAAGTTTTCACAATCACACAGTCACATCACGAAAGCTATATCATTCTATAATCATCTTCAAGAAACATGGCTACTGGAACACAGCTCTACAGTTTCAGGCACTTCTCACTAGCCTAATACACCTTAAACTAGAAACAGGATACCGGCATAATGCTTAAGAATAACCTCCAGGATAACCTCTCGACTCTGTTTGAAATCTCTCAGCCACTGACACTTTATTTTGTCTCATTTCTCTCTTCCCCCTTTCAGTTGAGAAGGTTTTCTCAATCCCTCGATGCTGAGTCCCAGCTCATCCTAGGATTTCTGTCCCATGTTGTGAGGGAGGTTTACACCCCTGGGAGTCATGTCCCATGTAGAGTTGGGGAGGGCGGTGAGTTTACTTGCTGTATTGGCTGAGAGAGAGTTAGGCCACATCTGAGCAACAAAAGAAGTTCTCTGGGGGTGACTCTTAGGCCTAATTTTAAGTAGGCTTAGCCTATCCTTTGCAGGGTTAAGTTTCATATAAACAAATCCCAAGACTGGGGGCTCATCCTATTGCT
Source organism: Tamandua tetradactyla (assembly GCF_023851605.1). NCBI lineage: Eukaryota > Metazoa > Chordata > Mammalia > Pilosa > Myrmecophagidae > Tamandua > Tamandua tetradactyla. The sequence goes on from NC_135344.1 coordinate 76,274,391, forward strand.
TTGGTTGTCCCCACTGCTTGCGAGAATATCAGGAATTCTCCAAATGGGGAAGTTGAATTTTCCCCCTTTCTTGCCATTCCCCCAAGGGGACTTTACAAATTTCATTCATTTCTATTTATTTATTTACTAAACATAACAACATACAAACACAAACATTCTTACCATATGATCATTCATTCTTGATATACAACCAGCAACTCACAATATCACCACAATTGTATATTCATCACCATGATCATTTCTTAGAATGTTCGCATCAATTCAGGAAAAGAAATAAAAAGAAAACAGAAAAAAATTCATACTTACCACTCCCTTTCATTGATCACTAGCATTTCAATCTACTAAACTTATTTTAACATTTTTCCCCCTATTATTTATTTACTTTTAATCCATATGCTTTACACATCTGTCAATAAGGTAGATAAAAGGAAAATCAGACACAAGGTTTTCACAATCACACAGTCACACTGTGAAAGCTATATTATCACTATACAATCATCTTCAAGAAACATGGCTACTGGAACACAGCTCTGCGTTTTCAGGCAGTTTTCTCCAGCCTCTCCATTACACATTAACTAAAAAGGTGTTATCTATGTAATGCATAAGAATAACCTCCAGGATAACCTCTCGACTCTGTTTGGGATCTCTCAGTCACTGACAATTTATCTTGTCTCATTTCACTCTTCCCCCTTTTGGTCAAGAAGGTTTACTCAATCCCTTGATGCTGAGTCCCAGCTCATTCTAGGATTATTGTTCCACGCTGCCAGGAAGGTCCACACCCCTGGGAGTCATGTCCCACATGCAGAGGGGGAGGGCAGTGAGTTTGCTTGTTGTGTTGGCTGAGAGAGAGAGGCCATATCTGAGGAACAAAAGAGGTTCTCTTGGGGGTGACTCTTAGGCCTAATTCTAAGTAGGCTTAGTCTATCCTTTGCAGGGTTAAATTTCATATAAACAAACTCCAAGATTGAGGGCTCAGCCTATTGCTTTGGTTGTCCCCACTGCTTATGAGAATGTCAAGAATTTCCATTTGGGGAAGTTGAATTTTCCCCCTTTCTCGCCATTCCCCAAAGGGGACTTTGCAAATACTTTTTTATTGACTGTTCAAATCACTCTGGGATTTAAGGGGGCATCACTCTGGATAAACTTACAAAATCTCATGCCCTGTTAAGTCAAGGTTCCACGTACTTATGGTGATCAATTAAACTATCCATATAAGTTATATTAGAAAATGCAATAGCCAAAATATAAATTTTGTACCAAATAAACATTTTTTTGCTTTAGTCTCACACACAAGTTAAAGTTTTAAAATATGAATGACCATCTATTTTCCACACCTTTCAAAACAGACATTCCTTTGTTATTCTTCATGTAAAAACTTTTTAATTTGTACATTTAGTCACTATCATTGTACACTCTAGGCATCTCTGTATTATACCATCTCAGTCTTTATTCATCTATCTTTCCTTCTCATTTCATATGTGCCCCCAGCCCTCCTCCCTCTATCATTCTCACATTCAGTTTCATTCAATGTATTTAACATTACTATGCTACAATCAAATAGTATTGTGCCATTCATTTCTGAATTTTTACAATCATTCCTGTTGCACAACCTGAATCCCTTCAGCTACAATTACCCAATATCTACCCTATTTCTATCTCCTGATGGCCTGAAATTAACTGAAATTCTCCAAGTTTATTCATTAATGTTACTTCATACCAGTGAGAATATACTGTATTTGTCCTTTTGTTTCTGGCTAATCTCACTCAGCATAATGTCCTCAAGGTCCATCCATGTTGTTAAATGCTTTGTGACTTTATTCCGCCTTATTGCCTCGTGACTTTATTTCGTCTTACAGATACATAATATTTCATCGTATGTATACACCACAGCTTATTTGGCTACTCGTTTGTTGTTGGACATTTGGGCTGTTTCTATCTCTTGGCAGTTACAAACAATGCTGCTATAAACGTTAGTGTGCAAATGTCCATCTGTGTCTTGCCCTCATGTCCTCTGATTAGATACCTAGCAATGGCATAGCTGGATCATATAGCAATTCTATACTTAGTTTCCTGAGGAACTGCCAAACTGCCTACCATAGCAGTTGTACCATCTTACAATCCAACTAACAGTAGATAAGTGTGCCTCTTTCTCCACAACCTCTCCAGCACTTGCCATTTACTCTTTTATTGATAATGGCCATTCTGGTGGGTGTGAGATGATATCTCATTGTGGGTTTGATTTGCATTTCCCTGATAGCCAGGTAAGTTGAGAATCTTTTCATGTGTGTATTAGTTAGGGTTTTCTAGAGAAACAGAACCAACAGGAAACACTCATAAATATAAAATTTATAAAAGTATCTCACGTAACTGTGGGAACGCAGAGTCCAATATCCGCAGGGCAAGCTGTGAAGCCGACAATTCCAGTGGAGGGTCTGGACAAACTTCACAGGAGAGGTTCGCCAGCTGAAGCAGGAAGGGAGCCTGTCTCTTCTGAATTCTCCTTAAAAGGCTTCCAGTGATTAGATTAAGCATCACTCATTGCAGAAGACATTTCACTTGGCTGATTACAAATGGAATCAGCTGTGGATCAGGCTGACATGATCATGATCTAATTCTATGTCCTCATCGCAACAGAGAAGATAGCACTTGTCTAACCAGAAAAACAGGGACCACCACTTGGCCAAGTTGACAAATGAATCTGACCATGACAATTGTGACTTTCAGCCATTTGTATTTCCTCTTCCGAGAAGTGTCTGTTCATGTCTTTTTCCCATTTTGTATTTGGGTTGTGTGTCCTTTTGTTGTTGGGTTGACCCTTTATATATTCTGGATACTAGACCCTTATCTGATATGTCATTTCCAAATATTGCCTCCCATTGTGTAGGCTGTCTTTTTACTTTTGTGACAAAGTTCTTTGATACACAAATGTGTTTAATTTTGAGGAATTCCCACTTAGCTATTTGTATCTTCAATGCTCGTGCTTTGGGTATAAGATCTAGGAAACCACCTCCTATTATAAGTTTTATAAGCTATTTCTTTACATTTTCTTCTAAAAGTTTAATGGTCTTAGATCTAATATTTAGGTCTTTGATCCATTCTGAGTTAATACTTGTATAGGGTGTGAGATACGGATCCTCTTTCACTCTTTTACATGTGGATATCCAGTTCTCCAGGCACCATTTATTGAAGAGACCGTTTTGTACCAGGTGAGTTGGCTTGACTGCCTTATCAAAGATCAATTGTCCATAGATGAGAGGACACTATATTTGATTCTGCTGGTCATATATCTATCTTTATGCCAGTATCACGCTGTTTTAACCACTGTAGCTTCATAATATGCCTTAAAGTCAGGTGGTGTGAGACCTCTGAATTAATTTTTCCTTCTCAGGATATTTTTAGCTATTTGGGGCACCCTACCGTTCCAGATAAATTTGGTTACCAGTTTTTCTATTTCTGCAAAGTAAGTTTTTGGGATTTTAATTGGTATTGGATTGAATCTATAAATCAATTTAGGTAGAATTGACAACTTAACTATATTAAGTCTTTCAATCCATGAACATGGTATGCGCTGCCATTTATTTAGGTCTTCTGTGATTTTTTTTTTAGCAATTTCTTGAGGTTTTCTTTGTATAGGCTTTTTGTATCCTTAGTTAAATTTATTTCTAAATATTTTCATCTTTTCGTTGAAGTTGTAAATGGAATATTTTTCTTGATTTCCCCCTCAGATTGCTCATTACTATTGTATAGAAATACAACAGATTTTTGAGTGTTGATCTTGTAACCTGTCACTTTGCTGTACTCATTTATGAGATCTAATAGTTTTGCTGTGGATTTTTTGGGGGGGTTTTGACATATAGTATATCATCTGTAAACAGTGAGAGTTTTACTTCTTTCTTTCCAATTTTGATGCCTTGTGTAATGGCTCTGGTTAGAACTTCCAACACAATGTTGAATAGCAGTGGTTGACAGTGCACATCCTTGTCTTGTTCCTGATCTTAGGGGGAAAGTTTTCAGTTTTTCCACATTGAGTATGATCTTTGCTGTGAGTTTTTCATATGTCCCGTTTATCATCTTGAAGAAGTTCCCTTCTATTCCTATACTTTGAAGTGTTTTCAACAGGAAAGGATGTTGAATTTTGTCAAATGCCTTTTCTGCATCAATTGAGATGATTATGCGGTTTTTCTGCTTTGATTTGTTGATATGGTGTAGTATATTAATTGATTTTCTTATGTTGAACCATCTTTGCATACCTGGGATGAATCCTACTTCGTCATGCCGTATAATTCTTTTAATGTGCTGCAGTATTCACTTCGCAAGAATTCTGTAGAAGATTTTTGCATCTATATTCATTAGAGAGACTGGTCTGCAGTTTTATTTTTTTGTAATGTCTTTGTCTGGCTTTGGTATGAGGGTGATGTTGGCCTCACAGAATGAGTTAGGTAGGCTTCCTCTTCTTCAATTTTTTTGAAGAGTTTGAGCAGGACTGGTACTAATTATTTCTTGATTGTTTGGTAGAATTCACATGTGAAGCCATCTGATTCTGGACTTTTCTTTTTGGGGAGCTTCTTAATGACTAATTCAATTTCTTTACTTGTGATTGGTTTGTTGAGGTCGTCTATTTCTTCTCAAGTCAATGTGGGTTGTTTTTGTCTTTCTAGAAAGTTGCCCATTTCATCTACATTGTCAAGTTTATTAGCATGAAGTTGTTTATAGTATACTCATTACTTCCTTTATTTCTGCAGGGTCAGTGGTTATGTCTCCTCTTCCATTTCTGATTTTATTTATTTGCATCCTCTCTCTTCTTCTTTTTGTCAATCTTGCTAAGGGTCCATCAATCTTATTGATTTTCTCATAGAACCAGCTTTTGGTTTTGCTGATTTTCTTGATTGTTTTCATGTTATCAATTTCATTTATTTCTACTCCAATCTTCATTATTTCTTTCCTTTTGCTTGCTTTGAGGTTAGTTTGTTGTTATTTCTCTAGTTCTTCCAAATGAATAGTTAATTCCTTCATTTTTGATCTTTCTTCCTTTTTGATATAAGTGTTTGGGTCAATAAATTCCCCCCCACCCCAGCACTGCCTTTGCTGCATCCCATAAATTTGGATATGTTGTATTTTCATTTTCATTTGCCTCAAGATATTTACTGATTTCTCTTGTAATTTCTTCCTTGCCCCACTAGTTGTTTAAGAGTGTGTTGTTAAGCTTCCACATATTTGTGAATTTTCTGGTGCTCTACCTGTTATTGATTTTCAACTTCATTCCATTATGATCTGAGAAAGTGTTTTGTATGATTTCAATCTTTTAAATTTACTGTGATTTGCTTTGTGACCCAGCCTATCCTTGAGAATGATCCATGAGCACTTGAGAAAAAGGTGTGTCTTGCTATTGTGGGGTGTAATGTTCTATAAATGTCTGTTAAGTCTAGCTCGTTTATTGTATTACTCAAATTTTCCATTTCTTTACTGATCCTCTGTCTAGATGTTTGCGCATTGATGAGAGTAGGGAATTGAAGTCTCCCACTATCATGACAGATGTGTCTATTTATCTTTTTAGCATTTACCTCACGTATTCTGGAGCACTCTGGCTTGGTGCATAAATATTTATGATTGCTATATCTTGTTGAATTGTTCCTTCTATTAATACACAGTGCCCTTTGTCTCTTAATTTTTCCACATTTGAAGCCTAATTTGTTGGATATTAGTATAGCTACACCTGCTCTTTTCTTATTGTTGTTTCCATGAAATACCTTTTCCCAACCTTTCACTTTCAACCTATGTTTATCCTTGGGTCTACAATGTGTCTCCTGTAGACAGCATATAGATGGGTCCTGCTTTTTATCCATTCTGCCAGACTATGTCTTTTGACTGGGGAGTTTAATCCATTAACATTTAGTGTTATTACTATGCACTTCTTAGATGTAATTTTAAGTCTTTCATAACAGTTGGGAAATATCCGTGATATTTTCCTCTATTAGTTTTTCTCCTCCTTTTCCCTTCTCTTCTCCTTCTGGGACACCCACAACATGCACTTCATAATGTCGTTCAATTCCCTGAGTCCTGCTCATATTTTCCCATTCTTTCCCCTATATTTTCACTTGCTTGTCAGATTTCAAATGTCCTGTCCTCCAGTTCACTAATCCTACCTTCTGCCTCTTGAAATCTAATATTGTAGGTTTCCATTGGTTTTTTTCATCTCTTCTACTTTGTCTTTCATTCCCATAAGATCTGTGATTTGTTTTCTCAGACTTGCTATTTCTACTTTTTCTTCATCCCTTGCCTTCTTTAAATTCTCCCTCAGTTCACTGATTTGATTTTTGATGAGATTTTCCATGTCTGTTTGAATATCCTGAATTAGTTGTTTCAACTCCTGTATCTCATTTTAATTTTTGGCTTGTTTCTTTGACTTAGCTATATCATCAATTTTCCTAGTATGATTCATTATTTTTTGCTCGCGTCTAGACATTTAATTTTCTTAATTAGTTTATTTTAGAGATTGTTTTCAATTTTATACCTAGGATTTTCTTGCTAGATGACTTTGTTGTCTATCTGTTCTTTGACGTTCAGTTCAGCTTATTCTAGACTTCTAGCATAGGTTTGGTTTAAAAGATCAGAATTTTTCAGTTCTTGTTTCCCTGTTTTTTACCATGCCTGTATAGTGTTTTTTTGTTTTGTTTTGTTTTGTTTTTTCTGTAGGAGGGTCTACTTAGGTATTATAGACCTTAGTCTGAGTTTCCCAGACCAGACTGGTCTCCTCTCAGGAGTAAAGAGTCACCTGCAACAGTTTTCCCTGACAGCCTCTAGACTCTATTTTTTCTGTCCTGCCCAGTATGTCATGCTCGTTTGCCTACAGGTCCCATCAGCATAACGTGATGCAGTACCTTTAACTTCAGCAGACTCAACCTGCTGGGGGCATGGTTGAGACAGAGGAGAGGTAGTAGGCTGGTTTTAATGGCTTCAGTTTTCCAGACCCTGGGGTCTGAATTCCTTGAGGGAGGGATTTCAGCTGAGCTGGGCCCCACCCCTCTCCTAGGGAAGGCACAGGCTCCAGGGAATTACCTCCTTTTACCTAATCAGCCTCTTTGTCTCTCAGACAAGCTTAATTCCGCCCTTGCTTGGGCCACTTGGAGACAGAGAAACCTTGCAGTTGTATCCAAAGAGTAGTCAAGCTGTAGAAACACAGCCAAATAAATAGAAAAAAAGAAAAGAAAAAAAATCCTTTTCCATGCAGGACCCCCATTCCTTGGGTTTGCCAATCAAGAGCTTAAGTTGGTAGGCTGCTCTACGTATTACCAGGTCCTATGTGGCCCTCCTTTCCTTCAGGGCCCAGACCCTTTCAAGTATTTTGTTTTGCCTGATCCAAGAAAACCTCTTTTTTTTTTTTTTCCATCAGCCCTGTCCCCTCTGTGCCGGGGCAAAACCTGGCAACCTCAGCTTTTACTCGAGATTCAGCTGAACTGGGGCCTATTTTTAGTAGTCAGAATCTGTGAATTAATTCCACAATTGGAGTTTGGTTGAGCTCAGCCCCTTGCAGTTAGTAAAGTCTCTTTCCTTTCCCCTTGGGGAAGCAGCTTGTGGGGGAAGGGCACTGGCCACCACAGCTTGGGGACTCATGGCTCCAGGTGGACTTGCAGCTGGTCAGCTTGTTCTGACTGGTGTATGCTGAGAAATCTATGCATAGTCTTACTGGGCTTCCCTTGTATGTGACGGTTTGTTCTTCTCTTGCTGCTTTCAAAATTCTCTTTCTCTTTGACCTCTGACACTCTGATTAGTAAGTATCTTGGAGTATGTCTACTTGGATCTATTCTCTTTGGGTTATGTTGCACTTCTTGGATCTGTAATTTTAAGTCTGTCATAACAGTTGGGAAATTTTCAGTGATAATTTCCTCCATTAGTTTTTCTCCTACTTTTCCCTTCTCTTCTCTTTCTGGGATACCCACTCAACACGTATATTCGCACGCTTCATATTGTCATTCAGTTCCTGAGTCCCTACTCATATTTTTCCATTCTTTTCCCTATATTTTCTTTTGCTTGTCGGATTTCTGATGTTCCATCCTCCAGAGTTCACTAATACTGTCTTCTGCCTCTTGAAATTTAACATTGTAGGTTTCCATTTTTTTTTCATCTCTTTTACTTTGCTTTTCATTCCCATAAGTTCTGTGATTTGTTTTTTCAGACTTTCAATTTCTTCTTTTTGTTCATTCCTTGCCTTCTTTATATCCTCCCTCAATTCATTGATTTGATTTTTGATGAGGTTTTCCATGTCTGTTCAGCACATTCTGAATTAATTGTTTCAACTCTTGTATCTCATTTGAATTGTTGGTTTGTTCCTTTGACTGGGCCATAGCTTCAATTTTCCTAGTGTGATCTGTTATTTTTTGCTGGTGTCTAGGCATTTAATTACCTTAATTAGCTTATTCTGGAGATTGATTTCACTTCTTTTACCTAGGGTTTTCTTGCTGGATGAATTTGTTGTCTGTCTGTTCTTTGACATTCAGTTCAGCTTTTTCTAGAGCACTAGCTTAGGTTTTGTTTAACAGAGGAGAATTTTTCAGTTCTTGTTTTCTTGTTTCTTGTCCTGCCTGCATGGTGCCTTTCCCGCCCCCCCCCCCCCGCCCCCTCACCCTTAGGAGCATCTACTTAGGTATTTTAGACCCCAGGCAGATTTTCCCAGACCAAACTGGCCTCCTGTCAGGAGGAAAGAGTCATCTGTATCAGTTTTCCCTGAGGGTAAGACCCAGCACAGGTTCAAAGATTTTCCTGTGAAGTCTCTGGTCTCTATTTTTCTTATCCTGCACAGTATGTGGTGCTTGTCTGCCTGCAGGTCCCATCAGTGTAAGACGATGTGGTACCTTTAACTCTGGCAAACTTTCCCTGCTGGGAGAGTAGTGGAGACAGATGAGAGGTTGTAGGCTGTGTTTAATGGCTTCAAATTCCCAAGCCCTGTGGTCTGAATTCTTTTATGGAGGGATTCCACCCGAGGTGGGCCTCACCCCTCCCCTGGGAAAGCCACAAGCTCCAGACGGGGTCTCAAACAAGCTTGTTTCTGCCTATGCCTGGGGTAGTTGTAGCCTGAGAAGTTCTGCCACTGCATCGAAAGGCATTCAAGCCTTTGCAGAAACACGGCCACAAAAACCTCTGTTTCTTTTTTTTTCTTTTTCCATCAGCCCTGCCCCCTTGGCACCGGGGCAAAAATCAGCAATCTCCGCTTTGACCAGGTTCACCTGAGCTGGGAGCTTATTTTTAGTTGTCAGAATTTGTTAATTAATTCCACAATTGGTGTTTGGTTGCAATCAGCTCCTGCTGCTGGTCAAGTCTCTTTCCTTTCCCCTCTTGGAAGCAGCCTGTGGGGGAGGGGCACCAGCCACTGCAGCTTGGGGAACTCACGGTTCTGGGGGGGGGGTTGCAGCTGGTCCAACTGGTCCAGACTTGGGTACGCTGTGTGTCCAGTCACTGACCTGGCCCCAGGAGTTGTTCTGTACTGTTTCTGGTTATTTAGTAGCTGTTCTGGAGGATGAACTAAATCCCACACCTTGCTAAGCCGCCATCTTGGCCGTCTCCCCATATTCCACTTTTTAAAATACTTTAATAGCCTTATTTAAGACAACCTGGTATCAAAGATTTCATCATGAAATTATGATTTCTTTTATAGGATTATGTCAATCACTTAAGGATCTCCGTAGTTGCTCCGATTGCATAGTGTAAAAATGTAGTCATACAATCTTTTGAAAATTCATAATGAGCCCTGCTTATTTCTAAGTCAACTTCTCCCTCGTTATATCTGTATCTGGTTAAATATTATAGCAGCTAAATATAAACTGGTTTATAATTAACTCAGATATAAGTGAGCATCACTGAAACATTTAGAAAATCAAGTCTTGTAATACTACTACTTTTCAACAGTTTTGCTTGAATTTGTATAGGAAAAGAAAAGTCTGTTTTCCTAGGATAACATTGGATATATTCTGGGAAATGAAGACCCTCCAAAAAATTCAACTTATTTTTTCAGTAAAACAGATTGGAAGGTAAATATGAATAATTCAACATTAACTTTTTCACAGTAAAACTGTTATAACTTAATTCGTATTTTTCAAATTTTTTGTTCTTAAATCCAAAATAGTTACCACTTTAAAAATACATATCCTTATAATGTATCTTATATAATTCAACCTACACTGTACAGAATTATACATTAAAGTACTAGCAAAGCTTAATACTAAAATTTTAAAAAATCAAGATAAAATTGTTTACTGTGATACTGGTAGGTAGAAATAGGAACCGAAAATACCAAGACTAGAAGTTAATAGAGAGAAAATGGAAAAAAATCACCTTTGTGTTAAAGATTTTTTAAATCAGTAGCTAATTCAACACTGTTGTTAATTCATTTTTAAATGAAAATTATAGCTGAGAATTCACATGAAGCATTTACAGGAGGCAAGGATGGGGGAGGAACTAATAATTGAGCCTAATTAGTAATTTGAATAAAGGCCCCGTCAGTGTGTATGTATTTTTAATAAAAGTACTTAATACATCTTGCTAATCAAAATTTCATTGGATTTATAAATTGGTTTACTCAAAATGGGTAAATGAATAGTCACTTGAAAAGAATGCAAAGTCACTTACCCACTGTTGGTAGCAATGTAAAATGGTACAACGGCTGTGGAAGGCAGTTTGGCAGTTCCTCAGGAAGCTAAATATAGAATTGCCATATGATCTGGCAATACCATTGCTAGGCATCTATCTATTCAGAGGACATGAGGGCAAGGACACAAACAGACATTTGCACACCAATGTGTATAGCAGCATTATTTACAATTGTGAAGAGATGGAAACAGCCAAAATGTCCATCAACAGACGAGTGACTAAACAAGCTGTGGTATATACATACGATGGAATGTTATGCAGCTGTAAGACAGAATAAAGTCATGAAGCATGTAACAATGTGGATGGACTTTGAGGACATTGTACTGAGTGAGATTAGCCAGAAACAAAAGGACAATTTCAGTTAAGAACAGAAGTCATCAGGAGATAGAAATAGGGTAGATATTGGGTAATTGGAGCTGAAGATATACACACTGTGCAACAGGACAGATTGTAAAAATTCAGAAATGGATAGCACAATACTACCTGATTGTAGCACAATAATATTAATACACTGAATGAAGCTGAATGTGAGAATGATAGAGGGAGGAGGGCTGGGGGCACATATGAAACCAGAAGTTAAGACTGACAATAAAGACTGAGATGGTATAAACTAGGAATGCCTAGAGTGTACAATGAGAGTGACCAGATGTACAAAATCAAAAAATGTTTTTGCATAAGGAAGAACAAAGGAGTGTCAATATTGAGGGTGTTGAATATAGATGGCCATTCATACTTTGAAATTTCAACTTCTGTATGAGACTAAAGCAAAAAATGATTATTTGGTAAAATTTATGTTTTGACTAGTGCATTTCCTAATACAGCTTACATGGATAGATTAATACCATAAGTACATGGAACCTTGAATAGGGCATCAAATTTTGTAGGTTTGTCCAGAGTGATGCCCCAATAAATCCCAGAGTCATTTGAATAGTGAATAAAGAAGTATTTGCAAAGTCCCCTTGGGGGAATGAGGAGAAAGGGGGAAAATTCAACTTCCCCATTTGGAAAATTCCTGATATTCTTGCAAGCAGTAGGGAAACCAAATCAACAGGTTGAGCCCTCAATCTTGGGGTTTGTTCCTATGAAACTTATGCCTGCAAAGGATAGGCTAAGCCTACATAAAATTAGACCTAAGAGTTACCTCCAGAGATCCTCTTTTATTGCTCAGATGTGGACTATCTCTCTCTCAACCAACACAGCAAGCAAACTTACTGCCCTCCTCCTATCTATATGGGACATGACTCCCATGGGTATAAACCTCCCTGGCAACGTGGGACAGAAATCCTAGAATGAGCTGAGACTCAGCATCAAGGGATTGAAAAAACTTCTCAACCAAAAGGGGGAAGAGAGAAATGAGACAAAAAAAAGTGTCAGTGGCTGAGAGATTTCAAACAGAGTTGAGAGATTATCCTGGAGGCTAGTCTTACGCATTATAGAGATAATCCCCTTTTTAGTTTAAGGTGTATTAGAGAGGCTAGAGGGAAGTGCCTGGAACTGTAGAGCTGTGTTCCAGTAGCTGTGTTTCTTGAAGATGAATGTAAAATGATACAGCTCTCACAATGTGACTGTGTGATTGTGAAAACCTTATGTCTGATGCTCCTTTTATCTGTGGTATGGACAGATTAAAAATAAATAAATAATAGGGGGGCAAATGTTAAAATAAATTGAGTAGATTGAAATACTAGTGATCAATGAAAGGGAGTGGTAAGGGGTATAGGAAAAAAATAGCAGGAACAAAAGGTTAAAATATATTGGGTAGATGGAAATACTACTGGTCGATGACAGGGACGGGTAAGGGGTAAGGTATGTATGAGTTTTTTTCTTTTTTCTTTTGATTTCTTCATCTGCAATGATGAAAATGTTCTAAAAAATGATCATGGTGATGAATATACTACTATGTGATGATACTGTGAGTCATTGATTATACACCATATATGGAATGTTTGCATGTTGTTTTGGTTTGTCAATGAAAATAAAACAAAAACAAAAAAAAGAAGAAAATGAAATAAAGTAAGCCCAGATAAGAATAAGTATTTTCTACTAAATAACTTTAGCCTTTTAATAAAAGTAATAAGAAATGGGAACAGAGTCAAATAATAGAGATACATGCATTTCAAGAGGAAATTTAGAATTAAAAGTTGGATATAATCTATCTAGTGGATGAAATTCACTATGGAATCCATCATAAAATCACCATATAATTTAGGTGTCATGAGAAAAAACCATTTAAGACTACAAGCTTATCTCAGAGAAGCAGGTGTAGTTATTTAAAATAACTCCCACAATCTGGACACGAGACAAAATAAGGGCTCTTGAAGTCTTCCAGAATACTTTTTTCAGCTAACTACTTAACTGAGCTATACCTTTGTTTATAGTAAAATAAAGTAGTGTCCCAGTTCTAGGACGTTGGTGGAGTACTTTGTTGTTTGTTTCTTGTAAAGATACTTGCTCATTAATGTTCTGTTGATTTTCTAAGGGATTAAAATCATCTCATGATAGACAGATATGGATGCCATAACTGATAACTATCATGGAAAAGAAAGTGGAATATGAAGGTAAAGGGAAGAGAAGGAAAGGAATGCACTGAGAAGGCATCATAAAAATTGCGTGATTAAGAATCATGGGTCAAAGGTTGATAAACCTGAATTCAAACTCTGGCTTTTTATTTTCCTAGCTTTGGAATCTTAAACAAACAAGCAGAAGTGGATAAAGAAGAGACAACAAATAAAAATGGAAGCACTAGCTGACTTTCTCCCTTTCTCAGTCATCTAGAACTTCTGACTGGCTTCTGACATGTTCCACTCAAAGTACAGTTGCTTGGTACTGTCCCACACACTTAAGTCACCACTTAATGCTGACAGCTGGAAATTGCTTCTTCATAATATTAGGTTCATCAGGGTCAAAGTCCTCTGATGCTCACAGATTTATCAAGATTTTTTTAAAAGCAAAACTATTTTTTAAATAAAGAAGTTCCAATTCTAGAAGACTGAATAAAAATTACCTGTATTTTATAAATGAACTAGTCTCCATCTAGTCATAAGTAGTATCAGAAAGAAGACTCCAGTAGATTTTATGCAAACGGCTCCACTGCAATGCAAGCTCATTTTCTCTTCCACAATGTCCTACCCATCAGGAGGGTTATAGAGTGCAGGCTCCTTAGAAGCAATAAGTCGTAGTGGTGTTTACATGCCCAACACCTCACTTACTCCCAGGAATAAGACATACACTCAATAATATATGCTGAACAAATGAGCAAATGCAATATGGCAATGTAAGGCCAGAATGCCTCAGGAAGACACATGCCACACATATATGCGAGGCCTGAAGAAAGCCACTTGGAGCATGAGTAGTCACAAAACCATAAACTCTCCAGGTCCATATACCCCTCCCAGATGCTTTACTTCCCTGAGAGCATCCTCCCTGCAGTCACCCAGCCTGGGAGTATACCTCATATTGCTCGACCAGTCTACCTCTTTCCCAAACCACCTTCCCACCCACCTTCGACCTTGTTCTTTGCATGCCCTGGCCTTCATGTCTGCTACTTCCTCTGCATGATGCGATCCTTTCCACCATTTTGCCCTGGCCCATGGTTCCCCACTGAAGAATCACACTACGATGAAGCTGTGCTTGTCCCCCAGGTGTAGGTTATGCTCTAAAATGCTCCCACAGCCATGCTACACCTACTCATCCTTGCACTTACCACCCTGCATGAACAGCCTGCTTTTAGACAGTCATTCTTAGCGGACTATAAGCTCTGTGATGACAGAGAGCATATTTAGCTTGGTTACCACTGTATCCTCAAAGATAATAGGAATAACAATATGATCTAACACCTGGCTTATTATGAAGACTAAATGAATTAATGTACATACATGCTCAGAACAACATCTAGCACAGAATAAGCAGGGAGTAAATATTAGCTCTTATTAACAGTGGTAGCATTTGGCATATAAGAGAAACGCTAAGTAACTTTTATGAATCAATGGATTCTACAAAATGATCCTACTTCTAATGAAATTTAGTGCCCCTTCACTTATCAGCATTTGAGATATCTAAACATGGCTCTTACATCCTCTCAAGTCTTCACCCAAATCCCCAGTTCCTTCACTATTTCTCCATACTGAAGTTTCTATATTTCTCCTTCACATCCTGATTTCCAAAGATTCATTTTTGTGGTTTGTCACTGTTTCGAAAAATTAAAATACAGTGCTAATTCTAATTTCTTTTACCATCACGAGCAACTTATTTGTTTAGTTTGTTAAACTGTGCTTCAGTTTAAGCCTGTAAAAGGAGGTGGGACATAAAGGGTAATGCAACCGTATTAACAGAGATATCATGAGGATTAAATGGCTAGGTTGAACAATGAAGGGTTATAAATATAGGCCTACTAAGTGAAAATGAGATAAGTTGTGAGTTTTGAGGTGTTTCAGAGGGCTTGGGGTTTTCTTTATCCCAAGTACATGAACTGCTTTAGGGTGGAAATCTTTGAAAAGATTAATAAAAATCCAGTAGCTGTGGGACATTTGGTGAAGCAAAACATACCAGAAACGAAAGAGCAATTATTGTATGGTCTCCTTTAGAAAATGTGCATAAGAAAACAGGGGCCTAGATTGTAATCTCTTGTAGCAAACACATTTAATCTGGGGTGGCAATTATTACTTCTGGATTTTGAGAGGTGGTTTTATATATCTATAATGTGGTATTTAGTGATAAGAATGAAGCTGATCAAGTTGGGATTCAAGTAATTCAGAACACAGGGATAAGGAAGACATCGTCTATATTTTAGAATCACACCTGCTCTTGGAGATCAAAGGAAGAAAGGTTTATTTTTTCTGGAACCTAAATTTTCTGTAGCACATAATCTAACTCAACCTGTCCAGATAGCTCATTTGAAAAACTGAAACAGTCCAGAAATAAGAACGAGGACCTTTAATCCTGTATAGTTTAATGTAATGCCTGGATACATCCTAGAATGTATTAAGCTGATAATCAAAAAGTATTGGTAAAGTCCCTTGAGGAATGGGAGAAAAAATATGGAACTATTAAACTTTACCATCAGGGAATTTCCTGATACTGTGTCAAACATTAGGGACACCCAAATTAATAGGACAAGCCCTCGATCTTGATTGAGGCTTACCCTTGTGAAGCTTATGTAGATAGCAGTAAAGTTAAGCCTACCTATAGGTATGCCTAAAAGTTACTTCCAGAGGACCTCTTTTGTTGCTCAGATGTGGCCTCACTCTCCCTAACCTCAACTCTGTAAGAGAAATCACTGCCCTACCCACTATGTGGGACATGACATCCAGGGGTGATAGTCTCCCTGGCGGCATGGGAGATGACTCTCAGGATGAGTCCAGTCCTGGTACTGTGGGATCAACAATTCCATCCTGATCAAAAGGGGGAAAAGAAGTGTAACAAAGTATTAGGGGCTGAGAGAGTTCAAATAGAGTGAGAAGCTACTCTGGAGGGCATTTTTATGCAACCTTCAGTTAGATAGTGCTACCAACCATAACTTGCCAAATCCCAACCAAAACCATTCAAGCCAATTCTAAAGAACACCTAGGGCAATATATAGGATTCCACAAAGGTTCCATGCACTAGGGCAACTTACTAGAAACCTACAACCTCCAGATGGGTCCCTGGACCAGATAAATCCTGAAACCTAGAGTGCCAAGGCTTTCCAGAACATCAGCTAGTTCCATCTCCCTACCCCATATTAATGACAGCCCCTTTCATCATGAAAACGTTAGAATGGGCATGGGCCAAATACCCCTAAAGAGTGAGACAGAAAGATCAAAGGTGATGATAGATGTCATGATCATGTTCATATGTGTCAACTTGATCAGGTGGTGGTACCCGTTTGCCTGGTTGGGCAAGTGCTGACTTCTCTATTGCTATGATGACATTTCATAGAATTAAAGCATGATCACATCGGCTGCATTTACAGCTGATTCCATTTGTAATCAGCCAAGGGGAGTGTCCTCTGCAATGAGTGACATTTAATCTAATCAATGGAAGGCTTTTAAGGAGGATTCAGAAGAGACAGTCTCTTATCCTCCTTCAGCCAGTGAGCCTCTCCTGTGGAGTTCATCCAGACCTTCCATCAGAGTCATCAGCTTTACAGCCTACCCTACAGATTCTGGACTCCATGTTCCCACGGTTATGTGAGCTACTTTTATGAATTTTATATTCACAGATATTTCCTGTTGATTCTGGTTCTCTAAAGAACCCAAACTAATACAGCTTGATACCAGGAGTGGTTCTTAAGAAACAGAATTTTCACAATGGGTTTTTACAATTAGTTTTCTGTTCTGACTGGACTCAAAGGCACTAAGGACTCTGATTCCCATAATCAGAATGATACTACCAATCCATGGGGGTGAGCTGGCAAAAGAAATAGTCAAAATGTCACTATTCAATTCTTCTAATTCTTCACTTCTATGAAGTCAGGCTTTGGGGGATAATGTTTTTGAAACCTTTACAGAGTTTTGTGGAAATAGGAGGTATAGAAATGTTGGATGGTTGTTAGAGACACTGTATACATTAATGAGTGAAAGGGATGGTTTCTGTGAGTGTCCTGAAGGAAAATCTTATTTCCTGTAGCCATAGACTTGAGATATCCGAAAATCAGACTCAGAATCTTATTGTTAGAGTAGCAACTTTACAATTTAAACTGAAATCGCCATCTTGCATGGTGTCTGCTGTTAAGTGAGGGCACTGATTGGAAAGGAGTGGGACCGTGAAAAATGGGATGGAGACATATGTATTGATAATGATGTCGGTAGAGAGGTTGAAACCCTAGGTCATATTCGGTCTTCTCTACATAACCCTGTAATAGTCTGCCCTGAGGACATAGCTGCCCCACCTCTAGCCTGCCTGGAGAAGCTGGCCACCCAACCTCCACCTGAAGGGATTAGCCCTAGAGTGATTAATCTTATTTCACCAGATGAAACAAGCAAATGAATGACCTGAAGCAAATGGCTGGGAAGACATTTCTAATTGCTTTCATGACTCATCCCCACCACCCCTCCTTTCTTCTAGACCCATAACTAGACTAAAATCCCAACAGGCCCCAAAAGGTGAGGTACAACGTATCACACATGAGGAAGTATGTTATACTCCAAAAGAACTGTGCGAGTTTCTCAATTTATATAGACAGAAATCAGGAGAATATGTGTGATAATGGATTTTAAGGGTATAGGATAATGGTAGGAGGAATATAAGGCTGGATGAAGCGGAATTTATTGATATGGACCCATAAGCAGAGATTCTGCATTCAATATTATAGCTCAAGGGGTCAGAAAAGGCATTAACAGTTTGTTTGGATGGTCGGCTGAAACATGGATCAAAAGGTGGCTGATATTACCTGAGGTTGAAATGCCAGAACTACCCTGGTATAATGCAGATGAGGGGATCCAGAGGCTTAGAGAGATTGGAATGTTAGAGTGGATTTATCATGCAAAGCCTGCCCTTACACCCCAGGAATGTCTGGAGGATGCACCTTTCACCAGAACTGTGAGAAATAAATTTGTGAGATTAGCTCCATCATCCCTGAAGAGCTCTGTAGTTGCACTTCTCTGTAGGTCAGATATTACTGTGGAAACTGCTGTCACTGAGGTGGAATCCTTAAACACAATGGGGACGATGGGATCCCGAGTTGGTAGAAGCCAGGTAGCAGCACTTTTCACCAAAGACAAGGTGGACGTGGCTATCATAATAGCAAACTCAAAATAACCTGACTTACAGAGATTTGTGGCATTGGGTAGTAAATCATGGGGTACCTAGAAGTACAATAGATGGGCAGTCTACTGAATACTTGTTTGAGCTATGTAAGTAAGAGTTTTAGGTCATGTGAAAAGAAGTCTAACTTGAATTGAAAAAACAAAGAGTCATGGCCCTTAATCAATTTCCAGATTTGAGACAGTTTACAGTTCCAGAACCCCTTGAATGAGGAGGAGGCCAGGTCCCTTTGGGGGAGAACCCTGTTACACTGCCACAAATTTATACTGTTAATCTTCCTCCAAGCCTTCCCCAAGGAGACCGATGGCCTTTTACCAGGGTAACTGTGCATTGGGGAAAAGGAAATGATCAGATATTTCATGGATTATTACACACTGATTCAGAAGTGACATTAATTCCAGGGGACCCAAAACATCACTCTGGTCCACCAGTCAGAGTGGGGGCACTCTGGAGTTTTAGTTCAGATCTGTCACAAATTGGGTCAATGGAGTTTTAGTTCAGATCTGTCACAAATTGGGTCCAGTGAGCTCCCTGACCCACTCTGTAGTTATTTCCCCAGTTACAGAATGCATAATTGGAGTAGACATACTGAGCAACCGGCAGCATCCCCATATTGACTTTCTAACTTACAGAATGAGGGCTATTATAGTGGGAAAGGCCAACTGGAAGCCAATACAATTGCCCCTACCTCGGAAAATAGTAAATCAGAAGCAATACTGGATTCCTGGAGGAACTGCAGAGACTACTGCCACTCTTAAGGACTTAAAGGATGCAGGGGTGGTGATTCCCATGACAACCCCTTTCAACTCTATTTGGCCTGTGCAGAAAACAGATGGGTCTCTTGGAGGATGAAAGCGGATTATCGTAAGCTCAACAAGTAATTAACTCAATTGCAACTGCTGTTCCACATGTGGTATCATTGTTTAAGCAAATCAATACATTCCCTGGTACCTGGTAGGCTGCTACAAATCTGGCAAACGTTTTTTTCTCAATAGCTGTTAGTAAGGACCACAAGAAACAGTTTGCTTTCAGCTGGCAAGGTCAGCAATATACTTTCACTGTCCTTCCTCAAGATTATAAACTCTCCAGCTTTATGTCATAATTTTGTCCACAGGGACCTTGACTGTTTCTCCCTCCTACAAGATATCACACTGTTCCATTATATTGATGAAATCATGTTGATTGGACCTAGTGAGCAAGAAATAGCAACTTCTCTAGTCTTATTGGTAAGACATTTGTATGTCAGAGAATGGGAGATAAATCCAACAAAAATACAGGGGCCTTCCACCTCAGTGAAATTTCTAGGTATCCAGTAGTGTGGGGCATGTCGCAGCAGTACTCTATCATAAAATGGAAATGGTATACATGAGAAAGGGCCAGAGCAGGCACAAGTAAGTTACATGAGGAAGTAGCCCAAATGCCCACGGTCTCCACTCCTGCCACATTACCTTCTCTTTCCCAGACCAGAGCTATGGCCTCTTGGGGAGTTCCTTACAGTGAACTAACTGAGGAAGAGAAAACTCGGGTCTGGTATGCAGATGGTTCAGCACGATATGCAGGTACCACCTGAAAATGGACAGTTGCAGCACTACAACCCCTTTCTGAGGTGTCCCTGAAAGACAGTGGTGAGGGGAAATCCTCTCAGTGGGCAGAACTTTGAGCAGTGCACCTGGTTGTTCATTTTTGCTTGGAAGGAGAACTGGCCAGAGATGCGTTTGTATACTGACTCATGGGCTGTTGCTAATGGTTTGGCTACATGGCCAGGGAGTTGGAAAGACCATAATTGGAAAACTGGTGACAAGGAGGTCTGGGGAAGAGGTATGTAGATAGACCTTTCTGAGTGGGCTAAAATCATGAAGATATTGAGTCTCATGTGAATGTGCACCAGAGGTGACTTCAGTAGAGGAAGGTTTTAATAATCAAGTGGATAAGGTGACACATTCTGTGGATAACAGTCAGCCTCTTTCCATAGCAACTCCTGTCATTGCCCAATGGGCTCATGAACAAAGTGGTCATGGTGGTAGGGATGGAGGTTATGCATGGGCTCAGTAACATGGACTTCCACTCACCAAGGCTGACCTGACTACAGCCACTACTGAGTGCCCAATCTGCCAGCAGCAGAGACACACACTCAGTCCCCGATATGCCACCATTCCCTGAGGTGACCAGCCGGCTATATGGTGCCAGGTTGATTATATTGGACCACACCCTTCATGGAAGGGGCAGCGATTTATTCTAACTAGAACAGATACATACTCTGGATATGGGTTGCTTTCCCTGCATGCAATGCTTCTGCCAAAATTACTATCAGTGAGTTACAGAATGCCTTATCCATCATCATGGTATTTTACACTGCATTTCTTCTGATTAAGGAACGCACTCCATGGCAAATGAAGTGTGGGAATGGGCACATGCTCATGGAATTCTCTGGTCTTACCATGTTCCCCATTATCCAGAGGCAGTTGGATTGATAGAAGGGTGGAATGGCCTTTTGAAAACTCAATTATGGTACCAACTAGGTGGCAATACCTTGAAGGGCTGGGGTAATATTCTCCAAAAAGCTGTGTATGCTCTGAATCAGTGTCCCCTGTATGGTGGTGTTTCTCCGATAGCCAGGATCCATGGGTCCAGGAACCAAGGGGTGGAAATGGGAGTGGCACCACTCACTATTACCCCTAGTGATCCACTAGGAAAATTTTTGCTTCCTGTTCCTACGACTTTGAGCTCTGCTAGTCTGTAGGTTTTAGTTCGAAAAGGGAAAAGTGCTTCCAGCAGGAGAAACAACAATGATTCCACTGAACTGGAATCTAAGACTGTCACCTGGTCACTTTGGGCTACTCATGCCCCTGGATCAACAAGCCAAGAAGGGGATTACATTCCTGGATGGGGTGACTGACCCTGACTATCAGGGGGAAACAGGACTGCAACTACACAATGGAGGTAAAGAAGAGTTCTCCTGGAATACAGGATATCCCCTAGGGCGTCTTTTAGTACTACCATGCCCTGTGATTAAAATCAATGGAAAACTGCAACAACTCAATCCAGGCAGGACTAACAATGGCTCTGAAACTTCAGGAATGAAGGTTTGGGTCACCCTACCAGGCAATGAATCATGGCCAACTGAAGTGTTTGCTAAGGGTAAAGGGAACATGGAATGGGTAGTGGAAGAAGGTAGTAATAAATATGAACTATGACCACGTGATCAGTTACAGAAACGAGGACTGTAATGCTGTTTCGTTCATGTTATAGTATTTAAGTTGTAAGATATCAAGTTTAAGAATGAATGTTACCCAAGAACTTGCACCCTATTCTGGGGAGATTTAATGTGTTTCCAGTTGTATGCAGGATATTTCAGTATTGTTAGGCAAGGAAAAATATGTCTTCTATTATTTTCTATTTAGAAATTAAGTATGGTTTAATGAGATACATATAGCTGCCAAGTTGACAAGGGGTGGATTGTCATGGTCAGGTTCATGTGTCAACTTGGACAGATGGTGGTACCTGTTTGTCTGGTTGAGCAAATGCTGGTCTGTCTATTGCTATGATGACATTTCATAGAATTAAAGCATGATCACGTCAGCTGCATTCACAGATGATTCCACTTGTAATCTGCCAAGGGGAGTATCTTCTGCAATAAGTGACATTTAATCTAATCAATGGAAGGCTTTTAAGGAGGATTCAGAAGAGACAGTCTCTCTTCCTGCTTCGGCTGGTGAGCCTCTCCTGTGGAGTTCGTCCAGACCCTCCATTAGAGTTATCAGCTTCACAGCCTGCCCTATGGATTTTGAACTCTACATTCCCACGGTTACATGACACACTTTTATAAATTTTATATTCTCTGATATTTCCTGTTGATTCTGCTTCTTTATAGAACCCTAACTAATACAGTGGAGTTATATAGAGAAGATAGGGTTTAACAAACGAATATGATTGCTAACTCATTAAATTGATATTTCTTTTAGTCTCCAATATCTCAGAGCAGCTAGAAGTAAAAACCTAAAATTGTGGAATTGAACCCATACCAATTTCCGAAATCTGTCCTACAACTAATTGTTTTGCTGTGCTTTGAAATTTATTGCTTGTTGTATGTACGTTATTTTTCACACACAAAAAAGTCGATTGGGATGATAAAATATTTATTCCTTCTAGCCTCCTATATTCCCAAGCAGCTAGAAGGAAAAATCTGAGAGGACAGTATGGTAGTCTATGACAGACTCTGGAATGTGTCCTATAACAGCTTGCTGAAGAGTGCTCTGAAATTATTGCTTTTCTCTTTCTTTGCTTTGCATATGTGTTATATTACACAATACAAAAAAAGTTAAAAAAATCAAGTAGCATTTAATCTTAACCTCCTGCCCTTCAGGTTTAGCTACAAGGTTAACGTGAGAGAATAGCTGTGTGCCCAGCAGGACCAGGATGTGTCACTTATTGTGCATGCCTCTTGGTGCCCCCGGGTCTTGGCCACAACGAACTTTAGAAGGATCTTGTTCTGCTCTAGTCCTCTCGAAGTGAAATATGTTAAAGGCTTAGAAGAACCCAACTCTAGGATCAAAATATGACAGCATTAGGTTTTTTTTAAAAAAACCACCTCCATGGCACCAGGGTCATATCCAAAAAGACTTCAAGTATATTATTTTAGGTCCCTGATTCTAAGAAGGGTGCTGGCAATATACACATGGTCCTTACCCTCAGGAAGTTCAGTCCAGTGAAGAACTTTATGTAAACAGCAATTACAACGAGAGTACTAACTTCTAAAGCCAGAGTAGAGTGGTCTATGAATGACCACAGAGCATAAAGAAATTACCTTAAATCAGAAAAGATGTTTTAGAATAGCAAACATTTGAGTTAGGTCTTAAGGCTAAGCAGGCATTTCCTAAGCAAGAGAAGAGAGGAAAGGGCATTTCAGGTAGGTGCAAAGCCCATGAGCTATGAGGGACTGGAGAATAAGTAGACAGAATAAGTGCATGTGCTGGAAAATGGCAGATGGAAAGCTGGAGAGCTTCGAGTGGCGCAGGACTGTGAAAGGCCCCACATGTCATTCTAAGGAGCTTAAACTTTTCCTTTATAGATTCCAAGGAGTTGGCAAGATCTTAACACAGGGGAGTACCATTAGAGGGTAGATTGCACATGAGAAGGAGAATAAGTTAGGAGGCTTTGCCACAGTCCCGGCAAGAGGTGACCAATCAGCGCGTGAGGAAAGGCAGAGGCAGGAAGAGCATGAGGGAGACTGCATTCAGGAGATAATACAAGGAGATGCAGGAGAGACTGTGGGAAGTCACATCGACAATAGCTGAATCACATTCAGCACTGACCAAACATTCAGATCTCCAGGACAGAGCAGGCAAATCGTCCTGTTCTCTGCTATGCCTCCACTCTGTCCTCACTGAGACTGCCTTCCAGTGACAGAGGCCAGTAAGTGAGAAAGACCCATGGTGAGGGGTGCTACAGGGGAAATACGCAGGGCAGTACTGCTGTGTGCCAAACAGAAGGGTTTTCAGGAGAGGCTCAAGGAGACGACCCTGCAGCGAGGCATGAAGGATGCGACTAAAAGAGGGTGAAGACAGAATTTATAGGAAGAGTTTAAGATACCAACAAGAAACTCCTTAAGCACCACTGGAGCAACCACACTTGGGAGAAGATCAAAGATAATGGTGATCAGACAATCCACACCTTTAGAGCCTGTCTCGGAAGACAGGCAAGATGGCTTAACTACATTCAACATCTTATCCCTTGAAGGTCACAGTGCTTGAAATACTCTATCCTAGTTCTAATGTTGTTTATGTGCATGATAAAATAAGTGCATTTTCATAACTTTGAGTATATAATCTCTAGAAAACAGAAATATGACTTTAAACATCTATGCTATATATGCCTTATAAAGTTCTTGTGGCAATAAAATTAACATGTTTCATAATGTTCTATTATTTTCCCTGTTCATTCATGACAAATATTACTGAAAGAAGAATTTCTTCTTTCCATGGATTTTCTAGCACTAACTTTTAAAATAGAGAATATTATTCTTCGGCTATGTTAACTTTATTATTATTATTATTATTTTTTTTTTTGCCAAGACTGACCCTGGCTTAGTTGTAGCTGCAGGACTTAATCTATTTCTGTTTTTACTTTAGCCAGAATAAATCTCGGAACCAGGCAACATTATGTAGTAGGATCTGGGTGTCAAGATTTTGCCAGTCAGCAATATTATAAATGACCCAAGTGGAGAGTTCAGGATGGAGTCACTCTAAAAGCACTGAATAATAGTAAACAACAGTTCCAGGATGGCTGTAGTTTAGTCCAGAGTTTGCATCATAAGTTTGGTTGAAACAGGAGCCATATTTGTAAACAAGTACCCTCTTTTTTGTTTTATGGTCCAGACCTTTTAAAGGTCAACTTGCTTGGAAAAAGCACTGAGAATAGCATCTAATAAAACTTCCATAAGGTGCAGAGTTATTTTTCAGTGTTTATTGGGGAGCTACTCTTTTTTTTTTATTAATTAAAAAAATTAACAACAAACAAAAACATTAACATATCATTCCATTCTACATATATAATCAGTAATTCTTAATATCATCACAAAGTTGCATATTCATCATTTCTTAGAACATTTGCATTGATTTAGAAAAAGAAATAAAAAGACAACAGAAAAAAAATAAAACAATAACAGAGAAAAAAAAGATTATACATACCATACCCCTTACCCCTCACTTTGATTTATCACTAGCATTTCAAACTAAATTTATTTTAATATTTGTTCCCCCATTATTTATTTTTATTCCATATGTTCTACTCGTCTGTTGATATGGTAGATAAAAGGAGCATCAGAGAAAAGGTTTTCACAATCACAGATTCAAACCCTGAAAGCCATATCATTGTTCAATCATCATCAAGAAACATGGCTACTGGAACACAGCTCTACATTTTCAGTCAGGTCCCTCCAGCCTCTCCACTACATCTTGAACAACAAGGTGATACCTACTTAATGCGTAAGAATAACCTCCAGAAGACAGATTTTGGGGTGTTAGGCAGTCTATTCTCCTGCAACACATGTAGTAATAAACTCTTACTCTCTTGGAAACCCCAGTGTCTCAGGAATTGGTAATTGTGTATGTTGGGCAGAAAAACTGACAGCCTTTGTCTGGTAACAATTTGGTGACACAGATGGAATGAACGCCTGAGTATCTGGAGCCCCAGCAAAGCAGGTGACCAAGATAACTGCCCCTTTTGTGGACATTGCAGTTTCTCTGTTCAGCCAGCGTTCTAGAGACTTTTGGCTCTTTAAGGAAGCCTCAAAGAGAGAAACCATTTCCAGATCCAAGCACCAGGACCTCTGACTGGGGGACTTCCGGAGAAGATGGCGGCTTAGTAATACGCGCGGGTCTTAGTTCCTCCTCCATAACAGCTACTAGGGAAGTAGAAATGGTACAGAACAGCTCCCGGAGCCACAACAGAGACCAAGAAGACAGCGTACCCCATTCTGGAACGGCTGACTGGCTGGGAGAACCCGCTGCAGTGAGATTACCGAGGGGCACGCGCTTCCCCGGGCCAGGGCGGCAGGCGGCCGGAGTCCCTCCCTCCCTCCTTCCCGGGCCGGCTGGGAGAATTGGACAGGCGATCCCCTCAAGCCGCGGCGGCTGGCGCCCCCCACCCCACGCGCAGTCCCCTGGACCAGCTGGGAGAATTGGATCGGAGATTCCCCAAGCCGTGGAGACCGGCAGTTTGGTGGTTCCTCAAAAAACTGAATATAGAATTGCCATACGACCCAGCAATACCATTGCTAGGTTATCTACTCAAAGGACTTAAGGGCAAAGACACAAACGGACATTTGCACACCAATGTTTATAGCAGCATTATTTACAATTGCAAAGAGATGGAAACAGCCAAAATGTCCATCAACAGAAGAGTGGCTAAAAAAACTGTGGTGTCAAAAGAGGGTTAGGACTTCCTGGAAGATGGCGGCTTAGTAAGACGCGCGGATCTTAGTTTCTTCTCCAGGACACCTACTAGGGGAGTAGAAACGATACAGAAAGCGCCCAAAGCCACAACAGAGATAAAAAAGACAGCGTACCCCATCCTGGAACGGCTGGCTGGCTGAGAGAAGCAGCTCGGGTGAGATCGCCGAGGCGCGCGGGCCTTACCGGGCGGGGTGGCAAGCGGCCGGAGTTACTCCCTTCCCCCTTCCCGGGCCGGCTAGGAGAATTGGAGAGGCGGTCCCCTGAAACCAAGGCGGCTGGCGCCCACACCACGCGCAGCCCCCGGACCAACTGAGAGAATTGGATCAGAAACCCCCAGGCCGCGGAGAACGGTGACGGGTGGGGGAGGCCCCTTCCAAACCCGTGACTCCCGGGGAACGTGCACTCTCTCGGGCGGGCCGCTGCCGCTGGCGCCCTCCCGCTACGCTTGTTGCCCAGGGCCGACTAGGAAATTCGGACGGGCTCTTTCCCTGGCTGCGGCGACCAGCAACCCTCCCTGCGTTCGGACCGTGGGCCGGCTCAAGCCGCTTCGGCTAGCGAACCCCCACGACGGCGAGAGTTTTCCAAAGTTAAAGGACCCACAGCACCTTTTACTGGTGGGACCCGCAGACAAACGTGTGCCACGAGCGCCACCTACTGGGCAGGATAAGAAAAACAGAACCCAGAGATTTCACAGAAAAATCTTCCAAACTTTTGGATCCAATACCCAGGGAAATCTGACTAAATGCCCAGACGCCAGCAGCAGAAGATAACTGTCCACGCTCAGAAGCTTGAGAATATGGCCCAGTCAAAGGAAAAAACCAATAGTTCAAATGAGATACAAGAGCTGAGACAGCTAATGTTGAATATACGAACAGAAATGGAAAACCTCTTCAAAAATGAAATCGATAAATTGAGGGAGGACATGAAGAGGACATGGGCTGAACATAAAGAAGAAATAGAAAAACTGAAAAAACAAATCACAGAACTTATGGAAGTGAAGGATAAAGTAGAAAAGATGGAAAAAACAATGGATACCTACAATGATAGATTTAAAGAGACAGAAGCTAGAATTAGTGATTTGGAGGATGGAACATCTGAATTCCAAAAAGAAACAGAAACTATCGGGAAAAGAATGGAAAAATTTGAACAGGGTATCAGGGAACTCAAGGACAATATGAAGCGCACAAATATACGTGTTGTGGGTGTCCCAGAAGGAGAACAGAAGGGAAAAGGAGGAGAAAAACTAATGGAAGAAATTTTCACTGAAAATTTCCCAACTCTTATGAAAGACCTAAAATTACAGATCCAAGAAGTGCAGCGCACCCCAAAGAGATTAGACCCAAATAGGCGTTCTCCAAGACACTTACTAGTTAGAATGTCAGAGGTCAAAGAGAAAGAGAGGATCTTGAAAGCAGCAAGAGAAAACAATCCATCACATACAAGGGAAACCCAATAAGACTATGTGTAGATTTCTCAGCAGAAACCATGGAGGCTAGAAGACAGTGGGATGATATATTTAAATTACTAAAAGAGAAAAACTGCCAACCAAGACTCCTATATCCAGCAAAATTGTCCTTCAAAAATGAGGAGAAATTAAAACATTCTCAGACAAAAAGTCACTGAGAGAATTTGTGACCAAGAGACCAGCTCTGCAAGAAATACTAAAGGGAGCAATAGAGTCAGAACCAAAAAGACAGAAGAGAGAGGTATGGAGAAGAGTGTAGAAAGAAGGAAAGTCAGATATGATATATATAATACAAAAACCAAAATGGTAGAGGAAAATATTATCCAAACAGTAATAACACTAAATGTTAATGGACTGAATTCCCCAATCAAAAGACATAGATTGGCAGAATGGATTAAAAAACAGGATCCTTCTATATGCTGTCTACAGGAAACACATCTTAGACCCAAAGATAAACATAGGTTGAAAGTGAAAGGTTGGGAAAAGATATTTCATGCAAATAACAACCAGAAAAGAGCAGGAGTGGCTATAGTAATATCCAACAAGTTAGACTTCAAATGTAAAACAGTTAAAAGAGACAAAGAAGGACACTATCTACTAATAAAAGGAACAATTAAACAAGAAGACATAACAATCATAAATATTTATGCACCGAACCAGAATGCCCCAAAATACGTGAGGAATACACTGCAAACACTGAAAAGGGAAATAGACACAAATACCATAATAGTTGGAGACTTCAATTCCCCACTTTCATCAATGGACAGAACATCTAGACAGAGGATCAATAAAGAAATAGAGAATCTGAATATTACTATAAATGAGCTAGACTTAACAGACATTTATAGGACATTACATCCCACAACAGCAGGATACACCTTTTTCTCAAGTGCTCATGGATCATTCTCAAAGATAGACCATATGCTGGGTCACAAAGCAAGTCTTAACAAATTAAAAAAGATTGAAATCATACACAACACTTTCTCGGATCATAAAGGAATGAAGTTGGAAATCAATAATAGGCAGAATGCCAGAAAATTCACAAATACCTGGAGGCTCAACAACACACTCTTAAACAACGAGTGGGTCAAAGAAGAAATTGCAAGAGAAATTAGTAAATACCTCCAGGCAAATGAAAATGAAAACACAACATATCAAAACTTATGGGATGCAGCAAAGGCAGTGCTAAGAGGGAATTTATTGCCCTAAATCCTATATCAGAAAAGAAAAAAGGCAAAAATGCAGGAATTAACTGTTCAATTGAAGAACTGGAGAAAGAACAGCAAACTAATCCCAAAGCAAGCAAAAGGAAAGAAATAACAAAGATCAGAGCAGAAATAAATGAAATTGAAAATATGAAAACAGTAGAAAAATAAGACCAGAAGTTGTTCTATGAGAAAATCAATAAGATTGATGTGCCCTTATCAGATTGACAAAAAGAAGAGAGAGGATGCAAATAAATAATCAGAAATGGAAGAGGAGACATAACTACTGACCTCACAGAAATAAAGGAGGTAATAACAGGATACTATGACCAACTTTACGCTAATAAATACAACAATTAGAGGAAATGGACGGGTTCCTGGAAAGACATGAACAACCAACTTTGACTCAAGAAGACATAGATGACCTCAACAAACCAATCACAAGTAAAGAAATTGAATTTGTCATTCA